>NW_028270162.1:11363389-12052377 GCF_037043375.1 Chiloscyllium plagiosum | reverse complement strand
TTGCTAGACAGCCCAGGTGTGTGTGTCTGTGTGTATGTGTGTGCGTGCGTACGCGTGCATGTGTGTGTGTTTGAGTGTGTGTGTCTGTGCGTGTGTGGTGTGTGTCTGTGGGTGCATGTGTGTGTGCGTCTCTGTGTGCATGTCTGTGTGTGTGTCTGTGTCTCTGTGTGTGTGTCTGTTTGTGTGTGTGTCTCTGTGAGCATATCTGTGTGTTTGTGTTTGTGTCTCTGTGTCTCTGTGTGTGTGCATGTCTGTGTGTGCGTTTGTGTGTCTGTGTGCATGTCTGTGTGCATGTCTGTGTGTTTGTGTGTCTGTGTGTGTCTCTGTGAGCATATCTGTGTGTTTGTGTTTGTGTCTCTGTTTGTGTCTCTGTGTGTTTGTGTGTCTGTGTGCATGTCTGTGTGTTTGTGTCTGTGTGTTTGTGTCTGTGTGTTTGTGTGTCTGTGTGTGCGTGCGTGTATGTGTCTCTGTGTGCATGTTTGTGTATGTGTCTGTGTCTGTGTGTGTCTGTGTGTGTGTATGTATTCTTAAGGAGTGCTTCAAATGGTAACAACCTCTCAATTGGATCCTGTATGGGTGGCTACAAGTCTGTGGTTGGACAATCTGGTAGAAACAATCTCGCTGTTATGAATAAAGCACTTAAGTCTTTCTGTCTTTCCTTTCTTCAATTGGAGAAGTAAAAAACAGTTTTGATTAAGTAGCTATCCTCTATCTTTGTAACTTCTCTCCTTGAAAGGAAAAGGGGTGAAACTACTTTCAGAGACAGCAAAATTGTCTTTCAGAGACCTGAGAAGACCAACCAGTGAATGAAAGACTGGGAATCACTGTGTCCATAATTTTCATCAAAGAGTTGGGAGAAATCGAAAGTGAACTGAAGGAAAGCAACTCACTGATGCCTGTGATCCAGACTGGTGCCAGAACTCTGCTCTACTGACTTTCTTTGTTCCTCCCCCATCCAGAATATTTGTGTCCTGTCTCTTTTTGAGTCTGTTTGTGTGAGTATGGGAAGTTTTGTAAAGGGGCCTGAGTTTAAGTTATAAAATTAAAAGTTAGCTATTCATGTTTCTTTCTTGACATTGTTTAAAACAGTTTGATTGCAATAAATAGTAATTTTCTAGTTAATAATAAAAACCTGTTGTGTATATTCTTTCACCTGAATTAGACAATTAGGTACATTTGGACAATCTAGTGGTTTAATCAAATTGTCACATTTGCGACGACTCCTGGAACAAAGAGGTTTGATTTCCAGAGAGCAACCCCAGAGAGTGATGGCATAGCCAATACCCTTGTACTCTCTGCCCCTATGGGCCAGCACAGTAGCTCGGTGGTTAACACTGCTATCTCACAGTGCTAGGGACCCAGGTTCAAACCTATCCAGCGTAGAGTTTTCACATTCTCCCTGTATTTGAGTGTGCTCCCACAGTCCGAAGATGTGCAGGTTGGGTGGATTGGACATGCTGAATTGCCCATAGTGTTGAGGGATGTGCAGGCTAGGTGGGTTAGCTATAGGATATGCTGGGTTATGGGAATGGGCTAAGGAGGTGGGTCTGGATGGAATGCTCTTCAGGTGGTTGGTGTGCACATGATGGCTAAATGGCCTGCTTCCACGCTGTCGGGATTCCATTTGTGAACTCAAGAATCTGTATGCTTTATTAACAGCTCTCATTGTCTGTCTTGCCATCTTTAATGATTTACATACGTAGGCAACCAGCACTCTCTACTCTTGCACACCATTTAGAATGGGACCCTTTATTTCCCAGCAGAACACTAACATGATGACTGAGGCCACAGAAACATTGCGGAATACCTCAGAAGCTCATCTCAATGTTCACCATACCCTATCTCTGCCATTACCCCAACATCATGCAGAGTATTCTGTAGAGACTGAGCTCATGGGTCAGGCTGGTCAAATGAAACAAATATCAAATGTTGCAAGGTGAACAGCAACAACTGCCACAATCATTCAAATGATAATTGCCATTGTAAAGAAAAGGTTATCGATCTAATATTCTTAAAGTAAAGCCTGCACCCAGGCAGATGTAAAAAAATCTGATGACGCTGTTTTGAGGAAGAGCCAGGAAGTTTACTCTGGTCTCCTGACCAATATTTATTCCTCAGACAACATTTTTATCACACTGCTTCTTGCCAGAGCTTGCTGTGAGCGAATTGATTACCATGTTTCCTATGTGGATAACAGTGACTAAAGTACTCATTGGCAATACGATTCAGCCACATCCTCAAGTTGTGAAAAGCACTGCATGTAATTGCAGGAATCAAATATCGGAGATGCTGGAAATCTGAAGTAAAGACAGAAACGAAGTGCTGCAAATGCTCAGAAGGTCAGGAATGTCTGTAAGATTGTGCTCTTTCATTAGAACTGACCAGAATCGTTAACTCTATGCAAATACAAGTTCTTTTTTTTTTCTGCTGTGTTATTTTATTTCATTCCCCTTTGCAACACCTTTCTGAGAGGATATTGGTTTATTTTGGGGAGAATTGTGGCCAAGAATGCATGGGCTGAAAGGACAGTGGAAATAGATTTAATAATAATATAGAATCCCTATAGTGCTGAAAGAGGCCATTTGGCCTATCCAGTCTGCACTGACCCTCCAAAGAACCTCCCACACAGACCCAGCCCCTACCTATCTCCATAGCCCTACATTTACCATGACTAACTCACCCAAGTTAGTCATGGTAAATGTGCAGACTGCATATCCCCTGGACATTATGGGCCAACTTAGCATGGCCAATCCACTTAACCATCTTTGGACTGTGGGAGGAAACTGGAGCACCCGGAGGAAACTCACACAGACACAGGGAGAATGTGTCAACCCCACACAGACAGTCGCCCAAGACGGGAATCGAACCCAGGTGCAGTGAGGCAGCAGTGCCAACCGCTGAGCCATATTCCAAATGTGTCTGGATACATATTTGCAAAAGTGAATTGGGAAGGTATCAGAGTTAGATGGAAACGTGGAGTTGAGGACACAGTCGGATCAACCATTGTTTTATTAAATAGTGGTTTAATCTTGAGGGATGGAATGGCTTATTGCGGCTCCTAATTTGCATTTGGTTTGTTTATATGCAGGACTATGGGGAAAGTGTAGAATTAGCCCTTTGAAAGGCTGGCAAAAGTACAATGGACCAATGGCCTCCTTTTGTGCCAAATGGTTGTATGATTTGAAAAAGTTGTAGTGTATATAAATATTACTTTGCCTGCTTCCCATACATTTCCCACTGTGTTGTCATGGCCTCAGTCTACCATAGGATCTGCATCACAGAATTGTTACAATGCAGGAGGACACCATTCGTCCCTTTGTGTCTGCACTAGCCTTTCAAACACACCTCGTAATCCAGTGCCAATCTTCCATTCCCTTGCCTTGCACACTATTTCTATATAAATAACATCCAATTCCCTCTTGAATGCCTCAGTTGAACCTAAGGAAAGGTTACACCCAAAATGTCGACTTCTCCACCTCCTGATGCTGTCTGGCTCGCTGTGTTCCTCCAGCTTCCTGCCTGTCCATCCTGATGCTGCCTGGCTTGCTGTGTTCTTCCAGCCTCCTGCCTGTCTACTTTGGATTCCAGCATCTGCAGCTTTTTTTGTCCCCACCAAAATCCTAGGCAGTGAATCCCAGACCCTAATTACTCGCTGCGTGAAAAGGTTTCTGCTCACATATCCCTTGTTTCTTTGACATGTTACTTTAAATCTATGCCTTCTTACTCTTTTCACGAGCAGGAATAACTTGTCCCTCTCTACTCAGAGTCATAGAGATGTACAGCATGGAAACAGACCCTTCGGTCCAACCCGTCCATGCTGACCAGATATCCCAACCTAATCTAGTCCCACCTGCCAACACCCAGCCCATATCCCTCCAAACCCTTCCTTTTCATCCACCCATCCAGATGCCTTTTCAACATTGCAATTGTACCAGCCTCCACCACTTCCTCTGACAGCTCATTCCATACACATATCTCTGTGTGAAAATGTTGCCCCATAGGTCTCTTTTATATCTTTCCTCTCTCACCCTAAACCTATGGCCTCTAGTTTTGGACTCCCCCACCCCAGTGAAGAGACGTTGTGTTTATCCTATCCATGCCCCTCATGATTTTATAAACCTCTATAACGTCACTCCTCAGTCTCTGACGCTCCAGGGAAAACAGCCCCAGCCTGTTCAGCCTCTCCCTATAGCTGAAATCCTCCAATCCTGGCAACATCCTTGCAAATCTTTTCTGAACCCTTTCAAGTTTCACAATATCCTTCCGATAGGAAGGAGAGCAGAATTGCACGCAATATTCCAACAATGGCCTAAAACAATGTCCTGTACAGCCGCAACATGACCTCCCAACTCCTGTACTCAATACTCTGACTAATAAAAGAAAACATACCAAACGCCTTCTTCACTATCCTATCTATCTGCGCCTCCACTTTCAAGGAGCTATGAATCTGCACTTCAAGGTCTCTTTGCTCAGCAACACTCCCTAGGACCTTACCATTAAGTGTATAAATCCTGATAAGATTTACTTTTCCAAAATGCGGCACCTCCCATTCTTCTCAGCTTTGTCCCTTCCAGAGAGAACAGTCCTAATCTATCTTCAGAGCTGAATGTCTTAGTCTTGGAACCCATGCCCGTAACTCATTTCTGCACTCTCTCCAATGTCTTCACAACGTTCCTATAATGCAACGCCAACCTCCTGGTGTCAGGTATCAGTCTGGCAATCTTGAGGCTACTCTGCTTAGCTAGGCCAACCCTTACTGCTGCATCTCTGTTTCTGCCTTGGTTAAATGGCTCTCCAGTCTTCAACTTAACTCTGATATTGACTTGGCATTGAATGAGTTCTGATTCCAGCTCTTTAATGCTGTCCTTCCATTCTCTCCCTTTTCATAATCTCAATAACATGTGACTATTGATGTTAGCTACATCATCCTTGTTAGTAGACAGGCAGGCGGCAGGAAGAATATAGCAAGCCAGGTGGCATCAGGAGGTGGAGAAGTCAACGTAACCCTTCTTCAGGGCTGGGGGGGGGTGGATGTAGAGGGTGCTGCAGATAAAGGGGGTGGCGGAGGCGGGTTGGTGAAGTGGGGATAGGTGAAGACAGGTCAAGGGTATTGTCCTGATAGACATGTCCAGTTACAGTGTAATTTCTGTGTTATTGTAATAATCTTCTACAGTTGAGGTTTTAAACTATTCTACATCTGCGAGTTTGAAAATGCTGCTGCAAGGTGTTCTTCGGAGAATGAATGTTTATAAGTGGACACATTTAATGCAAAAACTCTGCAAGAGCAACACAATTACCAACAGCAATTCTGATGGCTTTCTGAAACAAACATTTGCACTTCCCTCCCTGATGGGAGTTCATACACCAGATCAGCTGAAAGGCATCAAGAACAGTGCTCACCACATCTCCAGAGTTGGGCAACCGATGTTGGCATTGCCAATGCTATTCACATCCTAAAAAACTTCTTAAAAAGCTATAGTTGTTCGTGTGCTTTATTCACCTACCATCCCACCAGCATCCATATCCAGAGCATCATAAGCCACCATTTCTGTCACCACCAGGCATATATTCCCCTCCCCTCCCTTGTCAGCCTTCCTGAGGGACTGTTCCCTCTCGGAGACCCTGATCCACTCCTCCTTCACTCCCAGCAACACCTTCCTTCCCCCACCCCCAACAGCTCCATGGCATCTTCCACTGCAATTGCAGAAGGTGTAACACCAGCCCCTTTACCTCCTCCCTCCTCAGTATCCAACCGCCGAAACACAGCTTCCAGGTAGACCTGCACTTCCCACAATCTAGTCTACTACATTCGCTCCTCACAATGTGGTCTCCTCTACAACAAAGCTTAAACTGGATGGCCGCTTCATAGAACACCTACATTCTGGCCGCAAAACTGACCGTGAGCTTCCAGTTGCCTGCCCCTTCAACACCCCACCCTGTTCCCTGGCCAACATCTCTGCCTCAGGCTTGCTGCGGTGTTCCAGTGAAGCTCAGCACAAGCTGGAAGAACAGCACCCCATTTTCCATTTTGGGGACCTGCAGCTCTCCAGACTCAATATCGAGTTCAACAATTCTAAGGCTTGAGGGAGCATCACACAGAAATACCCCAGTCCCCACACTCCAGGGCTCACTATCACATGGTCTGCTGTTATACACAACCCATTGTTAACCACTAATTGTCCATTAATAGCCTGATTGTTACTCACTCCTTTGTGTGTCCATATGTCCTTCTTACTCTTTGAGCTCTATTCCCACCTATCTTTTACTCCTTACCCCTTCTCCCCACCCTTCTGCATCAAAAAAAATTTCCAAGCTGCCACCAGTTCTGAGGAAGTCACTGAACCTGAACATTAACTCTGATTTCTCTCCACTGATGCTGCCAGACCTGCTGAAACTTTTCAGCAATTTCTGTTTTTGTTTCTGATTTCCAGCATCCGCAGTTCTTTCGGTTTCCATTTGAAGCTTCCAGTTTTTCGCCAAACCAAATCGATTTTTTTGCCTGCATCAGCACAAATTCTGGGCAATCTGTTATTTGGAGGGGGTTCAGTCTAACCAGTGTGTGCTTGGAAATTATAATAAAGTTTGGAAATCCCAAACTGATCATTTTCCCCGAGAAGTTTGAAGTTTCAGGAGCTTGCTGAAGTTTGGGGTTTGGCCACAAGATGGCGTATTGGTCACATAAATGATGAAGAGATGGGGAACAAGCTTTTGTGGGTGGCACGGTGGCACAGTGGTTAGCACTGCTGCCTCACAGCGCCAGAGACCCAGGTTCAATTCCTGACTCAGATGACTACTGTGTGGAGTTTGCACATTCTCCCCGTGTCTGTGTGGGTTTCCTCCAGGTGCTCTGGTTTCCTCCCACAGTCCAAAGATGTGCAGGTCAGGTGAATTGGCCATGCTAAATTGCCCATAGTGTTGGGTAAATGTAGGGGAATGGGTGGGTTACGCTTTGGCGGGTCAGTGTGGACTTGTTGGGCCAAAGGTCCTGTTTCTACACTGTAAGTAATCTAATCTAAATGGGCAGAGAGTCATAGAATGTACAGCACGGAAGCAGATCATTCTGTCCAACTTGTCAATGCTGACCAGATATCCTAACATAATCTAGTCCCATTTGCCAGCACTTGGTGCATAACCCTCTATAGCCTTCTTATTCGTATACCCATCCAAATGCCTTTTAAATGTTGCAATCATACCAGCCTCCACCACTCCGTCTGGTAAGTCATTCCATACAGGCACCATCCTCTGTGTGGAAACATTGCCCCTTAGGTCTCTTTTATATCTTTCCCCTCTCACCCTAAACCTATGCCCTCTAGTTCTGGACTCCCCGACCACAGGGAAAAGATCTTGTCTATTTATCCTATCCATGCCCCTCATGATTTTATAAATCTCTATAAGTCACCCCTCAGCCTCCGACGCTCCAGGGAAAACAGCCCCAGCCTGTTC
Organism: Chiloscyllium plagiosum; assembly: GCF_037043375.1. Lineage (NCBI taxonomy): Eukaryota > Metazoa > Chordata > Chondrichthyes > Orectolobiformes > Hemiscylliidae > Chiloscyllium > Chiloscyllium plagiosum. Next base: position 12,044,934 of record NW_028270162.1, on the reverse strand, counting down.
AGCCTCTCCCTATAGCTCAGATCCTCCAACCCTGGCAACATCCTTGTAAATCTTTTCTGAACCCTTTCAAGTTTCACAACATCTTTCCGATAGGAAGGAGACCAGAATTGCACGCAATATTCCAACAGTGCCTAACCAATGTCCTGTACAGCCACAACATGACCTCCCAACTCTTGTACTAAGTACTCTGGCCCATAACGGAAAGCATACCAAACACCTTCTTCACTATCCTATCTACCTACGACTCCACTTTCAAGGAACTATGAACCTGCACTCCAAAGTCTCATAATTCAGCAACACTCCCCAGGACTTTACCATTAAGTGTAGAAGTCCTGCTCTGATTTGCTTTTCCAAAGGGCAGCACCTCGCATTTATCTAAATTAAACTCCATCTGCCATTTCTCAGCCCATTGGTCCATCCAATCAAGATTCTGTTGTAGTCTGAGGTAACCTTCTTCGCTGTCCACTACACCTCCAATTTTGGTGTCATCTGCAAACTTACTAACTGTACCTCTTATGTTCACATCCAAATCATTTATATAAATGATGAAAAGCAGTGGACCCAGCACTGATACTTTTGCTCAGGGAATGATTTAAAAGGGACCTAAGGGGCAACGTTTTCACACAGAGGGAGGCAAACATATGGAAGGAGCCGCCAGAGGAGGTTGGTTGAATTCCAACATTTAAAAGGCGTCTGGATGAGTATATGAATAGGAAGGGTTTAGAGGGACATGGACCAAATGCTGGTAAATGGGACTAGATTGGTTTAGGATATCTGGTCGGCATGAACCAGGGTCTGTTTCTGTGCTGTACATCTCTATGACTCTATCTCAAGGCTGAACCATGAAAGAATAGAATGTTTTAGTATTGAGCATCTGGAGATCTGGAGCATTTTACCACAGACGGAGGGATTTGGAAGTGCAATCCCATCCATCATGTGGGAAGCCAGGGATCCAATTTGTGCACAGCAAGTTCCCATTAAAAAGCAACAGATTGACTGAGGTGTTTGGAGGATCTTGTGGCGCGGTGGGAAGTGTCCCTGCCTCTGAGATGGGGGGTTCAAGCCTCACCCGCTCTCCCCCAATCCTCCCGCTCCTATTGGCATCCGTTACGTAGCCAAACAAGTTGAGAATCAATCTGCAAATTCCTGTCAATGCACCCATAGCAAGCGGTAAGGTCAAAGAGTTAGCTATATCTGATGACAGACTGGTGCCCCTCAAACTATAACCTCTGGTGACAAGCTAGAGTCAGCTGTTCACGAAAAATAAAACGAGCAACTGAAACAGATGTAGGCATCCCCTTCCCCTGCTAAATGTGTCTCTCAGTCTAAGATTAAAAGAAAAAGGTCTCTACTCTGCTCCCTGGAGTTGAGAAGAATGTGAGATAATCTTATTGAAACATACCGGACTTTTAAGGGGCTTGACAGGGTAAATGTTGAGAGGGTGTTACCCCTCATGGGAGAGTCTAGGACCAGAGGGCACAGTCTCAGAGTAAAGGAGCAGCAATTTAAGACTAAGATGAGAAGGAATTTCCTTCTCCCAGAGGGTTGTGAACCTTTGGAACTCCACAGTTTCCACAGAGCGTTGTGAAGGCAGAGCTTGTAAATATTTAAGGCTGAGATTGTTTGAACCTTGATCAGTCAGGGAAAGGGTAGGATAGTCTGATAAGCCATGGTCCTATTGAATGGCAGGAGGCTGGAAGGACACAGCGAGACAGGCAGCATCGGGAGGTGTAACAGTTAATGTTTCAGGTGTAGCCCTTCTTCAGGACTCCTGTAAGAAGGGTTACACCTGAAATGTTGACGTTTCCACCTCCTGATGCTGCCTGGCTCGCTGTGTCCTTCCAGCCTCCTGTCTGTCTACCTTGGATTCAAGCATCTGCAGTTTTTATGTCTATGATCCTATTGAATAGCATGGCCAGGCTCAAGGGGCAAACGGCCACTCCTGTTCATATTTGTTATGGCCTTATGACTGACGGTTATTGACTGGGGATACACCCATGTTCTCATACAAACCGCGATGTGTAATCTTTCCCATCCACCGATGAGTTCATATGATTGAACACCTACCAACAAGAATTGCTGTAAATGATTCTCAGCTTCCCAACACAACTGAAGATTAGCCGTGATCCAAATAAAAGACCGTGTGAAACAACATCTTGGGTTTCTATTTTGCCTCTCCTTTAACAACCCGCTGACAGAAGGAAATTCCTCCTCATCTTAGTCTTAAATTGCTACCTCTTTAATCTGAGACTGTGCCCTCTGCTCCCAGACTCTCCCATGAGGGGTAACAGCCTCTCAACATTTACCCTGTCAAGCCCCTTAAGAATCTGATATGTTTCAATAAGATTATCTCACATTCTTCTCAACTCCAGAATGTTCAGAACTGGGAGGATGGAATGGAAACAATTCAAATGTGGTGAGAAATGAGTGTAAACTTGGTCATTTGTTGCTGGTGGAATATCTCTTCTCGGGTTTTCTCTCAAGTTACAATTTAGGTTGAACAGTTGGACTCTGGTGTCAAATTTTAAAACAGCAAATTACTGAACAAGCCCAGTTTATCAAAAACTGTTCTGTGGTGGCAGTTACCTGTCAATCGTTTGTAAGTGGTGGGCTTGATAAGTATTAGGCCTCTATAAAATTGGAGAAATGTTGTGAAGGCGCAGAGTGAGAGCAGAGATTGAAGCTTATGAAGACAGAGTACAATGAGGAATGACTGCTGATTTGGGAATTTGGTACAGATGGAAATTCAGGTTGGTCATGGTGGTTTGTACTTTTTCTATCATACAGCAGCTACAGAGTATTCAAAGGCATTAATTCAGTGGGTGACTGTTTTGCATTTTTTTGCCAAAGAGTGTGTTTATGGGATGCTGCCAGTATTGGATCCGTTGATGATCAAATAATATTTTATCTTGTTAAGTATTTCAATAAAGTAAAAGTTATTCCAATTCTTCTTTTTACTGCATTTTAACTGAGTTGTAAGAATAAAGTGTGTTTTTGTTAAAGCTTTGTGGATGATTGACTTGTATCCGTAACACAACACCTTACACTTGCCTTTAAAAAATAGAAGTAAAACTTAGGGTCTTGGGTATCTCCATTATATACTTTGAGGGTTCTGGTTTGATTCATAACAGGAGTATAGCAGTAAATAAACAGAAGAAAAGCTTTAATGAAATCATTCAAAGCATTCCTCAGAAATGCATTTGATTATGTTTTGTTTTTCATGGAGAGATGTATTTCCCATCATTTACTAAGAAGGTTGAGGATAGCCTTCAGCTAAACGAATAGCTGGAGAGATTGTAATGAGGTCAGCCAGATGGACCTCATAGAATGGGAGTTGCCTGATTGGGGCTGTTAACCTGGTCCGATAAGGGAGCCCTGGCTGACAGATAGAACAGAAGGGTCAGCTATCCTGTTCACTCTGAGGGCTGGCTCTGAGGAAATGGGGAGAAAGTGAGGTCTGCAGACGCTGGAGATCAAAGCTGAAACTTTATTGCTGGAACAGCACAGCAGGTCAGGCAGCATCTAGGGAACAGAAGATTCGACGTTTCGGGCACATGCCCTTCTTCAGGAATGAGCAGAGAGTGTTCAGCAGGAGAAGATAAAAGGTAGGGAGGAGGGACTTGGAGGAGGGGCGTTGGAAATGTGATAGGTGGAAAGAGGTCAAGGTGAGGGTGATAGGTCGGTGTAGGGTGGAGGCGGAGAGGTCAAGAAGAAGACTGCAGGTCAGGAAGGCGGTGCCGGGCTGGAGGGATTCGGCTGAGACAAGGTGGGGGGAGGGGGGATGAAGAAACTGGTGAAGTCCAAGTTCATCCCCTGTGGTTGGAGGGTTCCCAGTCGGAAGATAAGACGCTCCTCCTCCGACCGTCGCGTTGTTGTGGTTTGGCGGTGGATGAGTCCAATGACCTGCATATCCTCGGTGGACGGGAAAAATTTCTGGCTGTAAGAGCTGCTCCTTTTTTTTGAGGTATTTTAGGTGTTGGAGGCGATTTCCTCGAATTCCAGGAGCAGTAATTACTGTTTTATATGCTGTTGCATTGTTTTGGAACTTTGGGAAAAAAAAGTCAAAACAACAGCAGTTTCAAAAGGGAGAAGAGCAGACAAAGGAAGCACATGGTGAGGACAGTGCAGGAGAGAGAGAGAGAGAGAACTTGCACAGTTACCGCCTTTGCTGTTTGAATTCGTGTATCGCTGGACATCGGAGTGCATCTGGGAAAATTAACAAACAGTGAAATTCACAACTAATCTTGGAGGAACTGTTGGGCGAAGTTCACAGCACAGAATCAGATAAGTTAATTGTTGTTTTAAGTCAGTCCAAGAGAAAGGCTGCAGTAGTGAGTACAGTGGGTTCTTTCTTGATTATATGTTTTTGGAGATACATCTCTTGATTAAACTTAAAATATAAGTCATAGCTATTAATTTAACTGGTGCAGTGTTTCGTAGAGGAATAAGACGGTGTTATTTTCTGGGTCTGTAGATTGTGAAGGAGCAAAAATGGCCTTTGCAGTGATATGTACTTCTTGTCAGATGTGGGAGTTTAAAGAGAGTTTAAGGGTTACTGCGGATTATCTGCCATAAATGCTGTTGGATGCGAATCTTATCAGATCGAGTGGATCGGTTGGAGAGACAGATAGAAGCGATGAGGAATTTGCAACAGCAACAGTGTGTGATGGATGGCAGTTTTAGGAAGGGGGTAAAGTCTCAGATACAGTCACATAGATGGGTTAACTCCAGGAAGGGTAAGAGAGGAGGTACCTAGGGCAGGAGTCTTTTGTGGCTATACCCATTTCAAACAGATATGCTGTTTTGGAAAATGTAGGGGGTGATGGATTCTCGGGGGAACGTAGCACGAATAGCCAAGTTTCTGGTATTGAGACTGGCTCTAATGCAACGAGGGGTACGTCGGCTTCCAAGAAATCAATTGTGTTAGGGGATTCTGTAGACCAAGGTACAGACAGACGTTTCTGTGGCCAGCAGAGAAAAAGCAGAATGGTGTGTTGTTTCCCTGGTGCCAGGATCAAGGATGTCTCAGAGAGGGTGCAGAATGTTCTCACGGCGGAGAGGGGCCAGCAGGAGGTCATTGTCCACATTGGAACCAATGACATTGGAAGGGAAAAAGTTGAGACTCTGAAGGGAGATTACAGAGAGTTAGGCAGAAATTTAAAAAGGAGGTCCTCAAGGGTAATAATATCTGGATTACTCCCAGTGCTACGAGCTAGTGAGGGCAGGAATAGGAGGATAGAGCAGATGAATGCATGGCTGAGGAGCTGGTGTATGGGAGAAGGATTCATGTAACGGCACTGTTCACCTCTATCCACAAAATCCTAGCCAGAGAAACAAGAGCCAACCTGCTGGACATACAGAACAGACAACAAGACATTGAACCTATCAACAAAGACTGCATACTCAAACTACTGGACCTGTGCCTCACAACACACTTCACATTCAACAACCAAATATATGAACAAATCAACGGCACACCCATGGGGGGGCTCACCCATCTCTGGACTCATAGCAGAAGCGGTAATGCAAAGGTTAGAACAAACATTCTTATCGCAAATTCAACCCAAAGTCTGGGTCAGATATGTGGATGACACCTTTGTAATCATTAAAAACACAGAAATAGAGAACACACACCGGATCATCAACGCCACACTCACAGGAATCCGATTCACTAGAGAGGAAGAAAAGGACAACCAACTCCCATTCCTAGACGTGATGGTACAGAGAACACCGAACGGAGAATTCACCACAAAGGTTTACAGGAAAGCCACACACACAGATCAAGTTCTGAACTATGAAAGCAACCACCCCAACACACACAAAAGAAGTTGCATCAAGACACTGTTCAAAAGGGCCACAACACACTGCAGTACACCAGAACTGCAAAAAGAGGAAGAAGAACACCTATACAATGTATTCGCCAAAAACGGATACCCGTGCAATTTCATCAACAGATGCCTAAGGGAAAGACAATGGAACGAGGACATGCCGCAACCCAAAGGACTAGCCACACTACCATACATCAGGAGCATTTCCGAACTGACAGCCAGACTACTGCGACCACTAGGACTCATAGCAGCACACAAACCAACAGCCACGCTCAGACAACAACTCACCAGAACGAAGGACCCGATACCCAGCATGAGCAAAACCAATGTAGTGTACAAAATCCCATGCAAGGACTGCACAAAACACGACATAGGACAAACAGGAAGACAGCTAACGATCCGCATCCATGAGCACCAACTAGCCACGAAACGACACGACCAGCTGTCCTTAGTAGCCACACACGCAGATGACAAGCAACATGAATCCACAGATTCAATCAATAAGCACATCGACCTGGACCCAATATACCGGCCACTGCAGCGGACAGTTGGAACTGACAACCGAAGCGGCAGGTACAAATCACTATAAATGCCGGAGGAAACATCACAGAAGCGCTTCACAGGAGGCTCCCAAGCCCTGAAGATGTCACCTAGACAGGAGACGAAACGTCTGCAACACAAATTCCCAGCTCGGCGAACAGAACCACAACGAGCACCCGAGATACAAATCTTCTCCCAAACTTTGAAGAAGGATTCACATTTTTGGATCATTGGAATCTCTTTTGGGGTAGAAGTGACTTGTACAAGAAGGACGGATTGCACCTAAATTGGAAGGGAGCTAATATACTGGCAGAGAAATTTGCTAGAACTGCTTGGGAGGATTTAAGCTAGTAAGGTGGGGGGGGGTGAGACCCAGGGAGATAGTGAGGAAAGAGATCGATCTGAGTTGGGTACATCTTAGTGGGCGGCACTGCTGGTGGCAGAGTGGTTAGCACTGCTGCCTCACAGCGCCAGAGACCCGGGTTCAATTCCCGCCTCAGGCGACTGACTGTGTGGAGTTTGCACATTTTCCCCGTGTCTGCGTGGGTTTCCTCCGGGTGCTCCGGTTTCCTCCCACAGTCCAAAGATGTGCACGTCAGGTGAATTGGCCATGATAAATTGCCTGCAGTGTTAGGTAAGGGGTAAATGTAGGGGAATGGGTGGGTTACGCTTCGGCGGGTCGGTGTGGACTTGTTGGGCCGAAGGGCCTGTTTCCACACGGTAAGTAATCTAATCTAATCTAATCTAAACTGATAACAGAAGTGAGTCAAACAGTCAGGGCAGGCAGGGACAAGGTAGGACTAATAAATTAAACTGCATTTATTTCAATGCAAGTGCCCTAACAGGGAAGGCAGATGAACTCAGGGCATGGTTAGGAACATGGGACTGGGATATCATAGCAATTACAGAAACATGGCTCAGGGATGGGCAGGACTGGCAGCTTAATGTTTCAGGATACAAATGCTACAGGAAGGATAGAAAGGGAGGCAAGAGAGGAGGGGGAGTGGCATTTTTGATAAGGGATAGCATTACAGCTGTGCTGAGGGAGGATATTCCTGAAAATACATCCAGTGAAGTTATTTGGGTGAAACTGAGAAATAAGAAAGGGATGATCACCTTATTGGGATTGTATTATAGACCCCCCAATAGTCAGAGGGAAATTGAGAAACAAACTTGTAAGGAGATCTCAGCTATCTGTAAGAATAATAGGGTGGTTATGGTAGGGGATTTTAACTTTCCAAACATCGACTGGGACTGCCATAGCGTTAAAGGTTTAGATGGAGAGGAATTTCTTAAGTGTGTACAAGACAATTTTCTGATTCAGTGTATGGATGTACCTATTAGAGAAGGTGCAAAACTTGGGAAATAAGGCAGGGCAGGTGACTGAGGTGTCAGTGGGGGAGCACTTTGAGGCCAGCGACCATAAGTCTATTCGTTTTAAAATAGTGATGGAAAAGGATAGACCAGATCTAAAAGTTGAAGTTCTAAATTGGAGAAAGGCCAATTTTGACGGTATTAGGCAAGAACTTTCGAAAGCTGATTGGAGGCAGATGTTCGCAGGTAAAGGGACGGCTGGAAAGTGGGAAGTCTTCAGAAATGAGATAACAAGAATCCAGAGAAAGTAAATTCCTGTCAGGGTGAAAGGGAAGGCTGGTAGGTATAGGGAATGCTGGATGACTAAAGAAATTCAGGGTTTGGTTAAGAAAAGGAAGGAAGCATATGTCAGGTATCGACAGGGTAGATTGAGTGAATCCTTAGAAGAGTATAAAGGAAGTAGGAGTATACTTAAGAGAGAAATCAGGAGGGCAAAACGGGGACATGAGATAGCTTTGGCAAATACAATTAAGGAGAATCCAAAGGGTTTTTACAAATATATTAAGGACAAAGGGTAACTAGGGAGAGAATTGGGCCCCTCAAAGATCAGCAAGGCGGCCTTTGTGTGGAGCCACAGAAAATGGGGGAGATACTAAATAAATATTTTGCATCAGTATTTACTGTAGAAAAGGATATGGAAGATATAGATTGTAGGGAAATAGATGTTGGCATCTTGAAAAATGTCCAGATTACAGAGGAGGAAGTGCTGGATGCCTTGAAACGGTTAAAGATGGATAAATCCCCAGGACCTGATCAGGTGTACCCGAGAACTCTGTGGGAAGATAGAGAAGTGACTGCTGGGCCTCTTGCTGAGATATTTATATCATCGATAGTCACAGGTGAGGTGCCGGAAGACTAGAGGTTGGCAAACGTGGTGCCACTGTTTAAGAAGGGCGGTAAGGACAAGCCAGGGAACTATTGGCTGGTGAGCCTGACCTCAGTGGTGGGCAAGTTGTTGGAGGGAATCCTGAGGGACAGGATGTACACGTATTTGGAAAGGCAAGGACTGATTTGGGATAGTCAACATGGCTTTGTGCGTGGGAAATCATGTCTCACAAACTTGATTGAGTTTTTTAAAGAAGTAACAAAGAAGATTGATGAGGGCAGAGCAGTAGATGTGATCTATATGGACTTCAGTAAGGCATTCAACAAGGTTCCCCATGGGAGACTGATTAGCAAGGTTAGATCTCATGGAATAAAGGGAGAACTAACCATTTGGATACAGAACTGGCTCAAAGGTAGAAGACAGAGGGTGGTGGTTTTTCAGACTGGAGGTCTGTGACTAGTGGAGTGCCACAAGGATCGGTGCTGGGTCCTCTACTTTTTGTCATTTACATAAATGATTTGGATGCGAGCATAAGAGGTACAGTTAGTAAGTTTGCAGATGACACCAAAATTGGAGGTATAGTGGACAGCGAAGAGGGTTACCTCAGATTACAACAGGATCTGGACCAGATGGACCGATGGGCTGAGAGGTGGCAGATGGAATTTAATTCAGATAAATGCGAGGTGCTGCATTTTGGGAAAGCAAATCTTAGCAGGACTTATACACTTAATGGTAAGGTCCTAGGGAGTGTTGCTGAACAAAGAGACCTTGGAGTGCAGGTTCATAGCTCCTTGAAAGTGGAGTTGCAGGTAGATAGGATAGTGAAGAAGGTGTTTGGTATGCTTTCCTTTATTGATCAGTTATTGAGTACAGGAGTTGGGAGGTCATGTTGCGGCTGTACAGGACATTGGTTAGGCCACTGTTGGAATATTGCGTGCAATTCTGGTCTCCTTCCTATTGGAAAAATGTTGTGAAACTTGAAAGGGTTCAGAAAAGATTCACAAGGATGTTGCCAGGGTTGGAGGATCTGAGTTACAGGAAGAGTCTGAACAGGCTGGGGCTGTTTTCCCTGGAGCATTGGAGGCTGAGGGGTGACCTTATAGAGGTTTACAAAATTATGAGGGCCATAGATGGGATAAATAGACAAAGTCTTTTCCCTGGGGTCGGGGAGTCCAGAACTAGAGGGCATAGATTTAGGGTGAGAGGGGAAAGATATAAAAGAGACCTAAGGGGCAACTTTTTCACACAGAGGATGGTACGTGTATGGAATGAGCTGCCAGAGGAAGTGGTGGAGGCTGGTGCAATAGCAACATTTAAGAGGCATTTGGATGGGTATATGAATAGGAAGGGTTTGGAGGAATATGGGCCGGATGCTGTCAGGTGGGACTAGATTGGGTTGGGATATCTGGTCGGCATGGACAGGTTGGACCAAAGGGTCTGATTCCATGCTGCACATCTCTATGATTCTAAGTTACTTCAAGAGCCTTATAATGTTTCAGAAAAAGGAGCCGAGCTGCGGATTAAGTCAGAAGTCACACAACATCAGGTTATCAGCCTTGCAGGTTTCTCCAAAAGCTTGTGGTTTCAAATAAACCTGTTGGACTCCAACCTGGTGTAGTGTGTGACTTCTGACCTTGTCCGCCCCAGTCCAACACCGGCACCTCCACATCATGGCCAAGGATTATAAGTGTTTTAGAAACTGGAAAGGGCTAGGAATCAGTAGATAAAAGGGGAAAGAATAGAATATGAAGGTAGATGAGTATAAATTACGAACATATAAGAAAGGGTGGTGGAGCAGACTCAAAGGACCAAATGGTCTACTTATCTCCTACATCTTATTATGGTTTTATTACAATATTTCCATGATGTATTAGTGACTGCAACCTTTTCATTGCAGGCTGGAAACTGTGTCTGTAGCAGCAACGAGAAAAAAGAACAGTGTATATATTACAGACAGGATATTGAACAGTCTTTGATAAACAATGGATCGTTGATGAGCATTTGTCAGAAATTTACTATGTTGAAGGTTGAGGGAGACAGAGTTTTAATTAAGGGAATCTAGTGTTACGTGAAAAAGGCAGGTAAAGTGAAGCTGAGGATTTCCAGATCAGCCATGACCTCATTGATTGAATGGGCTGAATGGCATACATCTACTCTGAAATGTTATTGTGGTCTCATTTGGACAGTTTCTAAAGTAAACATTACTTCCTTAGTAGCAGAAGCACCAGAAATTGCAATGAGGGATGAAGAAATTACAGGCATATTGAACAAAGATTGGTCAGGCAACACCAGAGGAGCAGGACAATCGACGTTTCGAGCAAAAGCTCTTCATCAGGAACGTTGGGTTGCCAAGGAGGCTGAGAGATACATGGGAGGTGGGTGGGGCTGGTGGGAAGGTAACTGGGAATGTGATAGGTAGATGAAGGTGGGGGGGTGAGGTGGTGATGGTGATAGGTCAGAGAGGAGGGTGGAGTGGATAGGTGGGAAGGAACATGGACAGGTAGGACAGTTCAAGAGGGCGGTGCCGAGTTGAAGGGTTGGATCTTGGATAAGGTTGGGGGAGGTCCTACCAGTCCATCTTCCTTCCCACCTATTTACTCCACCCTCCACTCTGACCAAACACCATCACCCCCACCTTCACCTACCTATCGTATTCCCTGCTATCATCCCTTCAGCCCCACCTCTCTCCCCTTTATTTCTCATCCCCCTTTCCCCCAACCATCCCTCAACCCCCAAACCTCCCCCCACCACATCCCTGATGAAGGGCTTATGCTTGAAACGTCGACGCTCCTGCTCCTCGGATGCTGCCTGACCTCCTGTGCTTTTCCAGCGCCACACTTTTGGACTCTGATCTCCAGCATCTGCAGTCCTCACTTTCTCCCAGTCTCCAAGACTTGAAATCCACATCCTGGGGTTCGGTGTCCTTTAGGGAAGGAAATCTGCAGTCCTCACCCAATCTGGCCTCCCTGTGACTCCAGTCCCACAACAGCGTGGCTCCCTCTTAACTGTCCTCTAATATAATCGGGGACAGGCATTAATAGTGGCCCAGCCAGTGATACTCACATCGTGTGCACAAAAAAAATACGAAGAGTTGAGTTATGCTGAGTTTGTGGGCAGTCTAGATTAGAGTGGTGCTGGAAAAGCACAGCAGGTCAGGCAGCATCCGAGGAGCAGGAAAAATCGATGTTTTGGGCAAAAGCCCTTCATCAGGAAATGAGAACTTTTGCCTGAGATGTCAATTTTTCCTGCTTCTCGGATGCTGCCTGACCTGCTGTGCTTTTCCAGCACCACTCTGATCTTCTCTCTAATCTCCAGCATCTGCAGTACCCACTTCTGCCTGAGCTTGTAGGCAGACTAGTTTTGACTTTCCAAAATTTCTGAGATTTTGGATTGGTCCCGGCTGATTGGAAGTTAGCAAATGAATCACCACCATGCAAGAAAGGAGGGAGAAGGAAAACAAGAATTACTATAATTGCACTACCAAGTGTAGGTCACTGAGCACAGAGGTGATGGAACTTAATGCTGGATGGGGTTATAGAGGATACAATGTGGGAGCATTGGCAGCAGAGTTTCTTATGCAGTTTATGCTATCTCTTGCCCTCTCTCTTGCTCACCCTCTATTTCTCTCTGTGCTTTTAAAGGATTGGAATAAACCTTTGGGAATATTCCACATGGATTCTTTCTGCTGTGTGCAAGGCATACACTGAGAAAGCAGCAAGGATTAAATGTGAAAGTGCAGATTTCAAAGCGAATACAAGAAGGAAGAGTATACCTCAAGGTATCCAGCCAGGACCTACCACCATGATGGTGGTGACTCAGCATCAAACTATACTGCCCTGATGGAGGTCGGGGAAGAGAGAGCTAGACTATACCCGAGAGATAATCGCCAGAGATACATACTCCTGGGTTGGGAAGGCCAATCCCAGGTGAAATCACAGAGTGATACAATACAGAAGGAGGCCACCCTCTACAGCCCTACCACAGCTGACTCTTCAAGGTTTGGGAGAAGATTTGTAGCTCGGGTGCTCGCTGTTGTGGTTCTGTTCGCCGAGCTGGGAATTTATGTTGCAGACGTTTCGTCCCCTATCTAGGTGACATCCTTAGTGCTTGGGAGCCTCCTATGAAGCGCTTCTATGATGTTTCCTCCGGCATTTATAGTGATTTGTACCTGCCGCTTCCGGTTGTCAGTTCCAGCTGTCTGCTGCAGTGGCCGGTATATTGGGTCCAGGTCAATGTGCTTATTGATTGAATCTGTGGATGAGTGCCATGCCTCTAGGAATTCCCTGGCTGTTCTCTGTTTGGCTTTTCCTATAATAGTAGTGTTGTCCCTGTCGAACTCATGTTGCTTGTCATCTGAGTGTGTGGCTATTAAGGATAGCTGGTCATGTCGTTTCGTGGCTAGTTGGTGTTCATGGATGCGGATCGTTAGCTGTCTTCCTGTTTGTCCTATGTAGTGTTTTGGACAGTCCTTGCATGGGATTTTGTACACTACATTGGTTTTGCTCACACTGGGTATTGGGTCCTTCGTCCTGGTGAGTTGTTGTCTGAGAGTGGCTGTTGGTTTGTGTGCTGTTATGAGTCCTAGTGGTCGCAGTAGTCTGGCTGTCAGTTCAGAAATGTTTTTGATGTATGGTAGTGTGGCTAGTCCTTTTGGTTGTGGCATGTCCTCGTTCCGTTGTCTTTCCCTTAGGCATCTGTTGATGAAATTGCTGGGACAACACTACTATTATAGAACAAGCCAAACAGAGAACAGCCAGGGAATTCCTAGAGGCATGGCACTCATCCACAGATTCAATCAATAAGCACATCGACCTGGACCCAATATACCGGCCACTGCAGCGGACAGCTGGAACTGACAACCGGGAGCGGCAGAGACAAACCACTACAAATGCCGGAGGAAACATCACAGAAGCACTTCACAGGAGGCTCCCAAGCACTGAGGGTGCCACGTAGACTGGGGACGAAACGTCTTCAACACAAATTCCCAGCTCGGCGAACAACAGCTGACTCTGTTTATTTGTAGCAATTCCCAGGATATGGACATCACTGGCAACCCAAGTATTTTTTGCCTATCTTTGGCTCAATTTGGCTTTGAGCAGGTGGAGTTGAGGAACTTTCTAGAATCACCACAGTCCCTATGGGTAATACAGGGACTCCCACAATGCTGTCAGGAAGGGGGTTTGATGATCTTGACCCAGTGACCAGGAAGTGACAATTTGGTTGCACATCAGGATGTTGCGTGTCTTGGAGAGATACCTGCAGACAATGGTGGCTCCATACATCTGTTGCCATGCTCTTCAGATGGTCAAGTTCATGGATTTGGGTGGTGCTGTCAAAGGAGCCTAGGTGAGGTATTGCAGTACATCTTGTAGATGGTACACACCTCTGCCAATGTACCTCAGTGCTGGAGAGATTGGATGCTGATAGTAGTAGTCAATAGTTGGATGCTGATGATGTACTTTTGTTTACTGACTTCCTCACTTCCTTGAAAGAGAGAATTAACTTTTCTAATTTTGCTTTATAATGCTGCCCTGAAATTCCTTTCAGCATTTAAATCTGTAATTGGGATAGAGACATGGAGATGTACAGCACAGAAACAGACCCTTCTGCCTAATGCATCCATGCCGACCAGATATCCTAAATTCACCTAGTTCCTTTTGCCAGCACTTAACCCATGTCCCTCTAAACCTTTCCTATTCAAGTACTCATCCAGATGCTTTTTAAATGCTGTAATTGTACCAGCCTCCACCACTTTCACTGGCAGCTCATTCTATACACGCACCACCCTCTGCGTGAAGAAGTTGCCCCTTAGGTCCTTTTTAACTCTTTCCACTCTCACCATAACTTATGCCCTAAAGTTTTGGATTCCCCTACCCTTGGCTATTAACCCTATTTATGCCCCTCATGATTTTATAAATCTCCATAAGGTCACCCCTTATAGATATAAATATGGTTATATTTATATTGCACTATATCACACTTTCAGCTTGTTTTTTTGAAGTGCTTTCTAGTAATGACACTTGAAGCGCAGCCAATGGCTTATTAATCATTCATTTGCCTCTGGCCACTGACAAGCATTTCACGAACCAGTCACAAATACTTTTAGAATAACAAGACTCAAAACAACCTTGTTACTAACACAGCTTTCCTGCCTAATCAGGTGAGATTGCATCTTTTGCTAAGAACAGATGTGAGAACTGAAAGAAATGTAACCAAGCTTCTCAACATTACTTAATAAAGAATAATAAAACAAAAGTGAGACTTTTCAGGTAATTTCTTTTCTCACTCCTCATCCTATAAATTCTGTTGCCAACGATCCTCATTGTTTGCAACGTGATCACCTGGATCTGGATTGATTCTGTTGAGAGATTGCAAAAGAGACACAAAATATTAACAGTGGAACCTCAGGAGAGACCATGGCACAATGCAAAAGGACATACCATAGTAATCATTTACATTTGTATAGTGTCTATCCACCTGCAAAATACTCCAAGGCTCTTTGTCTTGGTGTCAGTTCTTGTCCAATTGTGCAGCTGCAAAGAAGATGTTTGTTGACACAGAAGAACAGGCTTGACCCAAAAGTTAGGTTTTAGTCAACATATTCAAGAAGGAGAGGGTGATAGAGAGGTAGCAATTCATGGACAGGGAAGTCCCAAGCTCAGGCCCATGAGGACTGAAGGCATGGCTGCCAATGGTGGGATGTAGGAAGTATCAGGGTACACCGGAAGCCTGGTTTTGGAGGGTAATAGAGCTGGAGGAGATTAGAGGGAGGTGTGCGTGTTGCTGAGTGGGGTGGAGTTGGCCCGGGGCGATACCATAGAGCAAAGTGTATGAGAAGTTTGAAATTGAAGCATTGGCAATCAGGAGCCAGTGCAGTTCAGCCAAGCGGAAAGGCAATTAGTGAGTAAGGGTTTGGTGTAAGATATGAAAAGGGTGTCAACATTTCTTAATAAATCACAATGATACACAAGTCTCTTTTATTTTGAAATGGCCAGACGTTGATCATCTCTAGAAATACTAGTGCTCACAAGCTAGAACTATATCAACCACTGTTGTCTAGTCAGAGAGAAGATGTTCCTACTGCTAAATGGGTGAAGAACCAAAAGGCCAAACTGAAAGCGAGCACTCCAGTGCAGTCCTGAGGGAGTGTTGCATTGCTGGAGGTGTTAGTTATCAGGTGCGGTAATAGGCAGAGATTTGTTTACACTTTCAGTTTAATGTCTAAAATTCCACCATTTTAAAGAAAAACCAGTCCTGGTCAATATTAGTTCCTCAACCCACATCACAAACTATCTGGCCATTATTACATTGCAGTCTCTGGGAGTTTGTTTTATGTGTTTCCTACATTACTCACTTCAATACATCATCGGCTCATTCCTTTAGCTAGAAAGGTCTTTGTTACATCCTTTGTTTATAGCAAGTCTTTTTTAATTGGACTATGTAGATGTAAATTTATACGCGGCTACAGAATGCAGCTTTGCAAGAAGACACCAGCTAAAACTAAGTTTGGTGAGAATGAAGGTGAAATAATAGACATTGACATTGCTTTGACACTGAATGAAATAGGTGTCAGGCAGCTACAAGCATGGCATCAGTGGTGGGCAGATCAAATCAGGCAAATACTAGGGGCCAGATTTTGAGAAGCGCACATGCCTTGGGGAGTTGAAGGAGATTACTGAGATAGGGAGCAGGAGAATCTGTGAATGCATTTGAAACCATGGATGAAAATTTTGAAATTAGGCATTGCTTAATGGGAACCAGCAGGGGTAAACTTCAACAGGTCAAAAAGAGTCCTTGAATATTTAAAAGCTCCAAAAAGCCAAATTCCATAACCAGTGCCATTTCCCAAAGCCATTTTAATTTAAAAGAAGTTGGATAAGTTGGGAGTTTAAAGCTTTTCTCAACATTCATGAATCTCTTCTGTGAACTTTCCAATGCAAGCATTAGAAACAGAAAATGCTTGTTAGCACACAATGGAAAATATTGTGGTCATTCAGCTTTAGGCAATAAATACCTATCATCCAATCAATTCTGATCATTGTCATCAACATGAAACATGAACTTTCTTTCGCTCTCCATAATTGTTGCTTGAATGGTTCTGTATTTCATACTTTCTGTTTCGAACATTGCAGTGAAATGATTGCCCATAAAACTTACCATAAAATATTAACTTAGACTCAGTTGAAATTACTCTTCTGTCCTCTGTTGGGCTTTAATTTATTTCACAATAATCCCACTGCTGTACTTGTATGATAAGGAATTTCAAATCAACAGAATATTATCATAGAATCCAACAGTGTGGAGGCAGGTCATTCAGCCCATCACTGAACCTCCAGACCCACACGCTTATGAGTGCATCCATTATAGCCAACCCACCCAACCTACACATCCTTGGACACTATGGGCAATTTTCCATGGCTAATCTAGCAAACCTGCACATCTTTGGACTCTGAGAGGAAACCAGAGCACCTGGAGGAAACCCACCCAGCAACAGAGAGAATGTGCAAACTCCACACAGAGAGTTGTCCAGGACTGGAATTGAACCTGGCACTGTAAGGCAGCAGTGCTGAACCACTGTGCTGCCCCCACAACATCATTTCAGGGGCACAGGCACTAAGTTAGGTATCTCTCAGCACATCCTACCTGCTGCCTGTTTTTAGTAGACTTGCTTTGGCTCACCTCGTGTTACAACTTCTTTAGAAATAAAAAATGGCATCAATGATTTCCTACAGCGAGCAGCGAATTCTGATTGATACAGAATTCTACCTTTTCATGTTCTGTCTTCAGTCTTGGGTGAAAATGCCACCAAACTTATTTTTAACCATTGACTCACCGGCTACTGATTCTGTGACAGCACTTCCACATCACGATCGCTTTCAAAGGGGCACATCCCCTGATGTACAAAGCAGGTGTGACCACTGCATTTAATCGAGGCAGAATTTTCAGAGGGTCTAAGCCATCAGTTCTAAATCTCAAGCAGAAGTGTTGTGAGAATGAGCAAGTGATGACGTTTAGAAAGATAGGCATCCAGCAGGTGAGAAAGCAACTTGCCACGATGATAATGAGGTAGAGTGAGCTTCTCTTGTTCTCTCTCTCTGCTGAGGGTGACTCTCTTTCCAGCTGGTATTTGGCAATCAGATACAGCTTAATGTTCAACACTATCATGATGATGTATGTTATTAGGTTGCAGATCAATGAGCCAATGCCACTGATTTTCATGCCAATTGTAGAGGTGACTAAGTTCTGTGTGCCAACGACTGCATAGGCGTAGATCCACAGACAGACAATGACAATCCCAGTTTTGGCACGGGTCATTCTCATGGCATATCGAAAGGGTGAGATGACAGCGTGGTATCGGTCAGCTTGCGCTGCCAAGGTGACCAGGTAGGAAAGCCCCATGAAAGTTGGAGCAATGTAATAGGTCCCATTCCTCGGAGGGAATGCATCCAAGGCATCGAAAAGGCCAGAATAGTACCAGGAAACGCCTGTCCCCAAATCACTTACACACGTACTCAACATGAACAAGAATCTGTTCTCCTTCAGGAAAAACCTTCTGATCAGCAGAGCAAGCAGGACAGACACATTGATCACCACTATGCTTGTGGCTAAGCAAACATGGAACATGAAGAGAATTATATAGCCCGCACCTCCAAACTCTAATATCAATGCAACAGGCATTTGGCCAAGAGAGTACTGAATAATGGCTTTCCTGGATCTTATAGTCATTCCAATCTATTTTTAATCAAACTAACTGCCTTTGGCCTCAATGGAATTATAATTAGTGAATTTCCTTATGTGAGGCTGTCAGTAACTGGAAATTCCTAGTGGGCCAATTAAAGTTTAATATATTTTAAGTACAGACTGCTGTGATCTTGGGGGAAAATTTGCTCTTTGTTTCATAAATCTATGAAGTTAAAGATAAAGAGTGGGGTTTAGGGATATCGCATCCATTCCTTTCCCTCATATTCCCCAGCATTCCTAAAGTCTGAGGATTACAGTTTGGGTAAATTCATCTCCAGTGGATTTATAATGTAACTATTTGGATAGACATAATTGTTCACCTGAACCAGGGGTTTTTGGAATCATCCCTCAGTTTAGGACTTAAGCATTTTGCAAGGCTGATACTCCAACTTGTGACCGAAGAAATCCTTCAGATAAAATGTTAACTTGAGATCCAATCTGTCGACTCTTTCAACTATCGTGAATGTTAAAGATTTCATGGAAATGCCAGAGTAGAATTTGAAGATTTGCCAGTTTCCCAGCCAGCACTAGATGGGTATATGAATATGAGACAGTGAGGACTGCAGATGCTGGAGATCAGAGTTGAGAGTGTGTTGCTGGAAAAGCATATCAGGTCAGGCAGCATCTGAGGAGCATGAAAATCAATGTTTAGGGCCGGAGCCCTTCATCAGGAATATGAATCAGGGTATATGAATAGGGAGAGTTTAGAGGAATATGGGCCAAGTGTTGGCAAATGGGACTAGATTAGGTCAGGATATCTGGTTAGCATGGACGAGTTGGATTAAAGGGTCTGTTTCCATGCTGTACAACTCCACAACTCTACGACTATTCCCCAGTTTAGCTGATCATTCAATTAACTATGGTGCATGAGTTCTACTTTATGCATATCATGGTGTTGACTGCTCTCTTACTGTTACAATGCATAAGATATCACAAATTGGTTTTAGTCACAACACATATCCTGTTTTATTTTTGATACTGTATTTATAACAATTGGTCATTTGTCTTCAGGGAGTGGAACAAGAGGGCTAAGCCAATCAATTCAAATACAAGTTTTCCTGGGATTGATTTTCATTTTATGGCAACTTTTCTTTTTGTTTAGTTCAAACACGGAGCTCCTTAAATTGTCTTGGTCCCTGTTATTTTTGGGGAAGTTCTTCTTAACCAGTCTGGTTCAAATCAGACACCGTGTAGAAAGTTCAGGTTCTAGCTGCTTCCCTTGCAACACTGGGAACCATCGGCCCCAAGTGGAAAGAGTTCCTTTGTTCCCCACTTTCCAGCTGAGTTCTGAAAGAAAAGGATTTTGCCATGAGATGGCTGCCAAAATGGATCTCTCTGCTATTTTCACCTCTTCGCTAAAACTCACACAGGCTATCACCTGTCTCCAATCCCATTGCATGGGACGGGTCATCAGAGCACATCTGTTGAATGCTGACTATATCCATACCTTGAATATTGTGTGCAGGTTTAGTCTCCTAGTCTGAGGAAGGACATTCTTGCTATTGAGGGAGTCCACCGAACATTCACCAGACTGATTCCCAGGCTGGCAGGACTGACATATCAAAGTAGACTGGATCGACTGGGCTTGTACTCGCTGGAATTTAGAAGAACAAGGTGGGGGAGGCGGTTGGGGGTAGGTCACAGAAACATAAACAAAATGTCCTGATGAGACTGGACAGGCTAGATGCGTGAAGAATGTTGGGGAAGTCAAGAAATAGAGGTCGCAGTCTAAGGTTAAGGGGTAAGCCAATCAGGACTGAAATGCAGAAAAGTTTCTTCACTCAGGGAGTTGTGAACCTGTGGAATTCTCTCCCACAGGAAGTTGTTGGGCAGTTCATTAGATAGATTCAAGAGGGAGCTGAACATGGACCTTGTGGCTAATGAGATCAAGGGGTATGGAGTGAAAGCGGAGTGGGATACTGAGATTGCATGATCATACTGAATGCTGGTGCAGGCTCACAGGGTATATTTTCTACGCTTCTATATCCCACCCCCAGCTGTTTTCTCAAAAGCAATGTCATGTTGTCACTCTGACTCCATAGCAGTTTTTGAAATAGGTACATTTCAGGCACATCTTCATCCAAGGCTGCTGTCAGCAATTCTCAGCTTCACCACGGTGTGTGCTATTGAGACATCAAGAGGGAGTCAATGAGTATTCCTACTTTTATTGTAGTAACACGTGGAAATGTTATGTTTTGTTGAATGTGGTGTAACTTATTTTTTTTAATAGATATTTTTATTGAAAAAGAAGATTTTAAAGATTTTTTTACAAAATTACAAAAGTAATACAAACTAGTATATTCCACTTTACAATATAATAACAACACCAATATGAGATTTTAAAAAACTACTAATCTATTCTACAAACAACCAAAACAAAAAATAGGATATCATACATTACTAACAATAAACAAATAGGTAAATAAATAACTGAATACATACTTAAAATAGATTTATATCAAGTCACAACAAAACCCGTATTTACATGGGATTCCTCCTCCAGCCCCCGAACCAACCAGAACCATTGCCACGACCAAACAAAAGCCCAGAACAATGTGGCTGAAATATCTGTGTCAGTACAGTTCAAAAAGGGCTGTCATGTTCTATGTAACTTTTTAATATTGAGCTAACTTCATAAAGTCATCAAGACACCCTTGCTGACTCTAAACTAATTGCATTTATTTGTGGAATCTCAAATGTCTCCACAATGAGAGAACAAAATCCACATTTTCTTTCTAGCAAAATACTTTGCTAAATAAATCAGTAACTCAGGGCTGAAACCCATGTTGTTTTAGCCAAATGTGAGTTTGTTTGGAAGCCTTTTCACCATGACGCCCAGCAGGTCTTCTCATTGTATCTGACCAAACACGGATCATTAATGGCCTGCATAGTCCCTCGCGCTCAATTTTAGCCACATTTGACCATGCTTTGTTCCCAGAACAACTCGTCACTGCCATGACATACCAGAATTAACTATCAACATCCTGGTGGTTATCACTGACCAAAAACTCAGTTGGACTCACCAAGTAATTCAACTCCTGACTTCCCAAAGCCTGCCCACCATCTACAAGGCACAAGTCAGGAGTGTGATGGAATATTGCCCACTTGCCTGGATGGGTGCAGCCCCAACAACACTCAAGAAACTCGACACTATCCAGGACAAAACAGCCTGCTTCATTGGCACCACATCCACAAGCATCCATTCCCTCCACCACTGATGCTCGGTAGCAGCAATGTGTAATATCTACAAGATGCGCTGCAGAAATTCACCAAAGAAACTCAGATAGCTTCTTCAAAACTCACAACCAATTCTATCTCGAAGGACAGGCAGATACATCAGGACATCACCACCTACAAGTTCCCCTACAAGCCACTCACCAACCTGACTTGGAAATATATCAGCGTTCATTTACTATCACTGGGTCAAAATCCTGGAATTCCCTCCCTAATGGCATTGTGGGTGAAGACACATCACATGGACTGCAACGGTTCAAGAAGGCAGCTCACTGTCATTTTCTCAAAGGCAACTGGGGATGGGCAATAAACACTGGCTCAGCCAGCAATTCCCACATCCTACAAATCAATTTTAAAAACTAGCATCCATTGCACACCTACCTTCTTTAAAAGTTGAATGTGCATCTGGACAAGTACAATCAGTTCAGAACTACTTATGGTCCCCATACTTTTTACCTACTTAGGGTCTCCATTGTCAGTTTTTCCTTCTCCCTGACTTATATTAACTATCCCTTTGGCTGCCTAGCTGTAGTTGTCTCTCTCTGGGCTTTGAATCCATCTATCTGCCCATTCTCTTTCTCCATTAATCACCAACACACACCCTCCCACCCCCTATCTTCAGCTTATATACTGTTATTTCCAAGTTGCTATCAGGTCCCTGAAATAGTAGAGTCACTGGAGTTGAAACGTTAACTCTGCTTTCTCTCCAAGAATGCTGCCAGACCTGCTGAATTTCTCCAGCATTTCCCATTTATTTCCCAATCTCCACTGTCCGCTGTATTTTGCTTTTATTTGTATCAGAAGAAGGATGTTGGCAATCCAGAATTGGAGAAGAACAGCAATCTCCGAGGATGGTAGAGCTGGAGGAGGTTACAGAAATGTGCAGGAGTTGGGGGCGGGGAGGGGGGCGGGGGAAGGGGGGAAGCCATGATTTAATTATAAGAATTTGTTACATCCTTGCAATATCAGGACTGCACAGAATGAAGGGTGGGGAAAATCCTACCCATTCTGGTACACATTAAAGTGACAAGAGCTGAATGTTTGAGGTTATCTGAAGGAGCAGCTCAGTTTGGCTAGTCATGTAATGACTTACAATAGTGACTGCATCACCCTGCCTACGTGTTGGATACTAACAGGATGATGATGCACTTAGTAGCATCTGTTCCTGCAGCTCTGTAAACCAGCAAGGATCAGCAGAGAGAACATTGTTACCCTATTTATGCCAAGCACACAGGAGCGATGACGTTACTATGAGCCACCAGACATTATTTGCCAAGCACTCTACATGCAAACTAGTATCGAGTCACTTTGACATCAAGCTCTTAACTCATGGTAACTTCATAGCTTCATAGATTCAAAGGAGTGTCTGCATAGCATTGTGAATACTGTGAGCCAGATGTTACCAATATCTGCTTCTAATTACTCCAAAACATTCCACCTTCCCAAGGCTGACACTAGGTCAAATGATTCATTGTTGATGAGGTCTGGTCAGACGAGTATCTGATGCTGCCTCTGGGAGTTTGTCTGTGGAATTGTCGTAATCATGCACAGCAAACATTTTCCCAAAAGACATATAAAATGGGTCAGATTTTGCTTTCAGCGATGAACAAACAGTGCCAACTTTAAACATATCAGGAAAGGTTGGAATTCGCAGTGGTGAGAAAGGCGTTGTTAATCTTTACAGGGATTGTGTGGAGAAATAAACAACTCTGGGTCTCCCACAACCATTGCTTTGAAATTAGCAGACACCTGGTAAATGTTCCCATTGCTGTTCATAATTATATTGCAACACGCTTTGGCATCTTTCCCTCTCGTGCCACACCCATCCCATTTCTTCACATCCTTCTTAGCCAAGAGTCCACGCCATCTTGTCTTCCTCTGCCATCCTCACCTCCCTTCCATATCTCCCAAGCATTCATCCTCCCAAACCGTTTCCCTGTCCCACTGTCCTACTCCCTGAACACCCCTGCTCCTTCCTTTCCCTAGCCAATCCTCTCCCACCGCTACCATCCTTGCAGAGTGCTGGGATGTTGTTAAGGTTATTCGGCAAGACTCTTAATCATCACTTATGGGATGACATTTGGAGTGCTGCAGTGACCAGCCCCCACCCCCCCCCCCCCCCCCCCCCACCCCACCCCCTCCCAACCATTAATGGGTCAAAAACAATTGTGTTTAGCTTAAATAAAGGGAATTACAATGAAATGAGGACAGAGTTAGTCAAAGTGAACTTGGCAGATAGATTAGCAGGAATGACAGTAAGCATGTAATGGCAGGCACTTAGGGAAGTAATTCATGGCTGTCAGCAAATGTACAACCAGTAGAGAGGAAAGATTCTAAGAGAGGGCTAACCCAACCATGGCTAATCGAGGACGTTAAGCAGAATATAGAGTTGAAAGAAAAAGAACATAAAGAGGCAAAAGTCAATGACAGCCCAAAGATTAAGATACATTCAGAATCCAACAAAGGAAATTAAAAGGACAGAGAAAATAAATTACAAGAGCAAACTAGCGAGTAATATAAAAACTGACAATAAGAGCTTCTTTAAATATATGAAAAGGAAGAGGGAGGTCAAAATGAACATAACTCTTTAGAAAATAAATCTGGGGAGATGGAAGAGAAGATATTTAAGCAGATATTTTGCATCAGTCTTTATGGTTCGAACATTCAATTAACACTGAAGAATATGGGGAAGGAATTAAGTCACTAGAAAAGTAGTTTTAGACAAACTAATGGCGCTAAAACCCCCCCGGCTCTAATGGCTTGCATCCTAGGATCGTAAAGAGATAGCTACAGAGTTAGTGGATGCATTAGCTATAATTTTCCAAAAATGTCCTTGGAGTCTGGAGAAGTATCAGAGGTTTGGAAAACTGCTAACAATGACACCCCTATTCAAAAAGTGAGGGAGGCATAAAGCAGGTAACTATAGGCTGATTAGCTTAACATCTATTGTTGGAAGAATATTGGAACAAAGTATTAAGGAATTACTAGCAGACTATTTGGAAACTCATAATTTAGTCAAGCAGAATTAGTATGGTTTCATGAAAGGGAAATCTTGTCTGATTAATATATTAGAGTTTTTTGATGATTGTGTTAAATGAACTGTCAGAGAAATTGGTGGATGCAGGTACAGTTACAACATTTAAAATATATTTGGATATTTACTTGAATAGGAAATATTTGGAGGGATATGGACGAAATGCAGGCAAGTGGGACTAGTTTAGTTTAGGAACATGGTGGGTATGGACTGGTTGGACTGAAGGGACTGTTTCAGTGCTGCATGACTCTAAGTCTCAACCAGAATGGATAGAGGTGAACTAATAGATATGTTTTATTTGGACGTCTAGAAGGTGATCGACAAGACACATGCCAAAAGGTTAAGTCATAAAATTGAACCCATCGTGTTGGAGGTAGTACATAAGTATAGATAGCATTTTGCAAGTTGGGATAAGGAGTTCTCTTTTGGAAGGCAGAGTTAACTTTTCAGGTCCAGTGATCCTCCTGCCTCTGAGTTTCTCAAGCAATTTCTGTTTTTCTCATTCATCATCAATGATGTGAGCAGTTGACACACTGTACGCTATGAAGGTACTGGATTAAGCTTGGTGTCCACACCATTAGGTTTTAAGTAGCATCTTAATGGAGGAGAGCATGTTGATAAGAAAGAAAGGTTTATTGAGATTATTCCAAAGCTTGGGGTCTGGGCAGTTGAAGGCATGGTTGTCAATGATGGAGCCATCTATCTCCTTGGTGACCAGTCTTAATGTCTCCATCTGTGGTTCAATATCAAATGTCGTTTAATAAAACCAATATAAAGCATGTTGGCATGTTTCAAGGCATTAATGTTAGACTTGTTCTTGGTGACTGCATCATTGATGTACAAAGCCAGCACAGCATGGAGTTTCCAGAGAGTTGCAAAGCTAGAGGCAGTTACAGACATTTACGAAGGTGAGGTCCCTTATCTAAGGAACGATATATGTACTGGCATTGTAAGCCACCCATTATAGGGCAGTTCATTAGGCTGATAGCAGGTGTGGAGATGTTGAGTGGATTGGCCTTGTACTCGTTAGAATATGGCAGAATGAGAGGCAACCTTATGGCGGCATGGTGGCTCAGTGGTTAGCACTGCTGCCTCACATCACAAGGGACTTGGATTCAATTCTAGTCTCGGATGACTGTCTGTGTGGAGTTTGCACATTCTCCCTGTGTCTGCATTTCCTCCCACAGTCCAAAGATGTGCAGGTCAGGTGAACTGGCCATGCTAAATTGCATTAGGTGCATTAGTCAGAGGGAAATGGGTCTGAATGGGATACTCTTCAGAGGGTTGGTGTGGACTGGTTGGGCCAAAGGGCCTGTTTCCACACTGTAGGGAATCTAATCTAATCTTATTGAAATGGGTAGATCCAGAAAGGATTTTTCCCCTTGAGGGAGAGTCTAGGACTAAATGGCATCATCTTAGAACAAGGGCTTGCACACGTCAGATGGAGATGAAGAGGAATTTCTTTTCCCAGAAGGTGGTGAATCTGGAATTGCTTACCGCAGAGGGCTGTTGAGGCTGGCTCATGAAATCTATTCAAAGCTGAGATAGAAAGATTTGTAATCAGTAAGAGAATCAAAGGTCATGGTGAAAAAGCAGGAAAGTGGAGTTGAGGATTATCAGATCAGCCACAATGTCTTTCAATCGTACAGTAGACTCAATGGGCTGAATGGCCTACTGCTGCTCCTATACATTATAGTCTGGCTGGGGTCATGAAAACAAAGGTGAGAATTACAAAACAAGTGTTAATACAGGTCAGTGAGCAAAGGATTGACTGGGGTTGATGGGTGAACAGGCTGTTGTGTGAGGCAGGGTAGGGGTAGTAGAGTTTTTAATTAGCTCATGTTTACAGAGGATTAAAGATAGAGGTGAATGAGGAGGGTATTTTTGTTATAGTTCTACATCCGCACCTTCACTATTCTGTGTTTGTTTGTTTTCAACAGTGTGCAGGATAAAACAGGGTATTTCTGTGATAGGACCAGGATCTCTAAGTCATTTTCAGCTGTATCCACAGGCTTCGAACATGGTTAAGGCTCATAAATGCCCCACAGTGCCCTCAGCTCTCATGTGTATCCCCAAGCAGCTGGTAGTGCATGCCAGCGGGTATAACTTGGGGCATCACTTCATCTGACAAACTGAATGAAATGGCAGCATCATCACATTCATCTAGAGTCAACTGGGAACTGTCATGTCTCTAAGGACACCACACAAAGGAAGAGGCAGATGACCCCAGCACAATGATAATGGCTTTCAGGATGATCAGCAGTAAGATGTGTGATACATCCTGGCAACTCTCCGAATGTAGCTAACTCATGGCCAGACACATGGAAAAATTGGAACCTTACTGTCTATCATTCCTGTAGTTCGGGATCAAACCTGCTTATAAAAATGCTGTTGCTTACAATGAAACCATCTGTCACGATATTTCATCGACCAGGAGCAAGAGGAAAGGATCTGAAGAAGAAGAAGGCATGACACAGAGGAAGTAGCCACATTGTAAAACTATTAGGCTGAGCTGTTTTTCAGTTTGCTTGACTACAGCTTCTGATGTGGTGTCAACTGAACTTACTGAATAATATGTTTCCGTTAGATATGTGGCAGCTATATTCAGGAAACATCTGTACATTCCAGTGACAAGATGAATTCCATTTTTTTCTGAACTTTGGGAGCTATTTAGCTTTGACTGTATTTATTGTCCATTGTGTTACAGTCAGGACTGTTTGAAATAATTGCACAAATTTTAGCATCATAAGAATATAGAAGGATTAAAAATACTGCACTCTTGTCTCAGAATTTAATGCTACCATCTATTATCCCAGGTAATGATAAAGCTGAATATGTCAGAGTCAGAGTGAGACGTGGCTTGGTAGAACACAAGGTTTAATTTTGCAATTTTATCAACAGTGACCAAACATAAGGGGCTGCCAGAATGTGTGTACATGTGTGGGTCCCCTTACTTCCATCATTCACATTCATACTCTCCAGCGCTGACCACTGATCAAATCAGAAGACCCAATCCTAAGTGTTGGGACTGGTGTAAAGAATCCATGTAACCTTCACTCTCCCCGATGCAATACAGTGTCTGTAGTTCAGCTTTCAGCTCACAATCTCTGAGGTGAAGCTGCTTGAATGTCAAACAATTACTACAGATGTGTTTACCCTGGATTACAATATATCCAGCACTGCCACAATGCTACAACCTTGACACTTCACTTGAACTGCCATCCGTAAAACATTGAATTATTTAACTATTTTATTCCCTTATTCATTGCCTTTTGTATATTTCATAAACTTTACCTCTAATTGTCTGTGTGAAGTTTGCACATTCTCCCCACGCCTGCGTGGGTTTCCTCCAAGTGCTCCAGTTTCCTCCCACAATCCAAAGATGTGCAGATTAGGGAGAATTGGCCATGCTAAATTGCCGATAGTGTTCAGGTATGTGTAGGTTTGGTGCATTAGTCAGGGGTAAGTATAAGATAATAGGGCACAGGAATGGGCTGGGATGGGTTGCTCCTCGGAGTGTCAATGTGGACTTGTTGGACCAAAGGGCCTGTTTCCACACTAAGGGATTCTATGATAAGAGTTCTATGAATTCGTAACTATGTTAAAACCCAAGAATAGAAAATACCTTTCTACTGCTTTCCAATGACTCTGTTATATAATCTCAATCAGTTCCAATGAGTTTAGCTCCATGTTTGACTGCCTGCCTCAGACTCTTCACCTTACCTGCTCTCCTATTCTAAAGGTACTGACATATTACCAAGCGCAGGTGCTCCTCTGCCAACTCCCTGAAGGAAGTCTGCACACTCATGTCTTAGGAATGCAACCCAGCTGAATGCGTGACACTCGGATAATCAGCTTGGTTAGACCTGATCTTGTGCTCCCCGTGAGCATGCTATGGGCAATGAAAGAAAGTTCAAATCTTGCCTGATTTTTTCCCCTTATCCTAGGGAGACTGAAATCCACTGTTTTGTTGACTGTTTGGGAACAGCTAATTCTGCACAGATTAAAAACAGCAAACAAGGACATTGTGACAGTGAAACCTATAGAAATTGACAGTCCCCAAAACAGGACACCACCAAAGAATGGGGATGATTGTCAATGATTTACATCTTAATATATACAAGAATCACTCTGAAACCAAGGACTTGTACATTAAAAAACTATAGCCTTTGATCTGCCAAGCCACTTTCCAACCTGAGGATAAGATAGTTGAAAATCTTAATAGTAGCAACTGTATGGTGATTGTATGGCCATGCTATCTTTGCTTGCACTGTGTACTTTAAAGGACCTGTTCATCTAGAGTGGTCAAAGAAAACCACATTTTGACCTAACTAGAAGTGTCTCTTGGAGCTAACAAGGTTTAGTTTATTGCACATTAGTACCTAGTTAAAAGTTACTTTGATAGGGTAGGTATCATTACAAGGTGAGGTATTAAGTCTCACTCCTTTTTAGACCTAACTTATTCTGCTGATAAGTTCACATGACATCATCATAGAGTTAAAACTTACTCAACACCAGGTTATAGTCCAACAGGTTTATTTGGAAGCACCATCATAGTGGATTATTCCAGTGGCATTATTCAATCTTTCACACCCATACATAGCATATCTGAGTCTGGAGACTGTGATGACCCATGTATGGGTGTGAAAGAGTATGGTGACAGTGAGCACGAGGGGGCATAGCTTTAAGATTAGATTAGATTAGATTAGATTACAGTGTAGAAACAGGCCCTTCGGCCCAACAAGTCCACACCGACCCGCCGAAGCGAAACCCACCCATACCCCTACATTTACCCTTTACCTAACACTACGGGCAATTTAGTATGGCCAATTCACCTGACCCTGCACATCTTTTGTGATGTGGGAGGAAACCGGAGCACCCGGAGGAAACCCACGCAGACACGGGGAGAACGTGCAAACTCCACACAGTCAGTCGCCTGAGGCGGGAATTGAACCCGGGTCTCTGGCGCTGTGAGGCAACAGTGCTAACCACTGTGCCACCGTGCCGTCCACTAATTGAGGGGTGATAGATATAGGACTGATGTCAGAGGTAGTTTCTTTACTCAGAGAGTAGTAAGGGTATGGAATGATTTGCCTGCAATGGTAGTAGATTCGCCAACTTTAAGTACATTTAAGTCATCATTGGACAAGCATATGGACATACATGGACTGGTGTAGGTTAGATGGGCTTCAGATTGGTATGACAGGTTGGCGCAACATCGAGGGCCGAAGGGCCTGTACTGCACTGTAATGTTCTATGTTCTATGTATCATAACTGTCTTCTTCTGTGCCCATGCCAGTACTGAAAGGAAATAAGGAAAGAATCGCATCTATATAGTGAGGCTATATTCTCAACACTAGCAGAAGACTGAAAGTGCTTTTCAGACTATTAAATACTTTTGAAGTGCCATCACCATTATATTGCAGAAAACTTGGCAATTTGCATACATCAAAGCTCCCCAAACAGCAATGAGATAATGAGAAGCTAATCTGTTTTTGCAATGTTGGTTGAGGGATAAACATTGGCTATGACACTAGGGATAACACAATTACTCATTTCCAAAATAGTGCCATGGGATCTTTCACATCCCAAGTAAGCAGATATAGCCTGAGTCTAATATCTCATGTGAAAAAACAACACCTCTGACACTGCAGTACTCCCGTAACCTTGCACTGGAGTGTCAGGATTGATTTTTGTGTTCAAACCCTGGAGCTAGAAATTGAAGTCAGAATGTCATGGCTCAGAACCAAGCGTGATACCAACTGAGTCATGACCAGCATCAAACCTTGAATCATTCAATGCTCCTACTTGCAAAAACAACCTTGTTGTCAACCAGTACCAACAGGTAAGTATGAACCCCATCCCAGACAAACCCAGAATGTTTCTGTCCCTACACAATAGGTGTGTCATTAGGAAGAGGGTGTGGAGGAGCCGGTGTTGGACTGGGGTGGACAAAGTTGAAAATCACACAACACCAGGTTATAATCCAACAGGTTTGTTTGGAAGTACAAGCTTTCAGAATGCTGCTCCTTCATCAGGTGGCTAGTGGAGTAGGATCATAGGACACAGAATCTTTTGCAAAAGATCATAGTGTCATACTCTGATACGATATATTGAACAAATCTAGATTGCTGTTAAGTCTTTCATCTTTTAGAATGGGTTGCAGATTTCAATTCTTTAAATATGTGAATCCCAGAAGTTCTTTTAAGTCACGTTCCCAAAATAACTTAAGATTTTATTTAAAAAGGTGACATCTCAGCTCAGCCAATGCATTAAAGGTGTAATGTCAGAGTCTGTCTGTATCCCAATCTTGAGTCAGACTGGTTTCCCAAAGTAGGAATTTATAAAAGGTCACACGGATTATAAGAAATATTGACTGCCTACAGGTTGTGTGGTTTTTGAACAAAGTAGAATGTATCTGTAAATACAATTCTGCAAACGCAAATTCACCCCATTGACTTATATGTGTGTGAGCGTGCGTGTGAGGGAGAGAGAATGAGAAAGAGTGAGAGAGTGTGTGTGCGTATATGCTTGATAGTGTACATGAATG
Source organism: Chiloscyllium plagiosum (assembly GCF_037043375.1). Taxonomy (NCBI): domain Eukaryota; kingdom Metazoa; phylum Chordata; class Chondrichthyes; order Orectolobiformes; family Hemiscylliidae; genus Chiloscyllium; species Chiloscyllium plagiosum. The sequence continues at coordinate 12,013,807 of NW_028270162.1, read as the reverse complement.
TAATGGAGTATATGCCTGTGCATGGGTGTGAGCATAAAGGGTGTGTGTGTGTCTGACTGAGAGGGAGCATATGTATGATAAAGGGTCTGCGAGAAGGGCCTGTGCCCGAAACGTCGAATCTCCTGTTCCCTGGATGCTGCCTGACCTGCTGTGCTGTTCCAGCAATAAAGTTTCAACTGAGTGTGTGGGTATGCAAGACTGTGTGTATGTGCTTGTGTGTGAAAGTGTATAGTCACCTGTAGTGTGACATGAACCCAAGGTTCCAGTTGAGGCCATCCTCACGGGTAGCAAATTTGGCTATCAGGTTCTGCTCAGCCAAACATTGTTGTGTAACCCGAAGTCCGCCTTGGAGAACGATTCCCCGAAGATCCGAGGCCAAATGTCCCCGACCGCTGAAGTGTTCCCCGACTGAGAGGGAACGCCCCTGTCTGGCAATTGCTGCAGGAAGACAGTCCACTGTGCAAATATCATATAGTTGGTCCAACACATGACACATCAGTTTTGCCATTATTATCTGCTTCTAACAACTTGGCATTGGTACTGCTGTTTGGAAGCGGACTTGAACTTCAACTATTTCTTTATCATTGTTGGGAAATGTTCACAGTACAAACAATGACCATTTTTAAAATAAGCAGATCTGTGAAAATAAAGATTGGTGGTGACAGTCCCCGAGGTGTCTTTGAATTCACCTAGGTGTCTTTTACTGTAACAGATTTATGCCCTAGGAAAATCCATGTTTCCAAAACTTAATAGGACTAGAGGCAATAAATCTACACATAGCCTCAAACATTACAAAAAGTATACAAGAATTTGAAGTTTTTCATCTTGCACTCATCAGACACAGGCCACAAGAAACAGACGTGACAAAAGAAATGCCAATTTATACAGCATGAGAAGCACGACTGATTGGGCCATCGTTGACAATGGAGCTGCAGCAGGAGCAGCTAACTGTCTCTCTTAGTTCTCAACCAGGTAGATTGACTACGATTGCTCAGTTTGATGTATGAGAATGCAGCAGAGATTGGCAGTATCCAAGAATCCCCTTCTTCAATGATAATGATTCAACACGTACGAATTCCCTTTGCCATATCAAACAGAGTCCTGTGTATTATTACTTGTGCCTTCCACCATGACAGTGTGTTGTGGAGTATTTGTGAGTTTTAAATCAAATCTCTCTCCCCATTCTCACCACCTACGCGTAAGCAGATTGTGATTTAATCACTTTCCCCTTTTAGAAGAGTGAAGGGAAGGGGGTGTTGCACCCATTCCCTCTGCTCGTGGACTCTTACTCTGTAAGGTCCATATCATCATAAAGCCAAACCTGAAGTGTCACACAAAGAGGGATGAGGGGGAGTATATCAAAACACAGTCAGACTTACAAACATACAAGGAGAGCTTAAATTGGAAGGGAGACGATGAGATCAGTCAATTAGCAACAACTTTGATCATGCAATAGCAGCTAACCTACATTTGATCTGGTATCAATGAGGTACCATTTTGAAGACAATGCCAAGAAAAATTCTGGGAACCACCATCAAAGAGTAATTAGGGATCCAGAGGGAATAGTGACATTGTGGGAATGTTATCTGACTAGTCATCCAGAACCCCAGGCTTTAGAGTTATCAGTTTGAATCCCACCATGGCAGATAGTGAAACTTGAATTCACCAAAATAAAAAATGGCTAGCATAATGGCGAACATGTGTCCACTGGTGATTGCTGTGAAAAACCCATTGAATTTCTTTAGAGAAGGAAATCTGCTACCTTTACCCAGTGTGATCTACTGTGGTTCCAGAATGTCCTTAAATCTTAACTACCGTCTGGATAATTAAGAATGGACAATAAATACCTTTGAGTCAAGGTGGAACCTTGGAACTCTTTCAGTGTGGAAAGAGGCCATTTGGCCCATCAAGTCCACACCAACTCTCCAAAGAGCATCCCACCCAAACTCAACCCTCTACCATATCCCATAACTCCACATTTACCATGGCTATCCATCTAGTGAACACATTCCTGAACACTATGAATAACTTCAGTATGACCAATCCACTTAACCTGCACATCTTTAGAATGTGGGAGGAAACCAGAGCACCCAGAGGAAACCCTCACTGATACGAGAAGGTGCAAACTCCACACTGATAATTGTCCAAGACTGGAATCAAACTTGGGTCCCTGGTGCTGTGAGTCAGCGGTGCCAACCATTGAGCCACCGTACCATCCAAAATAATAAAGTTTTAACTGACTCAGCCATTAGTTTAGATGGGGAATAAAACCTAAAGAACTTCAGATGCTGGCAATCAGAAACAAAAACAGAAGTTGCTGGGAAAACTTAGCAGGTCTGACAACAGTTGAGGAGAGAAAGCAGAGTTAATATTTTTGGTCCAGTGACCCTTCTTCAAAACTCAATTCTGAACCCGTCCTGAAGAAGGGTCAGTGGACCGGAAACCTTAACTCTGCTTTCTCTCCACAGATGCTGCCAGACCTGCTAAGTTTTTTCAACAATTTCTTTTTTGTGAGTTTAGATGGTGCATATTGCCAAGTTGCAGTGAGCTGGAATAAGCTATTCACACCTCTAGAGGAAACATGGCCAGAAAGTTTCTCATTACCTGTGGAAATGTTCATTGAACTTTGAAAAAGAGCTGTAATTTCTCCTGGGTTATGTACAGAATAGGCCAAGACTAGTTCAATCTACAATGATAATCATGTGATTAATGGGAGCCATTTTGTAGCATTCTGTGCCCACTTCAAAAACAGATTAGCCTTCCTTATAAAACATATGACAATGCAGCGACACAGTTAAGACAGAGTGTAGAAGATTGAGCAATTATCTGGTTAAATTGTTTAAAATGATAAAATAGGAGGGTAGATAGCTCAAGAGAAACACTTTGCATGGGCATTAGCTTAAAATTAGATCTCATCTTTTTTTGAGAGCCAAGAGCTGGAATTGGGGATTTCAGGAATCACGTTCCACAAAGTAAAAATCTGGAACTCCCTCCTGTAAAACTGCTGAAGCTGCAGTCATTGACAATAACAAAATAAGAAATGGTAGATTTTTGTTTTGCACAAGTATTAAAGGTTACAGAACCAGGGCACGAAGATGAAGATGAAGATGAAGTTGAGACACAGAACAGCCATGACCTACTGAGATGGTAGAAGGGGCTTGAGGGGCAAATTACTTACTTTTAATCTTATGTTCCATTTGTTAGTTTCATGTCATATTTGACTGATATAGCAATGGTCCAGGTTGGAGTGAAACCTAGATTATGTGCACAAGTCCTTGAGTGCACTTGAGACCATTAGGGGAAAGAATGACCACCAATGGGATGGAAGGAGAGGAGAGACATATTAGTAAAATTCACCAGCACAAGTTGGAAAAAAAGGCTGGGTTAGTTATGGAGTTCAATTGGGCAAGCTAATGTGGAATTTATCAGTGAGAAGGAATGCTTTGAAATCTGTCTGTTGGAGGATGGGGACTGAGTGCTTTCCTGGCATAGAAAAGGAGTGGTAAAGGTCTTTGAGTAGAAATGAATACACGTAGTGGATTATTACATGATCCTGCAGTTCCAGTATTTTAAGCAATTTCAATTGCTTCAGACTATAGAAGGACACCGTATAACAGAAAGTTGAGGGCTTTTATGATATGAAAGTAGTGCCCATGCCTTTGATTCAGGAGACCTGGGTTCAAGTCCCACCTGCTCCAGAGATATGCAATAACATCTCTGATCAGGTTAATTAGAAAATATCTATAACACAGAGTCTTTTAATTTTCTTTCTAAACTTGCAATGTCTCAAAAAACAAAGGTAAAAGTTGGAAATGTGAGACGATGGAAGTAGAGGTAGGATGCTTTGTAAATGGATACATAAATTATTGATGACAGTCTGCATGTGGTGATTTGAAACTCTGTCCACACTGGATTAGTTATGACTCTGACTTTCTCCACGGTGGGTTTTAATTTAAATGAGAATCCAAAATTGGGTGTGAAACCTGACAGTTCCTTGATTATTAAGTTCTCAGTCTTGAGTTCAAATCACACCTGCCTCTCCAAAACTATGGAACATCTTACAGCCATAAAAACTACATCAACTCTGGCCTAAGATTGTATGACACAGAGGGAAAAGTAAACCTTTCTATCTGTCAAGTCAGCTCCGAGATCATGCATGATCTGATAATCTCAACTCCACTTTTCTACCTTATCCCCACAACCCCGGATTCCCATCTGGATTAAAAACCTGTCTACCTCAGCCCTGGATATGCTCAAAAGATCCAGCATCAACTGCCGTCTGCTGCAAAGAATTTGACAAATTGCTACCCTCTGAGACAAAAAAAATCCTCCTCAACTTCACCTGAAATTGGTGACCCATTACCCTGGGATTAGGCCCCAGTCCTAGATACTTTTGCAAGGGGAAGTAAACTGCATTTAGTCTGTCACACCTCCTGAGAATCTCATGTTTCAGTAAAATCTCCTTTCATTCTTCGAAAATCCACTGAATAAAACTCCAATCTACTCAACATCTCCTCATAAGACAATCACTTCACAGCAGAAATCAACCAAATGATCCTCTCCTGAAATACCTTCAATGTCACTCTATCTTTCCATAGATAAGATGACTGAAACTGTTCTCAATAGTCTAGCTAGTTCTGACCTCCCTATTTAATACTCAATTTACTTTGAAATAAAGGTCAACAATCTATTTTGTCTTCCCTATTGCTCACTGAATTTGTATGCCAACTATTTATGATTCATGTACAATGACCCAAATACTTGCAGAGCCATAGTCAGAGAGTCATTCAGCAAGGAAACAGGCCCTTCGGTCCAACCAGTCCATGCTGAACATAATCTCAAACACAACTAGTCCTGCCTGCCTGGTCATGACCCTTATTTCTCCAAACCTTTCCTATTCATGTATTTATCTAAGTGTTTTTCAAATGTTGTAACTGTGTCCACATCCATCACTTCCTCAGGAAGTTCATTCCACACACGAACCACACTCTGTGTAAAAGATTTGCCCCTCATGTCTTTTTAAAATCTCTCTCCTCTCATATTGCAGCTTTCTGGAGCCTTGCCCCATTTAAATAATACTCAGTTTTTCTATTCTTCCTGCCAATTTGCATAACAGCACATTTTCCCATACTATGTTTCACCTGCCAAGATTTTGCCCAATCATTTAACCTGTCTATATCCTGCTGCAGACTCTATGTATCATCCTCACCACTTGTTTTCCTATCTACTTTTATGTCATCCGCAAACTTGGCAATTATACATTCACTTCCCACATCCAAGATGTTAATATGCATTGTAAATAATTGTGGTCTTGGCATAATCCCTGTGGCACTCCTTTAGTTACAGATGCCATCCTAAAAATGTTCCATTGATTCGAACTCTCTGTCTTCTTTAAGTTAGCCAATCCTCAATCCATGCTAATATACAATCCCAAAAACCATTTGCACTTAACACTTGCCATAAGTTGCCTTATCAAATGTGTTTTATAAATCTAAATACATCTGATCTATTGGTTCCCCTTTAACCTTCATGCTTGTTACCTCCTCAATAAACTGTAGTAAATTTTATCAGGCATGATTTCCCCTTCAGGAAGTCATGATGAAATGTTGACTTCTCCACCTCCTGATGCTGCCTGGCTTGCTGTGTTCTTCCAGCCTCTTGCTTGTCTGCATTGGATTCCAGCAACTGCAGTTTTTTTTTGTCTCTAACTGGCCTTCTGTTATCTGTTTTTGTCTCCTTCCCTTAATGAATAAGGCAATTTTCCAATCCTCTGGGTCTTTCCCCAAATCTATGAATTCTCAGAGGATCATAGCCCTCAGTGGATTCATTATCTCCATTGTGCATTCCCAATTTCCTTCACTTTATCATTGATTTTAATGTATTCAGTTGGTTTGGCCCTAAGCTCAGGAATTCCCTCTTCCTTCTCTTTTCAGGTGCCCTTTGAAACAGACCTTTTTGACAGCACCTCGCATGGCTTAATATCACTTTTTTTCTTTGATTTCCTTCCTGTGAAATGCCTTAGAATGTTTTACCACATTAAAGTTGCTGTACAATGACAATTTGTTATTATGTTTAAGTATAATGTGTCTAAGCCACAACAGGGACTAGATATATTAAAGGATCTGAGGATGGAATTTGAAGGCAAGGTGAAGATGACCCTGTAAATACAGAGGGATAAATCCTTCATGAGATGTGCTACGTAAATGGGAATACAAGGGAATACAACCAGGCAACATTGTCCATATAGAAACAGGCAAGGAGGAAGGCAACAGTGGAAGATAGAGTGACTGACCATAGCAAAGTTCACAGAGAGGGCAAGGAAACCTTGCATGTCTATGTTACATGTCCACCCAGGATTCGGATGTGTGCCAAAGAGTAATAACACACTGTGGTCACAATAATGGCTTTGCTGGTGCGTTCAGCCATAATGTCTCAGGCAGGATAGAAGCCAAACCAAAGGCATTTGAATAAGGAAGGAACAAGTTTAGTCTTTGCTGAAAGCATAAATATAAATATTGGATCAGCTTCATGATGCTATGACTACAATTGTCTTGGATCAACTTCTGAAACAGATATAACAGAGTTTTGGGGAATCATTGCTCATAATAATTAGGGAGGATGCTGAGTTGCCACACTGGAGGTAATGATGGATTTGTTTGTCTATGTTTGCCTTTTGTGAAAGGACACTTCCAGTGTACTGAAAATGGTTTCCATGTTCTAGGGTCTTGCCATTGATTTTAATCAATTGAGGAGGTGTTGTGTGCACACACAGAATGAAAGATTTTTATTGGATGTTTAGCAATATGCTATGGAGAAGGAGTCAATAATGCTCTGATACAAAAACAAAAAGCTCAGCAAGTCTGGCATTATCTGTGGAAAGAATTCAAAGTTAACGTTTCAGGTCCAGTGACCCATCCTCAGAACTGATGGTAGCTAGGCAAATGTTGGTTTTTGTGCAGAAGATAGGTAAGTGGAAGGGCTAGGGAATAAATGATAGCTGAAGATACCGCCCAAAGAGAGAGAAGAACTTTCTTGATTTTATGTTATATTGAGATATGCCACTTGATTAAACTTAAAAATATAAGCCATAAGTATTAATTTAACCTGGAGCAATGTTTTGTAGAGGAATAAGACAGAGCTATTTTCTGGGTCTATAGATTGAAAGAAGCAAAAATGGCTTTTAGTAGAGTGATATGCTCTTCTTGTCAGACGTGGGAATTTAGGGAGAGCTTGTATGTTACTGAGGATTATATCTGCAATAAATGCCATTGGTTGCGAATCTTATCAGATCGAATGGATTGGTTGGAGAGGCAATAAGGAATTTACAAGAGCAAGGGGATGTGATGGATGGCAGTTATAGGAAGGGACATAGTCACGTAGATGGGTTAACTCCAGGAAAGAGAGGTAGGCAGGTAGTGCAGGAGTCTTCTGTGGCTATTCCCATTTCAAACAAGTATGCTGTTTTGGAAAATGTGGGGGGGGGGGGGGGGGGGTGTGTGGATTCTCAGGGGAACGTAGCACAAACAGCCAAGTTTCTGAATTTGAGACTGGCTCTAATGCAATGAGGGGTACGTTGAGTTCCAAGAGATCAATTGTGTTAGGGGATTTACTAGTCCGTGGTACAGACAGACGTTTTTGTGGCCAGCAGCAAAAAATCAGAATGGTGTGTTGCTTCCCTGATGCCATGATCAAGAATGTCTCAGAGAAGGTGCAGAATGTTCTCAAGGGAGAGAGGGGCCAGCAGGATGTAATTGTCCACATTGGCACCAACGACATAGGAAGGGAAATGGTTGATATTCTGAAGGGAGATTACAGAGAATTAGGCAGCAAGTTAAAAAGGAGGTCCTCGAGAGTAGTAATATCTGGATTACTCCCAGCGCTACGAGCTAGTGAGGGCAGGATTAGGAGGATGGAGCAGATGAATGCATGGCTGAGGAGCTGGTGTATGGGAGAAGGATTCACATTTTTGGATCATTGGAATCTCTTTGGGGGTAGGAGTAACCTGTACAAGAAGGACAGATTGCACCTAAATTGGAAGGGGACTAATATACTGGCAGGGAAATTTGCTAGAACTGCTTGGGAGGATTTAAGTTAGTAAGGTGGCCGGGCAGAGGGGGAGGGGGAGGGGGAGAGTTGGGGGAGATCGGGACCCAGGGGGATGCTGAGGAAAGAGATCAATCTGAGACTGGTACAGTTGAGAAAAGAAGTGAGTCAGTCAGGGCAGTCAGGGACAAAGCAGAGAACAAGGTAGGACTAATAAATTAAACTGCATTTATTTCAATGCATGGAGCCTACCAGGGAAGGCAGATGAACTCAGGGCATGGTTAGGAACATGGGACTGGGATACCATAGCAATTACGGAAACATGGCTCAGGGATGGGCAGGACTGGCAGCTTAATGTTCCAAGATACAAATGCTACAGGAAGGACAGAAAGGGAGGCAAGAGAGGAGGGGGAGTGGCGTTTTTGACAAGGGATAGCATTACAGCTGTACTTAGGGAGGATATTCCTGGAAATACATCCAGGGAAGTTATTTGGGTGAAACTGAGAAATAAGAAAGGGATGATCACCTTCCTGAGATTGTATTGTAGACCCCCTAATAGTCAGAGGGAAATTGAGAAACAAACTTGTGAGGAGATCTCAGTAAGAATAATAGGGTGGTTATGGTAGGGGATTTTAAACATAGACTGGGACTGCCATTGTGTTAAGGGTTTAGATGGAGAGGAATTTATTTAGCATGTACAAGAACATTTTCTGATTCAGTATGTGGATATACGTACTAGAGAAGGTGCAAAACTTGACCTACTCTTGGGAAATAAGGCAGGGTAGGTGACTGAGGTATCAGTGGGGGAGTACTTTGGGGCCAGCAACCATAATTCCATTAGATTTAAAATAGTGATGGAAAAAGATAGACCAGATGTAAAAGTTGAAGTTCTAAATTGGAGAAAGGCCAATTTTGACGGTATTAGGCAAGAACTTTCAAAAGCTGATTGGGGGCAGATGTTCAAGGTAAAGGGATGACTGGAAAATGGGAAGCCTTCAGAAATGAGATGACGAGAATCCAGAGACAGTATATTCCTGTTAGGGTGAAAGGAAAGGCTGGTAGGTGTCGGGAATACTGGATGACTAAACAAATTGAGGGTTTAGTTAAGAAAAAGAAGGAAGTATATGTCAAGTATAGACAGGATAGATCGAGTGAATCCATAGAAGAATATAAGGGTGGCCAGTGGCTCAGTGGTTAGCACTGCTACCTCATAGCACCAGGAACCTGGGTTCAATTCCAGTCTCAGGTGACGGTCCGTGTGGAGTTTGCGCGTTCTCCTCGTGTCTGTGTGGGTCTCCTCTCACAATCCAAAGATGTGCAGGTCAGGTGAATTGGCCATGCTAGATTGCCTATAGTGTTAGTTGCATTAGTCAAAGGGAAATGGGTCTGGGTAGATTACTCTTTGGAGGTCGGTGTGGACTTGTCGGGTCAAAGGGCCTGTTTCCAGACTGTAGTGAAACTAACTTATAATTGCAGTAGGAGTATACTTAAGAGGGAAATCAGGAGGGTGAAAAAGGGACATGAGATACCTTTGGCAAATAGAGTTAAGGAGAATACAAAGGGTTTTTACAAATACATTAAGGCCAAAAGGGTAACTAGGGAGAGTATAGGGCCCCTCAAAGATCAGCAAGGTGGTTTTTGTGTGGAGCCACAGGAGATGGGGGAGATACTAAACAAGTATTTTTCATCAGTATTTACTGTGGAAAAGGATATGGAAGATATAGAATGTAGGGAAATAGATGGTGACATCTTGAAAAACATCCATATTACGGAGGAGGAAGTGCTGGATGGGTTGAAACACATAAGAGTGGATAAATCCCCACGACCTGATCAGGTGTACCCTAGAATTCTGTGGGAAGCTAGGGAAGTGATTGCTGGGCTCCTTGCCAAGATATTTGTATCATCGATAGTTGCAGGTGAAGTGCTGGAAGACTGGAGGTTGGCTAATGTGGTGCGACTGTTTAAGAAAGGCAGTAAGGACAAGCCAGGGAACTATAGACCAGTGAGCCTGACGTTGCTGGTGAGCAAGTTGTTGGAGGGAATCCTGAGGGATAGGATGCGCATGTATTTGGAAAGGCAAAGACTGATTAAGGATAGTCAACATGATTTTGTGCGTGGAAAATCATGTCTCACAAACGTGATTGAGTTTTTTGAAGAAGTAACAAAGAGGATTGATGAAGGCAGAGTGGTGGACGCGATCTATATGGACTTCAATAAGGCGTTCGACAAGGTTCCCCATGGCAGACTGGTTAGCATGGTTAAATCTCATGCATTACTGGGAGAACTAGCCATTTGGATACAGAACTGGCTCAAAGGTAGAAGAGAGGGTGGTGGTGGAGGGTTGTTTTTCAGACTGGAGGCCTGTGACCAGTGGAGTGACACAAGGATTGGTGCCGGGTCCTCTACTTTTCATCATTTACATAAATGATTTGGATGTGAGCATAAGAGGTACAGTTAGTAAGTTTGCAGATGACACCAAAATTGGAGGTGTAGTGGACAGCGATGAAGGTTACCTCAGATTACAACAGGATCTTGACTAGATGGGCCAATGAGCTGAGAAGTGGCAGATGCGAGGTGCTGCATTTTGGGAAAACAAATCTTAGCAGGACTTATACACTTAATGGTAAGGTCCTAGGGAGTGCTGTTGAACAAAGAGACTTTGGACTGCAGGTTCATAACTCCTTGAAAGTAGAGTCACAGGTAGATAGGATAGTGAAGAAGGCATTTGGTATGCTTACCTTTACTGGTCAGAATATTGAGTATAGGAGTTGGGAGGTAAAAACAATGACTGCAGATGCTGGAAACCAGAGTCTAGATTGGAGTGGTGCTGGAAAAGCACAGCAGTTCAGGCAGCATCCTCAGGTGCTGCCTGAACTGCTGTGCTTTTCCAGCACCACTCTAATCTAGACTATAGGAGTTGGGAGGTCATGTTGTGGCTGTACGTGACATTGGTTAGGCCACTTTTGGAATATTGCGTGCAATTCTGGTGTCCTTCCTATTGGAAAGATGTTGTGAAATTTGAAAGGGTTCAGAAAGGATTTACAAGGATGTTGCCAGGGTGGAGGATTTGAGCTACAGGGAGAGGTTGAATAAGCTGGGGCTGTTTTCCCTGGACCGTTGTAGGCTGAGGGGTGACCTTATAGAGGTTTATAAAATCATGAGGGGCATTGATAGGATAAATAGACAAAGTATTTTCCCTGGGATGGGGGAGTCCAGAACTAGAGGGCATAGGTTTCGGGTGAGAGGGGAAAGACATAAAACAGTCCTAGCGGCAACTTTTTCACGCAGAGGGTGATACATGTATGGAATGAGCTGCCAGAGGAAGTGGTGGAGGCTGGTACAATTGCAACATTTAAAAGGCACCTGGATAGGTATATGAATAGGAAGGGTTTGGAGGTATATGGGCCGGGTGCTGGCAGGTGGGACTAGATTGAGTTGAGATATCTGGTCAGCATGGACGGGTTGGACCGAGGGGTCTGTTTCCGTGCTGTACATCTTTATGACTGTATGAACTGTTGGACAGTGAAATGAGTGGATAACAATCAGGCTAGTGGGATGAATATTTATTAATGGGGTCTGTAAGAGGCAAACAATGCAACCATATATTAACGAGGTCTGGGAACAAGGTTTAGGGTAAGGACATGGGTGAAGCTCAAACCCTGAAGTTGTTGAACTTGATATTGAGACCAGAAGGCTGCAGGAAAATGAGATGTTGTTCTTCCAGCTTGCGTCGAGCTTCACTGGAACACTGCAGCAAGCCTGAGACAGAGATCTTGGACAGCGAATGCGCTGGTTTGTTGAAGGTCTGTAATGCCTAATTTTTTAACTTGGATGCAAAGTAATAAAGAAACAAAGATTTTTTTTACCTAAGATGGTGCAGTGTGAGGTGACATTCGGCACTTTTCAGTGGCGGGCAACTGATGCTTAGTTTCTAAGTGGCCATAAGCACACAAGCAATGTCTATGCACTGAAGTTCAGTCAATGAAGTCGGAGTGATTTTGCTTTTAGACTATATTGGATAGTTGTCTTTCTGTTCTGTAAACTGCAGGTTCAGAGAGGGAGAAATAGGGCAGGTAATAATCATACTGGAAAGGTTCATGTTAAGAGCATAATTAATTATTTGACAGAAGTGATGAAGGTGTATGGCAAAAACATATGAAAACAGGACAAATAAAAACACAATAGATCGAGAGGAGATGTAAATGTTGACAGCAGAATAGCAGAGTGGATGTGAAGTGTGCAAAATCTGACAGACCAGAGAAAGGTCCCATGGCCCTGGAGAGCAATTTAGAATGAATGTAGGATCCTAGTGCTGTGCACCCTCTGACAAGGTAACCAACTCTCATAAAGTAACATAAGGGGCATTCTGACCTTCGGAGGGGTAGAGCTGCAGGTAACCATGGAGTGGGAGCTGGTTTTGACAGTGACAGGAGGGGCTGTGAGAATTAATTTGCAGGGGAGAGACTTTCAACATGAGAGTTAGTGGGGAGATGAGCTTTTGAGTCCACAATAACTAAGGTGGGTAGAGGAGTTGGGAAGGAATGTTTATAATCAATTTGAACTAACAAATTATTTTGTTTTGATTTGATTTGTTTAGATTGATATAGAGTAAACATTATTATCAGGGTTCTGGTGAAGAGTCACTGGACCCAAAATGTTGACTTCGCATTTTCTCCACAGATGCTGCCAGACCTGATGTGTTTCTCCAGTAATTTCAGGTTTTTGCTTTCAGATTTCCAGTATTTGCATGTCTTTGTTTTATTTTATTGTCTTTTTAAAGCTCAACTGACTCACTTGCAGCCCCTAACAAACTACTCAAATTCATCCTGAAGACTCCCAGGTTGTTTCTCAGAGGGAAATAAGTGACAAAACAAGTTCCTCATGCACACAAGACAGATCGCCAAAGTACGGGATGGACTCATCAAAGACTGTTGAACTTCACAGGTGTGTAGCATTGAAACACACCCTTTAGTCCAACTCTTCCATGTCGACCAGATATCCTAAATTAATCTAGTGTCATTTGCCAGCACTTGGCCCATATCCCTCTAAACCCTTCCTATTCATATACCCACCCAGATGCCTTTTAAATGCTGTAATTGTACCAGCCTCCACCACTTCCTCTGGCAACTCATTCCATATACACACCACCTTCTGCATGAATTCCTTTATTTTTCTACTCTATATTAAGAAGGACTTTAATCTTAACTATTATCTTTTTTCTACTTATTCTATGTAGGTCTGTAATGCTTAATGCTTAACTTGGATGCAAAGTAATAAAAGAAACAAAGATTTTTGTACCTAAGATGGTGCAGTGTGAGGTGACATTAGGCACTTTTCACTGTACTCCTATAGTTGAGTACACGTGACAATAAAATCTAAAATCTTCAAAAATAGTACAATTGTTCATTCACCCTGCCTTCTGGCCATGCATTCACCCATTAGATAATCTCCATGCTAAACTCCATCAGGCACACGTCCTGTCTCAGTGCCTCTGATGTGATGACATGGATTCATGTCTGCTGTCTGACAGAAACTTGCTGAGATTGAAAATCTAAAATTGTTGAATTTTATTTCTCTCCGCCCCCGGGAAGGTAGAAATGAATATAGTAAGACTGGGCCTGGCTAGCTGCATGTTAACAAGATTGTCGGAATGACTGGCAGTATCTGAACTTTCCTGACCTCAGTTTCCTCTTGGCTACCTTTAGTGCCTTTTTAGGTTACTTTTTTTTTCCCCTAGAGCCCAAAGCTAACCCTATATTAACTCCCTACCACCGCCACTCGAATCCCCAGGGGACGGACCGCTGCGTTCCCAACACATTCTGCTACTTCGGAACAAAAATGTTGCAATGTGATCAGCTGCAGTTGCCGGGAAAGCCACAAGGTGTCAGGGAATTCGTGTGTTTCTGGCAAAGTGGGCTCTTTGGGGGTTGGGGGCGGTTAGTGCGTATAGGGGTGCATTTCGGCGCTATTGGTTTAAACAAAACGAAATTCTGTCGGGACTATTCTGTCGCTGCACAGTTCTGACGAATCATTGCTAAGACAAAATTGGAGAGAAACGGGTTGAATAGTTTGATCAGCACACGATTTCGCTCTCTCACTTTCTTTTACCTTAAAGGGGATTTTTGGAAGTGGGGCACAAAACGCGTGTCACTTTATGGGTACTCCTCAGGACACAGTGCTACCCTACTCCCTTGAATGAGATGGGGGGGCATTTTCACCAGGAACTCACACACACGTGTTTTAGGACAGGGATGGTGCTTTTCAGATTAAACTATCGACAACCCCTCGTTAATTCCACGCGGCAGGCACCAATTTTTGCCACCAAAAGAGAAGTGTTGCATAACATAAAAGGGTGAATGACTTATCCCAAATACGGTGTGAGATTACTGCTGACGATGTGTAACAGATAGTGGCTGTAACCATACATATGAGCCGGAGATACTCATAGCGCCCAAACAACCAATCCAAGCGACTTATGGGCGGGTTTGCAAGGGTTGGGGGGGATTCAATGATTTCATTTCCGATGGGAACATCTGTGAGCTTATCTTTTGTTTGTTACCGTAAGCACTTCAATAGCCTTTCTGCACAATTACCCCTGCACCCCCCCCCCCCCTTTTCAGCGTTGCTGGTGTATATAACAACCTTTTAGCAAATTAAACAGGAGGGTCAACCTTGCAATGCCTCTACTTATTTGATTTTTTTTAAAGGGCATTGTAAAATTTGTACATGTATGTAAGAACGCCAGAACACTTTTTGTTCCAAACAGCCTGTGGCACAGGATTGCTAAACGCAAAAGAAATATGCAGGTCATGGCATGAATGGTACATTGCAGCTGCCTTGCCCTTGGGAAGTGAAGTTCTTCCATGAGTAGAACTGAATAAAATTAATAAGAGTGTGGTGTGGTGTGATGGGGGGTGGGGAAGGAAGCCTATACATTTATAATTTCAATGTTGTTTCAGTCCTCAGTCCCCGGGAATACAAAGTAACAATAAACAACCCCAAATTTGATACTAAGTAGCAATATTTCTAAGCCGTAACAATGTTGATCAATTGAGGAAAGTTGCAACATTTGCAGATCAGGGTGTCAGCGTCTCATGTTGTCCAACTGGCACAGACGTTTCTCTCTCCGTCTCCTCTCTTCCTGCCTCCAACCTCCTATGTGTGTGTTTCTCCTTCTCCCTCTTTTTTTTTGCTCTTGGCTTCTATTCAAATATTGGGTCAGGGGTGAGATACCAACGTCACTAGCTAGCAAGATGGCGGTGGAAAGACTGTGAGATGAGACCTGGTGTGGTACACTGAAAACCTGGCGGATGTCTCAAGGTATCCTTTCCAACTTTGCTTCTCACTCTCTCTCTGGTCCGGTCTGCTCCTTTCTGCTTGCGGCGGGGTCGGGGTGTCGGCTTTAGGGCGGCTGAAGGTTTGCTCCGTTCTGTGAATTGGTGTCAGTAAAAGTGCAGGATCCTATCTCTTGTGTTGTGCCTACTCCTGAAGCCAGTAATACCAGCTTGGCAAGCTGTGGTCATCGTGTCCTCGGTTTCTTTGCTAACCCTGTTGTTGAACGGAAGAGCATTTTCCCCTCACCCCCCCCCCCTTTCATTTACCCCGTTCCCTCCCCACCGACCGAGAGACATTCCATTCCACTTCTTCCCCCCTTTTTTTCTCTGCATGATTGAAAATCGATCAAATGCAGTTGAAAATTTGGAGATTATTCATTTTCTGACTGAAACAATGTGTTTTTTAATTGAAATCTATGACGGACAATTTGCTGGAGCTGGAGTGAGCGCCATCGTCCAAAGCAAGTATTGATCAGAAAAAGCTTCAAGTATAAACTTTTCTTGCTTCGTATGTTTTCCATTGCCTGTTTCCAATCTGCCGATACAGATTTTTTAAAAAATGTACGTTTTTTTAACGTTAAGTACACTGGAATTTTTTTTAATCTCCGAATGGCAGCGGTGGTTTTAAGTATAAAACGAAACATTCTCTATACAGAACATTGCAATCGAATGCTTACATTGTTCCTTTTTTTTAAGGATGTATATAAATTGCTCAATTCGGAGAAATCTTGTCCCGTTTTCCTGCTCCACCTCCCTTCCCCCGCCCGCCCGCCGCTTTTGAGTTGTCTTCTGTAGCGCACACATTACATCGCTAGGGGAATAGACAATGCCACTCAGAAGGTAAAATTATTAAATTCAATTATCTCTCAAGTCAGTTTAACCCTGGTTTCTTGGCTAAAGGGCAGCTTGTGTATAATACCTTGATACAGATTACTCGCTTAATCAGATCTTTGGCCAAAGTATCTCACTAATATGGGTGCCTCTTTAACCTTGTGGGACATGAAACTAATATAGTTTCAATAGTAAGATTTAATTTCCCACAGAAGTAACAACAGTAAATCGTCCTTCAACTACTCTTTCATATTGTCTGGGTCAGTGTTGCTATGCTTTTTAAAAAATATATTTTTAGTTGCAGAAATGTGTGACCATAAATATCAATATTCAATACTGCAAAATCAGCATTTATAGCTGTGAGAGGAATTCAGAACTTTAGGTTACTGTAGAATGGTGCAAACTTGGAGAATAGCTGTTGAAAATAAGAATTTTCTGAGGATGCCTTTTTAAAATTAATTTTTCTATGAGACTTGGGGAAATAAACATTTGTATGTGCTTGTTAAAACTAAAACGTAGCACTTAATGATTTGTATCTAATGTGAAAAATATTTAATTGCAAACCCAAGTTTTATTGCTATCTCATTAAATGTAAACTTCAGTAAGAGATGATTGGTTTTTGTTTCAATGTAAAGGATTAGGATGAAAGCACCATTTCAACCCTATATCCAAATATTGTTTCAGTTCTCACAAATCACTTTTCATTGCTTCGATCTCCATAAGGATGTGTAACCAAGCTTCTTTTTTTCACTCTGTATATCATAACTGAGTGTACGTTAGATGACTTTCTCCTGGGGAAAAATTTTGAAACTCTTGTTAAATTTGTAAAATTATGAGGTTGAGCACACTTTTTAGAGGCTGAATAATTTGCAATAAAAGTTAAACTTTATACTTTGGAACTCTGAATCAAGAGATGACTATTTATTGAAGGATCACTAATTGGCTCTTTCTACGACATGATGTGTTAGGTTGTCCTGTGTGCAGTGCTACAGGCGCAATCAATCAATCAATCAATTCATAAATAAAACAAGATTTTAATAATAAATCCTGAACATGTGCCATTTTAAAAAAAATCAAATTGGAATTTTCACTTCAGATGTTTTTTTTTAATCCATACTCTTGGGATAAGATGCACCTTGTATAAGACTGTGCACAGTCAGAAATTTGTTCTGCGTTTTTGATTGAATAATTCAGTGAATTGCTACATGGAGTATTGACTTCTGCTCCGCTCTGAGTTTCATCTACTGTAACATGTCTTGTGGGAAAACCCATTAAAGTTACTTTGTTGTCATTCCCCTGCAAAAGACACACCGACAACAAAATAATTGAAAGCTTTTCTAAAAGTCAAATCCAGAAAATTTTTAAAATGTTTGAAAGTTATCATCTCATTTTGATTGCTGTGTGCTTTAAAATAAGATTGTTGCAGTGTGAGGCATCACTAAAAGCTGACTGGTTTTAAAACATTTCCGCAAATATTAAATTAAAGTAGGAGTGTACGTATGTGTTTGTGAATATTGGCAAGTTCATCTATTTGCAACTCTGTTCAGTTTTTGGATCAGTGCAACAGATTTAAGAGTAACAGAGAGAACAGCATTTTAAGATTTTTATACTACCTGTGCTTGCTGTTGTGTTTCTCTAAGCAACATACCTTTCCTGCTGTTGTTTGTTACTGTTTATTAATAAGCATTGCAAGGAAAGGGAGTAACCCAGCTAATTTGCCATTTACATTTCTTTTCGAATTAACTACCTTTTTCTGTGAATCTAACTTTACAAAAGCATGCTTCTGAAATTAAACTGCTGGCACTTTGTGTATCATTGGGTATCATTAATGAACATATTTTCAATAAATACTACACCTGATATGAACTGCAAACTGACATTCGTATTTACAACCAGTGTAATTTTTTTTTGTTTGAAAGTGGCAAATTTTTTTGTAGGAGTGATGTCCAAATAATTATTTTTTGGGGGGAACAGCAGGCAGTTTTGTCAGTTAAAACCAGATATCTTTCCTTTTGCTAGACTGTGCTACTCTGAACTAAACATAAGAGTGAATTAGAATTGATGCATACTGGCAATGCTTGGTACATTTGCAGCTGGCGAAAATAATGGCTAGTATTTTGGATGTTCGGAACATTGGCTAGCTCCTTTTCCTATCAGCCTGATGAATGATGGAGCAGGTTCAATCTGGCCTTGGCGCATCTGTACACTATTCCATTGACCTGTTTCTATTCCATATCTCTTGTTAGGCTCATCTCTCAAAAACCTATTGAGATTAGTCTTGAAAAGTTCACAGATTTTGGATTTCCAATATTCTCCATGTGGAAAATGCTTCAGAATTTCACTCCCAGGTAAATAAAATCTTTAAAATCATCTCCCACTTCCTTTATCCCATTTCCGCCCCCCCCCCCCCCGCCCAAGCAAATCCCAGTGTCACATTAAACACCCAATTGGATCAATACTACACACCACTGCACACTCGCACAATCCAAGCTTCTAACCGAGGACCTCCCAAATTTGGTGTCACAACTTCAGAGAAAATAACAACTGTGGCAGAGCTCTAATCAAGATGCAACAGGATTGTTCTCCTCCTCTAACAGGCCATAGGTCTCCCAGATCTCACCTCGAAATGGAGTCACAGTGGGGAAAAAGTTTGGGAAGCACAGTTCTAACTTCAAAAGGATCATGTCAAGTGAATGCAACTTGTCCTCATAAAGTAATCCTTTAAGCCCTGGTATCATTGTAGTTAATCTGTGCTGTAACCCCCTCTAAGGCAACTATTCCTGAGGAAACATAGTAGGTGCGTCCACTAACCTATCCTTTTATGTGTTTAGATGCCAACAGGTCTGCTACTTGTTTCCTGTTTATATTTCCAATGGCTGAACAAATCCTTTTTTATAAAAAGGAAAAAAATGGCAGAAGAAAATAAAATATTGCTAGATAATTCCAAACAACTCTTCTCCCCCCCCCGCCATGCTGACAGCTCCACAAAATTACTCTATCTCTCATACCCCAGTTCCAAAATAGAATTTGCAAGCTGACCTCTTTAAGCACCTGAGCATAAACCAAATAGGCCACACTCCCCAGTAAACTTTTGTAATCTCACGCAGAATGCGAAATTCCCTCACTTTCCATTTTCTTTTTAAAATGGCAGTGGCAATCATTCATTTTATTGCACCCTGCTTGCTAGCTATATGGAGCGATTACTTTTGACTGTATACTTCTGAAAGGGTCTTTGAAACAGATTTAGTCATTATACTCAAATGAAATCCTGTACTTGAATGGAGAGTGAGAAATTAGGATGCTGTTGGGAAAGAATGGAGGAGTGGGTCTACTTGGATACCTCTTTTCAAGAGTTAGCAGTGGTAGGATGGGCCACGTGATTGTGAAGGCCAACAGAGGACCATAGGCTGCCCCCTCATTAGAGAGAGAGGTGGCTGGTGATGAAGTGAACTTGAGAGCCGCCAAGTCTCCGGTGGGAGAGTGGAGCCTTCATAGTGACTGCAGCTGGGGTGGGAGTTGAACCTGTGGCATACGCATCCCTCTGCATCGCTATCTGATACTTGTAATAGCTATAGAATTCTGTAAGCAACAGCATTGCTCACTTGGGCTCCTCCTGAAAAGAACAGTAAAATGCAGATGTTTCATTTAAATCAAATTGACTTCCAGTCCACGTATCCCAGTAAGCAATGAAGTGCCACTTTACTTTTGTTGATAACATTTTACAGGGAATGACCATTGCCCCAGTCGTGTTGTTTGACCATTGGCTTTGAACCTCTGCTAACTGATCACTAAATTAGTAGGCCTTTAGGTTAACATTTGCACAGATGCAAACTGACTTCAGGTGTCTCTACGTTGAATACGTCCCACTCAGGAATATGCAGATTCCGTTAAGGCCTGGAGCTTAGTAGTGTATATGTATTCTTTTTCTTTTTGCAATTCAAAAGGGGCTGCAGAAAAAAATGTACTGCATCCAAATATTGGATTTGGAATTGAACCCACTGCCTCGTGACAAGTTGGAAGATTTCCTAACATGAAGAAATCTACTGTTGTCATCCAATGATTTATTGTTTCATTAATTTAATGGGGAAGGAAGTGCAGTGGAATACTGTCAATATGTCCAAGGTTTCTGAAGCTTGTTTACGGGAGTCTTGTGTGTGAATTTGAGCAGCTAAGTGTTGGGGCAGAAGGGGGAAACCAATTTTTTTTTTAATGTGTTTCACTATTAGTACTGTGTCAACATCAGCAGTGGTTCAAAAGTAAGTTATTTTATGTGAAGCATCCTGAGAGACATTAGATTTATTTTAGTCCACCACCACAGTGTGTATCAGGTTTTTCTTTAAGATCAGCACTGATGAATCTGACTAAATTTTACTGAATTAGCCGTGACAACCATTGATAGTAGACAATGTGCCAAGTTTTTATCTCTTGGGATGATACACATGGGAGGCTAATCATTTTTATCAAAGATATATCCAGTTACTTCCATAATGCTTACAAATACTCTACTGAAGAGCTGGTGGTGCAGTAGTAACCTCACGTGACAAGTTATCATGCAACCCAGGTTCTGAGGAAACTGGTTTGGATCCCATTATGATAACTTGCAGAATCTAAATAGGATTGATGGAAATGAAAACTAATCTCATGACCATGGAACTGTCAATTGTCTTCAAAACCCACCTGATTCATTTAAAGTGCTTTAGGGAAGGGAACCTGCTATCTCTATCTGATCTGCATGTGACCCCAGACACATAGCAATGTGGGTAACTTAACTACTCTCTCAGATCATTCAGTAAGCCACTTGATACAAAGGCACTTAGTGGTGGACAGCATTGCTGGTTTTGCCAATTTCATTCACATCCCATGATCAAACAGATTAAAAAATGTATCTCCAGGTAACAGCTCCTTTGCTAAAAAGCTTGCCTATGTTTCCTGACGTAGCAGAAACTTGAAAGCGAGATGGCTTTGGTTAAATACTGTCTGCTCATTCAGGAGAGGAGAGCAGATGAGGATTTGAGGCACTTGAACGAAAAGAATGATTTGTGTTGCTGTTAAGCCTGTCTTGATTTCTGTGTATCTCAGTGTGCTTTACAGATAATGAATTACTTCTGAAGTTTGGTCACTTCTGTCATGTAGGAACAACAGCTGGATTGTATGCAGTTGTATTCCCATGAACAGCAATGAGATAAATGACAAAGGTAATCTGCTTTTGTGATATTGATTGAGGAATGCATGTTAGTGCCCTTTCAAGAGCTCCCTGACTCTTCAGAATAGTGTTGGATTTTTAAGATCCATCCAAGAAAGAGCAGATGGAACCTTGCTTTAACATTTGATCCCGGAACATAATTGAGATTATTTATCATTTCCTGTAATATCAAAAAGACATCTCTTCTCCTATTAGTAACAGGATATGATCCACTGATATCCCCTAGCTGTGAATCATCCCAGCTCCATTATTTTACTGCTCAAATGAAAATCCTAGTAAGTGGGAATAATTAAACTTCTAAAGGTAGCTTGCACCCAAACAGCATCTCGTCACCATATGGCATAACATTTTTCTTTGTTTAACAATTTTATTCCTATACTTACACTTAATCGGTGCCTGACATACTTTTTATGACTTTCTTTGAAAACGGATCCACTAGATGTCACTTGGGTGGGACCTCAATAGATTCAGTTTGCAAGCATTGCCTGTCTCAAATCTGTGCACATCTGGTGTTGAATTTATACCTAAATTGGAACCATCTACCTCATATTAGTTTTTTTTTTCCCTGGCTTATAACAGGACAATGTCCTGAATGAGGAAATAATGTGCCTGACCAATTGTTTAATTTGACTGTACCTACCTTGTGTTGCTTCATGTTAGCAACATTCTAAAGTGGACAAATGTATTTAATTTCTGGGAAAGTTTTAATTTTACTGTGCTCTCCAACAAGTTAGACTGGCCATTGATTACTGCAGTTGAATGGTGTAGGATTTGATAGAGATGGCAAACTGCAGTTTGGTAAAAACAATGACTGCAAATGTTGGAAACCAGATTCTGGATTAATGGTGCTGGAAAAGCACAGCAGTTGAGGCAGCATCCGAGGAGCAGTAAAATCGACGGTTCGATGAAGGGCTTTTGCCCGAAAATTCAATTTTACTGCTCCTCGGATGCTGCCTCAACTGCTGTGCTTTTCCAGCACCATTAATCCAGAATCTGGTTTCCAACATTTGCAGTCATTGTTTTTACCAAATTGCTAGTTTATTCTAGTTGAAGGAGCTAAAAGCTAAGGTGTGTTGAATGGGTGTTCGTATGTAGGAGACCTACCTGTTTATATTTTATTTAGTCATGGACATCACTGGCCAGGGCTCACTGACTGTGATTTATTGCCCATCCCTAGTTGCCCTTGAGATGGTGGTAGTGAGCTGCTGCTTTGAAACACTACAGTTTATGTGCTGTTAGTAAACCCACAATCCCTTAAGAGAGAATTTCAGGCTTTTTATCCAGTGCCATTGAAGGAATAGCAATATAATTCCAAGTCATGTTAGTGAGTAGCTTTTGAGCGGAACTTGCAGAGGGTGGTGTTCCTATGTATCTGCTGCCTGTGTCTTTCCAAATGGAAGTGACGAAGGTTTGGAAGGTGCTGTCTAAGGATTTGTGGTGAATTACTGCAGTGCATCTTGTGGGTGAGAATGAAATAGAATCTCTGGGGGTCAGGCTAGACAAGTTGGGTAGAATCATATTGGGCTGTCTGTCAGGGTTGTAATCCAGTGATTCTGTGCAAAAGTGCCTCTGATTGAAATGTCTGACTCGGTTGATACTCCTGTCTCTGATTACCCGTAATTAATGGTTTCCTTCAAGAATTATGGGACCATACCTCGGCGTGCGTCACTGCCTTGAGTAGAGGAGGGGAGAATGTTGGAGGGGATTTAGAGAGAAGAATGAGCTTGATGAGGTGTGAAGGCTTTAGTACAGAAGAGATTAAGTTCCCAGGATGAGGGTCTTCTGTGGTTAGATTGGAGTAGTTAAAGATTTCCTTAGAGAACCTTTTGAGAGAAGAGTTAATCCAAGTGTTTAAAATTGTGAGGAGTTCAATTGAAGTAGACAGTTCCTATTGACAGAAGGGTCAAAAACCAGAGGACTTTTATTTAAAGCAGTTCACCAAAAAAAAACCCAAGGGTGATTAAAAGAATAATGTTTTTCATGCAGTGAGTGTTCAAGATTTGCAATATGCTGCTTGAGGTGTTTTGGTTTGGGCGTTTATACTACACCTTTGCTGCTGCTCCTGTTGGGGTTAGGCAGTGAAAGGCAGACTCGCAACTGCCTCATCAAATATATTTTTTAACAAATGTCCTTTGAACCATTCAATAAGATCATGGCTGATCTATAGTTTTGACTGTACGCTCCCACACAATCCCAATATCCATTAAACCCCTTTTAACACTGAAATATACAGCTCTGGTCTCCTTAAGTATACTCCATGATTGACCATCTTCAGCGATCTCGGATAAAATATCCTGAAGTTTTATGAATAAAGAGAGTTCTTCTCATTTCAGTCCTAAATGATGAATCCCTCATTCTGAGACTCTGGCCCCTAGTTCTAGACTCCACAGCTAGCGAATCTGTGCATCTGCATTTAAAAAAAAAAATCATGTTTCAGTGAGATTGCCTGGTAGCCTTTAAATTTTAGGCTTGATAACTTCTTGCAGGCGAATTCTTTTATTCCGGGAATCAGTCTTAGAAACCCTCAGCGCAATGTCTCCAAGGCAAGAATATACTTCCTTCAGTAAGGAGGACATCTGTGTGGTTCAGTTTCATGTTGCTGTTGCTCCACGCTTCCTGGGACGCTGCCAGACTCCATTGAATCTTCTAAAGCAGTCCATTATATAGAATGTGGTGAACTCTGTTACTTAATTTCTTGTCATTATGGGTTTTATTTACATTTAATATTACTTTACTGTATAGCACTGTTTGGCTGGTCATGGGTTACCTTAATTGGATAGAAATGTAAAAATACATTTTCCAGTTTAAAATGGCATAAATATGGATTTACGTTACAATAACTTCTATTACATTGAAGGTATTGTATAAATCTAGGTTCCCAAGGTGCTTCACAGGAAAATATAAAATCAAATATAACAGCGAGTTATACAAGGAGATATTGGGTCAGGTGATCTAAAGCTTGGTCAAAAAGGTGAGTTCTCAGGAAAGACTGAAAGGAGGACAGCAAGATGGTGGAGTGGAGAGGTTTAAGGTGGAAATTACAAACTTTAGGGTCTAATAAAAAGAAGGCAGCCGTCAGTGGTGCAATAATTAAAATCAAGATAACTTTGCAGGATTTTTTTTCCTTCTTCTCCAGCAGCACTGTTTTGGGAGTTTATTTTTTTTTCTCTCCAGTTTGCAAGCTGCGTGCTTTCTCATGTGGCATTTTAGATAACTAACAACTTATTTATTAAGGTAAAACGCGCACAAAATTTTCGCTTGTCTTTCTCCAAATATGTCCAGGATTTAATCCTGAGAAGCACAGGTAATAGACATACAAATTACTCTGTGCAGTTTGCCTCTTTATTATGATGATTCTCTTTGGTACAATGGTGGGAACAGGGTACAAAATTGGCCAAGTTGGGCTGCTGCAAAAGGGCAGAAATGCCATCACTCTAGGCAGATGAGGTAGCAAAACTTGGAGAGTTAAAGGTGATGCCTTGTATGACGATGATTTTTTGCATTTTGTGGTATGTTTTTAGTCCATCTAAATGCACAGTGCATCCTTTTTTTTTGTCAGCATTGAACAGTCTTAATATTTCACTA
Source organism: Chiloscyllium plagiosum (assembly GCF_037043375.1). NCBI lineage: Eukaryota > Metazoa > Chordata > Chondrichthyes > Orectolobiformes > Hemiscylliidae > Chiloscyllium > Chiloscyllium plagiosum. The sequence goes on along the minus strand of NW_028270162.1, from coordinate 11,988,811 downwards.
GATATTTGTATAAGTTTCCTGTGCAACAATCAAGTTGTTAAATGCAATGTAAAGTCCACTGATTATGGTTCAAGTTGGACCAGGATTGTGTTAACAACATTCAAAAGGCAGACGTGATCAGATTCAAGAATATTGAGCACCGACAGCTTTCTTCTCCAGTGCAATGCTTTGTCTATGACTGCAAAAATGCCTTGAAGTTATTACAAGTGCTGCTGGACTTGAGCATTACAGCTCTCGCTAACGTTAGGTGGCTTTGTTCAGGGATGTAGACCATAAAAAAACAAATGCATCACTCCAATCCCAGTAAATAATTGATGTTGCCACTGGAGAAAGAGGGCTTTGTGGTTGTACCATTGCAGCCTCAGCCTAATATATAAGCAGCTATCACCTGTCTGTTTTAAAACAAGTTGTTGTTTTCATCAACTGGATCTGAACCAAGAAGGAGGAAAATTAAAATTGGCCCAGAGGCGCTTCTGTAATTAAATGTCTTTTTTTGACAGCAGCTTAGAAATAAGGCTGGCAGTTGTAGTCAAATGTTGACTCCGTCCCATCCCCTTTAGTTGGAGATCCATTTATACCTAACTTTTTTTTTTAAAAGGAAAGGTGTGAAGCCTTTGCTTTGCAGTATCCCGTGAACCAGTGAGGGTTTATTTAGGGAGTTGGTAGGCAATGAATGATTGAAGGAATACTTTACTTTTGCAAGGTTACATGAACTTGCAACACTCCTGCATTTCTGAAAAATAACAGCATTCAGATTAGAATTGTAACGAAACCACATCAATTGATGGGTTTTTAAGACTGATTCCTTCGGTGAATCTGCAAATAGTTTGAGCCAAGACACCTTTCAAAAGGAATGAGACTGATAGCGTCAAATTTCTTGGTTTTTGTTTGTGCGATTATATTCATGGGTTATTTTCTACATGGCCCCAGGTAAAACGCTTTTGAAATACTGTAGTAATTATCAGGTAGTAAATAGTTTGCATACATCAGGCAAAAATAGTTTTCAGGTTATTACAGTGAGCTATTTCCTTAACCTTTTTGAGTTTTCCTTTAAGAACATTGGACTTCCAAGTGAGAAAATCAATTGGGCTCACATTGAGATTCTCAGCAATATTTCTTGACCTCACTGTATCCAAAGGACTGAGTATGGGCTACTTGAATCCAACCCACTTGGCACACGGATTTTTTTTAAATTGCTGCATATGAGAGATTCAAGCTGTCAAAAATACATGAGCTACAATATGCAAGCAAGCATACTTCATATGGGAGGGAAAAATGTGACTTGATGGCAAGACTACACCAGTATATAGCTGCTTTTGGTGTTCCATCATGCTATCTTTGCCTTGGAAGATGGAGACAGCAGGTTCAGTTCAAAGGCTGCATCAAACTTGTGCTACTTTCAGAACATGGCAATGCAAGTTAAAGAGCAGCCTCTTTGTAATTGTGCTTTCAGTGAAGTGTGAAAATGTTGATGAGGAACAATTCAATCATTAGGTTGTTCACAGATATGCTTGAGATGTTAATCTTTTCGTAATTTAGAATGAGGTTTAGTACATGGAAATCTTTTTTTAAATTATAGTCTAATGCACTTTTTTTTAAGAAATACTGTGCATCCATTTAAAGGGCATTTAAACCAGAGAGTGATTCACCAGAAGGATGATGTCTGGCATGGGAACCTATAGTTGAGAAAAGATTTGAGGTGCTGGGTTTTCTTTTTGCTGCCTCCAGAGAATTCAAAAAACATGTTTAATATATTCTGTTGTCAAAGTCTAAGATCTTCTGGTAAGAGTAAATAGGGAAAGGCAATGTCCTCTGGTTGATTTTGCCCTTCCCAGCAGCTGATTAGCTACTTTGCCATGGTACTGTAGTGACATGCGATGTAAAAGCACCTCTTCAAACTGTTAGGAGGTTAGAAAAGTTGTCTTTTACACAAGAGAATTGTTAGAACTTGCCCTGCTTTGTCACCAGAAGTTGGTGGCAGTTGAGACAACACCCTCTTGTAATAGGAATATTTCAATCTTAAAAATAATCCAATATTTGAAACAGAGACGAGCTTCAGTAAGCTTTAATCATTTTACAACAACAAAATGTATTTATATAGCCCTTTCCAATATGATACAATACTCCAAGGTGCTTTGCAGGACAATGCCAAACCAGGCACCAGTCCACATGAGAAAATATTAAGGCAGATGACCAAACACTTATTTGCAGAGGCATGTTTTAAACAATGTCAAAGAGGAAAGTGAGTTGAAAAAGAGAAGCCTGAGCATTTGAAGGGATAGTCGCCCTCGGTTGAATGGTTGAACACACCATCCTGCTCTAGCTGGTTCTTTTTCTTCATGATCATTGTTCAGAAACACAACATCCCTTTCCAAATATACAGTGGTGATGTCTGGCTGTGCATCTCCTCTCCTCGCAATGAAAAGCTGCGCTAAGGCCCTGTCTGCCCTTAGGGTTAAGGAATCTTCCACTTTCACCTATTTCAATAAGGAGCAGACCATGTTCTGTGTGTTGTCCTGGGCCTATATGAGGCCTATATATGATACAGGAGTATCATTTGGTCTATTGAGTCTGCTCTGCCATTTGACCATGACTGAGACGTTTCTCAACCCCATTCTCCCGCCTTCTCCCTTGATCCCCTTACTAATCAAGAACCTATCTATTTCTGTCTTAAATATATTCAATTATTTGGCTTCCACAGCCTTCCACAACAATGAATTCCACAGATTCACTATCTTCTGGGTTGGAGAAATTCCTCTTCATCTGGGTTCTAAAGGATTATCCCATCATTCTGAGGCTGTGCCCTCAGGTCATAGTCACTTGCTTGTGGAAACAACATCTCCATGTCTACTCTATCTAGCCTGTCAGTATTCTGTAAGTTTCAATGAGAACCCCTACTTCATCCTTTTAAAATCCATCGAATACAGACGCAGTGTCTTCAACTGCTCCTCATGACAGGCCCTCCAGTCATGGGGTCATTCAAACCTCCTCTAGATCCCCTCCAACACCAGTATATAGGTCCTTAGACACAGGCCCCAAAACTGCTCTCAATATTCCAAATGTAGCCTGACCAGAGCCTTACACATCTTTAGCAGTGTATCTCTGCTCTTGTATTCTACCTCTCTTGAAATGAATGGTAACATTGCATTTACCTTCCTAGCTGTTAACATTAAGAGAATCCTGAACAGAATTCTCAAGTCCCTTCAGATTTCTGAAGCCTTTCTCCATTTATAAAATAGTTTACACCTCCATTCTTCCTACCACAGTGCTTAACTTCTTTCTTTCTCATGCTGTATTCTATCTGCCACTTCTTTGCCCACTCTCCAGCTGTCCCATCCTTCCTGCTCCCTCAACACTGCTTGTCCCACCATTTATCTTTGTGTCATCCGCAAACTTAGCAATAATGTCCTCAGCTTTGACAAAATGTCTGTTAGACTTGAAACGTCAGCTCTTTTCTCTCCTTACAGATGCTGCCAGACCTGCTGAGATTTTCCAGCATTTCTCTTTTTTGGTTTCAGATTCCAGCATTCGCAGTAATTTGCTTTTATGCCCTCAGTTCTTTTTGTCCAGATTGTGAATGTATAATATGAATAGTTGTGGTCCCAGCACTGACCCCTGCAAAACTCCATGATTCACTGGCTGCCATCCAAAAAAAGATCCTTTTATAACCACTCTCTGCCTTCTGCTGGTCAACCAATCTTCTATCCATGCCCCGAACACTAGAGGCTCTTACTTAGCAGCATCCTGTGTAGCACCATGTCAACGGCCTTCTTAAAATCCAAGTTCACCATATCCACGAGCTCTCCTTTTGTCTAACTTGCTCATTATCTCCTCCAAAGAATTCTAACAGATTTGTCAGGCATGTCCTCCACTTGACAAAGCCGTGCCAACTCGAGTACTCCTCAAACTCATGCTTAATCACTCTCAAATCTCATCAATATATTTTATTCCTCGATCAACATCTCCAGAACAGGTTAACCTGTGCCACACAATTGCCAAGCAACAACTCTCTCCACTGAATCTAATTGCTGAATACTAACAACCAAGATCCTCCAGTTACTATGGTTGAGAAAGTGGACTGGACTGACCATACAAATACTGTAACAGGAAGAGCAGGTCATAGGCTAGGAATTTTGCAGTGAGTAGCTTGTCTTCAATCTCCCCAGTTCCTGTCTATTATCTTGAAAGCAGGAGCCAGAAGTGCAATGGAATACTCTCCATTTGTCTCTGAGACCTTGGAGTTCAAGTTCATAGCTCCTTGAAAGTGGAGTCACAGGTAGATAGGACAGTGAAGAAGGCGTTTGGTATGCTTTCTTTTCTTTGTCAGAGTATTGAGTACAGGAGTTGGGAGGTCATGTTGTAGCTGTACAGGACATTGGTTAGGCCACTGTTGGAATATTGCGTGCAATTCTGGTCTCCTTTCTATCGGAAAGATGTTGTGAAACTTGAAAGGATTCAGAAAAGATTTACAAGGATGTTGCCAAGGTTGGAGGATTTGAGCTATAGGGAGAGGCTGAACAGGCTGGGGCTGTTTACCCTGGAGCATCAGAGGCTGAGGGGTGACCTTATAGAAGTTTTAAAATTTATGAGGGGCATGGATAGGATAAATAGACAAAGTCTTTTCACTGGGATCGGGGAGCCCAGAACTAGAGGGCTTAGGTTTAGGGTGAGAGAGGAAAGATGTAAAAGAGACTTAAGGGGCAACTTTTTCACACAGAGGGTAATAAGTATATGGAACAAGCTGCCAGAGGATGTGGTGGAGGCTGGTACAATTGCAACTTTAAGAGGCATTTGGATGGGTATATGAATAGGAAGGGTTTGGAGGGATATGGGCCGGGTGTTGGCAGGTGGGACGAGATTGAGTTGGGATATCTGGTCGGCGTGGATGGGTTGGACCGAAGGGTCTATTTCCATACTGTACATCTCGATGACTCTAGGACTCTGAGAGTGACTCCAATGACACTCAAGTAGTTCAATACCGTTCAGGTCAAAGCAGCCTGCTTGACTGGCACCGTATCCACCACCTTCCAATGTTCACCCATTCCCTTCACCACCAGTGCACAGTGGCAGCAAAATGCACTGCTGTAATTCACGATGCCTCTTCCAAACAAGACTTCTCAGTTTTGAAAGTCAAGAGCAGTTTTTGCACGGGAGCAGCACCTGATGCGAGTTCCCTCCCAAAGTGTGCATCATCCTGAATTGAAACTGTCATTGTTTCTTCACTGCTGGGTAAAAATCCTGGAAATTACTATCAAACAGCAGCAGGGTGTCCCTGTATCCCAAAGACTAGCAGTTCAAGGAGGGAGCTCATCACCATCTTTGGGGCAATTTGAGATGGGCATCAATAGAGATACTCACTAGAGATGCCCACATCCCATGAACCAATAATACACTTCTTTAAAAAATTAACTGGTCATTATTGCTTTGTTATTTCTTTGGAACTTGGTGTTTGCAAATTGACTGCCTTGTTTCCTCCATTGTAATAGTGTCTACATTTCGAAAAATAAAACGTGTTTTGGGATTTCCTGAGGTTGTCAAAGGTACTAATCGAAATGTAGGGTTTGCAAGAAGTTGGTAGAGACAGTGTGGTGAATAATTTCCTCTTGTGCTGTAAACTCACTACGATTTTAGATTCTATTATTGTGACTTTAACAGTTCTTAAAAAAAAAAGGTTGCATATATCCAGCTAACTTTGGACATTCGATCCCTTTAAGGCTTTCCACTTTATCTTTGTGCATGTATTTTGTATGCTTTTGAGTCTTATTATTTAAGGAAATTAAATGCAAGCTGCAGCATTATGCATCATTCATTTTTAACAACTGGCTTTGCTTGAATGTTTCAAATAATCGTTATCAAGGGTGAGGTGTTATGCAAAAGATAAATTCAGTTGTTAGGGAATATTTCCGTATACTGTATTTATTTTACTGTGTCTGGAATGTTGAACCATTGTCAAGTAATTTTAAACCTTTTTTTAAAAAAAGACAAAAGTGTTACACATACTGGTTTATTTGACATTGAATATGTTTGTAGTCAGATCTGGACTTTGAAATTCATGTTCTAGATTAGTGGTGCTGGAAGAGCACAGCAGTTCAGGCAGCATCCAAGGAGCTTCGAAATCTGACCATGTTGCTGTGGTTGAGGCAAATAACATAGATATTTTTAAGGGGAAGCTTGATGAGCACATGAGCCAGGGGAAAGGAAGAGAGTTTTTTTTTTTGACTGTGCATGATAAAGTAAATAGATGCTTATTGAGTTTGAACACCAGAGAGATCCATTGATTAAAATGGTCTTATTTTGTGTTGTGAATACTATATACACTTGTGTTTTGAACATTAATTTCATTTTCAAGGGAGGAAAAGTCAGGATTGAAGTTGCTATATCAACAAGTAGGAAATAAGTAAAAGGGGCTTTTACTGCAAGGGGTAAGCAGTTGGTAGTAAGTAGAGGCTGTCAATTCTTTAAAGAGGTTTTGGGGTTTCTTGGTAATTGGAAAAGGGTGGGAGTGCTGGAAGGCTATCAAAAGTCTGTGCCCATCTGGTCAGTTTGTCACTCTGGTCTGGGGACAAAATAGCTTGCCAGAAGTTGAGGAGTGGATACATCTGACTAGCCAGCTGGTAGGTAGGTACGGGATGTCTGTCCTCCTCTGCTGTCCTCACATCATTTGATGCATTGGTAGCTCTTCTGAACAGGCTAAGTAACTAATGCTGCCACGCACCATTCTCAGACTACCCTCTCTCCAGCTTCTATAATTGGTGAGTGCTGGGCAATAAGTGTAACTGTGCCACATTGCCCACATCCTGAGAAGTAAAAGGTTAAACTGTTGTGAGAATTTGCAGTAGAATTTCCCAGTGTTGTTGCAGGTATATACGTGTAATTGCTCCAGTGTGGAGACCTGGTGTTCAGCAGTTTGTTTAAATGCTTCTTTGTAACCAGCAGAAGTTTCCAGCTTGCTGAAATCTACATGCAGACTTTTAATTCTGGTCCAGCAGAAGTTGAGGTTTCAGTGCTGCGCCTATATTTCATTTTTAGTAAATGTATCAAGGCAGTTTCTTCTCAGCTTGACCACTGTTTTCATGTGCTCATTCTGAAGTTCTCCTGTTAACTTCAACTCCTGGTGAAAGTGAGTCAAATGAACCTGCTACCATGCTATGGATGTACAAGCAGCAGGTACTGGCTGTTGGTTCGCAGGTGATAGCCACCCAATTTATGCAACTCAGAACAAGATCTCACTAACCACATGGTGAGTCTACAGGACCCATATTGTCTGTCCTGGTTGTTTATTTGAGTGTGCTATCCATGGGTCTGTGTGAGAGCAGGAATCCAGCAGCTCTATGCTTGACTCTGTGTAGGAGTCCATCATTGCTGCTGTCCAGCCCCATTGTTAACCAGCTTTTGTTGCACTTGACCTGAACCTGTAGTGTTTTGATTAAAGCCAGAAAACAGTAACTGGGTAGGAAAGGTGGAGACCTGCTGACTTCCGTTCTCTACTTTCCCCCCTCTCTGCCTCTACTCTAGCACAGAGTGAACAATACCAGGTGTTACCACATAGGCCAAAAGTGCAGGGCAGCTAGGAGAGTTGAGTTAAATGTTTTATTCATTTGTAGGATCTGGGCGTTGTTGATTAGCCAGCATTTATTGCTCGTCCCTTATGCTTGAAGGATCTTTGTAGTGATTGGTACAACAGAATGGCTTGCTAGGCCTTTTTCAGCGGGCAATTGAGAGTATGGGTCTGGAGTCACATGTAGACCAGACTAGGTGAGGATGGCAAATTTCCTTCCTGAAGGACATTAGTAAATCAGATGGGGTTTTCCAACAATTGACAATGGTTTAATGGTCATCAGTATATTTGTAATTTCAGGTGTTTTACATTGAAATCAAATTCTGTTGGTGGGATTTGAACCCAGGACTCAAGAATATTAGCTGAGTTTCAGGATTAATAGTCTACCGGAAACATAAGTGTCATTGGCAAAACCTGCATTTATTGCATCACAAAATGCCTGAGAATTTGCTAATCAGCTGTTTGCTGAAACTGTTATACTGAGGCCAGTCTAGGGGTTTCTCATGCAACCCAGGCAGGTTAAAAGTAAAGCACTTGGTGTGGATCTGAACATACAGCATAGGCCAGAAAGGGTAAAGGTAGCAGATTTCTTACCCTCAAGGACACACGAGTGAACCAGATGGATTTTTGTAAAAATCCATTTGTCTCATATCACCATTACTGAGATGAGCATTTTTATTCCAAATTTGTTAATAACACTTTTTAAATACCCCAGTGGTTAGCACTGCTGCCTCACAGCGCCAGAGATCCGGGTTGAATTCCCGCCTCAGGCGACTGACTGTGTGGAGTTTGCACGTTCTCCCCGTGTCTGCGTGGGTTTCCTCCGGGTGCTCCAGTTTCCTCCCACAGTCCAAAGATGTGCAGGTTAGGTGAATTGGCCATGCTAAATTGCCCGTAGTGTTAGGTAAGAGGTAAATGTAAGGATATGGGTGGGTTGCCCTTCAGCGGGTCAGTGTGGACTTGTTGGGCCGAAGGGCCTGTTTCCACATGGTAATGTATTCTAAAAAAATCTTTAAAAAATCCAGTTGCGCAGTAGAATTTGAAATTGCTGATTATTCAATGAGTAGCAAACCATTATATCTGGCATGTGGACCCTGCTGCATATTCAATTTTTTTTCCTATTAATTTCAATCAATTTTTGAATGATTTTAACAGGATCTGAAAATAAATAGGAAATAGATTTAATTTTAGCATGTGTATTGACAGCTTGATAATAAAATAGGTCCTGGAGAGAAGGTCTGTTTCTGAATTTGAAATATGCTTTGAATCTATTCAGAACATGGTATGCAGCTCCACAAGTGTTTCTTCCCCATGTGCTTCTAAATTCAGTCAGGTGTCGGAGGGAGGGAAGAAAGGCAAGATTGAAATCTGATCATATACCCCAGCAAATGGTTAGTGAGTGACACTGACAAAAGGTTTGAACTGGAGAAATGGTGGTGGATATTTGTGTAGCACCTTGAAACCGTATAGCTGAGAAATCAGCAAACATCTATAACAGAGAAGTCAGCGCAGATGACAAAGTCTGGTTGTAAATGGCTTGTGGAAGCGGTTGAAGGTAGAGGTGATACTGAAGGGTTTTGGGAGGGAATTGCGTAGAGCATAGCCCAGTTGTCTGTAAACATTGGGTTTGTAGTGCGAGGTGGTCCCTCAAGCGAGGCAACTAAGTTCAGAATTTTTTATTGTGGGAGGATTGAGAGGCACTGGAAATTAACAAGGATTTGATCCAAGTGTGAAACTGGTCTTGAGCAGTAATGTTTCAAGTGGAAAGTATTATCCTCAGGATGGAAATGGCGGCCATTAAGTTTTTGGGGGAGTAGAGGATGTGTGTGTATATATAATAGGTTGAGCAATTACTGTTTACAGCGTTCTTCTCCTGAACTTCTGTTGAGACATCTCACTCTTTACTCTGAGGAATGTCTACTATTGAAGGGAATGTTTGGTATTTGGGGAAAGGTGAATTCAAGGATGATCAGAATTAACTAATGTTGGTAGGCAGGGGGTGGGTACTCAGATACTGGAGGTTAGAGTCAAGATTAGAGTGGTGCTGGAAAAGCACAGCAGGTCAGGCAGCATCCGAGGAGCAGGAAAAATTGATGTTTCGGGCAAAAGCCCTTCATCAGGAATGAGCTTCCTGATTCCTGATGAAGGGCTTTTGCCCGAAACATCAAATTTTTTTTTTTCCCCCCTGCTCCTTGGATGCTGCCTGACCTGTGCTTTTCCAGCACCACTCTAATCTTAACTAATATTAAACTGGTGGCATTGCTGTCTGAGATTACCACAAACTGTCTGTGTGGCGCTTGCACATTCTCCCCGTGTCTGCGTGGGTTTCCTCCGGGTGCTCCGGTTTCCTTCCACAGCCCAAAAATGTGCAGGTCAGGTGAATTGGCCATGTTAAATTGCCCATAGTGTTAGGTGAAGGGGTAAATGTAGGGGAATGGGTCTGGGTGGGTTGCGCTTCAGCGGGTCGGTGTGGATTTGTTGGGCCGAAGGGCCTGTTTCCACACTGTGTAATCTAAAATGAAGCCATGCTATGGGAACTTACCTAGTTTGGCTTATAATGTCAGAAGAATGGTTTCTTAACAATAATTTGTTCTGGTACAGTATTTATACTGAGTGAATGGGGTTTGATGTGAATTAGGATACATACAGAAGAGTTTTGATTGAGCTCAAATTGACAAAGCTAGATTCTTCAGTGTCATGTCTAACTGGTTAAGCTTCATGTGCTAGCCTAATAACTTATTCTGAAAACCCACCTTCCAATGACTTCTTCCTTCCCTAAGCTTCATCCTAAAATTCCACCAACTCACTTGTTTACAAGTCTAGGTATGTGGAGGCCAAACTTGGTTTCTAAGGAATGAATGAAAGACTAAATGTTCATTTCATATACATTAATGCCTCATTACCTCAAAATCTTACCAGGTATAAATTTCAAAGGTGCTACACAATAAAGTAAATTGAATGTGTCTTCACTGTTGTAATGTTGGAACGTGGAACAACCAGTTTGCAGAAAGAAGTGCCTGCAAACGCTTCATGATCAGGTGATCTGTTTTATAAATGATAGTTAAAGAATAAATATTGACCAAGACACTGGGGAGCGTCCACCTGCAAAACTCCCAAAATTCAGCAAAGAAGCAAAGTTTAAAGTGCTACAAGTTGCTTTAGGAAATTCTCATGATCAAATCTTTTGTTGACCACGAGACATTTGCAGATGTACTGTGTGCAATAGTAATTGACCTGAATTGCACTGTGTACCAAACTGTACAAATTATTCAGCTTTGCAGGAAGATGCACTTGGAAGATGATGATTTTGGCAGTTGTATACATCATTGTGATTTCAGATAATCTTTAATACTACTGCATCACCTGGCTATTCAGCTAATGTTTGTTTGTGTGGGAGTTAACATCTCACTAGCCTTGTGGTCATTCTTTCCTGTAACACTTTGCAGTGTGATTTTTTAGCTATTTTAGCCCAGCAGGTTTTCTGTTGTTCTCCATATTCCTTGTCACAATATCTGTTATTGTATCTTTCAATTCTGATCTTCTGCAGCATACTCTCTCAAATGTCTTGCATGCTTCCACTTGTCATTTCTGCTGTCAACCTTCAGCCACGCATGTTGGAGGAGCATTTGTACATGTGGTCCACACAATAACAACTTCCACTGATGTAGCATTTTGAAGCACCCATGTGACTAATAGATGAGTGTGGTGTTGGAAAAGCACAGCAGGTCACGTAGCATCTGAGGAGTAGGATGTCGTCCTCACTACCCCCCCCCCCATCCCCAAAAAGCAAAACGCTGAGAGACAGTATAGTTTTACCTCTTTCATGTTTATTCCAGGCCCTGGAGGGAGAGAGAATGATCACCCATATGCACAGAGACATGAGTTCACGGTCTTCTCTGGATTAGCAGTTTCTCAATGAACTATATATTCATTTTACAGGGAGGAGCATCCAGATAAGGCAAAATGCATATTAATTGGGTGACCATTACAATCAGCAAGTATCAGTAGTAAAGATTAAGCCACCTGCTGTTACACAATGAATAACTGACTTCATATAATGAATACTTTTCACCTTTATTAACTGACATTACATACTGAATGCTACCTTATCTTGTTAAATGGCTCTATATAACGAATGCTTTTCCACCTTGTTAACCCATTACCTTTGCCTGCAGCACCCCATTTTTAATTGACATTCCTATCTGATCTGAGTCATGCTCAGCTGAACCTGTTGTTTCACAAAACTCAGAACTTAACTTTTTATAACCCTGCCTGCTAATACCCTATACACATTCTCAAGGAGAATCAATGTTTCGAGCATAAATCCTTCATCAGAAAAGAGGCTTGTGGGTCAGGGGCTGAGGGATAAATGGGGGAGGGTGTGGCTGGGGAAAGGTAGCTAAGAATGCAATAGATAGATGAAGGTGGAGGAGAGAAGGTGATAGGTCACAGAGGAGGCTGGAGCAGATAGATGGAAAAGACAATGGGCAGGTCAAGAGGGCAGTGCTGAGTTGGAGGCTTGGAACTGGGATAAAGTGAGGGGAGGGGAAATGAGGAAAGCAGTGAAATCCACATTTGATCCAGTGTGGTTGCAGGCTCCCAAGGCAGAAGATGAGGTGTTCTTCCTCCAGGTGTTGGGTGGTTAGGGTTTGACGGTGGAGAAGGCTTAGGACCTGCGAGTACTTGGTGGAGTAGGAGGGGGAGTTGAAGTGTTTGGCCACAGGATGGTGGGGTTGGCTGCTGTGCGTATCCCAGAGATGTTCTCTGAAACAACCTGCAGTTGGTGTCCTGTCTCCCAGTGTAGAGGAGACTACATCGGGTGCAACGGATACAGTAGATGACATTTGTGGAAGTACAGGTGAATTTCTGTCAGATGTGGAAGGATTCTTTTGGGGCCTTGGACGGAGGTGAAGTTGGAGGTGTGGGCACATGTTTTGCACTACTTGTGCTGGCGGGAGAAGGTACCGGGAGTGGGGTGTGGGTGGTGAGGGCACGTTGATCTGACAAGGGAGTCACGGAGGGAATGGTCTCTCCGAAATGCTGATAGGGATGGGGAGGGAAATATATCCCTAGTAGTGGGGTCTGTCAGTCTGCGGCACAAGATGTGAAGTATATAGAGGTTGGCAAGGTGGAAGGTGAAGACCGGTGGAGGTTCTGTCCTTGTTGCATTAGGAGGTGTGGGGTTCTAGGACGGAGGTGTGGGAAATGGAGGAGATGTGCTGGAGGGAATTGTTGACCACATGGGAGGGGAAATTGTGGTATTTCAATAAGGAAGCCATCTAGGAAGTCTATGCTGGAATTGGTCATTCTGGGAACACAGGAGGTGGAGGAATTGGGAATAAGGGATGGTGTTTTTACAAGAGGCAGGGTGGGAAGAGGTGTATCCAGGTAGCTGTGGGAGTAGGTGAGTTTGTAGTAAATGTCAGTGGTTAGTCGGTCGCCGGAGATGCAGATGGAAATGGAGAGGTCCAGGAAGGGGAGGGGGGTGTCCGAGATGATCCAGGTGAATTTGAGGTTGGGTGAAAGGTGTTAGTGAAGTTGATGACCTGTTTAACCACCTCCTGGGAGCTTGAGGTGGCGCTGATACAGTCATCAATGTAGTGGAGGAAAAGGTGGGGTATGATGCTGGTGTAACTACGGAAGATGGGTCACAACGAAGGCCTCCGAGCCCACCATGTCTGGCTTTAAATGAACACCCCGTAGACATTTCAAAAATAATACATAGACTGGCAAGTTACTCATCCAACCACACTTAAAACTGTAGCCATTTGCTCTGTTTAGTTGAACCATAGTCTGTTGCTAAGACTCCAAATGTTGTTTACTTAATACTTGTGCACTCAATATCACTTCAGCAAGTGCATAGTGTCACTTGGCTGTCACTGCACCTTTTGCAAAAGCAAAAACCTGTCTTCAAAACCTTTTTTTAAATAGTTCAGTTGGCTGGACAGCTGGATTGTGACACAGAGTGATGCCAACAGTGTGGGTTCAATTCATGCACTGGCTGAAGTTACTATGAAGGTCCCACCTTCTCAACTTCAGGTTAAACCTACCACCGATCATGTCTCTTGCTCTCGCTCTCGCTCTCTTTCTCTTCCCCCCCCCCCCCCCCCCCCCCCCCCGAGAGAATAGACTTTTTTCCAAGCTTGCACAGGATGTGGGTATTATTGGCTGGACCAGTAGTTATTGCCTTCTAGACAGTTGAGTCAACCACATTGCTATGGGTGGGGAGTCACATGTAGGCCAGACCAGGTAAAGATGGAAGTTTCCTGAAAGCATATTAGTAACCTCGATGTGTTTTTCTAACTATAGACATCAAGATTCTTTAATTTCAGATTTTTCTTGACTTCAAATTCTACCATCTGCCACGATGAGATTTGAACCCAGGTCCCTAGAACATTACCTGGGGCATTAATAGTCTATCAATAATATTAGGCCATCACTTTCTCATGGTCCTCTGGGATTATGGTATTTATCCAGTGATTTGGAACTGCCTAAACCTGATCTGCATTTGAAACTTGACAAAACATTCCTGAATGTAAATAACCCCCCACCTCCACCCCAAAGTGGTCTTGATTCAGTGCAATCTCTATTCATGTACTTGCTTCAGCCTAATTGCACGAGAAACGAGAAAACTGTCTTTCCTGAAACAGACCAAAGCGTTAATTTCAAGAATTGGAGCCATTACATGCAGTAAAAGCTGAACATGCTTGCAGTCCAGCAACAGACAACTGGTTGCAGTTTACAAGTTATCAAATTTTTTCTGATAATGCTTCAGTATTTTTGCTAAATATGTTTGAGAAATACAAGTTCATGTGTGTATGTAATGCCTTATAAAGTAGAATATATTTTGACTTGCCTGAGTTTCTCACTGAAGATTTTCACAAACCTTTTCTTGTGCCTTAAGTTAAAGATTAGTAACAAAACCACTCTTGGTGAACCAGAAAACCACAGAGATATGACATCTAACCTATTGGAGCTCTGACTAGCAGGCAGGTAGAATGTGGCACCAAATAATGATGACTTGCTCATAAACCCTTGATGAAACCAGAACTGCTTAAACCCTTCCAGCAGCAGGGTACAGGCCATTTTTCAACAGCTCCGTACCTTGGAATCATAATGTTTTTGATATTTCCATCAGGCTTTGTCATCATGCTAGAATTAGCTTAATTTCACTGGTCACGTTGTCATTGTTTGCTTTACTTTGGAGATTCTGCAGTGTTGTGCCCCCATCTCCTAAGACCAACTTGAACTGGATGTTTTCCTGGGATGGCAGGACTGAAGTGTGAAGAGAGACTGGAATTGGTTAGGATTTGGGTTCACCAGAGTCAGAAGAAAGAGGGGAAGTGGATCTCCTAGAAATACACAAAAAATTTAACTGGACTAGACAGGGTAAACACGGAAAGAATGTACCTGATGGTCAGGCAGTCCAGATCCAGGCGTCAGCGTAAGAATATAGGGAAGCCATTTAGGGCTGAGCTGAGGAGAAATCTCTTCACCCAGAGAGTGGTGAGCCTGTGGAATTTTCTGCAGCAAAAAGTGTTACCAAAAAGGAGTTGGATCTAATTTTAAGGCTAAAATGGATCAAAGTATATGGGGAGAAAGTGGGAACAGATTACATATTGAATGGTGGATCTGGCTCGAACGGGTCAATAGCCTACCCCAGCTCTTTTGTTTCCACATAACCTTGGTACTACAAGTTAGGGTTCTTTGTCCCTTCGTTCTTCTGTTAGTGTTTGAAAGAGAATTGGTTAGTTCCACCCCTCTACTTTTTTCTTATAGCCCTGTGAGCTTTCCTTTGTAAGCATATTATCCTTGGTTTTGAAACAAAAGTTTCCACTTTTGTCTCTACCAACAACTAACTGCTACAGTACTAAAAGTTTTTTTAGGTTATGTTTTGCCTCAAAAATAACACATGTCTCTGATTATCCTGTGCCTTCCTGTTTTCACTGAAGGGAACTTTTCTTTGTCTTGTGTGCAACTTCTGTCCACATTTGGTCTCTTGGTCTCCTATGCTGTGGCAGGTCTGTGGATTGCAGGCAGTGAATATTGTTGGCTAATTCGAAGATTATCCAGGAGTCCCTTTAGCACGAAGCTGTTGGAAGCTTTCTAAAGCGTCCTGGTTATTAACTGCCACACATCACAGGTAGCAAGAAATGGATAAGTATTGTACCAAGTATGCTGGTTAGCCGTGAGTTTGTGACTTCTTTGGAGGTAGTTATTTGTCCTGTAACACTAAACAGTTAATTCTGCACCCTGTGACAAATTTAACAATCAGGTTACCTTATAATTCAAATACAACTTGTATTTTTTTGTCACCTTCAGTAAAACATCGCATCATGTGAGTAGTACCAAATAATATTGGATGCTGAGCAACGCAATTGGGTGTTAGAGATTGATCAGAAAGCTAGTTTTCAAGGAGCATCTGAAAGGAGGGAAGAGATCTTTAGCAAGAGGTTCAAGGTCTCATCAGGTGGACACACAATAACCACTGGAGGAGCAGTAAGTACTGGAGATTTGGAAGAGTCCTGGTGTCTCAGAGTTCTAGGGTGGCAAGAAGAATGTCTGGAAGAGAATTAAAAACAAGGATGAGAATTTTAAAATCCAGCTTCTTCAGAGTATTTCAAACATGCCTACATGTGCTGGCTGCAGGTTAATAGACTATGTCAGACTTTACAAGAGCAATGCGAACACTTGAGTAATTACTTACAACAGTTTGGTGTTCATTTTATTTAAACTTCAGTGAAATTAATCTTCTGAATGACAGCAAGCTTTCCAGTTCCTTTTCTCAATCAAGATAGCACACTGCAATTGAGACAAGAATATTGAGAACTAGGGTGAATGTAATGCAAAGAGGGCAAGTCTGGTCAGTTTTATGTGCTGCAGTAACGTGTTACAGTTCACTCAGAATCCAATATGCTGTCACAGTGTCCATGTGTTGTCTGGAGCTCTGAGTAGTGATGGGAGAGGCTCCAGCTTCCCTGATCGGCCACATAATGAAACCAATCTCTTTTGCTCTTGCCACTAGCCATTGACGAGTGTTGAAAAGATTTACAGGTTGATACTCAACCACATTAAGAATGCACCTTCCCTAGCCTTCCCTTGCCTTTTAAAATGTAGGAAAAATCAATGTGCAGGACAAGTGAGTCAGGGAGGATTAAAACCAACCCTGTATTAAGTAATTCACAGTATGATTTTTTTTTTTAAAAACTAATTGTATCAGAGTACTGCATGTACTGTAGGAAAGCTGGTCAGCTCTTGCCTTGTGAAATCTCTTTGAATATAAACTTTTAAAGTTATGAGTGAAAAGAGAGGTTGCCTAGTTTATCTCTCCCCTCCCTCAACATTTAATATGCCCATGAGATCAAAATTATAAATAGTTTTTGTCATTTTATTGGTACAGTTTCTACAAATAGTAAAGATACATTAATGTGAGGATAAAATCAGTCAATTTATTGTTGAAGATTTTGACTATTAGTTTTCTGTCGATACAGGTTACTTTGAATGTGGTTCAGAATGTTTTTATTTAAACATTTCTTATTACTGGCTGGTCTAGGGGCAATTTTCAGATACCTGCTGCAAAAATAAGTTGCTTGTATTTATGTATTGCCTTCAGTGCAGCAAGGCAATCCAAAGTCCCTGCGGAAAAGTATTATTAATCAAAGTTTGACACAGAGCTGCAAAGAAGGTGTCAGGTCAATTGACCTAAAGCTCAGCCAAGGAGATTTATTTGGAAATCTTGGAGGAGGAGAGAGAAGTAGAGAAGGCGAGGGAAGAATTCCAGAGCTTAGGGTCCAGACACCCATTGGTGGATGATTAAAATTGGGAAAGTTGGAATTGCTATGACTACAGGCGGAGAGGGCTGGGGGACTGTAAAAATGAGGGATATTACAATCAATAGGTATTTGTATTATCAAATGCTGCTCCTTCATCTCACTGACAGGAATTATTCATATGCCTAAAGAATCTAGATTCAGTGAACATAGATTAAAATGTGCGAAGAAGCACAGGTTTTTGAAATGGACGTTCTTCTGAAGGCTCTGTCATCAGATCACAGCTTGGTGGTCCATTCTGGTCAGCAAGACCCAGGCTTAGCTCTTCATTGTAGCACTCTTTGAACATCTCATTCGGTTGCTGAAGCTGATCATGCTCCATTTACCTCTATGTTCCTGCTTTTTTGTCTCAGATGGGAAAGGTGCTGGAAAACGTTCAGCTGGTCTGGCAGTGTTTGTAGAGAGCGTGAGAGAAACTAAGGTAGTGTGTCTCTGAATGGCAGAATTCCAGCATTTGCTTTAATTTTTAAAGAATGGTTACATCACAGAGGGTGGTATGTTGTGTTCACACTGGTCCTCTGCAAATGCAATTTAACTAATCTAAGTTCTTTCGCTGTTTCCCTTAACCCTGTGATTTTTTTTTCAGTTAGTTATGCGATTCACTTAAAAGCCACAATTGCATCTACCTCCAGCATAGATGGTGATCAGATCATAACCACTCTATTTCTGTGCAGAGAGTTTCCCTCCTGTTGACTTTTTGGGTCCTTTTTTGCTTTTCACTTTAAATCGGTGTCCTTGGTTCCTGTCATTTTTCCATCAGTGCGAACAATTTCTCTGCGCTCTCTCGTGCACATGCTCACTACATCGTGCTTTCCTGATGAAGGGCTTTTGCCCAAAACGTCGATTTTCCTGCTCCTTGGATGCTGCCCGACCTGCTGTGCTTTTCCAGCACTACTCTAATCTTGACTCTAATCTCCAGAATCTGAAGTACCCACTTTTGCCTAGACATCATACTTTCCACCAGGTGTTAAGCCTCTCCCATCTCCCATCCAGTCATAGAGATGTACAGCACTGAATCAGACCCTTTGGCCCAGCTTGGCAATGCTGAACAGATATCCCAACCCAATCTAGTCCCACCTGCCAGCACCCGGCCCATATCCCTCCAAACTCTTCCTATTCATATACTCATCCTTTTAAATGTTGTAATTGTACCAGCCTCCACCACTTCCTCTGGCAGCCCATTCTATACACGTACCACCATCAGTCTCTTTTACGTCTTTCCCCTCTCGCCCTAAACTTGTGCCCTCTAGTTCTGGACTCCCCCACCCCAGTGAAAAGACCTTGTCTATTTACCCTATCCCTGCCCCTAATGATCTTATAAACCTCTATAAAGTCACCCTTGACGCTCCAGGGAAAACAGTCCCTGCCTATTCAGCCTTTCCCTATAGCTCAAATCCTCCAACCCTGGCAACATGCTTGTATATCTTTTCTGAAACCTTTCAAGTTTCACAACATCTTTCCGATAGGAAGGAGACCAGAATTGCACACAATATTCCAAAAGTGACCTAACCAATGTCCTGTACGGCCGCAACATGACCTCCCAACTCCTCTATTCAATACCAATGAAGGAAAGCACACCAAACGCCTCCTTCACTATCCTATCTATGCGACTCTACTTTCAAGGAGCTCTGTCTCAAGTATTTTCTGCATCCTGTCTGATGCTATTCTCTAATAACTCCTTGTTGGCTCTAGGTGTCATGTTCTGATTCATAATACCCCTGAGAAGCACCATAGAATGTTCTGTATTTTTGTATAAATTTTAATATGGCAAGTTATTACTGTGAAGTGTTTTCACAGGCAATTACAGCAATAAATAGCAATATGATAACGACCAAATCTTTTCAATAATATTTGTTGAGAGCTAAACGTTGGGACCGGAATACAAAGTAGAATGTCTGTCCTCAACTTTGAATGTTGGTCGTGAGGCCTTTTGCATTTACCTGTGGGAGATGGTGCAACGCCTCAGTCGAATGATGACTACCTCTTGCAATGCAGAACTATGTGAGGGAATTGACCTAAATTCTTGTGCTCAAATGCTGACCACTGAACCATGTGGACTGAATGACTGACTATTTCCAGAAATCTTAGTGTGTTTCTATGTAATACTGTCCAGCATCATAGGTTTTAAAGCACTTATTTGTAAATGGCGAGTGGAATGCAGTGTAGTGAGGTCTCAGTTAGTGTGAGTCAAGAAGAGCAAGACTGTAATCCGGATGAAGACAGAGATAAAAGGCAAAAGGTAAATTTGCCATAGTCTCGGAGAACCGTAGGGCTTATTGCTGTTTGGGGATGGAGAGACCGAGAGAGAGAGAGAATTGGTGATGGTTTAACCCGTCACCTTATGTCCAGTGAGGGGCAAATTTAATCAGTGTAGGAATTGAACCCCTGCTGTTGGCATCCCTACATCACAAAGGCAAAAGTGAGGACTGCAGATGCTGGAGATTACAATCTAGGTTAGTGTGGTGCTGGAAAAGCACAGCAGGTTAGGCAGCATCCTAGGAGCAGGAAAATCGACGTTTCGGGCAAAAGCCCTTCCGAAACATCGATTTTCCTGCTCCTCAGATGCTGCCTGACCTGCTGTGCTTTTCCAGCACCACTCTAATCATCACTACATCACTACATCACAAGCCATCCAGCTAACTAAGATAACCGACCCCTGTAAGGGAGAGGTATCACGCTCACAGAAGTTTTCTCCTCCACCTGATTCAGGGATGTTATTGCACATCTCTGCAGTAGGTGAGAATTGAACCTGGGACTCCTGGCTGAGGGGTGGGGACACTATTGTGATGTCAGATAAGGATGTCTGGTCAGCATGGATGAGTTGGACTGAAAGTTCTGTTTCTGTGCTTTGTGACTCTCTCACTACCGCTGCACCACAAGAAATTTATATGTTCAGCATTTATCCCATGTTCAACAACGAGCTTCTTCAGTAAAGCAACAGAGCATATTTGACATGTAGTTTCCAAAATGCCATTAAGATATTGAAGCTATAGTGACCACTTCCCTGAAATCGCAGAATATTATAATAATTAAAGATTGGGAGTTTTTTTTTAAACCTGGTACATGCAGATTCCTTTACACATGCTGTTGTGCAGTTTCTCATATTCAGACAGAATGGCAGTGTGAAACATCAGTTCTTGAATACTACGTTTTATTTCCCTGGCCAGTCTACTTCAGCAGACTTGATTGTTAATTAGTGAAGGGTAGTTTTGCAGGAGGCCTCCATCAATTATGCATTTTTTTTTGTATGTATTTGATTGTTTCACTGAAATAAATTAAGTTCTAAAACTTGTATTTCACACATATTGTCAAAGTGTATCACAGTCTTGACTGTTGCACTGTCTCAGTCCATAGGCCCACACTGAGAAGAGTTCCACTTCCCACTACCTCAGATGTATCGACTTATTGAGGCTCTGTTACTGTTCCTCTGTCTGAAAAGGCAGCAGCCATTTTGTACAGAGCCTGACAGTTCCTCTCAACTTTTGTTTTCCATTTTGCTGTTGGTTGAGAGAAAATTGTAGAGTAGGGCCATGACAGAATTTGCGACTCTGTATTGAGCCATGCCATGGATTCTTTCACTATTCACTCAGGCAAATAATTGGAGCATTGGCAGTTAAACTGCCAGTGAAGTAAGATGTCCCCATTCCTCCACCCCTTGCTGCTCTCCCCAGCCCCCGTATACAATTCAGTATGCTGTTCCCAGAAATTCATCAAAATTCCATCTGATCTTTGCATTTCACTTCCTGAAGTGGATCAACTCTTGACAACCTCGTGCTTGACACACAAGAGATATCAGCTGATATTTTCCAATATTTGACTCACTTTCCCCTCACTGCTCTTTAAAATCATTGTTACTGGTTTCTCCCTGGAACCAGTGGAACCGTGGTTTCTCCCTGGAACCGTGCTTAGTGGGCAGCACGGTGGCACAGTGGTTAGCACTGCTGCCTCACAGCGTCAGAGACCCGGGTTCAATTCCCGCCTCAGGCGACTGACTGTGTGGAGTTTGCACGTTCTCCCCGTGTCTGCGTGGGTTTCCTCCGGGTGCTCCGGTTTCCTTCCACCATCCAAAGATGTGCAGGGTCAGGTGAATTGGCCATACTAAATTGCCTGTAGTGTTAGGTAAGGGGTAAATGTAGGGGTATGGGTGGGTTTCGCTTCGGCGGGTCGGTGTGGACTTGTTGGGCCGAAGGGCCTGTTTCCACACTGTAATCTAATCTGTAATCTGTAAAACTTGCTGACCCTGTTTGGTTCAGTTGGTAGCAAGTTTGCCTCTGGGTCAGAAGGTTCTGGTTTGAACCACTCTGAGTCACAAAGGGAGAGTGCAGCTCATCTGGTGGGTGCAGTGTTGCCTTTACAACCTAGTTGTCCCATGAAAGTGGTTGGTCAGTGTTTGTTCCCTATTTGCTGCTTTTTTAACCATGTACCACAAGAGTAGCACAAGTAATACGAGCTTCTTTCCAATCTGGTGAGTGACTACAGGAACTTCGGTCAGCTTTTTGAGCAAGGTTACATTGAGTCCCAATCTGCTCCCTCAAGTGGATCTGAATGTTGTATGAAACTATATTTTTGAAAAAGAATATCGACACTGTTGCCTAGTGTTTTGAGCAATATCATTGTCAACATCATTTTGATTTTTAAACATTATCTGATTATCATTATATTGTTTATGGTAAATTCCTAAACACAGAACCCAGAGTTTTTTAAAGGGTCACTGGACTTGAAATGTTAACTCTGCTTTCTCTCCATAGATGCTGCCAGACCTGTTGAGCTTTCCCAGTAATTTCTGATTTTTTTGGGGGGTTGGGAGGATATTCCTGTTGCTGTGAATTATATGATTGGATGATTGAGTGTTGCAAGTTACTGTGGTCCTTTGAAAGATTTGGACACTTTGGATGGATTCCAGCACTTTGCTCAAGCCTTCTCTCCAATAAGAATAAGTCAGATTATTAAGTGCAGGAAAAGTATTGACCTTTCCAAGGGGGGGGCGGGGGTCAAATAAATGTATGGTCTTCACCTACCCTCCCAAGTCACACTGAAGAATTAACAAAAGTCCAATTCTCCTACTCCTTGGATGCTGCCTGACCTGTTGTGCTTTTCTAGTGCCACACTTTTTGACTCTATCTCTTATCAAGCCTATTGTCATCAAACATCTCTTTCGGGACTGGTCTCAGTGTGAAGTATTGCTGGTAAAATCCCCGGACCAGCTTGAAAACATGCTGGCACATTGAAGGTGTTGTACAAATTCAGCTTGTTCCTTATTTCCCCACAAAACCTGGACAAAAGCTTGTGCAATCACCAGAAGGATTGTTGTTTTAAGTCACTGAGGCGACCCTCATAGAAGTTTGTAAAGTAATGAGAGGTATAGAAAGTATTAATGGTATTTGTCTTTTCCTGAGGAGTGGGGGATTTCAAGACCGGGGGCACATTTTTTAAGGTGAGTGGAGTAACATTTAAGAAAGATGTGAGGGGCAAATTGTTTGCATAGTGTGGTTCGCGTGTGGAATGAACTTCCTGAGGTAGTGGTGAATGGAGGTACAATTACAACATTTAAAAGACATTTTGATAAGAAAAGGTTTGGAGGATATGGGCCAGGACCAGGCAAGTGGGACTAGTTTATTTTGGGATGACGTTCAGCATGGACTGGTTAGGTGGAAGGGTTTGTTTCTGTGCCTCTGTGACTGTGTTCTCTTCCCACCTCCTCCAATGTTTTTCCTCTGTTTTTTGTTCAGTTCCCTGAATTTGGTTTTCAGATTTGGGCTCTATGAATGCCAAAGTAATGAGGATCTTGCAAAATAAACCTAAAGCATATTATATCTCCACTGCCTCCACCCAACTATGAACCTGACCTGTCACATGGAACAACATCTTGCCATTCTGGTTAGTGGGCAAAGTACAGGTTGTGAAATATGTGTTCGAAATTGCACTGACTGGTTGCTTTTTTTTTAACAAAAGTTAATCATCCTGTTTAGGATTAACTAGAACCAGGCATTTACATAACTTTCTGAAGATCTATCACTCCCTTACTGTTCATTTTGACAACCTTGCAACCTGATTTCCTTTCAGCTGCCTTTGGCCTTGACCTCTGATATTCTCTCCAAAAGCATTCCTGATTCTCTACTTCTATTTTTATTTTGGTGGGGGTCAGTGGGGGGGGGGATTAAGTTTTTTTTTTAATGAGCATGTTAAAGTGGGCGGCACGGTGGCACAGTGGTTAGCACTGCTGCCTCACAGCGCCAGAGACCCGGGTTCAATTCCCGCCTCAGGCGACTGACTGTGTGGAGTTTGCACGTTCTCCCCGTGTCTGCGTGGGTTTCCTCCGGGTGCTCCGGTTTCCTCCCACCATCCAAAGATGTGCAGGGTCAGGTGAATTGGCCATACTAAATTGCCTGTAGTGTTAGGTAAGAGGTAAATGTAGGGGTATGGGTGGGTTTCGCTTCGGCGGGTCGGTGTGGACTTGTTGGGCCGAAGGGCCTGTTTCCACACTGTAATCTAATCTAATCTAATCTTATTGTCTCACTTGTCCTAATTTATTATTTACCTATCTGGTGTCAAAATCTTATTTTGGTAAACTACGCTTGGGGACATTTTGCTATTGCGAAGGTGCTATGGAAATGTAAGTTGTTGATCTGTCGGGTGCTTCAGGGCACCACAGTCATTTTAGTTTTGATGTCGTTGTCTTTTACTGTAGCTCAGGTGGAATGCTGTTCAGTGCTGTCCTCTCTGTAGAACTGCTGGTGGGAAGAATGCTTCTGCAACATTGACCATCCTGAATGATGGTGGATAATCCAGTCCAGGAACTGGACAATAAAAGGAGTGTGGGAGGCATAGGCTACCTGACTTTGCACAAAGTGATTGGAACTTGCTAATTGTCAGGTCCATCTGAAGTTGGTTATAAATTAAGGGACAGGCCCATTGTTACTATATGCCTTGCAATGAGTCAGTTCTAGAGAGAAAACTTTCCAACAAAGCAACTTGCCCTCGGCAAATCTTTGTTAAGCTCATAGTCAATATTGTTCTCTATTGGAAAAACAACTTGTGCATGTATCAAGATAAATGTTTAATTTGTGTGTGTGTATGTATTTTAAAGGTGCTTTTATATTCTTTGTGTTACTGCTTTGTTGCTAGTGTGCTGACTGAGCAAACCAAACAAATTTTACCCAATGTGTGAATGCCTTAAAAAGACAACTTCTGTCCATGTTCCATCTTCCTTCCTTCTCCCCAGAACAGCTATGATCTGTACCCATGTGGATAGACTGAAGTCAGTAACTTATCAACACAGTGTCACACTTTCAGGTTGCCCCTAAATTATAATGCACTTCAATCCAAAGACAATTTGCACACAGCAAGTCCTGACAAGTCATATGTGAATGCGTAACCAGTTGGTCTGTTTCTGACTAAGTATTTGGGAGGAAGATTGACTGAGACCCTGGCATGCTGATGGAGGTTTACAGTAAGGAATAAAACATGGAGCATTTTGAATGATATAACTCATCCCACATGTTTTAAACAGCTTCAGACAGTAAAAGAGATGGGAGGATGTGGAGGGATACTTGTTAGTCTGTCATGAATATTTAACTTGGCAAATTCTTAACTGTGGTAGAGCTCTTGCTCCACTGAGAAATGTCAGGTATCTGATGATCTGGGCATGTTTGAGTTAATGAGTGGAATCAAAGAGGCGTTTCTCAAAAGACACTTTTCTCTACTTTGTCAAAAATCACACAACACCAGGTTATAGTCCAACAGGTTTATTTGGAAACATTAGCTTTCGGAGCGCTGCTCCTTCATCAGGTGGTTGTGGAGTGTAAGATCATAGGACGCAGAATTTATAGTAGAATTTATGTCCTAGGATTTTATACTTCATACACCTGATGAAGGAGCAGCGCTCCGAAAGCTAGTGCTTCCAATTAAACCAGTTGGGCTATAACTTGGTGCTATGCGATTTTTAACTTTGTCCACCCCAGTCCAACACTGGCTCCTCCAAATCATTCTCTCCTTTGGTGTCTCTCCATTTGTGTATGACTCTATTCTCTCTCGCTGTTTTTCATTGCTCTAGCAAATGGAGGAAGCGTGAATTTAGCTGTTTGTTCAGCTGTTATGAATGTGATGTTCAACATTACATAGATTACTTAAATTTGAAGAGACAATTTAATTTTTGATTTAAAAAGGCTGCATTCCAGTGAAGGCGGAGTTAATTTAAAATGTTGAAAGATTATTGTGGTTCATAAAGAATGAGAAGACTAAATGAAAATTTTGAATTTTAGTGTAATATACTCAAGATATTTAATGCATAGAAGGAATTCTAAACGTTTTTGTCTCTACAAGCTCAATATCAGAGCATTGGTTCTGACTGTCCACTTTTTTCATCACTTTATTCTACTTCAAATATATATCCTGCTTAGGTTGCAATAATTTCTACCCCAACTGTTCTCTCTGGTCAAGGGCATGAGGCTGTTCCATGTAAAGTAACTTTCTGCAATGTGTCCCCCCACTTCCGGTAACAATTTTAAATATCTCCTATTGCTGTGCTCCAGTCTTCAGTTCCTGATTTGCAACTTGAGAGCAGCCAACGCTGCATACAGTTGTGTAATGTTTATTTCCCGAGTGATCATATTTCAGATGCAACTTGTTGGTTATAAACTGGATTGGGAGATGTTAAAGCTGTAAAAGGTGCCGCTAAAACACAAGTCAAGATTAGAGTGGTGCTGCAAAAGCACAGCAGGTCCGGCCACATCAGAGGGGCAAGAAAATCAACGTTTCGGGCAAAAGCCCTTCATCAGGAATTCACCTTTTCCGGCACCACTCTAATCTTGACTCTGAGCTCCAGCATCTGCAGTACTCACTTTTGCCTACAAGTTCTTTGCAGTCTGCCCCATGTTTTGTACAATGTATTCTATCATTGCTTTTCATTCATAACCTCCATCAATGAAGTATTTTTGAAGCGAGTCACTGTTGTCAAGTAGGAAACATGGGCTACCATTTTGTGACAGGACACTAGGAATGGCTCCCATGCTGTATGTTTGAAATAGTGTCCCTGAATCTTCTACCTGCACCTAAGAGGTTAGATAAGATTCCTCTCAGCTAATCGGAGAGCACACCTCCTATACACCTGCAGTGAAATATTCCTTCAGTACTGCAACAAACCTCAACAAGATTTCTGTGCTCAAATCCTTGGTGTGGAACTTTAACCCAGAGCTTAATTCTGGAGAGTGCTGCCCGGTGATCCACATTTGGCATCTTTTAATCCAAGTCCCCATTCATGAATAAAAACAGGAATTGCTGGCAATACCAGCAGTGTGGCAGTATTTGCAGAAAGTGAAAAGAGTTGACATTTCAGATCAATGACCTAACCTCAGAACTACTGAAAATAAAACATGGGCTTTATTAGCATTCTTTAATAATATCAGCGCTTGACCAGAGTATTGCAGTTTGTAACCCAAACAGCCTTTATTCACCCATGCCCTGTGCTAGCTTTCCATGAAATGTGTCTTCTATTCATTTGTTTCTTACACCTACTGTTCAATATTCTCAGCTGCTTTTTTGTGCTTTTTCAGAAGGTGGTGTAATGCCTCTCGATATGTTACAATGATTAAGAAGTCATCTACGAGAGGGAGTGTGGCAGTTTGTTTCAAATTGTAAATTACATTGGGTTGACCGTAATCCTTCTCTCTGACACAGATAGTAAAGCAAAAATCCTTGTTATCTCCGCCCTCTGCTATCTCCTCCCTGATCACTTTCAGCACTCCTGGTGCATTTCATCTGAACCCAGTGATTTCTTCACTCGCATCAGTTCTGCTAATTATCAATGGAACCAATTTTCTCTCTCTCGTTATTGCTGATGTTTGTTCCATATCATCATCCTCCCAGTACACCTACGTTCTCTCACTTGCACTATTATTTGTAATAAATGACAAAATATTTACCTCATAGCTCTGCCATAGCTTCATCCTTTTTTTATCTGTGAGTGATTCCTTTCAAGTTTTTAAACCAAAAGGCCCCTCTTTTTTCCATTTCATATAAAAAAATAGTCTTTCTTTAAATTAGGTATCACCATGTCAAGTCATGTGTAAAGAAGGAAGCAATTTTCCCAATGATTTGCACGTTAGCTCAGTGGTTAGCACTGCTGCCTCACAGCACCAGGTACTTGATTTTAATTCCACCCGTGGGTGACTGTTGGTATGGAGTTTGCACGTTCTCCCCTTGTCTGTGTGGGTTTCCTCCAGATGCTGTGGTTTCCAGTTCTAAAATATGCAGGTTAGGTGGATTAGCCATGCTAAATTGCCCCATGGTGTCCAGGCATATGTAGACCAGGTGAAGTACCCAGGGTAAATGCTGGGTTACGGGGATAGGGTGGGGTCTGGCTCTGGTGGGATGCCCTTCGTAGGGTCAGTGTGGAGTGGATGAGCTGAATGGCCTCTTTCCACACTATAGGGATCCCATGAATGCAGGAACATGTGAAAAAACACAGACTTCACCATTATCTGTGGAATAACTTCTCCATCAGCAGTTAGTGTAGCTTCAGAAATGGGATATCTTGACTGACCAACCTCTCCTAATTTTTTTGAGGATGTGACTTACATGAAACTTAGGAAGCCCCCAGCTTGGTGTAATTGGGTTTCAATTAAGTAAGTAGGTATTTAAGGCAGACGTTGAGACACTTGATAGAGGACAGTAAACCTTCTGGTTTGGTCAGCTAGGCATTTCAGATTTCAACCTGGAAAAATGAGGCTATACTCTTGGAGAGGGCTAACAAAGGAAGTGATTATACTCTGAATGTTAAGACCCTGGACAGTAGTGAAAATCCAAGACCTTGGTGCACAAATTCTCAGATCTCTGATGGTAGCAAGGCAGGTAGATGATACAGTTAGGGTGACTTGTGGGATATTACCTTTATTGACCGAGGCACAGAATACAATAGCAGGGAGATTGTGCTGGAACTGTATTAAACACTACCTGGACCACACCTGAGGTACAGTGTACAGTTCTGGTAATCACATTATAGGATGGACTAGAAGATGCAGAGGCAATTTGTCTGGGCTGGAGGCTCAGCATTAGGAAAGAATGGATAGGCTGTTTCTTTCTTTGTAGCAGTGAAGTTTGAGATGGGTGTGTATAAAATTATGAAGGGCATAGGTGGGGGGGAATAGGAAAGGGGAGATGGGAAGGCTCTTGTTTGATTAATAGATAAGTTAATAACCAGGGGCATATACTTAAGAGGTTTGTAACAAGGAGAGAGTAGTGTAAATAGATTGGCATGGACTTCGTGGGCCAATGGGTCTCTTCTGTGCTGTATGACTGAGAGATAAGGAAAATCTTCTTCACCCAGAGCATAGTGGGAATCTGGAACTCCGTGAATATAAGGTTGGTTGAGTCAGAAACTCTTATACGATTTAAGTAATATTTAGATATGTACTTGCATTGCCCCAATGTCCAGTATTATGGACCAAGAGTTGGTAAGTTAGATTAGCAGTCAGATCTTTGTTGACTAGTATGGACATGACCGGGTCAAATGGCTTTCTTCTGTGTTGTAAACATCAAAGTCTGTGAAATATTAAATACTTGCCAAAGGTGTTAATAGATATCTGGAAAGTTCCAATCCATTTTCCAGATGGAGGTAATTTCCATCAATAATTTATAGAGCTGTTGTGGTGCGGTGGTAGTTTCTCTGCGTCTGAGCCAGGAGGCCCAGGTTCAAGTCCCACTTGCTCCAGCGGTGTGTCATAATATCTCTGACCATGTTGATTAGAAGAAAATAGCTACACCAACAACTTGAGTTGGGAACTTCCCTTGCAATGATAATTGAATTTGCTGATGCTGTCAAACATTGAGCTGCTGTGGAATTGAAAGAGGAAGATCCAAAATTACAAAGAGTTGGAGAAAATATATACGTGGGCAGGATAATTCTGAAACTTAACGCTGACAGAAAAGAATAAAATGGAAGGCATGTTTACTGTGTGTTAAGGTTTAAAAATAGATTTTAACCTGAACGAGCAAACTTGGATTTTTTTTAAAATTATGGGCACAGGCATGATTATCCTGAGAGAAGGTGGTGTGTGGGTGAGCCACATCCTTAAATGTAACTGGTTTGCTCTGCTATTCCTAAGGATAGCTAAAAGTCATGGAGTCATAAATTGGCCACATTGAAAGACAATAGACTTTCTTTCATTGTAAATTTGCTCGATGTGAGGAAGCATTCATACTATGTCTACTTGGTTAGTCCCATTGAGCATCTTGCATATCTCAATTAGATGTCCTCTCATTCTTTTGAACCCCAAAGAACTGGGCCTAAACTCTCATTACTGGATCGTTGTCCTGGTAATCTGGATTACTGATCTAGCAATGTTAACACTCTGTTGTTGTCATCCCTCTATGTTCAAAGAGATGTCTGCTGTTTCCTTGGCCTGACCGTTTGGTAATATGATGTTAGTAGGTCCTTGCTGGGCACAGGCTGGCAGTAATGTTTGCTCATGTAACAACAAGATTACACTTTTTATAAAGTACACATTCACTTCTGAGGACTTTGGGACATCATGAGGATGTGAAAGGTGTGATTTAAATGTGAGTTTGTTATTGTTGTTTTCTTGCCAAAGGAAGTAATTTCAGAAACAAAAATTGCTGGAAAAACTCAGCAAGCCAGCACCATCTGTGGAGAGACAAACAGGGTTAACATTTTGAGTCCAGTGACCCTTCAGAATGGGTTCTGAAGAAGGATCACTGGAGTTGAAATAGTAATTCCACTTTCTTTTCACTGATGCTGTGGAGTTTTTCCAGCAATTTCTGTTCTTTTCTGACATCTGTCAGAAGTCTTTTCTAAAATTTGTTGACGGTAATTTTTGGAGTACTGTTTGGACTTGATGAGGCTCCATCAAGGAATGTGACATTTTGGACTTAATCCCTGCATTACTTTAAGCGAGTAGAACTATTGACGAGGATACTGAGGGTAATGGCAGACTGCTGAGTTGTGAGAAAATGAGGATCCGGGTCAAGTTAGTGGAGGCCTTTAGAATTTTCCAAGCTATACTGAAATTAAATACAAAAGTTTTGAATCAGGTGCTGAGAGTTGAGAACGAGGTTAAAATTAATGGCATGAAAGAGAAATCATAAACTTTAATATATAACAAGGAAGTGTTGGGATTATAAAACAGCATGCATGGCAGGGATAGAAAGCTCTGACAGGACTGCATTAATGTTTAGATGCTATGGAAGAGAAAAGAATTTCCAGAGCAGATAAAAGCATGGTTAACTAGGAAGTTAGTGAAGGTAAGTCATGAAGAGAGCAGACAGATGTACAGTCA
Organism: Chiloscyllium plagiosum; assembly: GCF_037043375.1. Taxonomy (NCBI): domain Eukaryota; kingdom Metazoa; phylum Chordata; class Chondrichthyes; order Orectolobiformes; family Hemiscylliidae; genus Chiloscyllium; species Chiloscyllium plagiosum. Next base: position 11,958,131 of record NW_028270162.1, on the reverse strand, counting down.
ACCACCTTGTGTCTGTACTTTGGTATCAAATATGCTACATCATTACAGGAGCTTATTTATAAGTTTGAGGGAAACCGATAGGTTCTAATGAGTTCCACCCAAATGCTGCACATTATCTTGCCCTTTCAGGCATTCATTAGCCTTCTGTGTGCTGTATGGCCCAAAATATATATATTTTTTAAACCAACAGTCCAATGTTTAAGCTCTTACATAAATACTGATAAGAATCAGCATGCCGCAGTTTTAAACCCTTTCCTCTCTTGAGTTGGAAGGTTGTAGATGCAAGGCCCATTTCAGAAACGTGAGCATGTTATCCATTCTAACCTTTAATACACTGGTAAGAGTGTTCTGCATTGTGTCAGATGTTCCAGTTGACCGAAGTACTGTCAATCTCCCAAGGAAGGCACAACAGGCTTCAAAGGGACTTTGCCTGAATCAGAGAAGGGAGTTGTCCTGCTGTCTTGGTCAAAGTTCCTCCCTCAATGAAACAGAGTAACTGTTGGCCCATTTTGTTGCTCTTTGTCAGACTTCCCACACATGTATTGGCTACTGCATTTGCTTTTTACATTTGTGACTGCACCTCAAAAATAATTCATTTTAAGATGCCCTAGAACAAGGACATCATTCAGAGGTCATCTACGCCTCTAAAGTTGGCATTTCCAAGATGCTCTTGGCTAAGCTGCTGTACCCTTCAGAAACTTAAGATTATCTGGAGCTCTGTGTTGTGCTTCCAACAAGTCCCATTCAGCCCTCGGGCGTCTCCTGTTCAGTGACCTACATTTAACTCCTGGTTAAAACGACACTTGATTATTTAATTTTTAAAGAGTGCATGCTTGTTTTTAAATGCCTCTGTTACCTCCACCCCCTCTAATTTTACTGTCATAGAGATGTACAACACAGAAACAGACCCTTTGGTCCAACCCATTCATGCCAACCAGATCTCCTAATCTCTTCCTATTTGCCAACATTTGGCCCATGTCCCTCTAAACTCTTCCTATTCTTAGACCCACCCAAATTCCTTTTAAATGTCATTGTACCAGCCTCCACCACTTCCTCTGGCCACTCAAACCATACACACACCACCCTCTGCATGAAAAAGTTGCCTCTTAGGTCCTTTTTTAAATCTTTCCCCTCTCATTCTAAACGTATGCACTCTAGTTTTGGACTCCCCCACCCCAGGGAAAAGACCTTGTCTATTTACCCTATCCATGCCCCTCATGATTTTATAAACCTTTATAAGGTCACCCCTCAGCCTCTGATGTTCCAGGGTAACCAGTCCCAGCCTATTCAGCATCTCCCTATAACTCCAACCCTAGCAACGTCCTTGTAAATCCTATCGGAACTCTTTCAAGTCTCACAGCATCCTTCCAATAGGAGGAACACCCAAACTGGCCTAACTAATGTCCTGTACAGCTGCAACTTGACCTTCCAACTCCTATACTCAATACTCTGACCAATGAAATCATACCAGACACCACCTTCACTATCCTATCCACCTGCGACTCCACTTTCAAGGAATCTGATAAAGGCTGGTGGAATAAAAAACTCGTCACTCCTTTCACATTGTCAGGGAATTCCAGAGTACTGAAAACTAGAGTATTACTTTTGGGCACTCATTTTATTGCCAACATCTGCAGCAAAGGCCAAGAAACAAATAGGATAAAAGATCAGTTGGTCATGCTATGGTTAAGTGAGTAATATTAAACTTTATTTCCTGCAGAACACTGACTTAACATGCTGTAAGTGACTTTTCACCATCTTTGTAAACATGTAAAAAATCAGTTTAGCTAGCTCCTATCTTCCATGGGAGCCTCTGTGGCACACTGGGTACTGCCTTTGCCTCTGAGCCTACAGCTCCAGGTTTGAACCCTACTCCAGAACCTGATATCCGGGGAAGATGTGTTCGCAAAATGGCTAAATCCTTCCAGTACACGCTAATAGCAGACAGAAGGAAAGGTGGAACCTCTACCATCGCCAGCTGGGGCAGAGGATTTGAAGAGGTAAGTTTCTTCTCCTTTTGATTTTGAATCAGTTTCCTTTTCTTTAATTCATAATGTTCCCTTCCACATTTGGTCAATAACCTATCTGGGAATACTGGCTGTGGTTCAGCAAGTTGCAGTCTCATCTCAGAGTCAGAAAGAAGGTTCCAGACTTCAACACACAAACCTGGACTGGTGCACTCGGTGCTGTACTGAGGGAGTGCTGCACTGTCAGGAATTTCCGTCTTTAGAATGCAAAGTTGAACATTTGAGAGGGCAGACAGGGCCTTGGTTTAGCATCTGATCCAAAAGATGGCATCTTTGGCTGTGCAGCACTCCTGCAGCTCTGCACTGCAAGCATCCACCTGGATTATGTACTCTAGTTTTGTACTGGGATTTGGAGCTGTGACTTGACTCAGAGGAAACAATGGAATGTGACATCGATTGACACACAAAGAAGGTAAGGCTGAGTGATGCAAATTAAAAAAAGACGCACACAGTGAGAAAAGAGAAGTCTGCCTACCAAATGGATTGCTGTTAATGTGCATTCCTACCAGCTCCAATGTTTGCTCAAGAAGCTCCACTAATGGAACAGCGGTAATTTCTTCTCTGAGCAGGGTCTCAAAACCAGTGCTAATCCAGTGAAAAGATGCCAGCAGTAAGGTTTGCTCCTTCTCTCTACTGGAACCCAACCAGGATTTGCACCACCCTCCATAGAACACAGAACATTACAGTGCAGTACTGCATGAAAACGTTGCCCCTTAGGCCCCTTGACTCAGAGGAAACAATGGAATGTGACATCGATTGACACACAAAGAAGGTAAGGCTGAGTGATGCAAATTAAAAAAAGACGCACACAGTGAGAAAAGAGAAGTCTGCCTACCAAATGGATTGCTGTTAATGTGCATTCCTACCAGCTCCAATGTTTGCTCAAGAAGCTCCACTAATGGAACAGCGGTAATTTCTTCTCTGAGCAGGGTCTCAAAACCAGTGCTAATCCAGTGAAAAGATGCCAGCAGTAAGGTTTGCTCCTTCTCTCTACTGGAACCCAACCAGGATTTGCACCACCCTCCATAGAACACAGAACATTACAGTGCAGTACTGCATGAAAACGTTGCCCCTTAGGTCCTTTTTCAAATCTCCCCCCCCCCCCCCCCCCCAAATCTAGTTTTGGACTCGCCTACCCTGGAGAAAAGACCTTGACTATAGTCCTCTGAGATATCTGCGCCCATATAATTCTGTTGTCTTAAGAGTGCCTCCAAGTTACTTAATCCTCCACAGGCCATGTCTTTGACTGCTTAAGCTTGGAATTCCCTCCCTGCCCTCCTTCTGACACATGCCTGAAAACCATCTCTTTGACCACGCTTTTGGCTGTTTGCCCTGATATCTCCTTAAGTGGTCAAGAGTTAAACTTTGTTTCATCTTGGTACTTCAAGTGACTTGGGTATTTTATTGGTTAAAAGTGTTTGCTAAGTAGGAGTAGTTCTATATATTTAGCAAGTGTTTTCTATAATACATGCCGTACAGAGGCACTGCAGCAATTAAGGGTTCTGGTGAGTAGGTGGGTAATTGGAGCTGACTCCGCAAAAAGATGAACCGTGATCTTATTGAAGGGCAGAGCGGGCTCAATGGGCCAAATGGCCTGCTCCTACCTGTTTCTTATGTTCTTTGTTCTCGTTATAAGAACATTTCTCATCTAGGAAAGTAAAATGATTACCACCCTTTTGAGTTAAATGGCAGAGCTTTGGACTAGTAATGGGTTATCAGGACAAAGGTAAACGATCATGTAACATTGACAGATTCTTAAAATAAATTTTATCGTTTGACTAAAGTTTGCTTACATGCATTCATGTTCTCTGGCCTCACAGCGCCAGAGACCCGGGTTCAATTCCCGCCTCAGGCGACTGACTGTGTGGAGTTTGCACATTCTCCCCGTGTCTGCGTGGGTTTCCTCCGGGTGCTCCGGTTTCCTCCCACAGTCCAAAGATGTGCAGGTCAGGTGAATTGGCCGTGCTAAATTGCCCGTAGTGTTAGGTAAGGGGTAAATGTAGGGGTATGGGTGGGTTGCGCTTCGGCGGGGCGGTGTGGACTTGTTGGGCCGAAGGGCCTGTTTCCACACTGTAATGTAATTTAATAAAAGTGTTGCAGGCTGGAATGAGAATGTGATTTCTCCATTTTTCTTATATATATATATATATATATTCTGTCAGAGGATGTGAGTGTCACTGGGCAAGTCCAGCATTTAATACCCATCTCTAGTTGCTGTTGAACTGGGTGTTTTGCTTGGATCATTTCAGAAGACAGTTCCGAGTCAGCCATATTGATGTGGGCCTGGAGCCACACGTAGGCCAGACCAAGCAAGGACGGCAGATTTCCTTCCCGAAATAACATTGGTGAACTGGATAGATTTTTGTGCAAGTCAACAATAGTTTCATGGTTGCCATTGCTGAGACTTAATTTCAGTTAATTGGATTTTAATTTAAATTATACACTGCTCTTAAAATGAAACTTCTCACTACGGTGCATGTTGAAATTCAGGAGCGGAACTAGCTTTTTACTGTACAAGTGAAACCAATTGGTTTCCGTAGAAGATGCTTTTAATGTTTGCTGGTACTGTTTTAAAATCCCTTTTTTTTTAAAATGTACATTCTGGTCAGAGCCTGGTCACTGGAGTCTCTGTGTCCAATTCCAGCTGTGGCTCATTCCAGCTCGATTGCTTCCGAGTTGCAATTCACCAGGCTTCAGGTACAAGTCCCGTTTCAGAGCTTCTACACACAGTTGCAGAACTCCAGTGCAGTATTAAGGGAGTTGCAGTAGGCACTTTTAAATTGAACTGACATGAATTTATTGTCGTGTACTGAGGCACAGTGAAAAGCTTTGTCTTGCGAGCAATACAGGCAGATCACAGAGTTAAGTAGCATAGATAGTAAATAATAGGTAAATAGCGGCAAAAACAAAAACACAGGTACAGGCGAATGCTAAGAGTTTGTGAGTCCATTCAGTATTCTAACAACAGTAGGATAGAAACTGTTTTGAAACCGGCTGGTGGGTGTGTTCAGGCTTCTGTACCTTCTCCCTGATGGTAGAGGTTGTAGAAAAACATTGCCAGGATGGGATGGAATTTTGAGAATGCTGGCTGCCTTTCCTTGACAGCGGGTCTGGTTGATGGATTCTATAGATGGGAGGTTGGCCTTTGTGATTGTCTGGGTTGAGTTCACCACTCTCTGTAACCATCTCTGATCTTGAATGGTACAGTTGCCATACCAGGTAGTGATACATCCAGACAGAATGCTCTCGATGGCGCACCTATAAAAGTTGGCAAGGGTATTCGCCGTCATGCCCAATTCCCTCAGCTGCCTGAGGAGGGTTGTTCATCCCCAGACTCCATCTTCCTATTCAAGTGGATGTAAAATAGAGCTTCCTAAAGTGGGAGTTCAGATCCCAAGCTGAAACTTTAGGGTCCCAAACTCTGAGTAGCAATGACAGCCAGGGAGCTGACTTCAAGTAGATTTACCAGGATGTTGCCAAGACTGGAGGGTTTGAGTTAAAGGAGAGGCAGGAAATTTTTTCTCTAGTATAGAAGGTTGAGGGGTGACCTTTTATAAGAGATTTATAAAATACTTAGGGGTATCGATGAGGTGAATGGCAGGTGTCTTTTCCCTTGTTTTAGGGATTTCAAGACTAGGGGAGTGTATTTTAAGGTGAGAGGAGAAAGATTAAAAAAAAAAAGACATGAGCAATTTCTTTTACACAGAGGGTAGTCCGAGGGTAGTTCGTGTGTGGAATGAACGTCCAGAGGAAGTAGTGGATGCGGGTATATTATGTTTAGAAGACATTTGGAGAAGTTCATGAATAAGAAATGTTTGGAGGGATATGGGCCAAGCGCAGGCAGGTGGGACTAGTTTAATTTAGGATTATGGCCAGCATGGACTGGTTGGACCAAAGGGTCTGTTTCTGTCCTGTGTGAGTCTGATTCTCGAACAGCTATTCTACTACATTTTATCAGCCTCCTGAGCTTATGGCACCCCTGTTCCACATTGTCAGTTCTCGTTGAGATTGCAATAATTTTCAGTCATAATATAGGGTCTTAATATGAAAAGGTTTGGGAGGAATTGCTTTAAATGATAGTACTTTGGAAAAGAGCATGGAATTCTAGCTGGTCTCCTAGTTGATGCATAACCCTTGAAGTATTGTGGGGAATTGGATTTCTTGTTTGTTACCATGTTACTGGCTGTAGGAACTTGCTGTGAGTAAATCAACAGGTGCATTTCCTACATTACAACTACAGCTTCACTTCACATTGGGCTGCATGGTGGCCCTTCCTCATAGTGCCAGGGACCCAGGTTTGATTCAGCATTGAGCGACAGTGCAAACTCCAAGCAGACAGTCGCTCCATGTCTGCGTGGGTTTCCTGCGGATTGTGGGAAGAAACCGGAGCACCCAAAGATGGATTGGCTGTGCTCAATTGCCCATAGTGTCCAGGGATGTGCAGGCTGGATGGATTAACCATGAGAAATGCAGGGTTACAAGGATTGGATGGGGGAGTCCGGGTGGTATGCTCCTCTGAAAGTCAGTATGGACTCAACGGGCCGAATTGCCTGCTTTGAACACTGGAGGGATTCTGTGATCCAATGAAAATCTCTTCATTGACTATAAAATGCTTTGGGAAAATCAGTGGTTATGCCAAATGCTTTAATAAAGAGCACTTGCTCTTTTTTTCAGGTTTAGAACATAGCTTGAGCTCCTTCTGTGTGTCCAGCAGCTTGTAAGAGCAATTGGGATAGAGCTCCTATTTCAGAATGTGTTTGGAATTGTACTAGTTGGGTTCTGCCATTTAGATTTCTGCTATAATTCCTTTGCATGATAATGAACTTCAAATCTTTCATGAACCAATGGAGTTGAGCAATATATTGCAATGTAATTGTTTCATTCTTCTCTCACTAATTCCTTGCTGAATTTTAAAAAGATAATTTAGTTAAACTTTATTAATTCAGCCACAAATCGATTAATGGCCAAAACTAAACCCTGTTAATAAATGTCTACGCCTCCAACTGTGATAAACCTAGCATTGCATAGCTGACAAAGACATTGAAAACTATCAAGCAAGAACTGTTTAATAGTTTTATCAGTGTACACAAGACTTTTTTTTTGAGTAATATAAAGAGTTCATTTGTTCTTTTTAAAGCTTTCAAGATGTGCCCTGTGTCCGTATGAAGGAAGGAGTTTTTTTTGCTCATTTTGAAGAGCTGACTTGAATCTATGTGATTAGCAGAGTGTGTCACCTGGCCTTGACTGGGGCCTAATCATTGCAAGTCGAATCTTGGACCAGCGCTGAAATAAAATCGTGGAAAACAGACTTGCATGTCATTTTGGCATCACTCGCTCATGGTTTAAAATTTTCCTGACATGTTTGCACCAGTCCAACTGATGCTGAGGGGATTGCATTGCTGTTAGCAGGACACGTATTGCAAAAACCAAAGTGCTTGGAGTGCCCAGGCCAACCTCCAGAAGAACAGATTTGTCTCCTTGTCTTCTGTGTAACCTGCTTTGGACAAATTGACTGCTGTGCATGCATCCACAAAACTGAATGCTGAGAAATCTACCGAGTGCTTTATGAAGTTCCTTAGGGCATTTTCAGGGATGTAATGTGAAGATTTGCTGGTTCTTTATTGAAACCTGTGGGCGTAATTTGGCAAGAAGCTGCTTTGACAGGCCTTTTTGCCCAGGTGCAACTGAAAGAGTGGGGAGCCACACATCTTGCTTTCAGCTGCACACTTGATGTGTAAAATAGTTTCTGAATTAATTCCTGGATGAGAGGAAGGTAATTATGTTCACAGATAAACATTGTTTTATCTGCAATCTGTCCTTTAATTAATAAAAGGAATGTTATGCACAGACGTGGCGCATTTGTTGCTAGATCTTTTCTGCTGTTAGTGATTTTTGTTTTCAAGAAGTAGATTGTATGATTTAAGACAATGCATCCTGGTAAGAAAATTTTCAAAAAGGCAATAGGGTTAGGGCCTACCTTCTATAATAGTGTTGGACATAACCGTGTGGTTTGGTGATGCTGTCTGTCTCTGCAATGTCTTGCCATGGTAACAAAATCCAGCAACAGACAGGTGGCAATGTGAAACTGTAGTCTTCAAAAACTTCCATGCTGTAGCTAGTTACCCGGTTGAGCAAGTGGCTTGCATTGTTTTTGATGTTCCACAGAATAACATAATTGCACCACTAAATGTGGTCGAACAAGAGCAGTAGATACAAGCGAACACCACCATCTGGAGACCTTCCCTCCAAGCCACACAATATTCTGTCTTGGAACTCTGTCGCCTTCCTTCAGTGTTACTGCGTCAAAATCTTGGAACTCCTGCCCGAACAGCGCCATGGGTCCAAGCATGCCACGTGGACTGCAGCAGTTTAAGAAGGCAACTCGCCACCATCTTCCTCGGAACCACCAGGGATTAACAACAACCCTGTTGCCCTTAGAATTGGCAGCCAATATGAGGTCTCTGAGACATTCCCTAGCCTTGCCTGTCTTTTGGGAGTCGTAGGATCATAGTATTCGGGCCAAATCATCCATGCCAACGAGATATCCTAAATTAATCTGGTCCCATTTGCCAGCATCTGGCCCACATCCCTCTAAAGTTTTTTTTTTTTCTATTCATGGACCCATCCAGATGCCTTTTTAAATGTTGTAACTGTACCAGCCTCCACCACGTCCTCTGACAGCGACATGAGTAAATGTTTTTATTCTTCAAGGTGATGTGGGTGTTTATGGGCCAGCATTTTGTTGCCCATCCCTAATTTGAGAAGGTGTTGGTGAGCTGCTTTCTTGAACTGTTGTAATCCATGTGAAAAAGTTGCCCCTTAGGTCCCTTTTTATATATTTCCTCTCTCACCTTTAAACCCATGCCCTCTAGTTTTGGACTCTGTTACCCTGGGGAAAAGACCTTGTCTATTTATCCTAACCATGTCCCTCATGATTTTATAAACCTCTGAGGTCACCCTTCAGTCTCCGATACTCCAGGGAAAACAGCTCCAGCCGAATCAGCCTCTCCCTGTAGCTCAAACCCTCCAACCGTGGCAACATCCTTGTAAATCTTTTCTGAACCCTTTCAAGACACTTCAAATCTTCACCATAGGAAAGATCAGAAAGACCTCAAATCAGTCAGTTTTTTTTTATTTTTGACAAGTGATTTACTCCTAATCGTAATTTGAGATTGGGAGATCCCAATTTGCCAAGGGTTGAGGTATGAATCTGCAATATGGCATTGTCCAATTTTTATCCTTGTTATGTAATAACTTACTTTTAAATAGACCTGCATTGGTCATGTTATGATACATCTTTATGGAGAAGGTGGGACTTGAAAATGGGCCATCTGACCCAAAGGCAGGGACACTACCACTGCTTCACAGTAACCTTTATAAGTCTTGAGGCATTTATTGTTGATGTCAGGCCTCTGGAAACACGTTGGTCAACTGAAGACCAGCAATCATTACCGTCGCTCGTTAAATCCAGGAAGTCAAGGTCTTTACCCAGAGAATGATTGGAATGTGGAACTTGATGCCGACATGAGTAAATGTTTTTATTCTTCAAGGTGATGTGGGTGTTCCTGGGCCAGCATTTTGTTGCCCATCCCTAATTTGAGAAGGTGTTGGTGAGCTGCTTTCTTGAACTGTTGTAATCCATGTGACGTAGGTAATGTGTGGTTAGGGAGAGAGTTCCACAATTTTGACCCAGCACCAGTGAAGGAATGTCAGTTACATTTGCCTATCATGATGGTGTGTGGGTTTTGGGAACTTGGAATAATTATGACAAATAGTACTGATACATTCAACGTGGAGCTGAATACGTACATTTAAGGAGGAATGAATAGAAGAATATATTGAGGAAAATAAGTGAAGTTTGAGAGAGTTCCAGTGTAAGCATAAATAAAAGCATAAAAGGACCAGATGACCATTTTCAGTGGTGCAGATTCTAAGTATTTGTCATATCAGTGAGTTTGCGTGTAATAAATATCAGAGCATTTTAAAAGGTGCAAGTTTGTTTTTCTGCTTTCTATATCTTGCTTTTATATATTTCTTTCTGTCTTTTTAAATTCATGGGCGTCTCTGGTAAGGCAAGAACTTTATTGCCCATTTGTAATTGTCCAGAGTCCACCACATTTCTGTATATTTGAATTCACATGTGGGCCAGATCTATGTGGTTAAACATGGCAGATTTCTTTTTCCCCAAAGGTCATTCGTGAAACTTTTTCTTTAAATGACATTTCTCATTGGCTGCATCGAACTTAAATTCCATCCAGTCATGGGATTTGAACGCATCCCCAGAACGTTAGCTTAGGGTTCTAGTTACTATACTGCCGGCACCTGTATCGGCACAGAACCTGCACTTTGGCGCTGCCCACTCCCACTTATGCTCAGAGAAAAGTATCAACAGGTCTCAGATTTTTTTTCCACCATGACTGAGCCGCACCCTGCTCACCTCAAAAGCAAAATGGTTATAGCAACACCCTTTCATCACTTGAGAGGTAATTTCCCTCCCATCCCCTATCAGCATTCTGGAAAGACCACTCCCTCCGTGACTCCCTCATCAGGTCCACACCCCCCACCAACCCAACCTCCACTCCCGGCACCTTCTCCTGCAACTGCAAGAAATGCAAAACTTGTGCCCACACCTCCCTCCTCACTTCCCTCCAAGGGACCCTTCCATATCCATCACAAATTCACCTGCACCTCCACACGCATCATTTATTGCATCCGCTGCACCCGATGTGGCCTCCTATACATTGGGGAGACAGGCTGCCTACTTGCGGAACGTTTCAGAGAACCCCTCTGGGACACCCGGACCAACCAACCCAACCGCCCCGTGGCTGAACACTTTAACTCCCCCTCCCACTCCACCAAGGACATGCAGGTCCTTGGACTCCTCCATCGCCAGACCATGGCAACACGACGCCTGGAGGAAGAGCGCCTCATCTTCCGCCTAGGAACCCTCCAACCACAAGGGATGAATGCAGATTTCTCCAGCTTCCTCATTTCCCCTCCCCCCACCTTTTCTCAGTCCCAACCCTCGGACTCAGCACCGCCTTCTTGACCTGCAATCTTCTTCCCGACCTCTCCGCCCCCACCCCCTCTCCGGCCTATCACCCTCACCTTAACATCCTTCCACCTATCGCACTCGCAACGCCCCTCCCCCAAGTCCCTCCTCCCTACCTTTTATCTTAGCCTGCTTGACACACCTTCCTCATTCCTGAAGAAGGGCTTATGCCCAAAACGTCGATTTTCCTGCTCCTTGGATGCTGCCTGACCTGCTGTGCTTTTCCAGCAACACATTTTTCATCACTCAAGAGGTATTTTACTGATCACAGGAATATGCCAGCCTGGGCTATAAACCAATCTTGCTTTCTTCCAGGTGCTCCGGTTTCCTCCCACAATCCAAAGATGTGCAGGTCAGGTGAATTGGCCATGCTAAGTTGCCCGTAGTGTTAGGTGCATTAGTCAGAGGGAAATGGGTCTGGATGGATTACTCTTCAGAGGGTCAATGTGGACTTTTCGGGCCGAAGCACCTGTTTCCACACTGTAGGGAAATCTAATCTACCTCCTCAGGAAAATGAAAGAAAACTATTGCCTTTAACTCTGGTCCTGATTTGTCCCCATCTGGAAGCTTTTGTGATTGAATTTTAAGTGAGAACAGGATCTCCTTTGGTTTGTCCTCTTGTTAGATTGACCACTGGTGTCAGGCGAGATGGCATCTCTCGTCTGAGTCTGAAGGTTGTGGGTTCACCGATTGAAGAACTGAGTACAAAAACACAATAAGGACTGAGGGAGTGCCAAAGTTGCTTTCACCAAATCAACCCTTCATATTCTCAGTAAGGTAGATGTGATAATGGCAGAGATGATGGCAGATGTGATGATGGCAGAGATGTTAATCATATTGTCCTGGCCAGTATTTATTCTCTAATCAGCTCAGTGTGCACTATTTTTCAATATATCCTGCAACAACTCACCACCATTTTCAAAACTTGTGAACTCTCCCATCCCGCAGGACAAATTACAGTAGATGGTTCGGAGCGCCAATGCCTGTAGGGTCAGCTGCAGGTTCCCTCCCAAGACTCATACTGACTTGGAATCAAATTGCTGTTTCTTCACTGTCACTGGGTCAAAATCCTGGAACTTCTCTGCAAACAATGCTGTGGATGTCTCTATACCATCTGTACTGGAGTGGTTTAAGAAGGTAGCTCACCACCAGCACCTTGCCTCAGGCAATTGCACAGGGCCTTCGTGAGGGCACATCTGGAATATTGTCTGCAGTTTGGTCTCCTTATCGGAGGAAGGATATTCTGGCAATGCAAGAAGATCAACAGAGGCTTTCCAGGGTGATTCCTGGCAGAGCAGGACTGACTTATGAAGAGAAACTGGATTGGTTAGGAATATATTCACTGGAGTTGAGAAGAACGAGAGGGGTCTCACAGAAGCCTGTAAAATTCTAACAGGACGAGATGGAGTATCCTTCCTGCATTTACCCCCAATGGGATCGGGTAGTCCAGAAGCAGAGGCCATTGTCCAGGGCTATGGGGTTGGCCATCTAGGACTGAATTAGGAGAATTCTGTTCGCCCTTAGAGTGGTGAGCCTGTGGAATTTTCTGCCACAGAAAGCAGCTTTGGCCAAAACATTGAGTGTTTTCAAGAAGGAGTTGGATTTACTAGAGCTAAACTGATCAAAGGGTGTGGAGAGAGAGCAGGAACAGGATACTGGGTGGATGATGAGTCAAGATCCTAGTAAATGGCTGAGCAGGTTCAAAGAACCAAATGGTCTAGTCCTCCTGTTTCCTATGCTTCTAAAATAGATTATTTGGTGGTTCTCTCACTACCAGAAGGACATGGATGCTTTGGAGATGGTACAGAAAGGGTTTACCAGAATGTTGCCTGGTATGGGGGATTGTAGCTACAGAGAAGGGTTGGATAGACTGGGTTTGTATTCACCAGAGCACAGAGGTTGAGGGGCGACCTGATAGAAGTTTGAGATTGTGAAAGGCATGGATAGAGTGGAAAGTATGAGCCTTTTTCCCAGGGTCGAGGGGTCAATTACTAGGGGGGACAGTTCAAGGGGCAGGGGGAGGGGAAGAGTTTAAAAATACATACATGTGCGAGGCATGTTTCTCACACCAAGCGTAGTGAGTGGAGGTGGTGGAAGCAGACACAATAGCAGCATTCAAGAATCCCCTTGACGAATACATGATTAGGAAGGGAATAAAGGGATACAGATCCTATAAGTGAAAACAGTTTTAGTATGAAGGGCAAAATATGTGGGCGCAGGCTAGGGGGAGGGGGCAAAGGGCCTGTTTCTGTGCTGTGTTATTCTTTGTTCTTTTGTACTGATTGTAGCAACTTGGCTGCATTATTTTCTACAGTAACCAGAGCACCCACTTCATTCTTCATTTGGCCTTTATCGGATATCCAGATATCACAACAGGTGCTGTCTAAATGCAAGTCTGTCTTTGTTTTGGTGGAACAGTGCACAAGTTGGATACAGTACATTGAAACAGGTGGATGTGAGGGTGAGGAAAGGCTGTGGTGAAACTTCATGAAGTCTGCTTGTGCCCTCATTCCTCAGCTGAACAGCGATTGAACTATAAACATTTCACGGCAGCAGTTTTCAACCACTGACCCCTTCATCAGAACTGCCTATGGAAGTAGGGAAGGAATAAAACTTCCCTTAACAAAACGTCTATTGGCTTGGATTTTGAAATGACCGAAAAAAAAAAAACTTGTGGGCAGGGGAAAGGGCAGATGAAACCGGATGAAACGGGCGACTCAGTGGTTCAGTAGTTAGCACTGCTGCTTCACAACACCAGTCCAACCTGTGCAACTGTATGTGTTGACTTTGCACATTCTTCCCATGTCTGCTCTGGTTTCCTTCTACTGTTCAAAGACGTGCAGGTTACGTGGATTAGTAATCCTAAATTATCCATAGTGCCCAAAAGCATAGCCTTAGAGTAAAGGGAAGACCTTTTTTTGGAACAGAGATAAGGAGAAATGTCTTCAGCCAGAGAGTGGGGAATCAATGGAACACATTGCCACAGGAGGCTGTGTAGGCCAGGTCATTGAGTATATTTAAGACCGAGGATAGGTTCTTGAGTATCAAGGGTTATGAGGAGAAAGTGGGAGATTGGAGTTGAGAAACTTCTCAGCCATGCTTGAGTCTGCTCTGCCATTCAATGGACTGAATGGCCCAATTTGTACTCCTATGTCTTATGATCTGCAGGCTAGGTGGTTTAGCCATGGGAAATGCTGAGTTACAGGAATAGGGGTAGCAGGGGTGGATCTGGGTGGATGCTGTTTGTGGTGGGATGGGTTGATGTGGTCTCAATGGGCTGAATGGGCAGCTTCCACGCTGTCGGGATTCGATGATTCTGGTCTATTGAGGACTGAATCGGCAGTTAGCACATAAAGAGCCAGCAAATCCACAGTCAGCCAAGTGGGCTTCTATGCTGCAATTTTAACAAGCAGCTGAAATCGTCTATGTGCTTTGAGGGGGAAAACTGAAAAGAGACAAAGTTATCTACGTGCCACAACTCTATCAAGAGGGTGCAGCCACTGTGAGCTGCAGTGCTTTGCATACACAAGTCTCAGAAGGTGGCAGAACAAGTTGTTAAAGCTGTTATATTTAAAAACAATTTTGTTTTTTTTAAAAGGTGAAGTACAAAAATGAGGAAGTGGGGTTCAACCTTTTACAAATTGTTTGGTCAGTCCTCCTCTCGTTTGTCCAATTCTGAATACCATACTTTTTAGGGAAGGGAGATGTCAGTTTAATGGTACTGTCACCTAAATTATTAATCAAGGTGAAGTACCTTGGTCTGAGCAGACCAGAGGGTTGCATGCTCTCTCTTGCTCATTAGAGAGAGATGACTGGTGTTGGATTTAACCTGAGAGTCACTATACCTCCAGAGACCGAGAAGGAAAATTCTTTGTGGTAACCCCAGCCAGTGCAGCAACTGAATCCAATCTGTTGACATTAGTCTGTTTTGCAAGTCCGCTAACTAAGCTAACCAAACCCACTATGAATCCAGAGATACAACCTTGGTCTGGGCACACAGGTTCAAATCCTCCCGTAGCAGATAGTGGATTCTGAGTTCGGTTAAAATCTGGAGCTAAGAAGTCATCGTTGATAAACCCACCTGGCTCACAAATGCCCTTTAGGGAAGGAATCTGCCATCCTTACCTGGTCTGGCCTACATGTAACCCCAGACCCATAGCAATGTGGTTGACTCTGAACTGCCCTCTGGGCGGTAAGGGATAGCCAATAAATGCTGGCATAGTCAGTGATGCCCACATCCTGTGAATGAATTCTTTATTTAAAAAAAAGAACGTCAATGTTTTTGATTTCAAAACATCGTTGGAAAAGTTTTTGGCAAAGGAGAAATTCACACCGCTACATGCTAGCAGTGGGTGAACATAACCAACTGTCTAGCTCTTTGAAAGAGCTAGCAAAGGTGAGATAGGATGAATGGCCTCTGTCTGTGCCATCAGCTTTTGAGAGTATATTCTTTTATTCAAATGACTAAAGCTGACTGAAGAGCAGGCTGAACTAATATAACCAAGTAAGATGAAGCAGCAAGAGTGGTTCATATTTCAGATCTAACTTAATTTTAATCTGAATAAACAGGAGCAAGTGTTTTGTTAAAGTTTGCACTCAATTATCTAAACCTGTCTCTTATCGGAAGCAATATCAAACAATTTGTTACGTGTCCGGATTCATTCACTCAGTCCCAGGAGGGCATAACAGCATCCAATTGTTGGATTTCTGATCTGTGATCGTCATAAATTGGAGTCATAGAGGTCTGTAGGGCAAAGGGGGACTGTTTGGCCCATCAAGTCTGTACTGGTCATGAACAGCCACCTATTCTAATCCTATTTTCCAGCACTTTGCCCTTTAGCCTTGCAGGCCTTAGCATCACAAGTGTACATCCAAATACTGCTTAAATGTTATGAGGTTTTCTGCTTTACCACCCTTACAAGCTGTGAGTTCCAGATTCTCACCACCTTTCTTGGTGAAAACATTTTCCTCACCTTTTTCTCTAAACCTCCTACCCCAACCTTAAATTTATGTCTTGCACCACCAAAGGGGAAGGTTTCTTCCAGTTTATTCTGTCTGTGACCCTCCGTTTTATACATCTCAATCATTTGGTGAGTGGACAAATCAATGGCATTGCAGTATAAATTGGATAAGTGCAAAGTTATTCACTTTGGAAGCAAAAACAAGGAGGCGGATTACCACCTGAATGGCTGTAAACTGGGAGAAGGGACTGTGCAGTGGGACCTGGGTGTCCTTGTTCACCAGTCGCTCAAGGTAAGGTTGAGGGTGCAGCAGGAGGTAAAGAGGCGAATGGTATGTTGGCCTTCATTGTGAGAGTTCAGAGTACAGGAGCAGGGATGTGTTGTTGCAGTTACACAGGGCCTTGGTGAGGCCACATTGAGAATATTGTGCGCAGTTTTAATCTCCTTTCTGGAGAAGGATGCTCGGTGAAGGGAGTGCAGCGAAGGTTTCCCAGGCTGATTCCGGACATAGTGGGACTGACTTATGAGGAGAGATTTACTAACGAGGTTAGGATTGTTTTAGCTGGAGTTCAGACAAATGAGGGGAGATCTCATAGAGACTTATAAAATTCTAACAGGACTAGACAGGGTAGATGCAGGGAGGATGTTCCCGATGGTGGTGGTGTCCAAAACCAGGGGTCACAGTCTGAGGATTCAGGGTGGATCATTTAGGATGGAGATGAGACATTTCTTCACCCAGAGAGTGGTGGGCCTGTGGGATTCATTATCACAGGAAGCAATTGGTGCCAGAACATTGAATGTATACAAGGGGCAGCTAGATATAGCACTTGGGGTGAATGGGATCAAAGGTTATGGGGAGAAATCAGGATTAGGTTGTTGAGTTGAACAATCAGCCATGATCACAAAGAATGGCAGAGCAGGCTCAAAGGGCTGAATGGCCTTTTCTTGCTCCTATCTTCAATGTTTCTATGTCCCCCTCAGTTTTCTCTGCTCCAAAGAAAACCACACCAGTCTATCTGATCTTTCTTCATAACTAAAACTCTCTAAACCAGGCAACATCCTGATAAATTTCCTCTGCACCCTGTCCAGTGCAATCACATCCCTTGCAGAATGCACATTCCAAAATTCCATGCAGTCCTCTTGCTGTGGCTTACCCAATCTCCCTGCTCTTAAATGCTATGCCTTGGCTAATAAAGACAGTTATCCCATATGCCACCTTAATCAATTTATTAACCTGTCCTGCTACCTGACGGTGGACATGCATATCAAGATCCCTCTGATCCTTGGTGTATCCTATTGTTCATCATAGAGGTCATTTGGAGGTTTCATACTGTCTGCATGGCTCTTCCAATGTAAGTACCATTTGAGGTTTCAAAGTTCAGAAACAAATTTCACCTAGTTTTTGTTATATATTTTCTCAATTGTACATCATGTGACCATTATGAATTAACTACTTGCACTTATTTTCCTTTAATATTTGTATGTCTGTAGACCCCCTCTCCTGGCTTCCCTACATTTGCACTCTTGGAATATTACTTTTGAAATGTATTTACCTCCTACGCCTAATACCTACAAATTAAAAGTTGTTGCTTCATCTCTTGTATTGCCCAATATAATAGACATACTACCACCTAAAGAGTCTGTAGTTCTAACATAAGAGAGAATTACATCCTCAAAATTAACTCGAGGTGTTTTACACCCTTTGAGGTACTTCTGAAGAGTGCTCAGTGTTCTAATGCAGGAATTGCAGAGAGTGGTAATGTCACTGGACTAGTAAACGGGAGGACCAAACTAATGCTGTAGGGATTATTATAGCCACTGGTGGAACTAGATTTCCCATGAATAAATCGAGTATGAAGTTCGTCTCTATAATAAAACCATCATCTTTGTTGAAAGTCCTGTCTGTTTCATGAATGTCTTGGTGGAAAGGAAATCTGCAAATTCTTTGCTGGTTGATTCTTTAACCTGACAGGCTACTCAGTTCTGGGTCAATTAAGATGGGCAATAAATGCTGGCCTTGCCAGCAATGCCCATATCCCATAAATTAAATATTAAAAATTACGCACTACAAGCTATCAAACGCCAGTGCAATATTGATATGTTTCAACGGTGTTTGATTGAGGGATAAATATCAGCCTGAATTCTTCTGTTCAACAGGTTCTTGCTGAACATAATCCCAAACTGAACTAGTCCCACCTGCCTGCTCCTGGCCAATATCCTTCCAAACCTTTCCTTTTCATGGATCTATCCAACTGTCTTTTAAACTTTGTCATTGTATCCACATCCACTACTTTCTCAGGAAATTCATTCCATATACAAACCACCTTGTGTTGAAAAAATTACCTCTTGTGCCTTTATGTCCACCTGGAAGTTAACATCTCACCTAGTAGGTAACAGTCCTAAATAGTGGCACATTCCCTAATTTTACTGACTCTGACCATAAACTTCAATTTCGTATTCACATCTTGAGAAGGCGGTTTGAAGTCTCAACCCTCCAGTTCCATAACTTGACTGTGGCCAGCTACAATGCAGTTGACATCTGTAAATGTAACATGTGGGTAGCAATGCAAACAAGGAAACTCGATCACTGCAAGAACTGATGGAAAAGCAGGAGACTGCAACTGCTGGAAATCTGAAATAAAACCAGATGTTCATCAGCACTGGTCACCACTGTGGATAGAAGAGGAAGAGTCAAACATTTCAATCTGATGACCTTTGTTTATGATTTGTAACAGAAAGATATTGATCTGAAACACTGTCTGTCTGTCTTTCTCTCCCCACAGATGCTGCTAGACCAGCTGAATTTTTTTTTTCTGATTTTTTTTTTTCTGGCTTTAAGCCCGAACCAAGATTTGCCTCACTTTCATTTTCCTTGTCAATTGCTGTCCTGCCACCTTTTGCATGCTCTGTTTTGGAATGAGTTGATTCGGAAATTTGTACTTTTGAATCTTTAGCAGCTATGCGCAAACAGATCAGGATTGATAAATTCAAAAGAGAAATTGATAATTATCCGAAAGAGAAATTTGCAAGGTTATGGGGAAAAGGTGGGAGTGAGACTAAGTGAGTTATTGCCATTCCCAGACAGAACAGGCTAAATGGCCACATTCTGTGCTGGGCACTTTACAAACAGTCCGACCAGCCGTGATCTTATCGGAGTGTGGAGCTGGTTCAAAGGGCTAAAAGGCCAATAATTTCAAATGTGTGAAATTTGTTAAGCAATTATCTACTAATTTGTTGGAGGTTAATAACCAGTGTGAAGTACTGTTGGTGCCCATCCAGCTTTTCCCAAGGGCATAGAGTCAACCACAAAGCCATGGCAAGTGAATACAGAAAAGCATTGCCAGACTATGCATTGCATCAGGAAACCCAATTTGCTTTCTGATCACTTAACCCTTTTCATTTCTGTTCCATCACATTTTTGTTCTGGTGCCAGCCCGCACAACTTTGTGTGATGAGATTTGGACTGATTTCTAGATTGTGATTGGAGTGTCATACTTCCTAGGCTGCAGTGTATGCAATATACTGCACAGGCATGTTTACCTTTCTGCTTCACCATGCGGAGTACATGGCAGGATTTCACATCCCGAGAGAGAGAGAGAGAGAGAGAGTCTTTCCTATATGAGTGTTTATATTAGATTCCGTGCTGGTCTGTTATTCCACGTGATGGCAATTTAGAAAAAGGATGAGTTTAACAGTTGCATTCATCTTGAGTTGAGAACACTTATGAAGTTTTATACAATGGACCTGGAAGGAGCAGGTTAGTTTCAGTTTATTACTTGGTTTGGAGAAACCCTCTGACATCATCATGGTTCATTAGTATGATTCCTGTTACCCTTTACTGATGTGTGACTTTAGCCTGACAAATCACTAGAACAGTGTTGTAAAAATATATAATTTATTGTTTGTGAATTTTAATAAACCATCATCAGTTTAGTTTTACTTTGCAGAAGTAAATCATCCCAGAGAAGGTACTGCTTTAACAGATTACTAATTAATTGTTGATCAAAATGCCAGGCCATGACCATCTTCAACAAAGGATAACCTGATATTTTCTAATCAACCTGTCCGGTGATATTATTACACACCTCTGGAGCAGATAGGACTTGAACCCAGGTCTCCTGGCTCAGAGTCAGAAATCACATGCCACCAGATTATAGTCCAACAATTTTATTTGCGATAGCAAGCTTTAGGAGTGCATCAAGAGCTCGTGATTTCAAATAAACCTGCTGGACTATAACCTGGTGTCATGTGCTCCTTGATGCCATACTTGGTCCAATGCTGCCTAGGTGTCAAGGCAGACAGGCAGGAGGCTGTGATTACACCCAAAATATCAACTTCTCCACCTCCTGATGCTGCCTGGCTTGCTGTGTTCTTCCAGCCTCCTGCCTTGCTGTGTTCTTCCAGCCTCCTGCCTGTCTACTTTGGATTCCAGCATCTGCAGGTTTTTTTTTGTTTCTAGTTATCGAGAGCAGTAACTCTCCCTTCACCTCTGGCGTTTCCTGATTTGTTTACATTTAAACCAAGGCTGTAATGAGGTCAGGAACTGAGTGGCAGCCATGTCCTTTAGGAATTTGTTAGCTTGATCAGGAGAGGTGCCACCAAATCACTAGCTGATGGACATCCTCCAGGGTATTTTCAGTGCCTTTCCCACCTTCAGTGCTTCCTCCATCTGAATGGTGTTCAACATAGAAGACTGATCCATCAACTGAGACTTGGGGGTGCGCCGGGGTGTGGAACTGACAGATGGTAATCAAATCTTTTTGCTAATGTTTGACCTGATTCCATGAGACTACATTGCATCCAAAGTTTATATTATAGACTGCAAGGGCAGCAATTTCCCAACAGTGTACTATACCATTACCCTGTCCTACCAGTGGAACAGGACCTACCCAGGGATGATAATGATGAATGGTGTTGCCTGAACATAGCAATATACACTGAAACATATCTTTTATAGTCAACATGAGGCTATTGCTTGATTAGTCTGTGGGACAACTCTCCCAATTTTAGCATCAGTCCACAAATGTTGGTAAGGACTTTACAGGGTCGACTGGACTGTGGTTGCTGTTCTCGTTTTCAGTGCCTTGGTCAATGTCAAGTGGTCAATCTGGTTTCCTTTCTTTATGTATTGTTGTAGTTTGATTCAACAGTCTATTGCTGGGGCATTCCCGAGGGCAGAGTGAACATTTGGGATGGCGAGCAGGATAATGCATTGAGCTGCTTTGCATTGAATGTCGTTAAGCTTCATGTGTTGCTGGACATGCCTATACCCAGGCCGGTGGGGAGTATTTCATCACACTCCTGACTTCTGCCTTGCAGATGGTGAACAGGCTTTGGGAAGTCAGGAGGGGAGTTACAAATTTGAGAATTCCCACCCGTCTGATCTGCTGTTGCAGCTGCAGTGTCTGCACGGCTGCTGATTACTTTCCCTGTAAACCCTGTCAGAAAAATAAATGTTTGTGGACGTTTGGGTGAGGAGGAGGGCGTGGTATAGTAGTTTGCTGTTGCCATTTGAATTAGTTATGACCTCCTTCAGTAGTCATCTTGTGACCATCTTGTGAGAAGTAAATTGGTGTCAGAGGACTGGGTGGTACAAATGAGCCTCTATAGCTGGGGGATATCTCTATGATGCTGCCTGAACTCTGCTAAGTTGTCTTTTCATCCCCTTTTAACTTTTGTGTCTTTCCCGCAGTTGCACTGAAGGGCAACAGCTGTCTTGTGCAGAAAGATCTTGACAGGAAATGCCACCAGGCAATTTGTTGACTTCAGTCTGAAGGACTTCCAACACTGGAGTGAGAAACTATTTCCTTCTAAGGGAAAATCCAGCTTGCTCCAGGACAGATTATGTTCCGCACCTTTTTACTGTTTGGTACTAAGACTCCTGTTGAGTCTTGGTGATCTTGGGGGTTTCTTGCATACTGCGATCATCAAACTTTTATTCCAGCATCAATTACCTGGTGGCCTTCAAGCTGTCGGGAAAACCAGGTCCTTTCTCCCACCCCCACCTCCCATCAATGAGACAAATAAATGACTTTTTAAAATTGATTCACACGAATGTGAGCATCACTGCCGCCAGGTCAGTTAAAAGTCAACCACATTGGTTCTAGGACTGGAGTCATGTGTAGGACTAACCAGGACAGCAGATTTTCTTCCTTTAAAAGACATTAATGAACCAGATGGGTGCTTTCCAACAATCGCTTCATTAGACTCCAGATTTATCCTTTTAATTTACTTCAAATTCCACCATCTGCCACGGCAGGATTCTATCCCTGGAACATTACCCGAGACTCTGGTTTAATAAACTTTCAATTGTTCCATTAGGCCAGCTTTCCTACACCTTTTTAAAAACCAAAACCTTGTCATTTCTTACTGTTGATTTACTTCCTTATTGATTGTGACCTGGGGGCAGCTCACAGCGCCAGGGACCTGGGTTCGATTCCTGCCTCGGGCGACTGTGTGCTGAGTTGGCATATTCTCCACATCATAGAGTCATAGAGATGTACAGCATGGAAACAGACCCTTCGGTCCAACCCGTCCATGCCGACTAGATATCCCAACCCAATCTAGTCCCACCTGCCAGCACCTGGCCCATATCCCTCCAAACCCTTCCTATTCATATACCCATCCAAGTGCCTCTTAAATGTTGCAATTGTACCAGCCTCCACCACTTCCTCTAGCAGCTCATTCCATACCCGTACCACCCTCCGTGTGAAAAAGTTGCCCCTTAAGTCTCTTTTATATCTTTCCCCTCTCACCCTAAACCTATGCCCTCTAGTTCTGGACTCCCCGACCTCAGGGAAAAGACTTTGTCTATTTATCCTATCCATGCCCCTCATAATTTTGTAAACCTCTATAAGGTCACCCCTCAGCCTCCGAGGCGCCAGGGAAAACAACCCCAGCCACTCCCTGTAGCTCAGATCCTCCAATCCTGGCAACATCCTTGTAAATCTTTTCTGAACCCTTTCAAGTTTCACAACATCTTTCCGATAGGAAGGAAACCAGAATTGCATGCAGTATTCCAACAGTGGCCTAACCAATGCCCTGTACAGCCACAACATGACCTCCCAACTCCTGTACTCAATACTCTGACCAATAAAGGAAAGCATACCAAACGCCTTCTTCACTATCCTATCTACCTGCGCCTCCACTTTTAAGGAGCTATGAACCTGCACTCCAAGGTCTCTTTGTTCAGCAACACTCCCTAGGACCTTACCATTAAGTGTATAATTCCTGCTAAGATTTGCTTTCCCAAAATGCAGCACTTCGCATTTATCTGTCTGTCTGCGTAGGTTTCCTCCAGGTGCTCCGGTTTCCGCCACAGTCCAAAGATGTGCAGATTGGGCAGTGTTGCATGGCCAATTCACCTATTTTGTTCGGTGCATTAGCCACGGGTAAATGTGGGCGGACGAATGGGTCTGGGTGGGTTGCTTTTCGGAGGGTCAGCGTGGGCTTGCTGGCCCGAAGGGCCTGTTTCCATGCCGTAGAGAATCTAATCTTTCTTCTGCTTACTGATAGGCTCCCAAGTCGAGCAGCTCCAACATGGACTGGCCAGAGGTAGTACAGAGCCTGAAATGCTCAAGCTTACCACCGGGGAGCCGGAAGCATGGCAGAGAATGTTGCAATTCCAAATTGCTTTGTTTTGTAGTAAATTAGGGTCAGAAGCCACTGGAGAGGGGACCTCCAAGTAGAACACCGAGCCTGTCCCGTTAGCACAGTGGAAATGTGAAAATAGCAGCTTGAGATGAACAGTGTGGTCAGGTGGAGAGGATTGGGAGAGCCAAGAAACTTCAGCTGTGAACGTAGTTTGGAGAAATTAGGACTGTGCAGTACAGAATTGTACAAGTATACTACTCCCTGCCTCCTGGATGCTGACATGTCCCGGCCACAGCAATTTCTCGTTAATCACTAACCTCATTCCTGATCTCAGCCGCTGCTAGCCCTGGTGTGCACCAACCAGAATAGGGAACGGCCTCACCACACGCGTTATTTCGTACAAGCCGTGCTGTGAGTTAACCAGTTCGGCTGGTTCGACCAGAAAACCCCAAAGCTGAGCAGCGAATGAAGGAGGCCTTTTTTTTTATCCCCCCCAAGAGTTGCAGTACAAGTCAACGCCTCTCCCTCTGAACTGCCGCTGGGGTTGAAACTGTCCGCTTCAAGTTTGTTTGTATTTTAGCGCTTTTACATCTGTTGGAGGGAACAGTTGCTTTAATTAGCTTTCGGTGGGGAGGATTTTACTCACTGGTAGATCACCCACTTCCTCACTTCGCCAGAGTGAGTGAAAGGTCAAAAAAGACTTTGGATTTTAATGTGTTATGCACTGACTGAGTGAAAGTCGTTCAGGATAGTCTGCAGTGAGACCTCCTGGTATTTATAGCTCTCCCTGAGTGTGTCCCACTCTCCTGACTCGCCACCACATAACAGATGAAGCCCGATTATCTGTCCATCCGCTTGGCTCTGTGCAGTCGCAAAATGACATGAACACGCCAACGTGCTGGAGAAAGTCGACAGGTCAGGCAGTTTCTGTGGAGAGAGGAAACGGGGTTAACGTTTCAAGTCCGGTATGACTTCTGTTTTGTTTTTTTCTCTCTCTCTCTCTCGCTGTTGATTTTTTTTTAAACAGGATAGTTGTGGTATCTCTCCACACTCCCACACTCCTCCCCGCCCCGCCTTATTGTAGAAATCAGGAGGGGTGGGTGGTACAGAGCCTTAGCAGACAATTCTAGTCAACAAGAAACTTCAGCTGTGAACGTAGTGTGGAGAAATTAGGACTGTACAGTTGTAATGCCCCGACCACCGGACCGGCAGACCTGAGTACAAGTCCCACCTGCTCCAGAGGTGTCTGATAGCAACTCTGAACAGGTTGATGAAAAATATTTTTTATATATATAAACCTTTTAAGGGGAGCTTTGGCAGGAGTTGTCAACGTACCGTGGGGTCTGGACAGAGTAGGTAGAGATAAACAAAAGAGTATACGTATGGGATGAACGGAAGGCTATAGATCTAGGGCATTATTTTAATTTGCCCTTGGTAGTGTTCGGCAAACATCGTGAACCAGAGGGCTGGACCGCTTCCTGTTCAGAAATTGCTGGAAAAAGTTCAGTTTGTCTGACAGCATCCAAGGAGAGAAACCAGAATTAGCAATTCGGGTCGAGTGGCCCTTCCTCAAAACTTTTTCTGATTTACACCATCCGTAGTTACCTTGGTTTACAATTTCGGTAGGGAGAAAGGTACTTGTTCTTGACCATTGCATAATTGACGGGCCAAATGGCTTTTTTCTGTGTGTTGTAGACATCTGAGACTCCGGAAAACGATCTAGAATGAGAGAGCACAGCTATAAAGAAATTTCTTGTGAGAAGAAACATTGGGGTAGGGAATGCATTGTTTGGAAATGTGACGGAGGCAGTTTCAACTGAGGCATTTGCTAGGGTATTGAATGATTATTTAAATGGAAACAAATAAAAAATTGCTTCACATGGGACAAAGTCAAAGCTTTTAATCTATCCCTCATCAGAAACTAGGACACAGGAAGCAGTCTGTGGGGGGGGGGGACGTCACCAAATCTATTCCTTGTAGTGAAATGAAGACACAACCAAAAGCTTTGACAACTTGTCAGTTTTTCACAAGGCTGAAGTTCTGTACTACCAAGGAATAATTTATGTATCAAGAACAGCATTCATGGCTGAAGGGGGAAAGGTAGGAGAATGAAGCTAAGTCAATGCTCATTCAGAGAGCCAGTCCAGAATTGATGGACTAAATGGCCTCCTTTTGCGCTGTAACAGTTCTGTCGTGCACTTGCACGCGTGAATTTAACTGCATGTGAATGGCATTCCTTTTCATTTATAATTGAGATATTTTTCTGTCCCACTTTGTTGTGTTTCTTCCACTCCCTTGGATTCCTTTCTAACAGGTCATCAGTCCACTGCTGGTCCACAGGCAGGTAGCAGGAAGAAAGTGCAAACTCCTGAGCTGTTTTTTGTTTTAATGAGAGGCAGATTGGAGAGAGTAATTATTCTTCATGATCCACGTCAAAGTTGGCCAAATCCCCTTGTTGTTCATCAGTTTGCAATAGAACGGTGAACACTGAGAGTTGGCTCTGATCTGATCCCTGAGTCCTGCATTGCTTGACAATTCGATCTCTCGGGAGGCTTTTGGAAAACATTCTGTAGCCCTGGGCTTTAGACATCTCCCAGGAGAAAGGTTCAACAAAGGTGCCTCTACAGTGTAATGAAACATCCCAAGACACTTCAGAAAAGCATTAGTAAGCAAGGTACACTGCCAAGCCCCATTAAAGGAACACCAGGGCAGGAAAGAGGAAGACTTTAAGGTGCAGAACAGGAAATGATGGGGAGGGGGTTACAGAGTCGGTGGCTAGAAGCAAAGCTACCAATGATGAAGCCACAAAAGTTGGAGATTCAATCAAGATTTGGAGGGGCTGGAGGAGATAGCAGGAATAGGGAAGATTGGCATATCGTTAAAAGGGAGCAGTCGTCTTTTTGTTCAAATTGTTATTGATCCTGTTACCTTCTGAATTTTAAGGCTTTAATTTCGAAACCTTTATACTTCATCATACATAGATAAATGCCTTTCTTCAAAGTATTAACGTACTAAATAGCTGTTGGGAATATTTTGGTTCGCGTTCAAATGCATAATTACTGTCAGTTATTAAAAATAACTATAGAAGAGCACTGATAAATCATCTTGCTTTGCTGTCAAACTGTTAAATAATTGAAGGAGGCGCTCAAAATGCCACAGGGAAACCTATTGAAAATAATTTTGCAGAATTGCCAACTTTAAGTCCATTAACTTTAATTATCTGGGAAACCAACCTGCCAGACACTAAGGATCATAGCAAGCGTCTGGCATATCCGGCTCAGTTTCAGCGTAATATTTAACTTATTTCATTTTTGTCTTTTTTTTTTAAGAAAGGTGTGTTACTTGTGCCCACATGTCAACTTTTCTCTGTGAATATTCTTTGTTTTCTTCCTCTGCTCCATTCAGTACATCATAAATCGTGGGATGATTGTTGAGGTATAGTATCGATGCACCCAGGTCCCAAGATATCGCAGAAAGGTGTGATAACTAACTTCATTACAACGTTGAAGAGTTGAGATTTGCATTGATAATGTGGAGTAAACGACACTGTATGGGTGTATGTATATGTAGGCTTTTAATGTGGACACGCCTGTGTCCCCAGGACAAATATCCATTTTTTATTTAATATAGTGCCATGGTATCATGTGCATGGGTGGGTGTTGCAGTGGAATGTCACTGGGCTAGTAAGAGGCCTGGGGTAATGTTCTGGATGCACTGTTTCACTTCCTGTGGATAAAATTAATTAAATGTAGAATTGACGATTATTCTAAGCAATGGTGACCACAAAATTGTGGTTATAAAAACCCCTGAGAAAGAGTCACTGGACTCAAACGCTAACTCTGATTTCTCTCCTCCAGTGCTGTCAGAATTGCTGAGCTTCCCCAGCAATTTCTGTTTTTGTTGTAAAAACCCATCGCTTTTAGGAAAAGAAATCTGCCATCCTTGCCTGGTCTAGCCTTGACTCCAGACCCACAGCAATGTATTCGGCTTCCCTGTGATGAGGCCCAGCAAGCCAAGCAATCTGGGATGGCTTAAAAACTGCTGGCTGGCTTTGTCAGTGACTCACATACCCCATGAGAGAGTTTTTAAAAGGTACATGTGCCTCTGTGAGTGTACAGTAGTGTGTAAATGTATGGAAGCCATGACTCAGTGGGTAACTCTCTCTTTCTTAGTCAGAAGTTTGTGCTTTCACATTCCACTCTGCAGACTTGAGAACGACGATAGGGCTGGCATTCAGTTGAACAGAGGGAGTTCTGAATTGTCAGTGGCTGTCTTTTGGATGAGATGCTGAACTGAGGTCTTTCTGCTCCCTGCTGTCAATGTAAAAAATATTTATTTGACCAGCTGGGTTGTTCTCCATGGTGATCGAACCAATGTTTCATCATCTAGCAACACCATGAGCAGGTGACCTCCTCTTTTTATCACATTGCTGTTATAGGATCTTGCCATGCTTCCTATAGGTAAATAGTGACTGGCATTTCAAAAGTGTTTGCTGGCAGTGAAGCATTTGGAAAACTCCTGTGATCATGAAAGGCACTATATAAATGCAACTTGGTGCATATATATACATATTGTTGCACAGATTTTGTCTGTCATGCATGTGAGGGGTATCTGTAGTTGCACAGGTAAACATAGCCCCATGAATTGTTGGGTGAAACCTTTTTGTAAGATTTGTTTTGAGGAATCTTTTGGGTTGCTCTTGTAGGGCGACTGAATGAGGTTTGACAAGAGTGCTTCCTTGTCTGTTAACCATGTGATCGAGCTGTTCAGCTTGAGAAGAGAAGGCCTTTTGATTGATCAGCCAGTGCTACGACGCGGTTCAATGGCAGTTTTGTGCTTCATTCAAAACATTTAAAATGAGAGGAGCCTTTTTTGAGCATTTTATTTTTCAGTTGGAGTATTTCATGCATGGTGTGCGTATGCGTGTATGCTCTTTTATGGACCGCCCGAATTTAAAAATCTTTACAAAATTCTACGTTTCTGAAATTATTTCCGACATCACCAAAAACACACCAGGGCTGTATCAGTGCTTTTAAAAAATACTTCTTTTATATTGATATGCTTTCACCCTCTGGCGATGCTTGTCATATTTTTAGGCTGATAAAATGGCGAACATGCTTAAATGGTTAAACAACCTTTTTAACTCTTTTTATATGCAATAGTGGATGGTCAAAAAAGCTGCAGTCCTATGTCTGTTCCCGCCTTGTGAGGCAAGGTGAATATGAAGGATCCTTGCCATGGTTCAATGATGTCTAAAATGTCTTGATTAAATTAGAGAAGAAACATGAAGATGCTGGCTGTTTTGGCGTTTTTTCCTTTGGGGTATTAGAATAGTCAGTGAAATTACTGATTCTACATTTTCTTAACTTCAGATAGGATATTCTGCACCAGCATGTCTGTGACAGAGCAAAACTGACTCAGCAAGAAGTTTTAGCTAACACCATAAAAGGCTAAAGAACAGCTGAATTTGTTTCCGAAGCAGCAGTCTTAATTAATTAATTACTGTTGTTTGAAAAGGTGTCTAACAGGCTTGTACCCTTCTCCTTCTCCACCCCGTGTCTCTGCTGTCTTTACGTTTTTTGGGAAGTGAGGTCTGTTACTTACAGTTTTGAAAATGAACATATGGATATTGGTGCTGGTGATTGGGAGAGTATATCGTCAGCCTCTGCTTTTGATATATTGATGGGTTAGATGAGGAAAGCAGCAGGTGGCTTGTGTGAAGCATAAACTCCGACACAGTATTGGGCTGAGAAGTCTGATTGTGTTGCAGAAGTCAGTAAGATACATCCACCTCAGATGTTGTGGATTCAGACATAACTGGAGCTTGTAGCTTGTGTGGGGCAGAACTGGGAAAGCACAGCATCATTTGATTTGCAGTTTTCATGAGGCATTAAATTTCTGACTGTTCCAGTTGCTATGGTTGGGGAAGATGTCAGCCCCCAAAAGATTTCTGGTAAGGAAGTGCCGCTGGGAATCCATTCTAAAAATGCTGCAACTCTCCACCAGCCTGACAGCATCTGAGATTAGTGAGTACCGGAGTGTTTCCAGCATTGAGAGTTTATTTTAATTTCAGTATTTCTCTAATCTTGATCAATATTCTTCCCTTGACCAATGTCACTGCAGAAGTAAAATAATTATGGGATCTTGCTGTGCATGTTTTCTGACACTGCACTCAGTCACTATGACTTGGTTGTCTGTGAAACACATTGTCCTGTCTCTCTCAACCATTTCTGTTCTTTGCAAAGTACCTATTTATTCACCGATTGGAGGTTCATTATTAAATCTGATTTAAATTTTTAAAAATTTGTTTGGTGATGGAAAGCGTTTCCACTATGACTAAAACTGATACTCTTGGTTAACCATAGCATATGTACATGTTCTGAAGCAACATGAAGTTTGTAAGCTGAACTGTTTCTTCCCCTCCTTTTTAAAAAGAATCACAAAGGCACATTCATAACATCCTCTGACTCCATCCCTATCTCTGATAAAACCTCATCCATGACTTTGCGATCTCCACGCTTGACTATTCCAGCACTCTTCTGAATGGTCTCTTGCATTGTCCATACCAAGGGCCATCCTTAACTAAGACTTATTTTAAAGTGTAGTATTCCCTTTTTGTAAAGAAGTTATCTTTAGTTACCCAAAACTTTGTGCTATCCATATTCTAATTGGAACTAAGGTCCATTCACATTTGGATTTGTCGACTACATCCAATCCTGGTTAAGCATTTCCTCAACTTTTAAGATTCACATCCTTATTTTCAAATTCCTCCAAGGTTTTGGCTGCTTTTTCTTGATGATCTCTCCTTTTGCAATACTGGGATATCTGTGCACCTCGAATTCTGGCCTCTTGAGCATCCCAATTTTAATCACCCTACAACTGGTGGTCAACAGCCAAGACCCTAAACTTTGGAATTTTCATATTACACCTTTTGCTTTACTGTATGCTTTCCTCTTGTGCCATTCCTTAGCATCTAGCTCTCCTGTGCCTAGTATGTCAAAATCTATATGCTACTGCTTTCACAAAGTACCTCAGCTCATTTTGCTATATTAAAGACACTTTATTAACACAATTTGCTGATGTTGAAATTGGAGCATGTGACTTGTAAGCAGTTGTTTTTCAATATAAATTTACTGTCCAACTTTCAACTTTTTTGGGGGATTTTTTTTGTGAGTGCAGCTTATGGTTTTTGGGTATTCAAGACAGAGTTGTATTACCTTAGTAAGCGCTTCAAAGATCTGAAATCACATCACATAAGGGAAATACTTCCCCATTTGCTACTCTGCTACCATGTCCTAAATAAATTCAGAAGCATGTTCCCTGTTTTGTAGGAAAGTGAGTGACCGTTTTGAACAGAGTACAGTCCCGTAGACAGCGGTGAAGTAAATAACCAGTCGATTTTGGTGCATTCATGAAGAGAGCTGCTGATGTGGACATAGCAAGAGTCTCTTAATGAAAAGTGCTGTGGTTTTTTTTTACATGCACCTCATTGTAGGGTCTCTTTGAGATTTCATTCAGTGCAGTACTCCCTCAATAATAACAACCAAAAATTTACACATAGCTTGTGCCTTCAATATAAAACAATAATCTGCAAGTTCTCCACAAGGTAGTGATCGGCAATAAATGTGGAGAGGTACAGAGCGAGAAGAGTAAGTATGCTGGAGATGCTCTAGCTCGATCAGGTCAGTAAGATGGCACCAAACCAGGCCATTCATTGAGTTTGAACTATGAAAGACATGGCTGCATGGTTGACCAGTGTAATTTAACTGTCTGAAAGCTGTGGGGACGTTCGAGTATCCCACTGAACTATCTGATTCTGTTATGTGCTGAAGTCCTGCAGTAGGCCCAGAACCTCCTGCTGACATGGCATAGGTTTAAGGTGAGAGGGGAAAGATTTAAAAGGGACCGAAGGGACAACATTTTCACACAGAGTGGTACGTATACGGAATGAGCTGCCAGAGGAAGTGGTGGAGGCTGATACCATTACAACACTTAAAAGGCATCTGGATGGGTATATGAATAGGAAGGGTTTACAGGGATATAGGCCAAATGCTGGCAAAAGGAACTAGATTAGTTTAGGATATTTGGTCAGCATGGTTGAGTTGGACTGAAGGGTCTGATTCTATGCTGTACATCTGTGACTCTATTTTGAGCAACGATTTACATAAGCTATCTGATTTAAAGTAACCGATACCAAATATTGGAAAAAGCCAGTGACCCTTCCAATATTAAAACCGAAAGAACTGCGGATGCTGGAAATCAGAAAGGAGAAAGTGAGGTCTGTAGATGCTGGAGATCAGAGCTGGAAATGTGTTGCTGGAAAAGCGCAGCAGGTCAGGCAGCATCCAGGGAACAGGAGAATCGACGTTTCGGGCATAAGCCCTTCCTGAAGAAGGGCTTATTCCCGAAACGTCGATTCTCCTGTTCCCTGGATGCTGCCTGACCTGCTGCGCTTTTCCAGCAACACATTTCCAGTGGAAATCAGAAACAAAAACAAAGTTGCTGGAAAAGCTCAGCAGGTCAGGCAGCATCTGCGCAGAGAAATCAGAGTTAACATTTCAGGCCTGGTGAACTGACGGGTAGCTAGGAAAATGTTGATTTATATGCAGAAGGTAGGGTGGGGGTAGGGGATAAGAAATAAATGATAGGTGGGGGTAGAGCCCAAAGAGAGAAGAGAGCAGTTGGACAGACAAAGGATTTGATAATGATCTGGCAAGGAGAATGAATAGCTGTTAATGGAGACTGTCAGTAACTAACAATAGGTAGTGTGTGATGGCAGACTATGTGATAACTAGGCCTGATGTGTGTGGGATTGGGGACTAGGGCATGGGAGAATTCAGGCCCTAGAATTATTGAACTCGATATTGAGTCCGGAGGGCTGCAGGACCCCAAGTGGAAAATAAGGTGGTGGTCCTCCAGTTTGTGCTGAGCTTCTCTGAAGCACTGCACCAAGCCTGAGACAGATCTTGCTCTCAGCTGCCTCCTCATCGTCATTGCCATGCAATCCCTTTCCACGCCCATCCCCCACCAGGATGGTCTCAGGGCTGTCTGTTTCGTCCTGGAGCAAAGGCCTGAACTGTCCCCACCCCCCCTCCTCCTTTGGCTAAGCTCCTCCTCACACTCAACAACTTCTCTTTTAACTCCTCTCATTTACTCCAGACCAGAGGGGTGGCCAAGGGGACCGACATAGGCCCTGGGTTTATGTCTGTGTAAAAGTGGCAGGCAACTGGCAGCTCTTTTTTGCAGATGTTCTGTGGAGTGGTCACCCAGTCTACGCTTTGTTTCCCTGATATATAGAAGACCACAGTGTGAACAGTAAATGAAGGAGACTAGATTGTGGGAAGTGCAAGTAAAGTGCTGCTTCACCTGGAATGTGTGTTTGGGCCCTTGGATACCGAGGAGGGAGAAGGTAAATGGGCAGGTGTTACACCTTCGGTGGTTGCGGGGAAGATGTGGGGGGCTGTTGGGAGTAAAAGACAAGTGGGCCAAGGTGACCCGGAGAGAATGGTCCCTGTGGAAGTCCGACAAGGGAGGGGAGGGGAATCGGTGTCTGGTGGTAGAAATGGCAGCTGATGATCTTCTGGATGTGGATGCTGGTGGATCTGGTAGGTAAGGATAAGAGGAACCTTATCGCTATGGCAGGAAGGAAGAGAGGGTGTGAGGGCAGAAGTGCCGGAGGTGGGTCAGACCCAGTTGAGGGTCCTGTCAACAACGGTGCAGGGGAATCCTCAATTGAGGAAGAAGATGGACATTTCGGAGGCTCCCTTGTTGAAGTTGGCATCATTGGAACATATGTGACAGAGACTGAGGAACTGAGAGAATGGAATGGTGTCTTTACAGAAAGCGGCGTGTGAGGATGTATAGTCCAGGTAGCTGTCGGGAGTCGATGGGTTTATAGTGGATATTAGTGGCCAGTCTATCCCCAGGAATAGAAACAATTGTTGAGAAATGGAAAGGAGGAGTCAGAGAGAGACCAGGTGAAGGTGGGGTGGAAACTGGAAGCAAAAATCCAATTCTGGGCAAGAAAGGGAAGCAGCCCCAATGATATCATTGATACATGGGGGAAAGGGTTGTGGGTGGGGCCAGAATTGTACTGGAACAAGAAATGTTCCACACAC
Organism: Chiloscyllium plagiosum; assembly: GCF_037043375.1. Lineage (NCBI taxonomy): Eukaryota > Metazoa > Chordata > Chondrichthyes > Orectolobiformes > Hemiscylliidae > Chiloscyllium > Chiloscyllium plagiosum. Next base: position 11,924,380 of record NW_028270162.1, on the reverse strand, counting down.
CCCACTGCTCAGACGGGCATAACCAGGGTCTATGTGGGTCCCCTTGACCACCCCTCTGGTCTGGAGTAAATGAGAGGAGTTAAAAGAGAAGTTGTTGAGGGTGAGGAGGAGGGTGGTGTGGGAGTGGGGACAGTTCAGACCTTTGCTTCAGGACGAAGCAGAGAGCCCGGAGACCATCCTGGTGGGGGATGGGCGTGGAAAGGGATTGCATGGCCATGATGAAGAGGAGGCAGCTGTAGTCCACAAACTGGACATTCCAAATGTAATTTTATACAAAGCATGTGGAGTTAAGCTGAATAAATGAGCATTTAATTTTTCATTTGGTAAAATGAGATTATACTGTCTATTTCTGTTGCACAACCATTATTCTTCAAAGCATTTTCTAAAAAGCTGTGTATCTCAGTACTTCCTAATCTGCAGATGATATCCATGTGCATCAATATATTTATATCCTGTTTAATTCCATATTGCCAAACCTTTTGGTGATGTTTATTTCAACATTTGAAAGTGTCCAAATTTTGGATGGAAGAAACTTGTGATAATCAATGGTGTAGTTACAGTTACAGGGTAGTGGTGGCAGTGGGGAGAGAATTTTCAGTGTGTCTCCCTCCACCTTCCGATCCATCACTAAATTAGTGGCCATAAAATCGCCTCCCTCTATTCTGCCTGGTCAACTTTGGACACTTTTAGGAGGAGAGGTTTGGCCATTCAGCCCATCGAGAACCTGTGCAGAGATGTTACTAGACACCACTGGAGCAGGTGGGACCAGAACCCAGGTATTTAAGCCAAGAGGTAGGGACAGTACCACTGTGCTGCTGCTGTCGATATTTATAACCAACCTGTTCAGATGTGTTATGATATTCCCCCTGAATTCGGTGAGACTTGAACCAGGGCCTCCTGGCTTAGAAGCATGGACCCAAAAGAGCCCTTCAATTCTTTTTCTGCCGACACCACATCAACATCACATTGATTTTTCTTTTTCCCTGATACACTTCTGGGGCAAGTGGGACGTGAACCCAGGTTTTCAGGTCCAGAGGTGGGGAAGCTGCCACTGTGCCATAAAGACCTTTCAGCCCATCATTTTAATTAAACATTGTGAGCTTTGGGCCAAGTAAATTGGTCCCTTTTTGAAGACGCATCCTCAGCACTACCCTAGCCCAAAGTAATAATTAAGTGTGTTGCTGGAAAAGCACAGCAGGTCCGGCAGCATCCCAGAAGCAGAACAATCGATGTTTTGGACATAAGCCCTTCATCAGTAATGCGGTCCCTGATGCTGCCTCACCTGCTGTGCTTCTCCAGCGCCACACACCCAACCCTGATCTCCAGCATCTGCAGTCCTCTTTCTCCAAAGTAATTACTGTGTTATGCAGAGGAAACTGAATGTGGCCAACATTGATGAGCTATCCTTATGAAGCATGCATTGATATCTGCAGGTAAATGATTGACGTGTCTGCCACTCCTCACCAACAGCAAGTATTGGGGAACACCAACTTGATGAGAGGGCACGCGCATAAAGTCTTTTCAATGCTTTTTCTAATAACGTTTAAGCATGTTTGTTATTTTGCTTTTATTTTCCAGGTGGTTAAAGTTTGAGGAATTAGAGGTGGAAATGGAGCTCCCAAATCACGCCAAACAACTGCTGCTGCAGCTAAACCAACAGAGAAGCAAGGGGTTCTTCTGTGACGTTATCATTGTGGTGGAGAATGCCCTGTTCCGTGCCCACAAGAACATCCTGGCAGCCAGTAGCATGTACTTCAAGTCCCTCGTGCTCCATGACAACTTGATCAACCTGGACACTGATATGGTCAACGCCACCATCTTCCGACAGATCCTCGATTTTATCTACACCGGGAAGCTCCTGGGCACGGACCAGGCCAGCGAGCAGAACTTTAACGCCCTCCTGACGGCGGCCAGCTACCTCCAGCTCCACGACCTCGCCGCCGTGTGCAGGAAGAAGATGAAGCGCATCGGCAAGACTTTGCACGGCAAACTGGTGGGCCCAGGCCCAGGGAAACCCGGGCGAGGGCACCGGCTGCCCTCTGCCCCTGTCATCCAGCCGCGCTACTCGGGCTCCCCCGAGGCTCTCCAGAGGCTCCAGGCTGGGGAGCTGCACCGGGTGGAAGTCACCGGGGATGAGTTGTACCTCGCTAGCTCGAACAAAGGAAACCCTCACTCTCTCGGCCAGAACGGCGGCACCAGCAAAAGCAGCAATACTAATAACAGCACCAACAGCAACAAGGGGGAGCACGAGCAGATGCTGGGCCTGGACCTGTCCAAGAAAAGCCCCTCGGTCCCTCCCCACATGTCTCAGGAAGACATGCAGCTCGGAGAGTGCAGTCAAGGCGGCTCTCCGCATCCTGCCTCTGTTTCTACCACCAACAGTGCCCCCTTCGAAGATGGCGCCGCCAACCCTCACAAAGCAGAGAACAGTGATTGCCCGGAGAGGAGTGATCTGGCCTCTGACGCCCAGATCCTGGCCGACACGGGACAGCCCAAGGGCTTCCGCCTGGCGGTTCGGGGTGGTGCCCCCTGGCTGAAGCAGGAGAAGGTGTATGGCAGGCCGGAGGGCGCCAACTGCCGGGACGAGGGGGCCTCGCTCCTCAACGGGGTCATCATGGGTCCCCTGGTCAAGTCGCTGGAGCGGGATTCCGGGCGTCACTTTGAGCACGCCGTGCGCTGTAAAGAGGAAGAGGATGATGAGGTGGAGGAGGAGGAGGGAGGGGAGGAGGAGAACGGCAGAGAGTGCAGCGAGGACAGCGCCCAGAGCGGCGAGGAGGACGCAGTGGCCGGAGGAGGAGGTGGCGGCCACGGCTACAGGCCGGGCCAGGACGGCTTCGAGCCAGCGGGGTACGGCGACAACCTGTACGTGTGCATCCCCTGCGGCAAGGGCTTCCCCAGCTCGGAGCAGCTCAACGCCCACGTGGAGAGCCACACCGAAGAGGAACTGTACCTGAAGGAGGAGGTGGATGGTGGCCTGGCTGCCCCCAACCCGCCGTACCCCAGCGACTCACGGCCCTACAAGTGCTCAGTCTGTGAGAAGAGCTACAGGGACCCCTCCACGCTGCGGCAACACGAGAAGACCCATTGGCTGTCCCGGCCCTTCCCGTGTAACATCTGCGGGAAGATGTTCACCCAACGGGGCACCATGACCCGCCACATGCGCAGCCACTTGGGCTTGAAGCCTTTTGCATGTGAGGAGTGTGGCATGCGTTTCACGCGGCAGTACCGATTGACCGAGCACATGCGGGTCCACTCGGGCGAGAAGCCCTACGAATGTCAAATCTGTGGTGGCAAGTTCACGCAGCAACGCAACCTGATAAGCCACATGAGAATGCATACCTCACCAACATAAGCCAAAGACTCCAACCTCAATTATATATTTTTGTGTGTGTGTGTGTGTGTGTGTGTGTGTATGTTTCTTTCTCCTCTCCCACATCTCTCCAGCCTCCTTTACAACATGTTTTCAATGGGAGAACGAGCAACTGGGTTGGGAGGGTGATTGATTGATCGGGGAACGGGGTCTTTAGTTTCCAATAGTTGTTTAGGGGAAGAAAAAGAATCCTCGAAGCTTCGAGGTGCTTGTTTTATTAAGAAGTAAGGACCTTTTGTAATTTTTATGTGAATGTTTAAACTGGAAAGTTGAGGATCTAGCTGGGGTAGTTTGGTGTAGGCTGGACTTGCTGTTATTTCCTTAGGTACATTTTCCTTTGTATTTCCTCCCGAGTTTAGCTCCTCTCCCTGTGCTGAACAAGTCTGGTTGAAGTGACTTATCAGCTTGCTACCTCTTCACAATGATAATTTATAAGGAAAAAGTACGAAATAAAAGGTTTAGTCAAATAATATTGCAAGGGAAAAGGGGGATAGATCTCTTTAAAAAGTAATAACAATGAATTTAAGATTTAGTATTTCCATTTTGACATTGTCCATCCCAGCTCTTTTTGATTCTATCCGAATGTTGGCTGATTTTTTTTTCCCAAACCAGACCAGATAAGACTTGTACGTTTTATCTGCCTCGACCAAATTATCTAAAAGTGTACAGTGTTTGAATGTTGAGCCATACACTCGAAGTCATGACTGCTTCAGAGTTGCTGCAGTCATACTGGTTAATGGCCAGTTCCGTGGTGAGGGTGGGAAAGGGTGTGTGGGGTAAGGGAAATGGGGCTTGTATTTTCAATAGCTTTTTATTGGTGAGCTGCTGAACCCAAGAGAAGATGAACTGCATGGCGTGGAAAGAGTTAAACTGGTGTTTACATAGGTCTGCTAGCCAGTAAAGGCCTACCCATTATTGTTAGCATGGTACGGAAGTTATAGTGAAGGCAGCAAGGTGTGTGGATAATGAGCTTTTTGTCTCTTAGCTGTACATTCCTGATGAAACCAAATTCACAATTGCTGCATAGAAACAAAGACTATAGTGAATCAGGGCACGCAGAGGCAGATTTTGATGGCTTTGATTGGAACAGATTTCCAACTACTTTGGAAAAGGTTTACAATGTATCTGTCACAATAGCGCCTAAAATGCCCTAATACAAAGATACAGAAAGCTTTTTTAAACAAATATATATATATATATATATAATATATATATAGGGCTGGTTTAGGGTTTTTGTGTTTTTTTTTTAAATGATAATTTCACGTTTTGATAATTGATTCAGTTTGAACATTGTATGAGTCCTGATGGAAAAATATCTTTTTTTTTTGGTTAGACCTCTCAAACCGAGTGTAGGTACGGAGGAAGGAGGGGATTCACAAGAAAGGGGCCCCTTTCTTAAATGAACCAAGTTGAGTCGTTTAGTTTTGGCATTTGGGCTGACAAAAATGACTTGGACAGCACGTGATCATATTCCAGTTTGTTTTACTGAGGGGACACTGGAGCAAGTCCACATGGTCTTTCCTTATTTCCCAAGATTTTTTTTTGTTTTCTTTTGTTTTAAATATATATGTTTAATATATATATATGTTGGGATGAAACGAAGATCTAAATAAACTAGTGATTACAGCTCAAACAATTGAACAGAGTGCAGTACCGTTCTCAGCACTTAAAACGAGTATGACATTATGTTTGTGTACAGCGAAGGTATTGTACAGGAGCTTTCCTTTCAAGTAGTTATGTAGAATTGCAGTTGATAGATTTTTATTCAAAGGAAAATTTAAAAAAAATTTAAAAAATGGTAAACTTTCCAAACTGTGACAATAAAAGGTTCATAATTCAGGGATTGTTCAGCACCTGCACAGTGCAGTAATCTCAACTACATTTATATAATGTCATAATGTATCGAGACATTTTCTGTATTTTAATGAGAAGCAGAACACTAGTTTCATATTTAAGATTTTGATGGGGTGGGGAGGGAGGGGGTACTTTTGTTTTCAGATACACACAAAGAGCCTCGGATGAGGTCTAGGCAGCTCATGCAAAAAAAGTAAAATATAGGCTGTAGTCATTCGTTCCTGTTGATGTTTTTTTGTGTTCCTTTTTGTTTTGAAAGTTATCAGAGTTGTATAAAAAATAAAGCTCATACCCAAATTCACAAAAAAGAAACTATTTTTAAACCAAAGCACATTTTAATGAGTATGAAAAAACCTCATGTGACTCAAAAAATTATGTATTTATCTCATTGTTTACATGTAAACTTTCAACAGTCTCAGACCTCAGCAGAATGCTTCTTTCTGACAAAAATGGTGCAAACTTAACACTTTTTTGACAGTGTTCTTTTTATCAATATATGTATGTATTTGCAGTAATGAATGTATTTATTTCTTTTTTGAATCCTGTACACACTGTTTGCATTTAAGTTTCAGTCCATATGCAAGAAACTGTATAAGTTGGACCTTTTACAGAAAAAAAAATCTCAGAGACTTACCACATAGCCATAAACCGCATAACCTGTGAAGACATTATTTGCAAAAGACTGGACAATTTTTTTTTTCTCTATTGGCTTTGCATTGAAGATGTAATATGTTTGTTGTATTTAATACAATGTGTTTCTTTCTTGTCACAATGCACATTCATCCTAAGTCACTGCATGGCAAGCATTCCACATCCTGCCACTGCGTAGCTTGGGGTAACAGTATTTATCTTTTTTTTTGTGTTCTGAAATCGTCACTTTCTCGCGCAAAAAAAAAAGCTAGAATTCAGGTCAGGGCTGCATTATTTGCAGCTCAAAATTGTCATGTGTCATATAATAAAAATAGACAAATGAATGCTGAACTCAGCATTCAGAAACGTTACAGTCTTAATGTACAGCAATCAAACTCTTATTTTACAATCTTTTCATTAAAAGCTTGACTGAAAACCATTCATGTCTCTTGTCCTTCACTTTAGCAGCATCCCAGGTGAAAGTGATGTTAATGTTTGTGGTGGCAGGTGGAGGTAATGCTGAAGTATTGATCTATGAGTTTTAAGCACCAATGTTTGATGTGTGTAGCCTCTTTGATAGATCACTTGAGGTGCCTATAATGGGTGTTTTTGTCTCCTATTTTGCACCATATTCCAGGATCTGTGAATATTTAGATTTAAGAAGGGCCATGCAGCTTGTGCTTGTAACTCTACCATTTCAAGAAAAGTTAAATCTGTTGCCCATCATCAACCTTATTAATGTAAAAGCTTCTAGGTTCCTCAATTACTGTGAAGGAATTTGCAGTTCTGAAGGTGATTTGTATGCTTTTTTGCGTGGCCTTTGCTATGACCATCCAAATTCATATCCACTGGCTTTGTGTTTGACTTTGACTTTAAAGTTTTCATCCACCTTCTCCCAGAGGATAGAATGTGACAGGAAATGGCTGAAGCAGCGATCAGTATAGAAACAGAAATTGCTAGAGACACTCAGCAGATCAGGCAGCATCTATGGAGAGAGAAACATCTCAGTTCAATATGGGTGCTTCATTGAACTCTAGGGGTTGATTCTATTTATGTCTCCACACTTGCTGCCAGACCTACTGAGTTTCTCCAAGAGTTTCTCTTTTGATTTCAGATTTCCAGCAGCTGCAGTATTTGACTTTGAACATTTTTATAACCCTGTTGCAACAAACCATCAACTTTTAAAATGCAATCCACCTCTGTCAAACACTATTGATGACCACCTTCTGTTATTGACATCCTAACTAGCAGCAATGACCTTTTCTGTATTCATGTCTTTATAACCCTTCTATCATTTTAAAGCATAACTAAAATCTGTGCTTAACCTTCTTTATTTGTCAACACTGTACAGTTAAGGCAATGTGGCATCACCTTGCTGAAACTCTGTATCTGTAGACATTGCCACAGTATCAATCAGTTACACCAGTGGAAGAGGCCACTTGGCCATCACATTTGTTGGCTGCTACAGAGCAACTTGGCTAGTTCTCCTGCCCTGCAATTTCTTTCCATTCAGATAATTGTCCAAATCCTTTTTGAATACCAAGATTAAATCCCAATGCTGTCAGTTAGTGAACTCCAGATTCGAATAGATTCCCTATAATATGGAAACAGGCCCTTCGGCCGAACAAGTCCACACCAACCCTCTGAAGAGTAACTCACCCAGACCCATTCCCCCTACACTATATATACACCCCTGACTAATGCAGCTAACACTGTGGACAATTTAGCGTGGCCAATTCACCTGACCTGCACATCATTGGATTGTGGGAGGAAACCAGAGCACCCGTAGGAAACCCACTGGGAGAATGAGCAAACTCCACACAGATAGTTGCCCAAGGTTGGAATCGAACCCAGGTCCCTGGTGCTGTGAGGCAGCAGTGCTAATCACTGAACCACCTGCCATCCTGTGTAAATTTCGTTTTGCTTTTATTACCATTGATTCTTTTACTTAAATCAATTTCCACTAGTTTTCTGTCCTTCTGCTCTCAGAATGGTTTCTCTGTTCAGACCGCTCATGATTTTGAATACCTTGATTGCATCATCTCACAGATTTCTCAAAACAATAGTCCCAGCTGCTCAAACCTATCTGTTAAACTGAAGTCCCTTCATTCCTGGAACAATTGGAAATTATAGTCTTCCATTATAACTGTATAGATTTGTGTTTATAAAACTATAAGAAATAGGTACAGGAGTAGCCTATTTGGCCTGAAAACCTGCTCTGCCATTCGATGGCTTTGTGGCTGATCTGGCATTTCTCGCATCCACTTTCCTGCAGTTTCCTCATAGATTCTGGTTGAGTCTGGAAATCAAGAGCTATCTATCTCTTAGGTATGCTCAAATACTCTGCTCCACAACATTCTGTGGAAAGGAACCCTATTCAGAGAAGAAATTCTTCCTCATCTCAGTCTTAAATTCGCACATCTTTATCCCTATTTTTGCATTCATCGAGGGGGTGGGGGGGGAAGGGATGCAGCGGCACGGTGGCTCAGTAGTTAGCACTGCTGCCTCACAGCTCCAGGGACCCAGGTTCAATCGGGCAACTGTATGGAGTTTGCACATTCTCTCCGTGTCTGCGTGGAATTTCTCTGGATGCTCCAGTTTCCTTCCACAGTTTAAACATGTGCAGGTCAGGTGAGTTGGCCATGCTAAATAGTGTTAGGTGCATTAGTCAGAGGGAAATGGGTCTGGGTGGGTTACTCTTCAGAGGGTCGGTGGGACTGGTTGGACCGAAGGGCCTGTTTCCACACTGTAGGGAATCTAATCTTGTGTACTGGAACATGTTGTTGCATGTTGGCAAGAAAATCCTATAAATAAAAGACTTCAGTCTTCAGGTAGTTTGTATCAAACAGTTGAGTGTTATTTAGTTTGGACTGCTCTGTTTGCAGTGCACATTCTCAGCACTTTCCTGTGCCCTGACCCAGTCACTAGATGCTATTCAATTGCCTTCAAGATGAGCAGTATAATTTTTTTTTTTGCTTTTCCTTGGAAGCCAGTTTGGAGTGCTTGAATCAGCAGATTTGCAACAGTCCAATTTGAGTCCTATTGATTGTCTCTATAGTTTCAAACCTCATGAAAGGAGCCAAGTTTTTAAATTCTAAATAAAGATTGAGACAAATGATTCTGTACCATTTCTACACACGACCATATTGTAAACCACCTCCAACTTGGCTGCAAACTATTTTTTTCAGTCAACAACATTGAAAATCTCACATCTACAGTCCAATTAAGTGATACTGTCATCCCCAAATTCAACTTCTGAAATAAATAATCAAGTCCCAATTACATTCCCCCTTCTGTGTTCGTTGATGTCTCAATTTCTCCATAGCTGCAGAATTACTTCCTTTGGCAAAACATGCTCATGTTGTGATCCTGTAAATGGTCAATAAGTGTTGTTCTGTCCTTTGATCATTTCAACAGGTAATTGTTGGTCAAGACCCCCAAGAGAGAATATTCAAGTGCTAATTTGAGATAGTTGGAATCCACTTGAATAGGCAGTATTGCCTTGTCTGCAATGATCCCAAAGTGTTAGCTCCACATCCTGCTGTGGAGCTTTATATCTCTGAGATGTGGAATAGTGTTTCCACAAAAACAAGCCAATGTTCCTTTTGACTTTTCCTTTAAGAGCAGAGGTAGGAATAGGTCTGTTCTACTATTCTAAAGTAGCAAGGCTGATCCTGTACCTTTATGCCACCTTCCCACAGTAACTTCATACCTCTTAAACCCCTTTGCATCCAACAATCTGTTAATCTGACTTGAATATACAAAACACTGAACATCTCTCAGTTAGAGTATTCCAGAGATTCACAGTGTTTTGAGTGAAAACATTTCTCCTCACCTCTGTTCAAAATGGTCGGTCCTCTGTTTCTTGATTCCTTGGGATGTCTATGTTGTCAGAAACTTCCTATGTATCAATGTAGTCATAAAGTCAGAGGATATACAGCATAGAAACAGACCCTATGGTCCAACTCTTCCATGCTCACAAGATACCCTAACCTAATCCAGGCCCATTTGCCAGCATTTGGCCCATATTCCTCCAAACTCTTCCTATTCATATACCCATCCAGGTGCCTTTTAAATGTTAAAATTGTGCCAGTCTCCACCACTTCCTCTGGCAGCTCATTCCATATACGCACCATCATCTGTGTGGAAAGGTTGCCCCTTAGGACCCTTTTATATCTTTGTGTTCTTATGCTGAAACTATGCCCTATAGTTCTGAACTCCCCCACCCCAGGGAAAAGACCTTGTCTATTTATCTTATCCATGCCCCTCACGACTTTATAAACCTCTATATGATCACCTCTCAGCCTCTGACACTCCAGGGAAAACAACCCCAGCTTTCAGCCTCTCCCCACAGTTCAAAACCTCCAACCCTGGCAGCATCCTTGTAAATCTTTTCTGAACCCTTTTAAGTTTCACAACATCATTCTGCTACAGGAGACCAGAATTGCGCACACTATTCCAAACATGGCCTAACACGTTCCATTCAACTAGTTACAGATTCATAAAATCATGAGGGGCATGGCTAGGGTAAATGGACATGGTCTTATCCTTGGGGTGGGGAAGTTCAGAACTAGAGGGTATAGGTTTAGTAGACATTTTAAAGGGACCTAAGGGGCAGCTGCCAGAGGAAGTGTTGGAGGCTGGTACAATTACAACATTTAAAAGGCATCTGGATGTGTATTTGAATAGGAAGGGTTTAGAGGGATATGGACCAGGTTCTGGCAAAATGGGACTAGATTAGGTTAGGCTATCTGGTCGGCGTGGACGAGTTGGACTGAAGGGTCTGTTTCGATGCTGTGAAACTGTATGATTCTCCTTTCAGGGAATAATTTCCATTCCATCTTTCCTTGTAGGGCAATCTCTGCATCAAAACTCTCCTGTGTAATAGAGCTACATCTGGTTTGGGTTTTTTTTTTTTGCTGCCCACAGCTGTGTATGTCCTGACGGACCATTTTTATTCACAAATTTTAAAACTGCGTAGCTTACTTGTCTCGTGCTAGAGCCACCCCAATGTTTGCTTTTCCAGCTTACTAAAGGTTTTCCATAATAATTGTACTGACCGTTGTTAAGTAGCTAGAAATGATTCCTGCCCATTTCACCCTCTTAGAAGCTCCTACTCAGCTCCCTTTTATCATGTAAATTTACATAAATGCTGAATATATTTGGATCCTGTCACTGCAGTGCAAGTATTGATTTCTGATAAAGTAGATATATAGGAACCATGGTCTGATGGGCCAGATATTGACATTTTGCCATTGGGTGCAGAGTTCAAATCTAACCTATGCCAAGCATGCAAATAAAAGTGTTGTGTACACTGACTGTGAAAGATATTTTGTGAAGACAGTTTGGGCACTCAACCAGTTCCAGGTTAATTAAATAGGACCAACATTATTTTAGTAAGGCGTTTGATAAGGTTCCCCATGGTAGGCTACTGCAGAAAATACGGAGATATGGCATTGAGGGTGAGTTGGAGGTTTGGATTAGGAATTGGCTGGATGGAAGAAGACAGAGGGTAGTAGTTGATGGCAAAGTTTCTTCATGGAGTGCCGTCACTAGCGGTGTTCCGCAAGGATCTGTTTTGGGACCATTGCTGTTTGTCATTTTTATAAATGACCTGGAAGAGGGGTTAGAAGGTTGGGTGAGCAAGTTTGCGGATGATACGAAAGTCGGAGGAGTTGTTGACAATGAGGAAGGATGTGGCAGGTTACAGCAGGATATAGAGCAGCTGCAGAGCTGGGCAGAAAGGTGGCAAATGGAATTCAATGTAGCTAAGTGTGAGGTGATTCACTTTGGGAAGAATAGCAAAAAGATGGGGTACTGGGCTAATGGTAGTGTGGATGAGCAGAGGGATCTTGGTGTCCATGTACACAGATCTCTGAAAGTTGCCACCCAGGTAAATAGTGCGGTGAGGAAGGCATATGGCATACTGGCTTTTATTGGTAGAGGAATTGAGTTCCGGAGTCCTGAGGTCATGATGCAGTTGTATAAGACTCTGGTGCGGCCGCATCTGGAATATTGTGTGCAGTTTTGGTCGCCATACTATAGGAAGGATGTGGAGGCACTGGAACGGGTGCAGAGGAGGTTTACCAGGATGTTGCCTGGTATGGAAGGAAGATCGTATGAGGAAAGACTGAGACACTTGGGGCTGTTTTCATTAGAGAAAAGAAGGTTTAGGGGTGACTTGATTGAGGTGTACAAGATGATTAGGGGGTTAGATAGGGTTGACAGTGTGAACCTTTTCCCGCGTATGGAGTCGGGTATTACAAGGGGGCATAGCTTTAAATTAAGGGGGGGTAGATATAGGACTGAAGTTAGGGGTAGGTTCTTCACTCAGCGAGTCGTAAGTTCATGGAATGCCCTGCCAGTAGCAGTGGTGGACTCTCCCTCTTTATGGGCATTTAAGCGGGCATTGGATAGGTATATGGAGGATAGTGGGTTAGTATAGGTTAGGTGGGCTTGGATCGGCGCAACATCGAGGGCCAAAGGGCCTGTACTGCGCTGTATTCTTCTATGTTCTATGTACACTGTTGTTTTCTCATGGCATTCTAAGATTGAGGGCAAAGTGGTGCTGGATCAAAGCTATACTTGTTCCGAAAGAGCTTCTATTGACAACTTGAATTGGGGTGAGTTCCATTTCACAGGTTTGTTGCAGGAATGAAGGCAGTAATTCAGCCTGACATACAAGTGCCTCTGCAAGAGCAATTCACCTAATTCAACTTCCTCGTCTTTTTCCTAGAGCCCTGAATATGTTCCCTCATCAGATTATCTCTCACAGTTGAATCTGTCACCATTGCATCCTTTTACTGGTCCCCTTAACTTGGTATCCAGCCTGAAGCCCCAGCATTGTGGGAGGTGCCACCTTTTCAACAAGCTATTAAACCCGAGTTTTCCATTTCTCCTCTGCTAATTATAGAAACAAATTAATCCTGTAGTGCTATCCATTTTTTTTAATGGGATCACTTGCATGGCCAGTATTTAACTTTCTCTCCCTTGAGAAGGTGTTTGCGAACTATATTCTTAAATAAAACTGTGCCGTTTGCAAAGCCATTTTGTAGGACATGGGGGTCAACTAAAGGAATGATAAAGGGAAAGCAGCGGATGTAACACATCTAGATTTTCTGAAGGTATTTGATATGGTACCACACAGGCTGCTTAATAACAGTCCATGGTGTTAGAGGTCGTGTATTATTATGGATAGAGGATTGACTGACAAATAGATGCCAGCGAGTTGAGATATAACTGGTATTTTCATGATGGCTGTAACTAGTGGGGTACCACAGGTATTAGTGCTACGGCCATAATTAACAATTTATGTTAACTTGGATGAGGAAGGTTGAATTTACTGTTGCAAAGTTATCAGATGACACAAATGTACATGGGAAAACAAGCAATGAGGATGAAGCAGAGGCTCCAGAGGGGGATAAAAAAGTTGAGTGGGTAAAAACCTGGCAATATAATGTGGGGAAATGTGGAGTTAATCATTTTAGCTGGAGGGATAGAGGAGCTGAAAGTTGTTTAAATGTGATTCCCTAATGCATAGGTAATGCATTATAAAAGGTGGAAGGGTTTGTTAAAACTATCTAAGGCAGTTGTCAGACCACAGCTGGAGAGCTGTGAACAAGTTGAATGGGTGCTCATGTGTAGGAGACCTACCTATTCATATTTTATTTAGTCATGGGCATCACTGGTCTGGCCTCACTGGCCATGATTTATTGCCCATCCTTAGTTGCCCTTGAGATGGTAGTAGTGAGCTCAAAATAAAAGGATAATTTGACAAGGCACCTCACAAAAGGTTGGGTCATGAGACCCCAGGGTGTTGAAGGTGGTATATTGGCATGGATAGAGAATAGGCTCATGGGCAGGAAACAGTGAATGGAGATAAGGGGGTCTCTTTCAGGTTGGTGACTCATGACCTGTGCAGTTCCAGAGGGATCAGTGCAGGGACCGCAATTGTTTATAAGAAATGCTAAGGAAGGGAGTGAGAGTACTGTGGCCAAGTTTGCAGATGACACTAAAATAGATGGAAAGGTTGGTTGTGAGAGGGATACAATGAGTTTACAGAGAGATATTGATAAGTTAAGTAATGGACAAAAGGTTGGTAAATGGAGTATAATGTAGGAGAATGCCAAGTTGTTTTTTTTGGAAGGGAGAACAAAAGGGAGTGTTATTTAAATAGAGAAAAAATTGCAGAAAGCAATAGCACAAAAGTACTTAGGGGTCCTTGTGCGCAAAACACAGAAAGCCATCTCATAGGTGCAGCAAGTAATCAGGAAGGCTAATGGAATGTTGGCCCTTAATTCAAGGGGATCGGTTATAAGAGTAGGGAAGTCACTGCAGCTGCAAAAGGTGAGACCATATCTGGAGTCCATTGAGCAGTATTGGAGATGGTTCAAAGAAATTTCACCAGGATGATCCCTGATATGGAGGGATTTGTTTATTAGCAAAGGCTCATGCTGGTAAATGCTGAGAGAATGTTTCCCTTATGGGAACATTTAGGACCAGAGGGTATAGTCTCAGAATAAAGAGATGACAATTTAAGACTGAGATGAGGAAGAATTTATTTCTTCTGAGGGATGAGAGTATTTGGAATGCCTTGCCACAGAGAGCTGGGGGGTGGGGCAGAGTCTTTGTGTATATTTAAGACTGAGATAGATAGATTCTTGATCAGAAGGGGAATCGAGGGTTATGGGAAATGGCATGAAAGTGGATGAGAGTAACTTGGATCTCCAATGATCCTATTGAATGGTAGATCAAGCTCAAGGGGTCCAACAGCCTCCTGTTCCCATTCCTTATGACTTTATAGTCTTCAATGCTTGCTTATGGTTTATTGTGAGATTATTCCATGACCACAGTGCTTCTATTTACTTGTTTGTAAACTCTTCACTCATTTTTAATTAAAATGAACTTATTCCAGATATTTTTGGGTCAAATTGTGTTTTACAGGTTCTGAACTCTCTAAACTTTTGCCAAAAGAAAGTTTTGGAAAGGATAATTTTTTCTGCTCACCCATAATCAATGGTAAAAATCCTAGCCTGTAGATATCTAAAATTATGATACTATATCTGTTGCAAATACTTACTTGGATTGAATTGGAATGAAGTGCATGTGTGGTAAGAACTAACTACAACTTGGCACAGATTGTGACAGACATAATTTATGAATAGGCAGGTAGTACCAGGTACAGTCACATACCACACCTCTGTGTGAAAATGTTACCTGTTATATCTTTCTCATCTCACCTTAAAATAGTGCCCTCTAGTTTTGAACACCACCACCCCCTCACCCCACCCAACCCACCGAAGAGAAAAGACCTTTGCTGTTCATCCTACCTATATATGTTGTCAATTTATGTTATAAGAACATTCAGGCAGGCAAAGGTGAGGACTGCAGATGCTGCAGATCAGAATCTAGATTAAAGTGGTGCTGGAAAAGCACAGCAGGTCAGGCAGCATCCGAGGCGCAGGAAAATCGATGTTTTGGGCAAAAACCCTTAATCAGGAATGATTCATTTTCCTGCGCCTTGGATGCTGCCTGGCCTGCTGTGCTTTTCCAGCACCACTCTAAGCTAGACTCTATAAGAACATTCAGGCAGAATTTGCTTTTGAAGACCTATTTTCTTGTAACCGTCTGTGCGCACATCAGCCATGCTTTGGATGAATTGTTAAAGCCAGAATCCATTGACCATCTCAGATGGACATTAAAGAGCCTGTGGCACAATTCTGAAAAAAGGGCAGAGAAACGTTGCCAGTTGTCCTGGGCTAATATTAGTCCCGAAAACTAACTTCAACTCAAGAATGGATGGTCTTTTCACAAACTCAGCACAATTTGTGGGACTTCACTGGATACAAATTGGTTGCCGTGTTACTTCTGTAACAGTAGTGACAATACTTGAAATGTATTCAGAAGATCATGATGTGCTTTTGTACTTCCCAAGGTTGCAAAACAGATGCTGGGAATTTGCAACTGAAAGCAGGAAATGCTGGCTATATTCAGGTCTGGCAACATTTCTGATGAGACAAACAAGTTAACATTTCAAATCTGTAACATTTCATCAGAACCATCGTAAGTGCAAGTCCTTAACAGATAAAGAGCCATGATTTTGAAGCTGTCTGAAATAAAGCAATATTGAAGCCTTGAGACTAACTCATAGAATTAAAGAAAAAAGGGGCTCATTAATAAAAATAGCTATTTTGAAGAACAATTGTATTGTGCACCTAAATTGTACAATGTACCACAGTAATACTGTCCACCAAAGCAGGTCCTGGCAACTGAAATTTGTTGCTGTCCTTTACTTTTGTTCTAAGTTTGTCACCTGTTGTTATTAATGGAGCAAATCTTTTAAAATAAAATGAAACGAGTTTAACAGGAATTGCGTCAGTTGATAAGGGTAGAATTAACCTCAACTGGAATGTGGCTATTGAGGACATCTGGTGAAAATGGGAAAAAAGAAATCAAGCTTGACAGGGATATATTTCCGACTGTAGAGTTTGAGCAATGTATAGGAGGGTTGCTGGTGCCTGTGGAACTAAAACATGTGAGAGGAGACAGAATTTTCAAAAGAGAAAAGAAGGAAATAGGTGAAAAGAAAAAAAAGAAAAAAGCCACAACTTTAAAAAGAATGAATGTGTCTGAAGAAAGAGGCAGCACTTAAGTTGGCACAGTAGTTCAGTGGCTAGCACTGCAGCCTCACAGTGTCAGGGATCTGGGTTTAATTCTATCCTTGAATGACTGTGTAGAGTTTGCACATTGTCCGTGTGGATTTCCTCCGGGTGCTCCGGTTTCCTCCCACAGTCCAAAGATGTGTAGGTTAGGTGGATTAGCCATGGGAAATTGCCCAAAGTGTCAAAGGATGTGCAGGCTAGATGGATTAACCATGTAAATGCAGGTTACAAGAAAAGGGTATGGGGGTGGGTTTGGGTGAGATGCTTTTTGGAAGGTCATTGTGGATACGATGGGCTGAATGGTCTGTTTCCACACTCTAGGGATGCTATGAATTGCCATTAGTCCTTTATAATTCCCAGTGGAAAACTATAAATTTATTTCTCCTAGTAATGGACCCATGCTTAAATTTGACACTGATTTGGTTTATAAACAAAGGTTTGGGGTTACCATCATAAAATGCCTCTCATCCCCATCCCTCACAATTGCTCCCCCACCGACTGCCAAGGGCTCCTAATAATCAACAACTCTACTCAGGACATTCATTCAGAGGAACATTTCTGAAAAGCACAGTTTTTGTGGTGTTCCTAGGATGTTTCTCCCAGTGTTTGCTCACAGTCTTGTTCTGAATCACACAACAAAAGAGGTCCCTTGGCTCATCAAGTCTGTACCACCAAAAATATATGACTGTCTGCACTAGTCCCACTTTCCCACACTAGATCCATAGCCTTGGATGTTATAACATTCATCAAGAGCTCATCCAAGTACCTTTTAAAGAATAGAAGGTTTCACTCCTCAACTACCCTCCCTGGCAGTGCATTCCAGATCTCCACCACTCGTGGGCGGCACGGTGGCACAGTGGTTAGCACTGCTGCCTAACAGCGCCTGAGACCCGGGTTCAATTCCCGCCTCAGGCGACTGACTGTTTGGAGTTTGCACGTTCTCCCCGTGTCTGCGTGGGTTTCCTCCGGGTGCTCCGGTTTCCTCCCACAGTCCAAAAGATGTGCAGGGTCAGGTGACTTGGCCATGCTAAATTGCCCGTAGTGTTATGTAAGGGGTAAATGTAGGGGTATGGGTGGGTGTCGCTTCGGCGGGTCGGTGTGGACTTGTTGGGCCGAAGGGCCTGTTTCCACGCTGTAATCTAATCTAATCTAATCACTCTCTGGGTGAGAAAACTTTTCCACAAATCACCTCTAAACCTTCTGCCTTTCACTTTAAAAATATGCCCCTTTGTCATTGACCCTTCAACTAAGAGGAACAGCTGCTTTCTTTCAGGCCCCTGTCCATGACCTAAAGGTTAATCTTTGATATTCTGAATGAATTTTGAAGCCTGTGGCATTTGGGCAGTGGAATGGTCTGACTGGGTTCGTCTATACTGATCGAGCATCAACTCAACCGTCTGCATCGACACTTTCTGTCTCATAATGTCTTTATGATTCCAGGCATAGCATTTCTTAAGAGGACAGCAGAGATACCTCCAAATCTTACTGCAGGAAGAATATTTTAAGAGACAGCTAGCTACATACTCAGCAGCTGTCAACTTCTAAACAAATATCTTCACAGTTAAATTGTACAAGTTTGTTCTAAGTCATAAATATAAAGCTCTTGAGGTAACCAACAAGATTCTAGATCTCAACAAGTAAATGTTCTTAACTAGGCAGGTTCAATTGAGATATTGGACAATTATTGAGATAGAAAGAAGGGTATGGGGAAAAGAAAGAGATTGGCACTAGGTAATGATATTCATTTGATGAGCTGGTATAGGTATGGTGGGCCAAATGGCCTCCTTCTGTATCATAACAATTCTGTGATTCTATGTGAACAGAAAGGAGAGAGTTTGCCTTTTAGCTGTCCTTTCAGAAGAGTTGGTCACCCTGGAGAACACAGGTATAAGGATGGAGTCATACTTGGCAGTGGCTCCCCCATAATCAAAGCCCTCAGACCCTCACCATCTTTGTCTACTGTCAGTTGGGTCAGATATGAGTGACCAACTGGAACTGGAGCAACACCCCAGCTAAGGTCAGCCAAATGAGTATGCTGTCAGATTCGAGAAACAAGAATTGGAGGCAGATTAGGCCCTTCAGCCCCATGAACCTACTTCACCATTCAATGCAATCACAGCTGATCTGGTTGTGGTCTCTCCTCATAACCCTTGGCTTCGGGTCAATCAAATACATGTCTAACCCAGCCCTGAATATGTGGAATGATCCAACCTCCACTGTTTCTGGAGAAGAAAATTCCACAGGTTAACAATTGTCATGGACCAGACCCAACCTCCTCAAAACAAAGGAGATAGTCTAGACCCTAACGTTTATCATATTTAGAGATGAGTGTAAGACACTGTGTTCCAGGTGTGATTTGATTGGTCAAACTTCTTGGCTTTATGCAAAACACACTTTAATCTTAGCCGGAAGTGGGTACAGCAGATGCTGGAGATTAGAATCAAGATTAGAGTGGTGCTGGAAAAGCACAGCAGGTCAGCATCCAAGGAAGAGGAAAATCAACGTTTCGGGCAACGTTTATTCTTACACCACAGTTACAGTACAAACATGAAAAGAAGAATTAACATAACTCTAACTCTGTTGAAATGCTTAGCGTCATAGAGTCATAGAGATATACAGCATGGAAACAGACCCTTCGGTCCAACTCATCCATGTGGATCAAATATCCCAACCCAATCTAGTCCCACCTGCCAGCACCCAGCCCCATATCCCTCCAAACCTTTCCTATTCATATACCCATCCAGATACCTTTTAAATGTTGCAATTGTACCAGCCTCCACCACTTACTCTGGCAGCTCATTCCATACACGTACCACCCTCTGCGTTAAAAAGTTGCCCCTTAGGTCTCTTTTATATCTTTCTCCTCTCACCCTAAACCTATGCCCTCTAGTTCTGGACTCCCCCACCCCAGGGAAAAGACTTTGTCTATTTATCCTATCCCTGCCCCTCATGATTTTATAAACCTCTATAAGGTCACCTCTCCGCCTTCGACCCTCCAGGGAAAACAGCCCTAGCCTATTCAACCACCTACTACTCATCAACTGCTCCAATATAGCAACATCCCATAAACATACCTTTGGCAAAGGCAAATTCAGAAAAACTATTTCCCTCACTTTCTATCTCTTCCAGTCCAGGAGAAGGAACGCTCACTGAATGAATTTGGCAGCAGAGAGGAAACTCAAACTTTTAGAAGCAGCAGAGAAAGAGCTGTATCTAGCAGCTTTAACTCTTCAACAACTGAGAGCAAAACTAAAACCCTGGGACTGACTCCACCCACTCATTGTTTTTTTGTCTAATTTTTTTAAAATGCCAAGCTATTTGCTCTGCTTACCATGGAGCAGGTTTATTTGAGAAGTACTAGCTTTCGGAGCACTAGTGCTTCCAAATAAACCTGCTAGACTATAACCTGGTGCGGTGTGATTTTAACAGTCTCACGCCGGCTCCTCCACATCATGGCTACCATGGAGCAGACACCTCGGCAACAGGTTTACAACACCTCTCTTCAAGAGAAACAGGACAGAAAAAAGGCACATATCATTACACAATCCTCAAACAGAAAAATAAATTGCCTTTTCTCTGAGTTAAATAAAAGACTCTTAACTTGTTATCTGTACCTCCTGTTTCTGGATTCTCACACAGGAGAAAATGTCCCTCAGCATCATCTCTGTCAGGTCCATTCAGGATTTTTCTTTATTCATTTACAGGATGAGGGTGTCACTGGCTAGGCCGCATTTATTGCCCAGAGGGCAGTTAAGAGTCAACCCAATTGCTGTGGGTTTGGGTTTGCTGTGGGTTTGATGACAGCTTCCTTCCCTGAAGGACATTGGTTACGCAAATGGGTTTTTCACAACAGTCAACAATGGATTCATGGTCATCATTAGACTTTTAATTCCAGATTTATATTGGGTTCAAATCCCACTGCCTGCCATTGCAGGACTTGAACCCAGGTCCCCAGAATGTTATCTGGGTCTCTGGATTAACAGTCCAGCGATAAAGCCACTAGGCCATCACCTCCCCTCTTACATCTTTTGGTCCTCAAACTCCAAAAGGTGCAATCCCAATCTGCTCAACCTTGCCTCAAACCATTCAAGTTCAGCTCAATACTCTTCATCTCAAGCGCTGGGGGTAACTTCCCTGGAAAGGCTCCACCGAGAGACTGTCAAAGCAGAATGGCCTTTCATAACCATGACGAGTAGAAGATCCACAGGATTCTTGAGTGGGGTGAATGTGTATCACATTCTGGAGATGACATACGGAAAAATGCATCAAGAGAACAGGTAGAATTCCATGTTAAACACTGAGCAAACATTAAAAAATGAGAGCCCATCAACTACTGAAATGTCACAGAGGCAGTGACTTACAGGAAAGGAAATGCTCATTATCATGAACTAAATATTTTGTAAATTAAAATACAGAGTCTACCAGTTACATTGCATAAGCAAAAGTTGCACTTAGTTTTGTGGTCTTGTTTTCTTGAAGTTTAATTATTTTTTGCAGTTTTGTTATACTCGCAGAGACATCTCAGTTTTTACATAACATCAGTAACTACACTTCTATAGTACTTTCTTGGCTGTAAAATGCTTTGGCACATCCTGAGATTGTATAGGGTGCTCTAGAAATGCAGTTTATTCTTTCTTATGCCACACATAGATACTTGCATTAAGTTTATTCTCATCTGCTTTTAAGTAAAACCTAATGTTGGCCCAATTTGAAAGAAGTGTTTTTATGACACCATATTGTTGTAGACTTGAGGTCAATCCCAGCTTTATGCACACATGAGGCATCCTTTTTGTCTCCACGAGACTCCAGATGTTTAGTCAAAGAATGTGCAAAGCACTGTTGATATCAGAGAGTGTTAACATGAAGGGATAGGGAGGGAGAGGACCAGGGCGGTGATGATAATATCAAGGACACAGTCGGTGGGGGGGGGGAGGCAAAATGGACAGCAGGAGTCACAAAAGAGATGGTTTCAGTGAGTAATCTGAAGGACAAAGTCACTTGGGAGTCCTAGTTCAGATTTGCTTAAGGTTAACTTGCAGGTTTAGTTGGCAGGTAGGAAGCAAATGCAATGTTAACATTCATTTCAATAGGGCAAGAACAGAGATGTTCTGCTGAGGCTGCAGAAGGCTTTGGTCAGACTGCATTTGGAATATTGTGGGCAGTTTTGGAACCCCTGTCTAAGGAAGGATGTGCTGGCTTTGGAGGGAGTCCAGAGGAGGTTTACAAGAACGATCCTGGGGATGAAGAGCTTGTCATATGTGGAGCAGTTGAGGACTCTGGGTCTGTACTTGATGGAGTTTAGAAGAATGAGGGGGGATCTGATTGAAACTTACAGAGTACTGAGAGGTCTGGGTAGAATGCACATGCAAAAGGTAATTCCACTAGAAGAGAGTCCAGGACCTGACGGCACAGCCTCAGAGTGAAGGGATGACCTATTACAACTGAGATGAGGAGCAATGTCTTCAGCCAGAGGGTGGTGAATCTGTGGAACCCAGTGCTTCAGAGAGCTGTGGAGGCTAAGTCATGGAGTGTATTTAAGACAGGGATGAATAAAGGATTGAGGTTTGCAGGCAGCAGACAGGAGAATGAGTTGAGAAACATATCGGCCATGATAGATTGGTGGAGCAGATTTAATGGACCGAATAGCCTAATTCTGCTCCTATATCTTGTGGTCTTCTGGTAATGAAATAGAGTGGACAATACAATGGGACAGGGCCATCTGCAACTGGAGACAAGATGTAACAAAGCAAACCGTGATATCTCACCCTGGAGTTGCAAACAGGAAGTGAGTGAGTGAAATCAAAATAAAATCCATTGTTCAACACTGACTTTTCTTTTTAAAAAAGATGTTAGAATAAACAAAAACTGACTCTTTCCATGACTTCAAGTGAAATTTCATCAGTCACATGTTAACTCCTATTGGTAGAAACTACAGTAGACCCCAATATCGGGAACAGGCACCAACCATTCAGCCCCTCTAACCCATTCTGTCATTCAATGATTCAATGGCTGGCCAATGATCTAATTCTGTACATCAGTAACTACACTTCTATAGTACTTTCTTGGCTGTAAAATGCTTTGGCACATCCTGAGATTGTATAGGGTGCTCTAGGTGTGGTGGTGATTGTATAGGGTGCTATAAGGTGTGGTGACTCCCCTTCACCTCTTTCCTTCTTACCTTTAATTCTCAAAAATCTTATCAGCCCTGGATTTTAAAATTAACCGTAAATTTACTGTAAATAATCACTGGTGGAATTAAGTTCCAAATCTCTTCCGATTTTTTCTGTGCATCCAAGTGTTTTCTAATTTCACTCCTGAAAGGTCTGAAGTTTAGACAATGCTTCCCCTCACTCTAAACTGTCCCAGTCAGCAGAAGAAGTTTCTCCTTATCCATCTCTCTGATCCTCTCCTTATGTTGAATATCTTTAAAGTTCTAATTTCCAGGAAATACAACCTTACTTGCTTGTCATCTCTCTTCACAGTTTTATCCTTGGAAACAGATTCTGGTAAATCTACACTGCGCTCCAAGGTACTTTCCAAAGGTGTGTTCTCCAAGAATTGGAGAAGGTATTTGACACTGGGTTTGCTGTGCTCTGAAGACTGTTTGCTGCTACACTGGCTGTTTCCTGCCCTCTTGCAACCGACTTACTGCATCTTGCAATTATTTGTGCGCAGTTGAGGCCATGTTCCTGTCAAATTAGAACGCCCAAATTAGTACGCACATTTCATTTTCAAATGTTAGGCAGGCTCAAACATGAACCCCTTTAGTATTCCATTACCCCATTTCTCTTAAACTTTTTACTCTTAAATCAATGATGTGCTGAGCACTGTTGATAAAACTGATGATCCTGATGATTAGCACAGCAGTTGTGGACCTTTGTTGATGCAGCCAGAATGTCGCAGTTTCAAAGACCATCCCAGAAGCTCTGGTCTGACACCCCAGGGATTTACTAAAGAAGTGGTGTTGTGGTGAACTGTTCACTCAATATCTCATCCAGTGAGAGGCAGAGATCCTCTTGCAGCCTTGTAAGGAAACAGGTGTCGGGAGAATTCTGCTGGTGTCCTGCTTGACAATCAACCTTCAAACAATAAAAGCCCAGATAAAAATCAGATTGAGCTCGAGATTATTCTGGGTGTTGGCCCCAGGAGAAAGAAGGTAAAAACAATGACTGCAGATGCTGGAAACCAGATTCTAGATTAGTGGTGCTGGAAGAGCACAGCAGTTCAGGCAGCAGGAGAAAGGTCAGGAGTTGTCCAAAATTAGGTCAGATAGACTGACGGTTCTGAGATGAGTGGGATTTGTTTTATGCAAAATGCTCGCCTCCATTATAACAGATGTTCATGCCTCCAGAGCAACTTATTGTAACAGAAATATGCTATATGATGCCTTTTGAGAGACCACTATTTGAATACAATTCTACAATGTTCACGTTAAACAAAGGTAAAGCATTGCATTTTAATAGCATCTTTCAAAATTGCAGGATGTCCCAAAAATGCCTTAATTAGAATGCTTTATGAAGAGCCAATTCGGTGCTTTTGAAGGGCGCTCACTCTAAGGGGTCACTTAGCTGGATGGCTGGTTTACAACACAGAGTGATGCTAACAGCATGGGTTCAATTCCTACATTGGCTGGTATTACCACAAAAGAGTCTCCTTCTTAACCTTCCCTCCTTGCTTAAGGTGTGGTGACCCTCAGTTTAAACCATTGCCAGTTGTATCTCTGTCTCATGGGAGAACAGCCCTGTGTGTTTTTGCTTTTACTCATTGCTGTGATATAGGAAAAAAAGCCAAAGTTAATTCCAATTCAATAACATCATTATGATCAGATAACCCTTGATTGAGGGGTAAATATTGGCCAAGGAGAAGTGCAAGTCAGTCATGCTGAAATCCCCTGGTGCTCACCCTATTAACCTTCGCATAAACCAAATCAGCCGCTGACATTTCCGCCACCTCCAAACAGACCCCACCACCAGGGATATATTTCCCTCCCCACCCCTTTCCGCCTTCCGCAAAGACCGTTCCCACCGTGACTACCTGGTCAGGTCCAAGCCCCCCTAAAACCCACCTTCCCATCCTGGCACCCTCCCCTGCCACCGCAGGAATTGCAAAACCTGCGCCCACACCTCCTCCCTCACCTCCATCCAAGGTCCTAAAGGAACCTTCCACATCCATCCAAGTTTTACTTGCGCATCCACTAATATCATTTATTGTATCCGTTGCTCCCGATGCGGTCTCCTCTACATTGGGGAGACTGGACGCCTCCTAGCAGAGCGCTTTAGGGAACATCTCCGGGACACCCTCACCAATCAACCACACCGCCCTGTGGCCCAACATTTCAACTCCCCCTCCCACTCTGCCAAGGACATGGAGGTCCTGGGCCTCCTTCACCGCTGCTCCCTCACCACCAGACGCCTGGAGGAAGAAGGCCTCATCTTCTGCCTCGGAACACTTCAACCCCAAGGCATCAATATGGACTTCACCAGTTTCCTCATTTCCCCTTCCCCCACCTCACCCCTGTTCCAAACTTCTAGCTCAGCACTGTCCCCATGACTTGTCCTACCTGCCTATCTTCTTTTCCACCTATCCACTCCACCTTCCACCCCCAACCTATCACCTTCATCCCCTCCCCCACTCACCTATTGTACTCTATGCTATTTTCTCCTCACCCCCACCCTCCTCTCACTTATCTCTCCACCCTTCAGGCTCTCTGCCTGTATTCCTGATGAAGGGCTTTTGCCTGAAACGTCGATTTTACTGCTCCTCGGATGCTGCCTGAACTGCTGTGCTCTTCCAGCACCACTAATCCAGAATCTGGTTTCCAGCATCTGCAGTCATTGTTTTTACCATGCTGAAATCTTGCCTTGTGTCTTATATCTTCAGCTCCCACCACTTATGGGAGTATCTTATGCCAGTATCTTATGTTGTTGTGGTCAGCTATCTAAACCATTTGGGATGTCCTGAATAGTTTTATTGCCACCAATCCTTCATGCTGATGGTAGTCTAAGTTACTGATAGTATGTGGGAATGGATACCCACATGAGACAGGAGAAAGTGTATAGTCTTGATTAAATAGAATACGTATAAAATGTATTACTTAATAGCTTGTTACGTTATATCTAAGGTATATTATTGTGTACAGTTTAAGTCTCCTTATCCCAAGGAAGGAAGTTCTATGACTGGTTTAGCAGCATGTTTCTTGGAATGGTTGGACTTGAATATGAAGCGAGACTGGATCAATTAGGGCTATATTCCCTAGAGTTGAGAAGAATGAGGTGGGAATTCTCATGGAAATGTATAAAATTTTAACAGGACTAAACAGGGTAGACTCAGGAAACATGTTCCCAATATCAAAGGAGTCCAGAACCAGGGCTCACAGTCTGAGGATACAGAATAGTCCATTTGGGACTGAGTTGAGGAGAAATGTCTGCACCTAGAGAATGGTGAACCTGTGCAATTCTCTGCCACAGAAAGCAGCTGAGGCCAAAACACTGAATATTTCCAAGAAGGAGTTAAATATAGCTCTTAGGGATAAGGGGATCAAAGGGAATGGGGAGAAAACGGGAATAGGATAGTGAGCTGGATGATCAGCCATGATCATATTAAATGGTGGAGCAGCCTCGAAGGGCCGAATGGCCTACTCCTGCTCCTGTTATGGCCTCCTGTCACACATCAGATTCAATTTAAGAGCCAGCAGCAGATCTGTAGATGGACTGAGGACAGTTTAGTTTCTCCCTGGAACAGTTCCTCATATCCTGATGGGTGGAGCTTATTTTGTGATGTCAATTAATTCTTTTAAACCCTAAGCACCTTATACAACATTGTGGTCGTTTACATTCTGCAGAGACTTAACTGGGTTCAAATGCAAATGATAATTGTGCCCCACCCTTCACAACATGTGTACAGTCCCAATGAAACCGCTAAGATGACCAATTTGTCTGATTGGCTGCTATCCAGCAGGAAAGCAATTCACTCTAAGTTTCATCATTAATAGAAAATAACTATTTATCATAAAATATAATTTTAACAAATAGTGTAGAACATAAAAGAAAGCATTACTAATCTATTATTTTGCAACTTAAATTATACCCTTTTAATACCCTAAATGTACACACACTCATTCATGATTAACGCAGACAAATGCTATAATATGGTTTGACACATATTATAGTTGGAAAAATATCAGCAAGGGAAATAAAACTCGGAAGATTAAAGGTTCAGAACTCAGGGTGGTTTAAGTTATCTCTCTTTTTGATTTTTAGCATTGATGACATATTATTGTCTATGAATGAATGGATGTTCTTTACTCTTAATAGTTGTTCCAAGGGACATTACATTTTTTTCCATTAAGTTTTCTCAGTTTTTCCGTCTTTTTACTAAGTCCAGAAGAAGAAGAGGAAGAGAGAGAGAGAGGGAGGGAGAGAGTGAATGTTTTCAGATTCCTGGCTCTGGAGGTCTTTGTTTGCTCTGCACTTACAGATTTGTGACAAATTTCAAAGGCTTTCATCAGGCAGTCTTTTCTTAACTCAAAGATTCCTGTGCCACTTTGTCTCAAACTAACCTGCTTGCTGCTTCAAAAGTAACAATTTCTTACATGGTTGAGAAAGTGCAGCCTTTGACTTTTCCAACTTGAAAATTTTTTCTGGCATTTTGGAAATTTTGCAATGTCCAACTTCCATCCCATGATATCCGTAAAGGAAAACAAAGTATCATCCTTTACAGAAAGCAGACAGAACTTTGGTTTAATTTTCCACCCAAAACTTGAAATCTCCGACCATGAAGCGGCGCCTCAGTATTACCCTGAGTGTCTGATTAAATTTTGGACTCAAGTCTTTTGAGTGGGGTTGGAACACACTAACTTCTGACTCAAAGGGAAGAGTATCACTTGAAAGGAAAGGACTAGAGGAGAGAAATTTCAATTTTCTTTATTCCTCCAGGTGACGCGAACACTGTTGCTTCAGAATACCTTTACAAAGAAAAACATTTTGGCTAATGACACTTCAGGGGGATTTAAACAGTTTGTGACTAACACTTAAAATCAACAGGGCAGGAAAAGATCAGCTGGTCCAACACACCATGATGGATTGAGCAGAGTAACTCGGTACTTATTTCCTTCCCTGACCTCTACTACTCAACTTCCCACCACTAAGTGCTGCCCTGTTAAAATAAGTAGTCAAAATATACAGACTAGAAGATATTCAGCATTTATACGGAATTTCTTTTGCATCTTTCCTCAAGTAGTGATGAGAGGATTAGCTGACGTATAAATGTGGATAAATATGAGGTTATCAGCTTTGGAAGAAAAAACAAGAAGGCAGATTAATTACTCCAAGAGTGGTGGGTGTGTGGAATGCACTGCCAACAGTGGTAGTAGAGTCAGATACATTAGGGACATTTAAGCAACTCTTGGATAGGCACATGGAAAATAGTACAATGAAGGGCTTGTAGGTTAGTCTGATCTTAGAGTAGGATAAAAGGTTGGCACAACATCAAGGGCCAAAGGACCTGTACTGTTCTATGTTCATTATTATCTGAATAAAGTTAGATCAGGAAAGGGGAGGTGAAACAAGACCTGGGTAGGCCCTCTTAGACCAGTCACTGAAAGTAAGCTTTAGCAGATGAAGAAGGCAAATACTGTGTTGACCGTCATAGTGAGACAGTTCGAGTACAGGAGCAGGGATCTTTTGCTATCATTATACAGGACCTTGGTGAGACCACATCTGGAAAATTGTGCGTAGTTTTGCTCACTTTATCTGAGGAAGGATGTTTCGGTTATGGAGGAAGTGCATCAAAGGTTTATCAGACTGTTTCCTGGGATGCGAGGACTGATGTATGAGGAGGGATTGGATCATTTCGGACTACATTCAATGGAGGCTAGAAGAATGAAGGAGGGATATTAAATAAACCTATACAATACAATCAGGACTTGACAGGGTTAACTCGGGAAGGATGCTCCCAATCAATGGGGAGTCCAAAATCAGGGTTTACTGTGTAAGGTTATTGGGAAGGCCATTTTGGACTGAGATGAGGAGAAATTTCTTCACCCAGAGAGTGGTGAGCTTGTGGAATTCTCTAACACAGAAAGTGGCTGAGACTAAAACATTGAATGTTTTCAAGAGAAAGTTAGATATAGTTCTTACGGCTAAAGGGTTTGTGGAGAAAATGGGAATAGAATAGTGAGTTGGATGATCAGCCATGATTGTGGAGTAGGCTGGAAGGGCCGAATGGTCGGTTCTTGCTCCTATTGTCTATGTTTCTGTGAGAAGGGAATCACAACTGTGGAATAAATGTTCACACTAATTGACATTTAGTCTGTTACAAGTGTATGTTTCAACAAAGCTCCAGTTAATGTATCACTACCTTTAGAGCACTATTTAGTGTCGCAGGTTTATGGGAGGTGAAATCTGACTCTTAATTTAATTTTAATTAGTATAAACTGGCACTTTTATTGTTAATGAAGAATGGATCATTATGGTGTGTAATTGAAGCAAGAGAGAGCCTGGGGACATCTTTGTGCCAGGACCTGGCACCATGCCCGCGATCATCAACTGTTGATGGAATCAGTTCCTGTAATTAATTAATGTGTGGAGTAGGAACGATACGCCAATTGAAATCCCTAGAAACAACGAACACAACTGGTGCAGTTTATTTCTGCTCCACCAGCGCTGAGGCTGTACATATGTTTTTATTATTACTGTAATAATAATGCCTTTTGCACCACATCAAGAGCACAGCTCCAGTCAATGACAATGGACACATCTGAGGGTAATTATAACCTGGACAGTGCTTATTCTGTTATACTGAGCTGTCAGCTGGGGTTGGATGTACTCCTAGATGCTTGATCACATGACCTCCTGCTCCTCTCCCCCCAACACCAACCATTCTGCCCCTACTAACTCCCTCTACCCTCCCACTCCAACCATTGGTTGCCTGTCTCATTCTATCCTTGCAGTGCTTCATTTTCCAACTGAAAGCATGAAGACATTGGATAATTAGAGACAGACAGTCCCACAGCACGGAAACAGACCCTTCGGTCCAACCAGTCCATGCCGACCATAATCCCAAACTACACCAGTCCCATCTGCCTGCTCCTGGCCCGTACACCTCCAAACATTTCTCATTCATGAAGTTATCTAAATGTCTTTTAAATGTTGTAACTGTACCCACATCCACCACTTCCTCTGGAAGTTCATTCCACACACAAACCACTGTTTGTGTAAAAACAAAATGTCCCTTTTTTTTAAGATCTTTCTCCTCTCACCTTAAAAAAATGCCCCCCGAGTCTTGAACTCCCCCATCTTAGGAAAAAGGTACCTGCCATTCACATAATCTATACCCCTCATGAGCATATAAACCTCTATAACCCACAACCTCCTACGTTCCAATGAAAACAGCCCCAGCCTATCCAGCCTCTCCTTATAACTCAAACTCTTCATTCCTGGCAACATCCTAGTGAATCTTTTCTGAACCCTCTCCATCTTAATTATATCATTCCTATAACAGGGGACTAGACCTGGACACAGTGCTCCAGAAGAGGCCTCCCCAATGTTCTGTACAACCTTCACATAATTCTTGACTGTATCAGAGAATTTTGATGGTACAGAAGGCCATTCAGCCCATCATGTCAGTACCAGCTCTCTGAATGTTCATCTTATCTCAGTGCCATTTTCCTGTCTTTTCCCTATATTGCTTTGATTCAAATCATCATCCAATGCTCTCTTGAATACACTAATTGAACCTGCCTCCACCAGGTTTCAGGCTGTACATTCTAAAGAGGTAAAAACAATGACTGCAGATGCTGGAAACCAGATTCTGGATTAGTGGTGCTGGAAGAGCACAGCAGTTCAGGCAGCTTCCAAGGAGCTTCGAAATCGATGTTTCGGGCAAAGGGCTTTTGCCTGAAACGTCGATTTCGAAGCTCCTTGGATGCTGCCTGAACTGCTGTGCTCTTCCAGCACCACTAATCCAGAATGTACATTCTAAACCCTAGTTACCTGCTGTATGGAAAGCACGTTTCAAACATTGTATTTATTTGCTTTGCAAACTACTTTAAACCTCTGGTTCATGATCCATTTATGAACGGGAGCAGTTTCTCCCTGGCTAAATCCCTTGTAGTTTTGAAAAATTCAATTTAGCGTTCCCTTCTCCAATGGAAACGGTCCTAACTTTCCTGATCTAACTTTGTAAACCTCTTCTACACTCTCCAACGTGTTGAAATCCTTCCTGAAGTGTTTGGTGCTGAAGACTGAGCACAATACAGGTTCACCATAGCAGAGGTCTAACTAGTGTCTTATAAGAGTTCAGCGTAGAGCAGTGACAGTCAAGTGGTCCTTATTGCCATCTTCAACATTTTCTAACTAACCAACTGAAGTGTTCAAAGAAAGTGGAAATTAACACATCATTTTTATTTCCAATATCCCCAAAGGTTTTTCCCCTAAACGTTGCCCATCACAGGGTCTAGGTGATTGAAGTTTAATTTCTGGTGATAATCATGAAGGGCCAGCATCTGGTCCTTCTTGAGCAACTCATAAGTCTAACAACTGACCTCAGTCCACATCCCTTCTTTACACCAGAGAGCAGAGTACTCTGATCTTCTTCTCAGGGGAGAGCAGGGAGGGAGGGAGTCACCTGGACTGTGTTGACCATTTACACATCATTTCCAGAAGGCCAATGACTCAAAGACAGTAGGATTCAATCCATTACAGATCAACATGCCCGTAAGGTCATACTTTTATTGTTAATTCATTCACAGGATGTGGGCATCACTGGTAAAGTCAGCATTTATTGCCAATCTCTAATTAAGAGTTGACCACATTGCTGTGAATCTGGAGTCACGTGTAGGCTAGACCAGGTAAGGACTGCAGATTTCTTTCCTTAAAGGGCATTACTGAACCAGATGGATACATTTTGACAATTGACAGTGGTTACATGGCAATCATTAGACCCCTAATTCCAGATTTTTATTGAATTCAAATTCCACCATCTGCCGTGTTGAGATTTGAACCTGGGTCACTGGAATATTCCATGGGTCTCTGGATCAATAGTGATTGATAATACCAGTAGGTCACCTGAAACCTTTTCCAATTGTGATCTCGTTTTAAACTGATGAGTCTCCAGACTAAGGGATAGGGGAGAGCCAGGGTGGATGGAGTTTGGTGGTCAGAGACAAGGATATGGGGGGTTTGGGGAGGGTGAAATTGTGCAAGTGTGCAGGTGGTGTGAGAGAAAGTGGGAAAGGAGTTGTGAAAATGGGAGCTGGTGGGTGGTTGTGAGGGTGGGACAGGGAGGTGGGAGAGTAGGGGAGGTGGATGCGAGGATCAGCAAGGGACTTTTAAGAGTTGAGGGCAATTGAGGGTGGAGACTAGTTGTGGTGAGGGAGGGGGGAGTTGGTGGCGGGGCATATGCTATGGTTTTGAGACCCTGAGTTCTGCTGAAATTGATTCCCAGTAACTGATGGTGAATTTCTCCCCTCTCTCACTCACTAGTTCCCTCCTTTTTTGCTAATTCTTACAGTTGCCATCACGATGCTGCTCTAATTTTCCCTACCAGACACTGATTGTCCCTCACAACCCAATGCCTCTTTTTCCCAAACCCTCTCTCAGACAATGACCGGCATAACAAGGATAAGCGATTGAGGGAGTAGGAGAGGCAACTGATGGGAGTGAGAGCAAAGAAATGTTACAGTGTGGGGGTCTCATGGCAAAGTGCTGGTGTCCCTACCTCTGAGCCAAGGTACCCAGGTTCAAGTCCCACCAGCTGCAGAGGTATGTAACAGTATTCCCTAAATGGATCTAAAAGGAGGCTGATCGGCCCTTCGGAGCAAGGTGGTGAGCGGGAGTGATGGCAGTAATGGGGCCACAAGTAAACGAAGGGCCCCTAGGGCAGCATAGTGAATATTACCAAATGAAACTCAACACGACAAAATGATGAAGGGCTCCTGCCTGAAACGCCGATTTTCCTGCTCCTCAGATGCTGCCTGACCTGCTGTGCTTTTCCAGCACCACTCTAATCTTGACTCTAATCTCCAGCATCTGCAATCCTCACTTTCACCACAACAAAATGATAACCAGCCAGATGCTTGTTGCAGACCATGCTGCAGAGTTGGAGTTCTTCCAAAGAGATCAACTCCAAGAGTTTCACTGGAGCCTAGGTTCGTCTCCACAGTGATCGTCATTGTCTTACAAGAGGGGAAGACATTTGCTCTGCCCAATGCCCCGCAGTGGCAGTCACAACTCAAGGCATCTTCTGCTCTGAGGCCTTTTCTTCCACATTAACATTTGTTTTCCTCTCTAACTTTCTCTCCTCTCACTGTGGTGTGGCCCTCTATTTCCTCCTCGTGACGGGTTGCCAGCTTTGGGGTGGACATATTCCTGGAGACTTGACCATGTGACTTCCCAAATCCCTATACCTGCTCTCAGCATTGGTCAACCAGAATGTCCATCCTCCTGATGCCCAGGACCAACTGTGTAGCGAGTAGATTGATTGGATGTTTCCCAGCTTCAGTTAAACAACATCACAAGGTTCCATCTTATAACAATGAAGCAAAATTGTACAGAGGCAATTTGAAAATGCAAGTGATTTTCTTCAAGCTCTTCAATGTATTTTTTCCCACATTGCAAATGGCTGCATCCTGAAAATCAGTCTTCAATTCCTCGACAGTCCGGAATAATTTTGTAAAGTTGGCAGTCCAACCAGTCAGTCACCACAGGAGTTAAAACCAGAGCTCAGGACAAGGTTACTATTTGTCAAAGCTTCAGACAGGACACCCTGAAATATTAAGCCCCTATTTTGAGGACAGATGAACTGGCCCTCCTTTAGTATTCACTCACCCCCCCTCAGACGCGAGATTAGTTCCCTATGCCTTTCTCCCAAACTAAACTTAATTTATGTTTGAAAATACATCAACTTAACCAGGCTTACTTGAGTTAACAAAAGAGTGAGTTTATTAACTACTAAATGCATGAAGAAAATAATAATGCAACACACATGCGTGCAGATTAGAGATAATAGATGTGTCCAAAAGAAAACTAAAATAACGTATGGGCTCATCGCTGTTTCATTAATAAAGATAATGACCATTGCATTGGATGCTACCAGTGACATCAACTTTGGTAATTAGGCAGCTACTTTTGGGGATTGTGGCTTTGCAGGTTGACTGAAGTTCTTTTGACTTGCTTCCTTTCAATAGTGCTGGCAGCAGTAAGAGGAAAAGAGAATATTGCTTCTTTCCCCTGTGCTGCTTACAGGATTGGACGGTTTAAGTTATAGGGAGAGGCTGAATAGGCTGGGGCTGTTTTCCCTGGAGCATCAGAGGCTGAGGGATGACCTTATGGAGGTTTATAAAATCATGAGGGGCATGAATAGGGTGAATAGACAAGGTCTTTTCCCCGGGTTGGGGGATTCCAGAACTAAAGGGCACAAGTTTAGGGTGAGAGGGGAAAGATTTAAAAGGGACCTAAGGGTCAATTTTTTCACGCATGTATGGGATGAGTTGCCAGAGGAAATGGGCATGGCTGGTACAATTACAACATTTAAAAGACATCCGAATGGGTACATGAGTAGATGGGTACATAGAAGGATATGGGCCAAACACTGGCAAATGGGACTAGATTAATTTAGGATATCTGGTTGGCATGGATGAGTTGGACCGAAGGGTCTATTTCTATGCTGTACATTTCTATAACTCTATGACTGTTCCCAAACTGTGATATTCACAGAACACTAGTACATCAGACTACTAATACACATAGACCAGTGGTTGCAAACAGTTAACCCTTTATTTGTAAAACACAGCTATATCTGCAGCAGATGGTTTCCTGCTGAGGTGGTAGGAATGGCTAGTCAGCCTCTTGTTATCTTTTCCTTGTTGGTCTTTCTGTTTGAAGTTTCCTTGGCTCTGTATGGTTGTGATATTCTATGGGTCCACAAAGGATTCTGCCAGACAATGACTGAATTTAAACCCACTATTATTTTTTAGCTGCAGTAGATCATCAGTAAAGCAATGGAAGGTGTCATCAACAGTGCTATCACACAGCACCTGCTCAGCAATGACCTGCTCAGTGATACCCAGTTTGGGTTCACCAGGGCCATTCAACTCATTACCTCATTAGAGCCTTAGTTCAAACATGGACAAAATAGCTGAATTCCAGAGGTGAGAGTGACAGCCTTTGACATCAAGGCTGCATTTGACCAAATGTGGCATTAAGGAGTCCAAGCAAAACTGGAATCTATGGGTATTGGGGAAAACTCTCTGCTGGTTAGAGTCATACCTGGCATACAGGAAGATGTTTATGATTGTTGGAGGTCAGTCATCTCAGCTCCAGGCTATGTCTGCAAGAGTTCCTCAATTAGTGTTGTAGGCCCAACCATTTTCAGTTATTTCGTCAATGACCTTCATTTCCTAATAATGTCAAAAGTAGGGATGTTCGCCAATGATTACACAATGTTCAGCACCATTTGTGACTCCTCAGACACTGAGCACGTTCAACTGCAACAAAATCTGGTTAATATTTAGGTTTATGTTGACAGATGGTAAGTAACATTCATGCCACACAAATGTCAGGCAGTGACCATCTCCAATAAGAGAAAATCTAACCTCTGCCTTTTGACATTCAGTGATGTTACCATCAGTGAATCCCCCACTAGCAACATCCTTGAAATAGCCATTGACCTGAACTCACTACATAAACACAGTGGTGGACAAAAGCAGGTCAAAAGTAAAGAATACTGCAGCAGGTAGCTCACCTCCTGACTCCCAAAAGCCTGTGTACCATCTACAAGGCACATTCATGAGTGTGATGGAATACTTCCCATTTGCCTGGATGGGTGCAACTCCAACAACAGTCAAGGAACTCAAGATCATTATATCCACAAGTACTGTGGGCTTCTGATTCATTTTCATGACACACTAATCAAGACCTTGTGGTTTATTACAATATCTTGACTACCAAAGCCAGGGTATAATCCTGTCCACGTGAGGATATTTGCATTCAAAGATCATTCAATAAGGATCAAGAACTAATTGGAATTCCACTTTGTCCATGCCCATGGTTATGAAAAAAATTGGAAAATGGAATGTATTTTGCAACAATGTGAGCTTATATATTTTGCCAGGAAGAATAGAGGAGCTGAATTTTATTTAAATGGAAAAAGACTGTAGGAAGTTACAGCACAGAGGGATTTGGGATGCTGGCCTATAATAGAAAAGGAACAGGGTATATAGGGAGATTTTGCTAAAACTATCAAAGATCTGATTGAGACCATAGCTGGAATATTGAGAATAATTTTGATCCTCTTATCTAAGGAAAGACATGTTGGCATTGCTGATGAAGGGCTTTTGCCCGAAAAATCAACTCTCCTGGTTCACGGATGCTGCCTGACCTGCTGTGCTTTTTCAGCACCACTCTCTCGACTCTGATCTCCAGCATCTGCAGTCCTCACTTTCGCCATGTTGGCATTGCTGGCAGTCCATAGACATTTCACTCAATTTATCCAAGGCATTGAAGGATTTTCTTATGAGGAGACATTGAGGAGGTTCGATTTTACTCATTGGAGTTTAGAACAATGAAAGGAAATCTTATTGAAACACAAAAGGTTCTTATGGGGTTTGACAGGGTTGATTCAGGGAGGTTTGTGGGAGAGTCTAGGGGATGCCATCTCAGAGTAAGAACCAATCTCAGTTAGGGCAGAGATGAGGAAAATTTTTCTCAAAAGGTAGTGAATTAGTGGAATTCTTTATCGCAGAGGGCTGTTGTGGCTGGGTCTTTACATATATTCAAGGTTGAGATAAACAGAGTTTAATCAATAAGGGTTAGGGGAAAAAGGCAAGAAACTGGATTTGAGGATTTTCAGGTCAGTCACAATCTCATCGAATGATGGAGCAGACTTGGTGGGCTGAATGGCTCCCATCTCTTATTGTTATCCACAGAGTGTTGTGACTTGAGGATCAAATCTGTTTGTAAAGATGAAGAAAGGGACTGGTCCATTATATTGTCCGAAACAGTCATCACAAAACTCCAGGAGAAACTCTCCACGTATTATGATGGCATTCAAACATCCACCCACCGTCCATCTTGCAATCTTCCTAAGAACATTAAAAGAACATGGTTACAACTTCGAGAGCAGTTCAACACAAACAGCTTGTTTTAAAATAATACCTTTATTCCAGTAAAACTTGGCATTTCACAGGAAAGTTATCAGATAACATTTGACACAAAACCCACATAATAAAGAAATATGACCAAAGATTCAGTCAAAGAGCAAGGTTTGTCGCACTGATGTGTTGGTGAAAAGAGAAGTGGAGTTGAGAGTTGAGAAAGGGGATTCTAGAGTTTTGAGCCCTGTTGGTTGAAGGCGACCAGTGTCAATGACAGTGAATTGAAAATTGGAGAGACACAAGAGGCTCAAATCGGAGGAGTGTGAAGATGGTGAAGAAGAGATTACAGAGAGAGGGAGTGGGCAAGGTCTGGGCGGGGGGGGGCTTTGAATGCGAGGGTGACAATTATAAGACTAGGCCATTGATTTGATTTGATTTATTTATCATCATGTGTATTTTATTACAAAATACAATGAAAAATGTTGTAAAGTCTCGGCATTCTCCGGTGCCATCTTAAAACCCAGAAAAATAAATCACAACATAGAATATAAAGGCAGAAGAATAAAGAAATAAAGAAGAGGAAGAAAGTTAATTTGATGCGACATGGAGCCCTGATGGTGAGCATGAGGCTGATGGATGAATGGGAGGCCAGCTGTTGATAAACATCTGGGACGTTCCTTTCTGAACCCTGGAAGGTGATGTAAGTTGAGACCACAGTCATCATGACTTACCTACTTTAGCACCCAGACTCAACAGCCAGAAACCCTACTTTTGAAATTGTTGCAACTCGCTAGTGACTTGCTCCACATGTCGACAACATTCTGTGTAAAGAAAAGCCTCACAACATCTAGCCGTGTTCTACATTTGCACAACCTGTACACTCAACCCCGTTGTTTGCCCCCAGCTGATCGAGTTCAAATGCTCAGTCTGCAGAGACACAGTCCAGTCCCCTCGCCATTCCAACCTTTCCAAAGCCAGGGTAAAGTGAAAAGACCCAGCTTTCTAAGCTGAGGGTAATATATGTCGGTTATTAAGACCATGAGAAAAAGGAGTGGAAGTAAGGTCATTCGGCCCATCGAATCCACTCCGCCATTCAATCGTGGCTGATGGACATTTCAACGCCACTTGCCTGAACTCTCCCCATAACCCTTAATTCCTTGCGAGATTAAGAATTTATCAATCTCTGCCTTGAAGACATTTAACGTCCCAGCCTCCACTGCACTCTGCGGCAATGAATTCCACAGGCCCACCACTCTCTGGCTGAAGGAATGTCTCCGCATTTCCGTTCTAAATTCAACCCCTCTAATTCTAAGGTGGTGCCCACAGGTCCTAGTATCCCGCCTGACAGAAACAATTTCCCAGCATCCACCCTTTCTAAGCCATGCATTATCTTGTAAGTTTCTATTAGATCTCCCCTCAACCTTCTAAACTCTAATGAATACAATCCCAGGATCCTCAGCCGTTCATCGTATGTTAGGCCTACCATTCCAGGGATCATCTGTGTGAATCTCCACTGGACATGCTCCAGTGCCAGTATGTCCTTAGCAGGGATTTGTGTTCTCATTCACCCTCATTCATCTCCAGCTCAACAATTTCAACTCATCAGTAAAAAAATTCTTGAGTTCCACCCTGGAGTTTCTCAATAATTTCATCCCATGGACCTGGTTGAATAGTTCAGGAGGCTAATGGAATGCCTGTTAGGGAAGTACGCATGAGGACAATTCTGTACGTCATCTCTGCAGCCTGCATCCAATATCAGCAAATGCCTGATGATGGGTATCCGAGGCAAAGAGACCAGGGGTGGGTGCAGGGTCATACAGGACACTGTCATATTTGAAGGAATGTGGGTAATGTACCATTGGGTTAGTGCAGCCTCAAACTGAGGCCAAGATTCCCTTGTGACTCAAACAACCAAACAACATCCTGATCAGTACCTGCAGGAGGAAAGAGAAAAATGTGGTCTATTCATCTAGGAGGAAGAAATTAAGCCTTTTTAACAATGGTGGGAGACAAGTTGATCGCAAGAAAGCAACACTTGAAAGAAAGAACGTACATTTATATTACGCTTTTCACTATATTTCAAAGTCGCTTTTCAGCCAATGGAATAGTTTTCGAATTGTAGTCACTCTAGCACTGCAAGTTAAGGGAGAAATATTACACCAGTAACCAAGGTCTGCTTCAAATCTTTTATGTTCAGCTGAAAGGCAGAGCCGTCATTAGATTATTATTTCTTCAAAAGACACTACTGTGCTCCCCCAGTACTACATTGAAAGTATCAGTTTAGATTTTGTGCTGATGTCTCTGAGGTGAGATTTGAACTCACCACTTTCCAATTTAAAGACATCTCACTGAGTCACACCTGACCACAGCTGACTTAAAGGATAACAATGCTAAACAGACGTCAATGCAGTTTTGGTATGGGGAGAGACATAAAGAGGCTTGTAATGGAAATTAAAGGACATAGGTAGTAGTTGTGGCTGAATTGTCGAACCATTCAGCATAAAACAACAGAACTACAGTCAGTCAGTGTAGAAAACACTAGTATTACAAAGGTAACAGAGCTGTGATCCAGTCCAGGAGACGGTATGGAAGTGAATATGCTGTAGAGAAGTTCTGTTTTCCAATCTGCAGCAATCTAATTTGAGCATGTTACATGAAAAGTGAATCATGGGAACATGAGCTATAAGATAGAATAGAATCCCAACAGCATGGAAGGAGGTCATTTGGCCCATCTAGTCCGCACCAACCCTCTAAACAACATCCCACCCACCAACCCGATATTTCCTATGGCTAACCCACCTAGCCTGCACATCATAGGTAATTTAACATGACCAATCCACCTAGCCTGCACATCATGGGTAATTTAACATGACCAATCCACCTAGCCTGCACATCATGGGTAATTTAACATGACCAATCCACCTAGCCTGCACATCTTTGGCCTGTGGAAGAAACCCACGCAGACACGGCGAGAATGTACAAACTCCACACAGACAGACACTCTGAGGGTGGAATCAAACCCAGGTCCCTGGCGCTATGAGGCAACAGTGCTAACCACTGAGCCACCGTGATATTCCAGTAAGAAATGGTCCTGACGGTACACTCATCATTTTCAACGGAGAGCCAATGTGGAGAACTCACTGAAATTGAAAGGTTGGAGGGTAGTGGGGCTTCAATTCTTGAAAGGGTGGGTAGAGGCAGAAACTCTCATAACACCGAAAAGGTACTGTACTGTGCAGTTGAAGTGCTGAACCTCACTGGGCTATGGACCAAGAACTGGAATGTGGGGTTAGGCTGAATGGATACTTGAGTTGGCATGGGCAACTTGGGCTGAATGGTCTCCTTCTGCCCTGTAAATGACTATGACTATGATTTCTGTGATTCCATGAAAATGCAGTCAGGAACAGTACAGTAAAGGGTATATTTCCCAAGACAAAGCTCCCAGCACAGTAGACTGAATTGTGGATCAAAGGACCAGGTATGAAGGTCTGTCGATCCACTTCCTGCTGCTAAGATTAATTCATATAGCTGGAAAATTTCTGAGATTAGATTACTTACAGTGTGGAAACAGGCCCTTCGGCCCAACAAGTCCACACCGCCCCGCCGAAGCGCAACCCACCCATACCCCTACATGTACCCCTTACCTAACACTATGGGCAATTTAGCATGGCCAATTCACCTGCACATCTTTGGACTGTGGGAGGAAACCGGAGCACCCGGAGGAAACCCACGCAGACACGGGGAGAACGTGCAAACTCCACACAGTCAGTCGCCTGAGGCGGGAATTGAACCTGGGTCTCTGGCGCTGTGAGGCAGCAGTGCTAACCACTGCGCCACTGTGCCGCCCCCATTGGGAAGTCACTGACTCCAATGCTCAAAGCTCCACACCAATCCTCAGATGTACGGTCCTCTCAATCAAGGTTCCTCACTGGGAGTCCCACTTTGTGAAATGCACACGGATTATGATGAGGTTTTACTATGCTTTGCCCATTACCACATTTTGTATGTGAAGTCACAGGAGGCCGCTCATTCTTACTTGCTTGCACTGAATTAAAGCCCTCTTAAGCAGTCCCATCACCCTTTCATATATCTCCTTCATTAGATAATTACCTTTCAAAGATTGTAATTTAACATCAAACACCACTTGTGGCAAAGTGTTTCACATCCCTGATACCTCTGCTTGAGAAAATCACTTCTAATATCCCTGTGTGTGTGTGCCTATTGCTTATGTTGAGACCTTGAGCTTGTGTCTTTAATCGAACTACCAGTGGAAAAGCCCTATATTTATCTGGTCTATTTTTATTGCTTTGAACACTTCCGTCAGCATCTTCCTTCAATTTCCTATGGTTAAAATGTGCACATAGACTGGTTGCCTCATCATTTCCTGATAGCCCAAACCCCCTTCGTTGAGGGTCAAATCTTTGATCTGAACTGTATTCCAGATGTGGACGATCTTATATCAGAAATATTGTCACAGGCAATATTAACATTTCCCAGCTTCAGAAAGTAGATTTGGAAATAACAAAACAATGAATAAAATTACAATATGAAATGAGAATCCATTGTAATTGTGTGAAGTGAGAGAACAGGGTCAGGTAGCCCAGATCTGTGTTGAATTGTCAATTTCATAGAATCCCTACAGTGTAGGAAGAGGTCATTCAGCATATACACTGACCCTCCAAAGAGGACCCCAACCCATGCCCATGTTTCCCATGGCTAACTGACCTAGCTTTTTGGCAATTTAGCATGGCCAATCCATCTAACCTGGACTGTGGGAGGAAACCGGAGCATCAGGGGGAAACCCACGCAGATACAGGGGAACGTGCAAACTCCACATGGATTCCAAGGCTGGAATCAAACAGGAGTCCCTGGCGCTGCGAGAGAGTAGTACTAACCACCGTGCCAACATGGAACCAATCCCCAAAGCCCAGTTGTCACTGCCAACCTGCCTCAGAAACAGTAATTATCAAAAGCTTTTATTCTCGAGGGCAATTTCGCACAGAGGGTGGTGAATCAATGGAATGAACTGCCAGTGGAAGTGGAAGAGGAGTACAATCAAACATTTACCAGACATTTGGACAGATACATGGTTAGGAAAGGTTTTAGAGGGATGTGGGCCAAACACAGGCAATGGGACTATTCAGTTTGTGAAAGCTGCTTGGCCATGGATAAGTTGGTCTGTCTCTATGCTGTATGATTTTATGATTGTACCTCAGGTTGGGTGGAGGCTGGGGGGTAGGTGAGTGGAGAATGGGGGCTGGTAGAGATGAGAACAAATGGGTATTATTTACAAATTACCATTCAGGGTGATATCAGAAAATACTTCTCCCATTATAATACCAGAATACTTCTCCCAGAAAATACCTCTCACCAGCAGAAGTTAATTGGATGGGGGAGTGTGATTGGGACCAGTGGTCAGGGGCTACAGTTGGAGACAGGTTTAATTGAAAATTTCAAAACTTCAACTGTTCCATTTTTGTTAAGCAAGGGTATGAAAGGCTACTGGAGGCAAGGTGACTGATTGGAGTTAACCTACTAATTAACCACAATCGAACTGAATGGCTCAAAGACCTCATCTTACATTTATATTTCTATGTTCAGAAATCTCTTTATTCGTGTCATTACTTCTTTTATTGC
Source organism: Chiloscyllium plagiosum (assembly GCF_037043375.1). Lineage (NCBI taxonomy): Eukaryota > Metazoa > Chordata > Chondrichthyes > Orectolobiformes > Hemiscylliidae > Chiloscyllium > Chiloscyllium plagiosum. Next base: position 11,882,136 of record NW_028270162.1, on the reverse strand, counting down.
CAAGGGCCCTAATTTTCTCATCAAGTTTCTCACAAGTCAATTGGTGAAATGTTATCTAGCCCTAAAACTAGATTCACCAGAGCCCTGCTCCCTGTATTTACTGTTAGTTTCCAAAAAAAAACGATTCTGAAAGCTTCATCAAAGATGATCTTCCGTTCGACCTTTTGAATATTCATTTATTTAACCCTGAAGATGCTCACCTGTAATTTTCCTATTACTAATGTGGTGTTAATTATCTAATTTATTGCCTGATCCACTCTTGCACTCCTTGTTAGGACTGCAGTCATAATCATCCTTGGCCATTTGGGGCAACATGGTGGCTTAGTGGTTTGCACTGCTGCCTTACAGCGCCAGGGAGCCGGGTTCAATCCCAGCCTTGGGTAACTGTCTGTTTGGAGTTTGCACATTCTCCCCGTGTCTGCCTGGGTTTCCTCCGGGTGCTCCGGTTTCCTCCCACAGTCCAAAGATGTGCAGGTTAGGTAAATTGGCCATGCTAAATTGCCCATAGTGCTAGGTGCATCATTAGAGGGAAATGGGTCTGGGTGGGTTACTCTTCGTGGAGTCAGTGTGAACTTGTTGGGTCGAAGGGCCTGTTTCCACACTGTAGGGATTCTAATCTAAAGACATTGGCATCACTGGCAAGAAAGAACATTTACTGCTTGATTGTTCTGGAGAAGGTGGTGGTGAGCTGCAATAGACCAAGTTGTGAGCATACAGCAGTATGATATAACTGAGTGCTCTGCTAGATCATATGCAGGGCAGTTAAGCATCAAGCATCTGGCTATTTGCAAGCACAAGAAGGGTTTATGCCCGAAACGTCGATTCTCCTGCTCCTTGGATGCTGCCTGACCTGCTGCGCTTTTCCAGCAACACATTTTACAGCTATTTGCAGGCACACACAATCCAGACTGGGCAAGGATGGAAAATGTGAATTGAGGCTGAGGTGAATTTGAGAGCGGCCCTGTCACCTGGAGTAGAAGACAATGTGAGGCCATCACTGATAGAAAAAACAAAACACCAAGGGGAAACAGCTCAGTTTGGTAGGCTATGTCATTAGGGCTAGAGAATGTAGCTCTTTTGGGAGCCAGTACAGACACAATGGATCAAATGGCCTCTTTCTGTGCTGTAAAATTCTACGTTTCTAGTGAATAGGAAATGACCTAAGGGTCGTTCCTTTGGTTACAGCACATATACCATTCAGACATTACTAGTCCTACCATTCCTATGATTCCACCTATGCTTTGATACAGTATTGCCTCCCTTGCTTTACCCCACATTCGTAGTTCTCAAAGCCTCAAAGGTATTTAGGGAAGGGGCAAGAAATATCAACCTTGCCAGTGACACCCACTAGATTCACTTTCCTGTATTGGGCGAAAATGAGGACTACAGATGCTGGAGATCAGAGTCAAGAGAGTGACGCTGGAAAAGCACAGCAGATCAGGCAGCATCCAAGGGGCAGGAGAATCGATGTTTCGGGCATAAGCCCTTCATCAAGAATGAGGCTTGTGGGTTGGTTTCGCGGGGGGTGGGGGGAGGGGGTGGAGGTGGTGCTGAACTGAGAGATAAATGAGGGAGGGTTTGGGGTTGGAGGGAAGGTAGCTGAGAAAGCGATAGGTAGGAGGAAGGTGAGAGGTTGGAGAGGGGATAGATGGGAAAGGTGATGGACAGGTCAGGAGGGCAGTGCCAAGTTGGGGATAATGTGGCAGCAGCAATGTATTGGTCCAGCAACATAAACCAAAAGGGAAGAAAAAATAAATTGTGGATGGTAAGAATTTGAAACAAAAACAAAAGATGCTGGTAACACTTGAGTAAAGCAGGTCCCCAAAGATCCAGGCAGTTGAAAATTTGTTATGCAAATCATTTGTTTCCTTATCAATCACGTTTTTGCTCACAGTCACCACACCCTTCATTATGAGTCTCATTTAGCTAATTTCCCATTGAGTGAGTCTTTCTTTCACACAACATCACTTTAAACAGCTCTTTAGATTTCTATTCTGAGATTGTGGTATTTCTGATGGTTCTCTGTCAGAAGGTTCATCCTTTTCATAAACCTTCGATTTTAACATTAATCTGACTCTTTAACCTCAGACTGTATAGAATTCTCAGAAGGCTTGATGAGGGAAATTATCTTTTATCTGCCTGCAGAATCCTGGGTTTGTAGTCTCAAGATTCAAATTCGCCCATCTCAGGCTGAAATTAAGAGGCACGTCTTTGCTAGTTCTTCAGAGTTCTCTTACTTAGAGTCATAGAGTCACAGAGATGTACAGCACGGAAACAAACCCTTTGGTCCAACCCTTCCATGCTGACCAGATATCCCAACCCAATCATGTCCAACCTGCCAGCAGCCAGCCATATCCCTCCAAACCCTTCCTATTCATATACCCATCCAAATGCCTTTTGAATGTTGTAATTGTACCAGCCTCCACCACTTCCTCTGGCAGCTCATTCCATGCACGTACCACCCTCTGTGTGAAAAAGTTGCCCCTTAGGTCTTTTTTATATCTTTCCCCTCTCACCCTAAACCTACGCCCCCTAGTTCTGGACTCCCCGACCCCAGGGAAAAGACCTTGTCTATTTATCTTATTCATGCCCCTCATGATTTTATAAACCTCTATAAGCTCACCCCTCAGCCTCCGACGCTCCAGGGAAAACATTTTCAGGAATTCATAGCCTTTTGAAAACTGAGGGAAAGAAGAGATATGGGTTTGAGACAAGAAAGTCCAGCTAAGTTACAAAATCAGCCTTGATCTTCTTTAATTGTGGATTTTGAGCTGACTGGGTTGTGTTGCTTCTCCCATTTCAATTTCCAACTCCTCTTATATTAGACCCAAGACCTAACTTGAGCGATACAAATTTCAAATTCTTCCCCATTCTTTCTCAAGAAATGGTTATGTGACAGGTGGAAGCCACACAGTCCAGCATATACAGGTCAGCTCTCTCTATTTAGCTAGTCCCATTCCTCTGCTCTTTCCTCGTAGTTCTCCAAATTAAGCAAAGGAATGATGGTTTGGGATCTTTCATATCTATTCAAGAATGTTTCAGATTAACATCTCTTGTGTAAGTCAACAATGCAGCATTCTCCCCATCTTGTATTAGATTGTAGACTATAGAATCTCTGAGGCAATTTGGCCCATTGAGTCTACACTGACCCTCCAAACAGCCTCCCACCCAGACCCAAGTCCCCACCCCACCCCCCTAAACCAGAATAGGGTATTAACCGTGGCTAACCCACACACCCCTGGACATTACAGAGCGATTCTTTGAGCATGAACAATCCACCTAACCTGCACACCTGTGGACTATGAGAGGAAACTGGAGTGCCCAGAGGAAACCCACCCTGGGAGTGGTAGCCTAGACTTTTGAGCTGAAGTGCAACTTGAATCTAGACCTTACAAGCTAGAGATGAGATTGCTACTGGCTGACCTGTCACTGAATGGCACTGTACCATTTAGCTTTCCAATTAATTTATCCTGGATAAAGGCCATTTCTTATGTCCACAGTTTGTTCTCCTCCTATCGATGCACCAACATTTTGACTTTGCACTTTATAGTAAATCTGAATAAGGCAACACCTCATCTCTATTTTCTTATTTCTCACCTTTATATTTTATTAGTAATGTTTTTAAAGTTTGTTTTTAAAAGTGAATTATAAGATGAACTCTACCAAACCCTTTCTATTTCAATGTTTGTGATGTGTTCTCCTAGCTTTGCCTCAGAATCGTTTCAGTTCCACCACGCACATTGCTTTATCATTTCTCCACACTTCCCCAAAATTGGCTACAGATTGCCATTTCAGCTCCTTTCAAAGATATTTGTTGGTTGGTAAGGGACACCCACTTCTCCCCACATAGACAGTGGTCAGGGTTTCTAGCCCACCATATCCTGTTCAATAAGGGAACACAAAACCTCGACCTACATCTGGTTATTATTATTTGCAATATTCCTTGTTGCTGATGTTCAAATTCCTTCCCCGATACGTAATGCTGCCCCGTCCCCCGCCAACCTGATACTGAGCTGCAAATTTATTTCTTTGTGCGTAATGTGAGCCCCCCAGCCTGGTGTTCCCCACCTCCATCCCATGTAGTCTCCATCACCCCAGCGCCTATTTTAATTTGGTTTAAGTCCTGCATTACCTTAGTCCCCCTGTCCAGTGACTGAAGGAGCTGAAAATGCCAGGAGCACAGAGCAGGTCAAGTGACCCCTTTAGCAAAGAGGTTCAACTTGCCAATGACTCAGGATGTTCAACCACGCACCTTGAATCTAATAACAACGCCTTGTGTATTTTCCAAAGCTGACTGGCCTTACATGTTTCCAATCAATTTCTGCTTTTGTTTCAAATTTCTAGAAGTTGCGGTTCTATTTGTTAATTTCAATTTTAGTTCCTCATCATGCCTATGGATTCCAGTTACACTTTATTTTTTCCAGTGCAACCTATTTGCATGTACAATTCTAACTTAAAACAAGAAAGAAGGGGAGAAATTTGCATTTATGTAGTGCTATCTGATCTCCTAAAGCACCTTACAGCATAAGGATAGGTCTGGAGTGTAGTCACTATTTGCAAGTGGGACATGCAGCAGTTAATTTCTTTTAGTCTTGAATGGGATATGGGCAATCATAGAATTCCTACAATGTGGAAGCAGGCCATTCAGCCCAGCCCATCAAATCCACAACATCCCTCCAAAGAGCATCCCACTCAGACCTGACCCCCTATTCCTGTGACCTTGCATTTCCCATGGCTGATCCACCTAGTCAGTACATCCCTTGTCACTATTGGCAATTTCCCATGGCCAATCCACCCTAACCAGCACATCTTTGGGCTGTGGGAGGAAACCCACGCAGATACGGGGAGAATGTCCAAACTCCACGCAGACACTCGCCCGAGGCTGGAATCGAACCCAGGTTCCTGGTGCTGTGAGGCAGCAGTGCTAACCACTGAGCCACCATGTCACCCCAAGGCAAGGCTGGTATTCATTATCCACCTTTGGATGCCTTTGAACTGACTGCTCCTCTACGCCATTGCAAAGGGCAAGTAAGCATAAACATGTGGACCAGATCAGGTTAGGACAACAGATTTCTTTCCCTAAAGGACATTAGTGATCCAGATTTTGTTTCACAGCTATTGGCAATGGTTATGTGGTCATTATGAAGCTAACTTTTAATTCCAGATGTTTGAATTCAAATTGCATCATCTGCCGTGGCAGGGTTTGAACCTAGAGCTTTAGCCTGGGGCTCTGCATTGCTAGTCTAGTGACGCTGCCACTGTGTCACTATTCTTGTAAATTGGAGCAAGTACAGCAAGCTCTCACAAACAACAATGTGTCAATGATCGGTTATTCTGTTCATTGAGGGATACTTGTGGGCCAGGACTTTAGGATAACCCTCTAAATACTGCTGTGGGATCTACCTTCCCATGTACACAGACAATTTTACCTATGTCCAGTTATCCTTTAGTTGACCAGCACAAGCCTTCGGTTTTGTTATAATAGCCTTCCAGGACGGTTTGTGACTCACAAAGCCCCACATTCTCTCTAGCTCACTCATCATTGCCCTTACCATATGCTGTTTTCAGGCTCAGATACACTAACCCTTGCATTGCGCAAGTGCTAAACGCAGAAGGCCAAGTTAGACAGCTATCTACAGTGTTTGGTGTCATGCTCCAAACAGACTACTCATTCCCGATTCTCCTGCTCCTCGGATGCTGCTTAACCTGCTATGCCTTTCCAGCACCAGACTCTCGACTGCAGCCAGACCGTCATGACATTGCACAGGAGAAGGGAAGAGCAATAAGAATATTCTGGAAGGGAATGAGCCATGAAGTAAACTCACTGAGGCTAAGGTTGTGTTGTGCAGAATGGAGATCACTAAAATGACCTTGCTGACTCTGTGCAGTATTAAATGGTAAAACAGGGATACTGGAGATTTACAGTTCCCGGTGAAGTTGGAGGTATTATAATCCTAGAACAGATCCCTCGACTTATTATGTTAGAGACCAGGAACATCTATTGCAGACAGCATTTGAAATCCCATGTGTTTTCAAACATAATAAGGTCAAAGAATTGTACAGTTTTAAACAAATAGTACATTTTTTTTAAAAATGTAACAAAGTCAACAAAGCAAATAGTCAGTTCTATAATCAAACCAGAAGTTGCTGGAGAAACTCAGCAGGCCTGGCAGCATCTGTGGTGAGAGGTAGAGTTAACATTTCGAGTCTAGTATAACATCTTTTCAAAATCGAATCCAGTGCTATACATGTTATGCTCAAACATCCAGAACTAACACGAATTAGCAGGCAAATAGTGATGAAACACATCACAAATTGCACATTAAGTGGCAGACACAATCAAAATAGATCTCTCCAATATTCTCAGATCCCGATCACTATGAGTGACAAAAATGTCTTTGTCTTCCACCAGAGGAATTCAAGCTTCTTTCCTCAAAGATACATCCTTGAATTTCCTTTCAACAGCAGCTCCAAATCAGACTTCCTCAACAACTGCTCACCTCCCAGTTGCTCAATCTCTTCTCACAAGACTGCATCCTAGTATTTGATCATTGACACTATTGACACAATCAAAGTCGATCCAAGATGCCGGATTGAGTAGGCCTCTGAATCAGAGTTCGACTCCTCCTACTGCTTTTCTTTTCCTTTTCTTCTTTTTCTTGTTTTTCTCTACCTTCTATTTTCCTTACTTACCTCCTGAGCTTGGATAGCAACAGCGATAAACCATGTAGACCTTAAGTGAGCTCTATGTAGAGGAGAGTAGGCCTAGCGCAGACTTAGAGCATTCGTCAAAATGGAGGCCATTGGAGGCAGTGGCGGTGACGGAGTATGGCAGCGACTTGGGCCCAGCACATGCCGGGATGGTGGCCAGTGTGGGGGGAGAGTGAGCCCAGTGTGGGGGAGAGTGAGCCCAGTGCAGGGGGAGAGTGAGCCCAGTGTAAGGAGGAGAGGGAGGCCAGTGCAGGGGGAGAGTGAGCCCAGTGAGGGGGGGAGTGAGACCAGTGTGGGGGGGAGAGGGAGCCCAGTGAGGGGAGGGGAGTGAGTCCAGTGAGGGGGGGAGAGTGAGCCCAGTGCAGGGGGAGAGTGAGCCCAGTGTAAGGGGGAGATTGAGCCCAGTGCAGGGGCAGAGTGAGCCCAATGAGAGGGGAGAGTGAGCCCAGTGTGGGGAGGCGAGTGAGCCCAGTGTGGGGAGGGGAATGAGCCCAGTGTGGGGAGGAGAGTAAGCCCAGTGAGAGGGGAGAGTGAGCCCAGTCTAAGGGGGAGGGTGAGCCCAATGCAGGGGAAGTGAACCCAGGGTGGGGAGGAGAGTGAACCCAGTGTCGGGGTGAGTGTCAGCGATGTGGGAAGGAGAGTGAGCCCAGTGTCAGGGGGAGAGTGAGGTCAGGGTGAGGAGGAGAGTGAGCACAGTGTCAGGGGGAGAGTGAGGTCAGGGTGAGGAGGAGAGTGAGCACAGTGTCAGGGGGAGAGTGAGGTCAGGGTGAGGAGGAGAGTGAGCACAGTGTCAGAGAGAGTGAACCCAGTGTGGAGGGAGAGTGACCCCAGGATGGGGGAGAGTGAACCCAGGATGAGGAGGAAAGTGAGCCCAGTGTGGGGAGCAGAGTGAGCCCAGTGCAGGGGGAGAGTGAGCCCAGTGCAGGGGGAGAGTGAGCCCAGTGCAGGGGGAGAGTGAGCCCAGTGCAGAGGGAGAGTGAGCCCCGTGTGGGGAGGAGAGTGAGCGCAGAGGAGGGGGAAAGTGAGCGCAGTTTAAGGGGGAGAGTGAGCCCAGGGTGAGGAGAAGGGAGAGCTCAGGGTGGGGAGAGAGCGAGCACAGGGCAGGGGGAAAAGGGAGCCCAATGCAGGAGGAAAGTGAGTCCAGTGTGGGGTGGAGACTGAGCCCATTGTGAGGGGGAAAATGAGCCCAGTGTAGGGAGGAGAGTTAGCCCAGTGTGGGGGGAGAGTGAGCCCAGGGTGGGGGGGAGAGTGAGCCCAGTGCAGGGGGAGAGTGAGCCCAATGTGGGGTGGAGACTGAGCCCAGTGTGAGGGGGAGAATGAGCCCAGTGAGGAGGGAGAGTGAGCCCAGTGTGGGGAGGAGAGTGAGCCCAGTGTGGGGAGGAGAGTGAGCCCAGTGTGGGGAGGAGAGTGAGCCCAGTGTGGGGAGGAGAGTGAGCCCAGTGTGGGGAGGAGAGTGAGCCCAGTGAGGGGGGAGAGTGAGCCCAGTGCAGGGGTAGAGTGAGCCCAGAGCAGGGGGAGAGTTAGCCCAGTGTGGGGTGGAGACTGAGCTCAGTGTGGGGGGGGAGGGGGGGAAAGGGAGCCCAGTGCAGGAGGAGAGTGAGCCCAGGGTGAGGAGGAGAGTGAGCCCAGAGTGGGGAGAGAGTGAGCCCAGTGCAGGGGGAGAGTGAGCCCAGTGTGGGGAGGAGAGTTAGCTCAGTGTGGGGGGAGAGTGAGCCCAGTGAGGAGGGAGAGTGAACCCAGTGTGGGGAGGAGTGTGAGCCCAGTGAGGGGGGAGAGTGAGCCCAGTGTGGGGAGGAGTGTGAGCCCAGTGAGGGGGGAGAGTGAGCCCAGGGTGGGGAGGAGAGTGACAATAGACAATAGACAATAGGTGCAGGAGTAGGCCATTCTGCCCTTCGAGCCTGCACCACCATTCAGTGTGATCATGGCTGATCATCCTTAATCAGTATCCTGTTCCTGCCTTATCTCCATAACCCTTGATTCCACAATCCTTGAGAGCTCTATCCATCTCTTTCTTAAATGAATCCAGGGACTGGGCCTCCACTGCCCTCTGGGGCAGAGCATTCCACACAGCCACCACTCTCTGGGTGAAGAAGTTTCTCCTCATCTCTGTCCTAAATGGTCTACCTCGTATTTTTAAGCTGTGTCCTCTGGTTCGGCACTCACCCATCAGCGGAAACATGTTTCCTGCCTCCAGAGTATCCAATCCTTTAATAATCTTATATGTCTCAATCAGATCCCCTCTCAGTCTTCTTAAATCAAGGGTATACAAGCCCAATCACTCCAGTCTTTCAATGTAAAGTAATCCCGCCATTCCAGGAATTGACCTCGTGAACCTACGCTGCACTCCCTCAATAGCCAGAATGTCTTTCATCAAATTTGGAGACCAGACTGCACACAGTACTCCAGGTGTGGTCTCACCAGGGCCCTGTACAGCTGCAGAAGAACCTCTTTGCTTCTATACTCAATCCCTCTTGTTATGAAGGCCAGCATGCTATTAGCCTTCTTCACTACCTGCTGTACCTGCATGCTTACCTTCATTGACTGGTGTATAAGAACACCCAGATGTCTCTGTACTGCCCCTTTACCTAAATTGATTCCATTTAAGTAGTAATCTGCCTTCCTGTTCTTGCCACCAAAGTGGAAACCATACATTTATCCACATTAAACTGCATCTGCCATGCATCTGACCACTCACCTAACCTACCCATGTCACCCTGTAATCTCCTAACATCCTCATCACATTTCACCCTGCCACCCAGCTTAGTATCGTCAGCAAATTTGCTAATGTTATTACTAATACCATCTTCTATATCATTAATATATATTGTAAAAAGCTGCAGTCCCAGTACTGATCCCTGCGGTACCCCACTGGTCACTGCCTGCCATTCCGAAATGGAGCTGTTTATCACTACTCTTTGTTTCCTGTCAGCCAACCAACTTTCAATCCAAGTTAGTACTTTGCCCCCAATACCATGCGCACTAATTTTGCTCACTAACCTCCTATGTGGGACTTTATCAAAAGCTTTCTGAAAGTCCAGGTACACTACATCTACTGGATCTCCCTCGTCCATCTTCAGAGTTACATCCTCAAAAAATTCCAGAAGATTAGTCAAGCATGATTTCCCCTTCATAAATCCATGCTGACTCTGACCTATCCTGTTACTACTATCCAGATGTGTCGTAATTTCATCCTTTATAATAGACTCCAGCATCTTTCCCACCACTGAGGTCAGACTAATGGTCTATAATTTCCTGCTTTCTCTCTCCCACCTTTCTTAAAAAGTGGAACAACATTAGCCACTCTCCAATCCGCAGGAACTGATCCCGAATCTATCGAACTCTGGAAAATAATCACCAACGCATCCACGATTTCTCGAGCCACCTCCTTCAGTATCCTAGGATGTAGACCATCAGGCCCTGGGGACTTATCAACCTTCAGACCTAACAGTCTCTCCAACACCAAATCCTGGCAAATATAAATTCCCTTAAGTTCAGGTCCTTCAGCCACTGTTACCTCAGGGAGATTGCTTGTGTCTTCCCCAGTGAACACAGATCTGAAGTACCAATTCAATTCTTCTGCCATTTCTTTGTTTCCCGTAATATATTCCCCTGTTTCTGTCTTCAAGGGCCCAGTGAGAGGGGAGGGTGAGCCCAGTGTGGGGAGGAGAGTGAGCCCAATGTAAGGGGGAGAGTGAGACCAGTGCAGGGGGTGAGTGAGCCCAGTGTGGGGAGGAGAGTGAGCCCAGTGTGGGGAGGAGAGTGAGCCCAGTGAGGGGAGAGTGAGCCCAGTGTAAGGTAGAGAGTGAGCCCAATGAGGGGGGAGAGTGAGTCCAGTTTGGGTAGCGGAGTGAGCCAAGTGAGGGGGGAGAGTGAGCCACGTGAGGGGGGAGAGTGAACCAAGTGAGGGGGGAGAGTGAGCCCAGTGTGGGGAGGAGAGTGAGCCCTGTGGAAGGTGGAGAGTGAGCCCAGTGCAGGGGGAGAGTGAGCCCAGTGAGGGGGGAGAGTGAGACAAGTGAGGGGGGAGAGTGAGTCCAATGAGAGGGGAGAGTGAGCCCAGTGTGGGGGAGAGTGAGCCCAGTATTGGGAGGAGAGTGAGCCCAGTGCAGGGGGAGAGTAAGCCCAGTGCAGGGGGAGAGTGAGCCCAGTGTAGGGGGGAGAGTGAGCCCTGTGGAAGGTGGAGAGTGAGCCCAGTGGGGGGAGGAGAGTGAGCCCAGTGTGGGGAAGAGAGTGAGCCCAGTGCACGGGGAGAGTAAGCCCAGTGTTGGGGGATAGAGTGACCCCAGTGTGAGGGGAGAGTGAGCCCAGTTTCAGGGAGAGTGAGCCCAGGGTGGGGAGAAGAGTGACCCTAGTGTAGGGCGAGAGTGACCCCAGGGTGAGGAGGAAAGTGAGCACAGAGTGGGAAGAGAGTGAGCCCAATAAGGGGGGAGAGTGAGCCCAGGGTGGGGAGGAGAGTGGGCCCAGTATGGGGAGGAGAGTGAGCCGAGTGAGGGGGAGAGTGAGCCCAGTATGGGGAGTTGTGTGAGCCGAGTGTGGGGAGGAGAGTGAATGCAGTTTAAGGTGTAGAGTGAGCCCAGTGTGGGGAGGAGAGTGAGCCCAGTGAGGGTGGAGAGTGAGCCCAGTGCAGGGGGAGAGTGATCCCTGTGTGGGGAGGAGAGTGAGCCGAGTGCAGGGGGAGAGTGAGCCCAGGGTGGGGAGGAGAGTGAGCCCAGTGTAAGGGGGAGAGTGAGCCCAGTGAGGGGGGAGAGTGAGCCCAATGTGGGGAGGAGAGTAAGCCCAGGGTGGGTAGGAGAGTGAACCCAGTGCAGGGGGAGAGTAAGCCCAGTGTGGGGTGGAGAGTGAACCCCGTGCAAGGGGAGAGTGAGCCGAGGGTGAGGAGGAGAGTGAACTCAGTGTGGAGGGTACAGTGAGCCAAGTCTGGGGAGGAGAGTGAGTCCAGTGTAAGTGGAAGATTGAGCCCAGTGAAGGGGGGAGAGTGAGTCCAGTGCAGGGGGAGAGTGAGCCCAGTGTACGGGCAAGAGTTAGATCAGTGCAGGGGGTGAGTGAGCCTAGTGAGGGGGGAGAGTGAGCCCAGTGTAAGGGGGAGAGTGAGCCCAGTGTGGGGAGGAGAGTGAGCCCAGTGTGGGGAGGAGAGTGAGCCCAGTGTGGAGAGGAGAGTGAGCCCAGTGTTGGGAGAGTGAGCCCAGTGTGCGGGAGAGTGAGCCCAGTGTGGAGAGTGAGCCCAGTGTGGGGGGCGGGGGGAGTGTGAGCCCAGTGTGGGAAGGAGAGTGAGCCCAGTGTGGTGGGGGGAGAGTGAGCCCAATGGGGGGGGGGTGGGGGGAGAGTAAGCCCAGTGTGGGAAGGAGAGTGAGCCCAGTGTGGGGAGGAGAGTGAGCCCAGTGTGGTGGGGGGAGAGTGAGCCCAGTGTGGGGGGGGGTGGGGGGAGAGTGAGCCCAGTGTGGGAAGGAGAGTGAGCCCAGTGTGGGGAGGAGAGTGAACCCAGTGAGGGGGGAGAGTGAGCCCAGTGTGGGGGGGGTGTGAGCCCAGTGAGGGGGGAGAGTGAGCCCGGGGGGGGGAGGAGAGTGAGCCCAGTCATGGGGGAGAGTGAGCCCAGTGAGGGGGGGGGAGTGAGCCCAGTGAGGGGGGAGAGTGAGCCCAGTGTGGGAAGGAGAGTGAGCCCAGTGTGGGGAGGAGAGTGAACCCAGTGGGGGGGGGAGAGTGAGCCCAGTGAGGGGGGGGGGAGTGAGCCCAGTGTGGGGGGAGAGTGAGCCCGGGGGGGGGAGGAGAGTGAGCCCAGTCATGGGGGAGAGTGAGCCCAGTGAGGGGGGAGAGTGAGCCCAGTATGGGGAGGAGAGTGAACCCAGTACAAGGGGAGAGTGAGCCCAGGGTGAGGAGGAGAGTGAACCCAGTATAGGGAGGAGAGTGAACCCAGTTTGGGTGAGAGTGAGCCCAGTGTGGGGGAGAATGAGCCCAGTGAGGGGGGAGTGTGAGACCAGTGCAGGGGTAGAGTGAGCCCAGGGTGGGGAGGAGACTGAGCCCAGTGTAACGGGGAGAGTGAAACCAGGGTGGGGGGGGGGGGGGGCCAGTGAGGGGGGAGAGTGAGCCAAGGGTGGAGAGGAGAGTGGGCCCAGTGAGGGGGGAGAGTGAGCCAAGTGAGGGGGGAGAGTGAGTCCAGTGAGGGGGGAAGAGTGAACCCAGTGCAGGGGGAGAGTGAGCCAAGGGTGGGGAGGAGAGTGGGCCCAGTGAGGGGGGAGAGTGAGCCAAGTGAGGGGGGAGAGTGAGCCCAGTGAGGGGGAAGAGTGAGCCAAGTGAGGGGGGAGAGTGAGTCCAGTGAGGGGGGAGAGTGAGCCCAGTGTGGGGGAGAGTGAGCCCAGTGTAAGGCGGTGAGTGAGCCCAGTGTGGGGAGGAGAGTGAGCCCAGTGTGGGGAGGAGAGTGAGCCCAGTGCAGGGGGAGAGTAAGCCCAGTGCAGGGGGAGAGCAAGCCCAGTGCAGGGGGAAAGTGAGCCCAGTGTAGGGGGGAGAGTGAGCCCTGTGGAATGTGGAGAGTGAGCCCAGTGTGGGGAGGAGAGTGAGCTCATTGCATGGGGAGAGTAAGCCCAGTGCAGGGGGAGAGTGAGCCCAGTTTGGGGGAGAGTGAGACCAGGGTGGGGAGGAGAGTGACCCTAGTGTAGGGGGAGAATGATCCCAGGGTGGGGGGAGAGAGTGAGAGCAGGGCAGGAGGAGAGTGGGCCCAGGGTGAGGAGGAGAGTGAGCCCAGAGTGAGGAGGAGAGTGAGCCCAGAGTGGGGAGAGAGTGAGCCCAGAGTGGGGAGAGAGTGAGTGCAGTGAGGGGGCGAGTGAGCCCAGGGTGGGGAGGAGAGTGAGCCCAGTATGGGGAGGAGAGTGATTCGCGTGAGGGGGGAGAGTGAGTGCAGTGTGGAGAGGAGTGTAAGCCGAGTGTGGGGAGGAGAGTGAACCCAGTGAGGGGAGGAGAGTGAGCTCAGAGTGGGGAGAGAGTGAGCCCAGTGAGGGGGGAGAGTGAGCCCAGAGTGGGGAGAGAGTGAGCGCAGTGAGGGGGCGAGTGAGCCCAGGGTGGGGAGGAGAGTGATTCACGTGAGGGGGGAGAGTGAGTGCAGTGTGGAGAGGAGTTTAAGCCGAGTGTGGGGAGGAGAGTGAACCCAGTGAGGGGAGGAGAGTGAGCTCAGTGTAAGGGGGAGAGTGAGCCCAGTGTAAGGGGGAGAGTGAGCTCAGTGTGGGGAGGAGAGTGAGCCCAGTGAGAGGTTGAGTGAGCAGGTGAAGGGGGAGAGTGAGCCCAGTGAAGGGGGAGAGTGAGCCCAGTGTGGGGGAAGAGTGAGCCCAGTGAGGGGGGAGAGTGAGCCCAGTGCAGGGGGAGAGTGATCCCTGTGAGGGGAGGAGAGTGAACCCAGTGTAGGGGGAGAGTGAGCCCAGGGTGGGGAGGAGATTGAGCCCAGTGAGGGGGGAGAATCAGCCCAGTGTGGGCGGAGAGTGAGCCCAGTGAGGGGGGAGAGTGAGCCCAGTGTGGGGAGGAGAGTTAGCCCAGTGAGGGGGGGGAGAGTGAGCCCAGTTTAAGGTGTAGAGTGAGCCCAGTGTGGGGAGGAGAGTGAGCCCAGTTTAAGGTGTAGAGTGAGCTCAGTGTTGGGAGGAGAGTGAGCCCAGTGAGGGGTAGAGTGAGCCCAGTGAGGAGGTGAGTGAGCTCAGTATGGGGAGGAGAGTGAGCCCAGTTTAAGCAGTAGAGTGAGCCCAGTGAGGGGAGGAGAGTGAGCTCAGTGTGGGGAGAAGAGTGAGCCCAGTGAGGGGGGAGAGTGAGCCCAGTGAAGGGGAACAGTGAGCCCAGTGTGGGGAGGAGATTGAGTCCAGTATGGGGAGGAGAGTGAGCCCAGTGAGAGGTTGAGTGAGCCCAGTGAGGGGGAGAGTGAGCCCAGTGGGGGCGGGGGGAAGAGTACGCCCAGTGCAGGGGGGAGAGTGACCCCAGTGTGAGGGGAGAGTGAGCCCAGTTTGGGGGAGAGTGAGCCCAGGGTGGGGAGGAGAGTGACCCTAGTGTGGGGGGGAGAATGAGCCCAGGGTGGGGGGAGATAGTGAGAGCAGGGCAGGAGGAGAGTGAGCCCAGGGTGAGGAGGAGAGTGAGCCCAGAGTGGGGAGAGAGTGAGCCCAGTGAGGGGGGGAGAGTGAACCCAGTGCAGGGGGAGAGTGAGCCCAGTGAGGGGGGGAGAGTGAGCCCAGTGTGGGGAGGAGATTGAGCCCAGTGTGGGGGGAGAGTCAGCCCAGTGTGGGGGGAGAGTGAGCCCAGTGAGGGGGGAGAGTGAGCCCAGTGAGGGGGGAGAGTGAGCCCAATGTGGGGAGGAGATTGAGCCCAGTGAGGGGGGAGAGTGAGCCCAGTGTGGGGAGGAGATTGAGCCCAGTGTGGGGGGAGAGAGTGAGCTCAGTGTGAGGGGGAGAGTGAGCCCAGGGTGGGGAGAGAGTGAGCACAGTGTAAGGGGGAGAGTGAGATCAGTGCAGGGGGTGAGTGAACCCAGGGTGGGTGTAGTTTAAGGTGTAGAGTGAGCTCAGTGTTTTGAGGAGAGTGAGCCCAGTGAGGGGGGAGAGTGAGCCCAGTGAGGAGGTGAGTGAGCTCAGTGAGGGGGGAGAGTGAGCCCAGTTTAAGGTGTAGAGTGAGCCCAGTGTGGGGAGGAGAGTGAGCCCAGTTTAAGGTGTAGAGTGAGCCCAGTGAGGGGAGAAGAGTGAGCCCAGTGAGGGGGGAGAGTGAACCCAGTGAAGGGGAACAGTGAGCCCAGCGTGGGGAGGAGATTGAGTCCAGTGTGGGGAGGAGAGTGAGCCCAGTGAGAGGTTGAGTGAGCCCAGTGAGGGGGAGAGTGAGTCCAGTGTGGGGAGGAGAGTGAGCCCAGTGAGAGGTTGAGTGAGCCCAGTGAGGGGGGAGAGTGAGCCCAGTGTGGGGAGGAGAGTGAGTCCAGCGGGGGAGGGGAAGAGTGAGCACAGTGTAAGGGGTAGAGTGAGCCCAGTGTGGGGAGGAGAGTGACCCTAGTGTGGGGGGGAGAATGAGCCCAGGGTGGGAGGAGATAGTGAGAGCAGGGCAGGAGGAGAGTGAGCCCAGGGTGAGGAGGAGAGTGAGCCCAGAGTGGGGAGAGAGTGAGCCCAGTGAGGGGGGAGAGTGAGATCAGTGCAGGGGGAGAGTGAGCCCAGGGTGGGGAGGAGATTGAGCCCAGTGAGGGGGGAGAGTGAGATCAGTGCAGGGGGAGAGTGAGCCCAGAGTGGGGAGAGAGTGAGCCCAGTGAGGGGGTGAGTGAGCCCAGGGTGGGGAGAAGAGTGAGCCCAGTGAGGTGGGAGACTGAGCCCTGTGCAGGGGGAGAGTGATCCTGTGAGGGGAGGAGAATGAGCCCAGTGTAATGGGGAGAGTGAGATCAGTGCAGGGGAGGAGAGTGAACCCATTGCAGGGGGAGAGTGAGCCCAGGGTGGGGAGGAGATTGAGCCCAGTGAGGGGGGAGAGTCAGCCCCGTGTGGGGGGAGAGTGAGCCCAATGAGGGGGGCTAGTGAGCCCAGTGTGGGGAGGAGATTGAGCCCAGTGTGGGGAGGAGAGTGAGCCCAGTGAGGGGGGAGAGTGAGTCCAGTGCAGGGGGAGAGTGAACCCACTGTAAGGAGGAGAGTGAGCTCAGTGTGGGGAGGAGAGTGAGCCCAGTTTGGGGAGGAGAGTGAACCCAGTGCATGGGGAGAGTGAGCTTAGGGTAAGGAGGAGAGTGAGCTCAGCGTGGGGAGGAGAGTGAGCCCAGTGAGGGGAGAGAGTGAGCCCAGTGTGGGGGGAGAGTGAGCCCAGGGTGGGGAGGAGAGTGAACCGAGTGTAAGGGGGAGAGTGAGCCCAGTGTGGGCTGGAGAGTAAATCCAGTGCAGGGGGAGACTCTACCCAGTGTGGGGAGGAGAGTGAGCCCAGGGTGAGGAGGAGAGTGAGCCCAGTGTGGGGGGTACAGTGAGCCCAGTGTGGGGAGGCGAGTGAGCCCAGTGAGGGGGGAGAGTGAGCACAGTGTGGGGAGGAGAGTGAGCCCAGGGTGGGGAGGAGAGTGAGCCCAGTGAGGGGGGAGAGTGAGCACAGTGAGGGGGGAGAGTGAGCCCAGTGTAGGGAGGAGAGTGAGCCCAGTGACGGGAGAGAGTGAGCTCAGTGTGGGGAGGAGAGTGAGCCCAGGGTGAGGAGGAGAGTGAGCCCAGTGTGGGGGGTACAGTGAGCCCAGTGTGGGGAGGCGAGTGAGCCCAGTGAGGGGGGAGAGTGAGCACAGTGTGGGGAGGAGAGTGAGCCCAGGGTGGGGAGGAGAGTGAGCCCAGTGAGAGGGGAGAGTGAGCACAGTGAGGGGGGAGAGTGAGCCCAGTGTGGGAAGGAGAGTGAGCCCAGTGTAAGGGGAGGAGAGTGAGCCCAGTGTGGGGAGGAGTGTAAGCCAAGTGTGGGGAGGAGAGTGAACCTAGTTTAATGTGTAGAGTGATCCCTGTGAGGGGAGGAGAGTGAGCCCAGTGTAAGGGGGAGAGTGAGCCCAGTGTGGGGGGGGAGAGTGAGCTCAGTGTGAGGGGGAGAGTGAGCCCAGTGTGGGGAGAAGAGTGAGCCCAGTGTAAGGGGGAGAGTGAGCTCAGTGCAGGGGGAGAGTGAGCCCAGTGTGGTGGGGGGGAGTGTGAGCCCAGGGTGGGGAGAAGAGTAAGCCCAGTGTAAGGGGGAGAGTGAGATCAGTGCCGGGGAGGAGAGTGAACCCAGTGCAGGGGGAGAGTGAGCCCAGGGTGGGGAGGAGATTGAGCCCAGTGAGGGGGGAGAGTCAGCCCAGTGTGGGGGGAGAGAGTGAGCTCAGTGTGAGGGGGAGAGTGAGCCCAGGGTGGGGAGAGAGTGAGCCCAGTGTAAGGGGGAGAGTGAGCTCAGTGCAGGGGGAGAGTGATTCCAGTGTGGGGAGGAGAGTGAGCCTAGTGCAAGGGGAGATTGAGCCCAGGGTACGTGGAGAGAGTGAGAGCAGGGAAGGAGGAGTGTGAGTTGAGTGTGGGGAGGAGAGTGAGTCTAGTGAGGGGGGAGAGTGAGCACAGTGAGGGGGGAGAGTGAGCCCAGTGAGGGGGGAGAGTGAGCCCAGTGCAGGGGGAGAGTGATCCCTGTGAGGGGAGGAGAGTGAGCCCAGTGCAGGGGGTGATTGAGCCCAGGGTGGGGAGGAGAGTTAGCCCAGTTTAAGGTGTAGAGTGAGCTCAGTGTTGGGAGGAGAGTGAGCCCAGTGAGGGGGGGAGAGTGAGCCCAGTTTAAGGTGTAGAGGGAGCCCAGTGAGGGGAGAAGAGTGAGCCCAGTGAGGGGGGAGAGTGAGCCCAGTGAAGGGGAACAGTGAGCCCAGCATGGGGAGGAGATTGAGTCCAGTGAGGGGAGGAGAGTGAGCTCAGTGTGGGGAGAAGAGTGAGCCCAGTGAGGGGGGAGAGTGAGCCCAGAGAAGGGGAACAGTGAGCCCAGTGTGGGGAGGAGATTGAGTCCAGTGTGGGGAGGAGAGTGAGCCCAGTGAGAGGTTGAGTGAGCCCAGTGAGGGGGCAGAGTGAGCCCAGTGTGGGGAGGAGAGTGAGTCCAGCGGGGGAGTGGAAGAGTGAGCACAGTGTAAGGGGTAGAGTGAGCCCAGTGTGGGGAGGAGAGTGAGCCCAGTGGGGGCGGGGGGAAGAGTACGCCCAGTGCAGGGGGGAGAGTGACCCCAGTGTGAGGGGAGAGTGAGCCCAGTTTGGGGGAGAGTGAGCGCAGGGTGGGGAGGAGAGTGACCCTAGTGTGGGGGGGAGAATGAGCCCAGGGTGGGAGGAGATAGTGAGAGCAGGGCAGGAGGGGAGTGAGCCCAGGGTGAGGAGGAGAGTGAGCCCAGAGTGGGGAGAGAGTGAGCCCAGTGAGGGGGGAGAGTGAGATCAGTGCAGGGGGAGAGTGAGCCCAGGGTGGGGAGGAGATTGAGCCCAGTGAGGGGGGAGAGTGAGATCAGTGCAGGGGGAGAGTGAGCCCAGGGTGGGGAGGAGATTGAGCCCAGTGAGGGGGGAGAGTCAGCCCCGTGTGGGGGGAGAGTGAGCCCAGTGTGGGGAGGAGAGTGAGCCCAGTGTGGGGAGGAGAGTGAGCCCAGTGAGGGGGGAGAGTGAGTCCAGTGCAGGGGGAGAGTGAACCCACTGTAAGGAGGAGAGTGAGCTCAGTGTGGGGAGGAGAGTGAGACCAGTTTGGGGAGGAGAGTGAACCCAGTGCATGGGGAGAGTGAGCTTAGGGTGAGGAGGAGAGTGAGCTCAGTGTGGGGAGGAGAGTGAGCCCAGTGAGGGGGGAGAGTGAGCCCAGTGTGGGGGGAGAGTGAGCCCAGTGAGGGGGGAGAGTGAGCTCAGTGTGGGGAGAAGAGTGAGCCCAGTGAGGGGGGAGAGTGAGCTCAGTGTGGGGGGAGAGTGAGCCCAATGAAGGGGAACAGTGAGCCCAGTGTGGGGAGGAGATTGAGTCCAGTGTGGGGAGGAGAGTGAGCCCAGTGAGAGGTTGAGTGAGCCCAGTGTAAGGGGTAGAGTGAGCCCAGTGTGGGGAGGAGAGTGAGCCCAGTGGGGGAGGGGAAGAGTAAGCCCAGTGCAGGGCGGAGAGTGAGCCCAGTTTGTGGGAGAGTGAGCCCAGGGTGGGGAGGAGAGTGACCCTAGTGTAGGGGGAGAATGAGCCCAGGGTGGGGGGAGGTGGTGAGAGCAGGGCAGGAGGAGAGTGAGCCCAGGGTGAGTGAGCCCAGAGTGGGGAGAGAGTGAGCCCAGTGAGGGGGTGAGTGAGCCCAGTGTGGGGAGGAGAGTGAGCCCAGGGTGAGGAGGAGAGTGAGCCCAGTCTGGGGGGTGGAGTGAGCACAGTGTGGGGAGGAGAGTGAGCCCAGTGTGGGGGGAGAGTGAGCTCAGTGTAACGGGGAGAGTGAGCCCAGTGTGGGGAGGAGAGTGAGCCCAGTGTAAGGGGGAGAGTGAGCCCAGTGTGAGGGGGAGAGTGAGCCCAGGGTTGGGAGGAGAGTGAGCCCAGTGTAAGGGGGAGAGTGAGCTCAGTGCAGGGGCAGAGTGAGCCCAGTGTGGGGAGAAGAGTGAGCCCAGTGAAGGGGGAGAGTGATTCCAGTGTGGGGAGGAGAGCGAGCCTAGTGCAGGGGGAGAGTGAGCCCAGGGTACGGGGAGAGAGTGAGAGCAGGGAAGGAGGAGTGTGAGTCTAGTGAGGGGGGAGAGTGAGCCCAGTGAGGGGGGAGAGTGAGCCCATTGAGGGGGTGAGTGAGCTCAGTGTGGGGAGGAGAGTGAGCCTAGTTTAAGGTGTAGAGTGAGCCCAGTGAGGGGAGGAGAGTGAGCTCAGTGTGGGGAGAAGAGTGAGCCCAGTGAGGGGAGAAGAGTGAGCCCAGTGAAGGGGAACAGTGAGCCCAGTGTGGGGAGGAGATTGAGTCCAGTGTGGGGAGGAGAGTGAGCTCAGTGAGAGGTTGAGTGAGCCCAGTGAGGGGGGAGAGTGAGCCCAGTGTGGGGAGGAGAGTGAGTCCAGCGGGGGAGGGGAAGAGTGAGCCCAGTGTAAGGGGTAGAGTGAGCCCAGTGTGGGGAGGAGAGTGAGCCCAGTGGGGGAGGGGAAGAGTAAGCCCAGTGCAGGGGGGAGCGTGACCCCAATGTGGGGGGACAGTGAGCCCAGTTTGGGGGAGAGTGAGCCCAGGGTGGGGAGGAGAGTGACCCTAGTGTAGGGGGAGAATGAGCCCAGGGTGGAGGGAGATAGTGAGAGGCTGGCAGGAGGAGAGTGAGCCCAGGGTGAGGAGGAGAGTGAGTCCAGAGTGGGGAGAGAGTGAGCCCAGTGAGGGGGTGAGTGAGCCCACGGTGGGGAGTAGTGTTAGCCGAGTGTGGGGAGGAGAGTGAACCCAATTTAAGGTGTAGAGTGAGCCCAGTGTGGGGAGAAGAGTGAACCCAGTGAGGGGGGAGACTGAGCCCAGTGCAGAGGGAGAGTGATCCCTGTGAGGGGAGGAGAGTGAGCCCAGTGCAGGGGGGTGAGTGAGCCCAGTGCAGGGGGGTGAGTGAGCCCAGGAGGGGAGGAGAGTGAACCCAGTGTAAGGGGGAGATTCAGCCCAGTGCAAGGGGAGAGTGAGCCCAGTGTGGGGGGTGGGGGTGGGCCGAGTGAGCCCAGTGTGGGGAGGAGAGTGAGCCCAGTGGGGAGGAGAGTGAGCCCAGTGAAGGGGGAGAGTGAGCCCAGTGCAGGGGGAGAGTGAGCCCAGTGCAGGGGGAGAGTGATTCCAGTGTAGGGAGGAGAGTGAGATCAGTGCAGGGGGTGAGTGAGCCAAGTGAGGGAGGAGAGTGAGCCAAGTGAGGGAGGAGAGTGAGTCCAATGTAAGGGGGAGAGTGAGCCCAGAGTGGGGAGGAGAGTGAGCCCAGTGTGACGGAGGGGGGTTGGGGGAGAGTGAGCCCAGTGAGGAGGGAGAGTCAGCCCAGTTTGGGGATGAGAGTGAGCCCAGTGAGGAAGGATAGTGAGCCAAGTGAGGGAGGAGAGTGAGTCCAGTGTGGGGAGGAGGGTGATCCCAGTGTAAGGGGGAGAGTGAGCCCAGTGTGGGGAGGAGAGGGAACCCAGTGCAGGGGGAGAGTGAGCTTAGGGTGAGGAGGAGAGTGAGCTCAGTGTGGGAAGGAGAGTGAGCTCAGTGTGGGGAGGAGAGTGAGCCCAGTGAGGGGGGAGAGTGAGCCCAGTGCATGGGGAGACTGAGCCCAGTGTGGGGAGGAGACAGATCGAAGTGCGGAAAGGAGAGTGAGCCCAGTGAGGGGAGAGAGTGAGCCCAGTGCAGTGGAGGGAGTGAGCCCAGTGCAGGGGGAGAGTGAGCCAAGTGTGGGGAGGAGAGTGAGCCCAGTGTGGGGAGAGAGTGAGCTCAGTGAGGAGGGAGAGTGAGCCCAGTGAGGGGAGAGAGTGAGCCCAGTGCATGGTGAGAGTGAGCCCAGTGTGGGGAGGAGAGTGAGACCTGTGTAAGGGGGAGTGTGAGCCCCGTGTGGGGAGGAATGTTAGCCCAGTGAGGGGGGAGAGTGAGCCCAGTGTGGGGAGCAGAGTGAGCCCAGTGCAGTGGAGGGAGTGAGCCCAGTGCAGGGGGAGAGTGAGCCAAGTGTGGGGAGGAGAGTGAGCCCAGTGTGGGGAGAGAGTGAGCTCAGTGAGGAGGGAGAGTGAGCCCAGTGCATGGTGAGAGTGAGCCCAGTGTGGGGAGGAGAGTGAGACCTGTGTAAGGGGGAGTGTGAGCCCCGTGTGGGGAGGAATGTTAGCCCAGTGAGGGGGGAGAGTGAGCCCAGTGAGGGGGGGGAGTGAGCCCAGTGCAGGGGGAGAGTGAGCCAAGTGTGGGGAGGAGAGTGAGCCCAGTGTGGGGAGAGAGTGAGCTCAGTGAGGAGAGAGAGTGAGCCCAGTGCATGGTGAGAGTGAGCCCAGTGTGGGGAGGAGAGTGAGACCTGTGTAAGGGGGAGTGTGAGCCCAGTGAGGGGGGAGAAGAGCACAGTGTGACGGAGGGGGGTTGGGGAAGAGTGAGCCCAGTGAGGGGGGAGAGTCAGCCCAGTGTGGGGAGGAGAGTGAGCCCAGTGTGGGGAGGAGAGTGAGCCCAGTGAGGGGGGGGAGTGATCCCAGTGCAGGGGGAGAGTGATTCCAGTGTGGGGAGGAGAGTGAGCCCAGTGTGAGGGGAGACTGAGCCCAGGGTGAGGAGGAGAGTGAGCCCAGTGTGGGGAGGAGAGTGATCCCAGTGTGGGGAGGAGAGTGAGCCCAGTGGGGAGGAGAGTGAGCCCAGTGAAGGGGGAGAGTGAGCCCAGTGCAGGGGGAGAGTGATCCCAGTGAAGGGGGAGAGTGATTCCAGTGTGGGTAGGAGAGTGAGATCAGTGCAGGGGGTGAGTGAGCCCAGTGAGGGAGGAGAGTGAGTTCAGTGTGGGAGTTGAGTGAACCCAGGGTGGGGAGGAGGGTGAGCCCAGTGAGGGGGGAGAGTGCGCACAGTGTGGGGAGGAGAGTGAGCCCTGTGTGACGGAGGGGGGTTGGGGGAGAGTGAGCCCAGTGCAGGGGGAGAGTGAACCCACTGTAAGGAGGAGAGTGAGCCCAGTGTGGGGGGGAGAGTGAATCCAGTGCAAGGGGAGAGTGTGACCAGGGTGAGGAGGAGAGTGAACCCAGTGCAGGGGGAGAGTGAGCTTAGGGTGAGGAGGAGAGTGAGCCCAGTGAGGGGGGAGAGTGAGCCCAGTGCATGGGGAGACTGAGCCTAGTGTGGGGAGGAGACAGATCGAAGTGCGGAAAGGAGAGTGAGCCCAGTGAGGAGGGAGAGTGAGCCCAGTGCATGGTGAGAGTGAGCCCAGTGCAGGGGAGGAGAGTGAGCCCAGTGAGGGGGGAGAGTGAGCCCAGTGCAGGGGGACAGTGAGCCCAGTGACGGGGGAGAGTCAGCCCAGTGTGGGGAGGAGAGTGAGCCCAGTGTGGGGAGGAGAGGGAACCCCGTGCAGGGGGAGAGTGAGCCCAGTGAGGGGAGGAGAGTGAGCCCCGTGTGGGGAGGAGAGTGAGCCCAGTGTGGGGAGGAGAGTGAGCCCAGTGGGGAGGAGAGTGAGCCCAGTGAAGGGGGAGAGTGAGCCCAGTGCAGGGGGAGAGTGATTCCAGTGTGGGGAGGAGAGTGAGCCCAGTGTGAGGGGAGACTGAGCCCAGGGTGAGGAGGAGAGTGAGCCCAGTGTGGGGAGGAGAGTGATCCCAGTGTGGGGAGGAGAGTGAGCCCAGTGGGGAGGAGAGTGAGCCCAGTGAAGGGGGAGAGTGAGCCCAGTGCAGGGGGAGAGTGATCCCAGTGAAGGGGGAGAGTGATTCCAGTGTGGGTAGGAGAGTGAGATCAGTGCAGGGGGTGAGTGAGCCCAGTGAGGGAGGAGAGTGAGTTCAGTGTGGGAGTTGAGTGAACCCAGGGTGGGGAGGAGGGTGAGCCCAGTGAGGGGGGAGAGTGCGCACAGTGTGGGGAGGAGAGTGAGCCCTGTGTGACGGAGGGGGGTTGGGGGAGAGTGAGCCCAGTGCAGGGGGAGAGTGAACCCACTGTAAGGAGGAGAGTGAGCCCAGTGTGGGGGGGAGAGTGAATCCAGTGCAAGGGGAGAGTGTGACCAGGGTGAGGAGGAGAGTGAACCCAGTGCAGGGGGAGAGTGAGCTTAGGGTGAGGAGGAGAGTGAGCCCAGTGAGGGGGGAGAGTGAGCCCAGTGCATGGGGAGACTGAGCCTAGTGTGGGGAGGAGACAGATCGAAGTGCGGAAAGGAGAGTGAGCCCAGTGAGGAGGGAGAGTGAGCCCAGTGCATGGTGAGAGTGAGCCCAGTGCAGGGGAGGAGAGTGAGCCCAGTGAGGGGGGAGAGTGAGCCCAGTGCAGGGGGACAGTGAGCCCAGTGACGGGGGAGAGTCAGCCCAGTGTGGGGAGGAGAGTGAGCCCAGTGTGGGGAGGAGAGGGAACCCCGTGCAGGGGGAGAGTGAGCCCAGTGAGGGGAGGAGAGTGAGTCCCGTGTGGGGAGGAGAGTGAGCCCAGTGTGGGGAGGAGAGTGAGCCCAGTGGGGAGGAGAGTGAGCCCAGTGAAGGGGGAGAGTGAGCCCAGTGCAGGGGGAGAGTGATTCCAGTGTGGGGAGGAGAGTGAGCCCAGTGTGAGGGGAGACTGAGCCCAGGGTGAGGAGGAGAGTGAGCCCAGTGTGGGGAGGAGAGTGATCCCAGTGTGGGGAGGAGAGTGAGCCCAGTGGGGAGGAGAGTGAGCCCAGTGAAGGGGGAGAGTGAGCCCAGTGCAGGGGGAGAGTGATCCCAGTGAAGGGGGAGAGTGATTCCAGTGTGGGTAGGAGAGTGAGATCAGTGCAGGGGGTGAGTGAGCCCAGTGAGGGAGGAGAGTGAGTTCAGTGTGGGAGTTGAGTGAACCCAGGGTGGGGAGGAGGGTGAGCCCAGTGAGGGGGGAGAGTGCGCACAGTGTGGGGAGGAGAGTGAGCCCTGTGTGACGGAGGGGGGTTGGGGGAGAGTGAGCCCAGTGCAGGGGGAGAGTGAACCCACTGTAAGGAGGAGAGTGAGCCCAGTGTGGGGGGGAGAGTGAATCCAGTGCAAGGGGAGAGTGTGACCAGGGTGAGGAGGAGAGTGAACCCAGTGCAGGGGGAGAGTGAGCTTAGGGTGAGGAGGAGAGTGAGCCCAGTGAGGGGGGAGAGTGAGCCCAGTGCATGGGGAGACTGAGCCTAGTGTGGGGAGGAGACAGATCGAAGTGCGGAAAGGAGAGTGAGCCCAGTGAGGGGAGAGAGTGAGCCCAGTGCATGGTGAGAGTGAGCCCAGTGCAGGGGAGGAGAGTGAGCCCAGTGTGGGGGGTAGAGTGAGCCCTGTGAGGGGGGAGAGTGAGCCCAGTGTGGGGGGTGGGGGGTGGGCCGAGTGAGCCCAGTGTGGGGAGGAGAGTGAGCCCAGTGAGGGGGGAGAGTGAGCACAGTGTGACGGAGGGGGGTTGGGGGAGAGTGAGCCCAGTGAGGAGGGAGAGTGATCCCAGTGAGGAGGGAGAGTGAGCCCCGTGTGGGGAGGAATGTTAGCCCAGTGTGGAGAGCAGAGTGAGCCCAGTGCAGTGGAGGGAGTGAGCCCAGTGAGGGGGGAGAGTGAGCCCAGTGCAGGGGGACAGTGAGCCCAGTGACGGGGGAGAGTCAGCCCAGTGTGGGGAGGAGAGTGAGACCTGTGTAAGGGGGAGAGTGAGCCCCGTGTGGGGGGGAGAGTGAGCCCAGGGTGATGAGGAGAGTGAACCCAGTGCAGGGGGAGACTGAGCCCAGTATGGGGGGAGAGTGAGCTCCGTGTGGGGAGGAGAGTGAGCCCAGTGAGGGGGGAGAGTGAGCCCAGTGAGGGGGGGGGAGTGAGCCCAGTGTGGGCTGGAGAGTGAACCCAGTGCAGGGGGAGACTGAGCCCAGTGTGGGGGGAGAGTGAGCCCAGTCTGGGGAGGAGCGTTAGCCCAGTGAGGGGGGAGAGTGAGCTCAGTGTAACAGGGAGAGTGAGCCCAGTGAGGGGGGAGAGTGAACCCAGTGCAGGGGAGAGTGATCCCAGTGTGGGGAGGAGAGTGAGCCCAGTGTAAGGGGGAGAGTGAGCCCAGTGTGTGGGGGTAGAGTGAGCCCAGTGTTGGGACGACAGTGAGCCCATTGAGGGGGAAGAGTGAGCCCAGTGCAGGGGAAGAGTGAACTCAGTGTGGGGGGAGGGTGAGTGAGGCCAGTGTGGGGAGGAGAGTGAGCCCAGTGTGGGGGGAGAGTGAGCCCAGTGCATGGGGAGACTGAGCCCAGTGTGGGGAGGAGAGTGAGCCCAGTGTCGGGGGAGAGTGAGCCCAGTGTGGGGAGGAGAGTGAGCCCAGTGAGGAGGGAGAGTCAGCCCAGTGAGGGGGGAGAGTGAGCCCAGTGTCGGGGGAGAGTGAGCCCAGTGTGGGGAGGAGAGTGAGCCCAGTGAGGAGGGAGAGTGAGCCCAGTGTGGGGAGAGAGTGAGCCCAGTGCATGGTGAGAGTGAGCCCAGTTTGGGGAGGAGCGTTAGCCCAGTGAGGAGGGAGTGTGAGCTCAGTGTAACGGGGAGAGTGAGCCCAGTGAGGGGGGACAGTGAACCCAGTGCAGGGGAGAGTGATCCCAGTGTGGGGGGGAGAGTGAGCCCAGTGTGTGGGGGTAGAGTGAGCCCAGTGTGGGGAGGAGAGTGATTCCAGTGGGGAGGAGAGTGAGCCCAGTCAAGGGGGGGGAGTGAGCCCAGTGCAGGGGGAGAGTGATTCCAGTGTGGGGAGGAGAGTGAGATCAGTGCAGGGGGTGAGTGAGCCCAGTGAGGGGGGAGAGTGAGTCCAGTGTGGAAGTAGAGTGAGCCCAGGGTGGGGAGGAGGGTGAACCCAGTGTAAGGGGGAGAGCAAGCCCAGTGTGGGGAGAAGAGTGAGCCCAGTGTGACGGAGGGGGGTTGGGGGAGAGTGAGCCCAGTGAGGGGGGAGAGTGAGCCCAGTGAGGAGGGAGAGTGAGCCCAGTGTGGGGAGGAGTGTTAGCCCTGTGTGGGGAGCAGAGTGAGCCCAGTGCAATGGAGGGAGTGAGCCCAGTGCAAGAGGACAGTGAGCGCAGTGTGGGGAGCAGAGTGAGCCCAGTGCAGTGGGGGAGTGAGCCCAGTGCAGGGGGAGAGTGAGCCCAGTGAGGGGGGAGAGTGAACCCAGTGTGGGGAGGAGAGTGACCCTAGTGTAGGGGGAGAGTGAGCCCAGGGTAGCGGGAGAGAGTGAGAGCAGGGCAGGAGGAGTGTGAGCCGAGTATGGGAAGGAGAGTGAGTCTAGTGAGGGGGGAGAGTGAGCCCAGTGAGGGGGCAGAGTGAGCCCAGTGAGGGGGGAGAGTGAGTCCAGTGAGGGGGGAGAGTGAGTCCAGGGTGGGGAGGAGAGTTAGCCCAGTGAGGGGGGGGGGGGGGAGAGTGAGCACAGTTTAAGGTGTAGAGTGAGCCCAGTGTGGGGAGGAGAGTGAGCCCAGTGTGGGGGGGAGAGTGACCCCAGTGTGGGGGGAGAGTGAGCCCAGTTTGGGGGAGAGTGAGCCCAGGGTGAGGAGGAGAGTGACCCGAGTGTAGGGGGAGAATGAGCCCAGTGTTGGGGAGAGAGTGAGAGCAGGGCAGGAGGAGAGTGAGCCCAGGGTGAGGAGGAGAGTGAGCCCAGTGTGGGGAGGAGTGTGAGCCCAGTGCAGGGGGAGAATGATCCCTGTGTGGGGAGGAGAGTGAGCCCTGTGCAGGGGGAGAGAGAGCCCAGTGTGGGGAGGAGGGTGAGCCCAGTGAGGGGGGAGAGTGCACCCAGTGTTGGGAGGAGAGTGACCCTAGTGTAGGGGGAGAGTGAGCCCAAGGTAGGGGGAGAGAGTGAGAGCAGGGCAGGAGGAGTGTGAGCCGATTATGGGGAGGAGAGGGAGTCTAGTGAGGGGGGAGAGTGAGCCCAGTGCAGGGGGAGAGTGATTCCAGTGTGGGGAGGAGAGTGAGATCAGTGCAGGGGGTGAGTGAGCCCAGTGAGGGGGGAGAGTGAGTCCAGTGTGGAAGTAGAGTGAGCCCAGGGTGGGGAGGAGGGTGAACCCAGTGTAAGGGGGAGAGCAAGCCCAGTGTGGGGAGAAGAGTGAGCCCAGTGTGACGGAGAGGGGTTGGGGGAGAGTGAGCCCAGTGAGGGGGGAGAGTGAGCCCAGTGAGGAGGGAGAGTGAGCCCAGTGTGGGGAGGAGTGTTAGCCCAGTGTGGGGAGCAGAGTGAGCCCAGTGCAATGGAGGGAGTGAGCCCAGTGCAAGAGGACAGTGAGCGCAGTGTGGGGAGCAGAGTGAGCCCAGTGCAGTGGGGGAGTGAGCCCAGTGCAGGGGGAGAGTGAGCCCAGTGAGGGGGGAGAGTGAACCCAGGGTGGGGAGGAGAGTGACCCTAGTGTAGGGGGAGAGTGAGCCCAGGGTAGGGGGAGAGAGTGAGAGCAGGGCAGGAGGAGTGTGAGCCGAGTATGGGAAGGAGAGTGAGTCTAGTGAGGGGGGAGAGTGAGCCCAGTGAGGGGGCAGAGTGAGCCCAGTGAGGGGGGAGAGTGAGTCCAGGGTGGGGAGGAGAGTTAGCCCAGTGAGGGGGGGGGAGAGTGAGCACAGTTTAAGGTGTAGAGTGAGCCCAGTGTGGGGAGGAGAGTGAGCCCAGTGTTGGGGGGGAGAGTGACCCCAGTGTGGGGGGAGAGTGAGCCCAGTTTGGGGGAGAGTGAGCCCAGGGTGAGGAGGAGAGTGAACCGAGTGTAGGGGGAGAATGAGCCCAGTGTTGGGGAGAGAGTGAGAGCAGGGCAGGGGGAGAGTGAGCCCAGGGTGAGGAGGAGAGTGAGCCCAGTGTGGGGAGGAGTGTGAGCCCAGTGCAGGGGGAGAATGATCCCTGTGTGGGGAGGAGAGTGAGCCCAGTGCAGGGGGAGAGAGAGCCCAGTGTGGGGAGGAGGGTGAGCCCAGTGCAGGGGGAGAGAGAGCCCAGGGTGGTGAGGAGAGTGAGCCCAGTGTAGGGGGAGAGTGAGCCCAGGGTAGGGGGAGAGAGTGAGAGCAGGGCAGGAGGAGTGTGAGCCGATTATGGGGAGGAGAGGGAGTCTAGTGAGGGGGGAGAGTGAGTCCAGGGTGGGGAGGAGAGTGAGCCCAGTTTAAGGTGTAGAGTGAGCCCAGTGTGGGGAGGAGAGTGAGCCCAGTTTAAAGTGTAGAGTGAGCTCAGTGTGGGGAGGAGAGTGAGCCCAGTGTAAGGGGGAGAGTAAGCCCAGTGAGGGGGGAGAGTGAGCCCCATGTGGGGAGGAGAGTGAGCCCAGTGTGGGGAGGAGAGTGAGCCCCGTGTGGGGGGAGAGTGAGCCCAGTGTGGGGGGAGAGCCAGCCCAGTTTGGGGAGGAGAGTGAGCTCAGTGTAACGGGGAGAGTGAGCCCAGTGAGGGGGGAGAGTGAACCCAGTGCAGGGGAGAGTGATCCCAGTGTGGGGAGGAGCATTAGCCCAGTGAGGGGGGAGAGTGAGCCCAGTGTAAGGGGGAGAGTGAGCCCAGTGTGTGGGGGTAGAGTGAGCCCAGTGTGGGGATAGAGTGAGCCCAGTGCATGGTGAGAGTGAGCCCAGTGTGGGGAGGAGAGTGAGCCCAGTGTGGGGATAGAGTGAGACCTGTGTAAGGGGGAGTGTGAGCCCAGTGAGGGAGGAGAATGAGCACAGTGTGACGGAGGGGGGTTGGGAGAAAGTGAGCCCAGTGAGGAGGGAGAGTGATCCCAGTGAGGAGGGAGAGTGAGCCCCGTGTGGGGAGGAATGTTAGCCCAGTGTGGGGAGCAGAGTGAGCCCAGTGCAGTGGAGGGAGTGAGCCCAGTGAGGGGGGAGAGTGAGCCCAGTGCAGGGGGACAGTGAGCCCAGTGACGGGGGAGAGTCAGCCCAGTGTGGGGAGGAGAGTGAGCCCAGTGTGGGGAGGAGAGGGAACCTCGTGCAGGGGGAGAGTGAGCTTAGGGTGAGGAGGAGAGTGAGCTCAGTGTGGGAAGGAGAGTGAGCCCCGTGTGGGGAGGAGAGTGAGACCTGTGTAAGGGGCAGAGTGAGCCCCGTGTGGGGAGGAGAGTGAGCCCAGGGTGGGGAGGAGAGTGAACCCAGTGCAGGGGGAGACTGAGCCCAGTGTGGGGGGAGAGTGAGCCCCGTGTGGGGAGGAGAGTGAGCCCAGTGTGGGGGGAGAGTGAGCCCCGTGTGGGGAGGAGAGTGAGCCCAGTGAGGGGGGAGAGTGAGCCCAGTGAGGGGGGGGGAGTGAGCCCAGTGTGGGCTGGAGAGTGAACCCAGTGCAGGGGGAGACTGAGCCCAGTGTGGGGGGAGAGTGAGCCCAGTTTGGGGAGGAGCGTTAGCCAAGTGAGGGGGGAGAGTGAGCTCAGTGTAACGGGGAGAGTGAGCCCAGTTGGGGAGGAGCATTAGCCCAGTGAGGGGGGAGAGTGAGCTCAGTGTAACAGGGAGAGTGAGCCCAGTGAGGGGGGAGAGTGAACCCAGTGCAGGGGAGAGTGAGCCCAGTGTGTGGGGGTAGAGTGAGCCCAGTGTTGGGACGACAGTGAGCCCATTGAGGGGGAAGAGCGAGCCCAGTGCAGGGGGAGAGTGAACTCAGTGTGGGGGGAGGGTGAGTGAGGCCAGTGTGGGGAGGAGAGTGAGCCCAGTGTGGGGAGGAGAGTGAGCCCAGTGAAGGGGGAGAGTGAGCCCAGTGCATGGGGAGACTGAGCCCAGTGTGGGGAGGAGAGTGAGCCCAGTGTCGGGGGAGAGTGAGCCCAGTGTGGGGAGGAGAGTGAGCCCAGTGAGGAGGGAGAGTGAGCCCAGTGAGGGGGGAGAGTGAGCCCAGTGTCGGGGGAGAGTGAGCCCAGTGTGGGGAGGAGAGTGAGCCCAGTGAGGGGGGACAGTGAACCCAGTGCAGGGGAGAGTGATCCCAGTGTGGGGGGGAGAGTGAGC
This sequence comes from Chiloscyllium plagiosum, assembly GCF_037043375.1. Classification (NCBI taxonomy): domain Eukaryota; kingdom Metazoa; phylum Chordata; class Chondrichthyes; order Orectolobiformes; family Hemiscylliidae; genus Chiloscyllium; species Chiloscyllium plagiosum. The sequence goes on along the minus strand of NW_028270162.1, from coordinate 11,851,641 downwards.
CCAGTGTGTGGGGGTAGAGTGAGCCCAGTGTGGGGAGGAGAGTGATTCCAGTGGGGAGGAGAGTGAGCCCAGACAAGGGGGGAGTGAGCCCAGTGCAGGGGGAGAGTGATTCCAGTGTGGGGAGGAGAGTGAGTTCAGTGCAGGGGGTGAGTGAGCCCAGTGAGGGGGGAGAGTGAGTCCAGTGTGGGGAGGAGAGTGAACCCAGTGTAAGGGGGAGAGCAAGCCCAGTGTGGGGAGAAGAGTGAGCCCAATGTGACGGAGGGGGGTTGGGGGAGAGTGAGCCCAGTGAGGGGGGAGAGTGAGCCCAGTGAGGAGGGAGAGTGAGCCCAGTGTGGGGAGGAGTGTTAGCCCAGTGTGGGGAGCAGAGTGAGCCCAGTGCAATGGAGGGAGTGAGCCCAGTGCAAGAGGACAGTGAGCGCAGTGTGGTGAGCAGAGTGAGCCCAGTGCAGTGGGGGAGTGAGCCCAGTGCAGGGGGAGAGTGAGCCCAGTGAGGGGGGAGAGTGAACCCAGTGTGGGGAGGAGAGTGACCCTAGTGTAGGGGGAGAGTGAGCCCAGGGTAGCGGGAGAGAGTGAGAGCAGGGCAGGAGGAGTGTGAGCCGAGTATGGGAAGGAGAGTGAGTCTAGTGAGGGGGGAGAGTGAGCCCAGTGAGGGGGCAGAGTGAGCCCAGTGAGGGGGGAGAGTGAGTCCAGGGTGGGGAGGAGAGTTAGCCCAGTGAGGGGGGAGGGGAGAGTGAGCACAGTTTAAGGTGTAGAGTGAGCCCAGTGTGGGGAGGAGAGTGAGCCCAGTTTAAGGTGTAGAGTGAGCCCAGTGTGGGGGGGAGAGTGACCCCAGTGTGGGGGGAGAGTGAGCCCAGTTTGGGGGAGAGTGAGCCCAGGGTGAGGAGGAGAGTGACCCTAGTGTAGGGGGAGAATGAGCCCAGTGGTGGGGAGAGAGTGAGAGCAGGGCAGGAGGAGAGTGAGCCCAGGGTGAGGAGGAGAGTGAGCCCAGTGTGGGGAGGAGTGTGAGCCCAGTGCAGGGGGAGAATGATCCCTGTGTGGGGAGGAGAGTGAGCCCAGTGCAGGGGGAGAGAGAGCCCAGGGTGGTGAGGAGAGTGATCCCAGTGTAACGGGGAGAGTGAGATCAGTGCAGGGGGTGAGTGAGCCCAGTGAGGGGGGAGAGTGAGCCCAGTGAGGGGGGGAGAGTGAGCCCAGGGTGGGGAGGAGGGTGAGCCCAGTGAGGGGGGAGAGTGCGCCCAGTGTGGGGAGGAGAGTGACCCCAGTGTAGGGGGAGAGTGAGCCCAAGGTAGGGGGAGAGAGTGAGAGCAGGGCAGGAGGAGTGTGAGCCGATTATGGGGAGGAGAGGGAGTCTAGTGAGGGGGGAGAGTGAGCCCAGTGAGGGGGGAGAGTGAGCCCAGGGTGGGGAGGAGAGTGACCCTAGTGTAGGGGGAGAGTGAGCCCAAGGTAGGGGGAGAGAGTGAGAGCAGGGCAGGAGGAGTGTGAGCCGATTATGGGGAGAAGAGGGAGTCTAGTGAGGGGGGAGAGTGAGCCCAGTGAGGGGGGAGAGTGAGTCCAGGGTGGGGAGGAGAGTGAGCCCATTTAAGGTGTAGAGTGAGCCCAGTGTGGGGAGGAGAGTGAGCCCAGTTTAAAGTGTAGAGTGAGCTCAGTGTGGGGAGGAGAGTGAGCCCAGTGTAAGGGGGAGTGTAAGCCCAGTGAGGGGGGAGAGTGAGCCCCATGTGGGGAGGAGAGTGAGCCCAGTGTGGGGAGGAGAGTGAGCCCAGTGAGGAGGGAGAGTGAGCCCAGTGTGGGGGGAGAGTGAGCCCAGTTTGGGGAGGAGCGTTAGCCCAGTGAGGGGGGACAGTGAGCCCAGTGTGGGGGGAGAGTGAGCCCAGTTTGGGGAGGAGCGTTAGCCCAGTGATGGGGGAGAGTGAGCTCAGTGTAACGGGGAGAGTGAGCCCAGTGAGGGGGGAGAGTGAGCCCAGTGTGTGGGGGTAGAGTGAGCCCAGTGTGGGGGGATAGAGTGAGCCCAGTGTAGGGAGGAGAGTGAGCCCAGTGTGGGGGGTGAGCGAGCCCAGTTTGGGGAGGAGAGTGAGCTCAGTGTAACGGGGAGAGTGAACCCAGTGAGGGGGGAGAGTGAACCCAGTGTGGGGAGGAGCATTAGCCCAGTGAGGGGGGAGAGTGAGCCCAGTGTAAGGGGGAGAGTGAGCCCAGTGTGTGGGGGTAGAGTGAGCCCAGTGTGAGGAGGACAGTGAGCCCATTGAGGGGGAAGAGTGAGCCCAGTGCAGGGGGAGAGTGAACCCAGTGTGGGGGGTGGGTGAGTGAGGCTAGTGTGGGGAGGAGAGTGAGCCCAGTGTGGGGAGGAGAGTGATTCCAGTGGGGAGGAGAGTGAGCCCAGTGAAGGGGGAGAGTGAGCCCAGTGCAGGGGGAGAGTGATTCCAGTGTGGGGAGGAGAGTGAGCCCAGGGTGGCGAGGAGGGTGAGCCCAGTGAGGGGGGAGAGTGCGCCCAGTGTGGGGAGGAGAGTGAGCCCAGTGTAAGGGGGAGAGTGAGCCCAGTATGGGGAGGAGAGTGAGCCCAGTGTGACGGAGTGGGGTGGGGGAGAGTGAGCCCAGTGAGGGGGGAGAGTGAGCCCAGTGTGGGGGGAGAGTGAGCCCAGTGAGGGGGGAGAGTGAACCCAGTGCAGGGGAGAGTGATCCCAGTGTGGGGAGGAGAGTGAACCCATTGAGGGGGAAGAGTGAGCCCAGTGCAGGGGGAGAGTGAACCCAGTGTGGGGGGTGGGTGAGTGAGGCTAGTGTGGGGAGGAGAGTGAGCCCAGTGTGGGGAGGAGAGTGATTCCAGTGGGGAGGAGAGTGAGCCCAGTGAAGGGGGAGAGTGAGCCCAGTGCAGGGGGAGGAGCATTAGCCCAGTGAGGGGGGAGAGTGAGCTCAGTGTAACAGGGAGAGTGAGCCCAGTGAGGGGGGAGAGTGAACCCAGTGCAGGGGAGAGTGATCCCAGTGTGGGGAGGAGAGTGAACCCAGTGGAAGGGGGTGAGTGTGCCCAGTGTGGGGAGGAGAGTGAGCCCAGTGTGGGGAGGAGAGTGAGCCCTGTGTGGGGAGAGGAGTGAGCCCAGTGTGGGGAGGAGAGTGAGCCCAGTGTGGGGAGGAGAGTGAACCCAGTGTAAGGGGGTGAGTGAGCCCAGTGTGGGGAGGAGAGTGAGCCCTGTGTGGGGGGAGGAGTGAGCCCAGTGTGGGGAGGAGAGTGAGCCCAATGGGGAGGAGAGTGCGCCCAGTGTGACGGAGTGGGGTTGGGGGAGAGTGAGCCCAGTGAGGGGGGAGAGTGAGCTCAGTGTAACGGGGAGAGTGAGCCCAGTGAGGGAGGAGAGTGAACCCAGTGCAGGGGAGAGTGATCCCAGTGTGGGGAGGAGAGTTAACCCAGTGGAAGGGGGTGAGTGAGCCCAGTGTGGGGAGGAGAGTGAGCCCTGTGTGGGGAGAGGAGTGAGCTCAGTGTGGGGAGGAGAGTGAGCCCAGTGTGGGGAGGAGAGTGAGCCCAATGGGGAGGAGAGTGAGGCCAGTGAAGAAGGAGAGTGAGCCCAGTGCAGGGGGAGAGTGATTCCAGTGTGGGAGGAGAGTGAGTCCAGTGTGGGAGGAGAGTAATCCCAGTGTAAGGGGGAGAGTGAGCCCAGTGTGGGGAGGAGAGGGAACCCAGTGCAGGGGGAGAGTGAGCTTAGGGTGAGGAGTAGAGTGAGCCCAGTGTGGGGAGGAGAGTGAGCCCAGTGTGGTGAGGAGAGTGAGCTCAGTGTGGGGAGGAGAGTGAGCTCAGTGTGAGGAGGAGAGTGAGACCTGTGTGGGGAGGAATGTTAGCCCAGTGTGGGGGGGGAGTGTGAGCCCAGTGAGGGGGGAGAGTGAGCCCCGTGTGGGGAGGAATGTTAGCCCTGTGCGGGGAGGAGAGTGAGCCCAGTGTGGGGATAGAGTGAGGCCAGTGTGGGGATAGAGTGAGCCCAGTGCATGGTGAGAGTGAGCCCAGTGTGGGGAGGAGAGTGAGCCCAGTGTGGGGATAGAGTGAGACCTGTGTAAGGGGGAGTGTGAGCCCAGTGAGGGAGGAGAATGAGCACAGTGTGACGGAGGGGGGTTGGGAGAAAGTGAGCCCAGTGAGGAGGGAGAGTGATCCCAGTGAGGAGGGAGAATGAGCCCCGTGTGGGGAGGAATGTTAGCCCAGTGTGGGGAGCAGAGTGAGCCCAGTGCAGTGGAGGGAGTGAGCCCAGTGAGGGGGGAGAGTGAGCCCAGTGCAGGGGGACAGTGAGCCCAGTGACGGGGGAGAGTCAGCCCAGTGTGGGGAGGAGAGTGAGCCCAGTGTGGGGAGGAGAGGGAACCTCGTGCAGGGGGAGAGTGAGCTTAGGGTGAGGAGGAGAGTGAGCTCAGTGTGGGAAGGAGAGTGAGCCCAGTGAGGGGAGGAGAGTGATTCCAGTGGGGAGGAGAGTGAGCTCAGTGAAGGGGGAGAGTGAGCCCAGTGCAGGGGGAGAGTGATTCCAGTGTGGGAGTAGAGTGAGCCCAGGGTGGCGAGGAGGGTGAGCCCAGTGAGGGGGGAGAGTGCGCCCAGTGTGGGGAGGAGAGTGAGCCCAGTGTAAGGGGGAGAGTGAGCCCAGTATGGGGAGGAGAGTGAGCCCAGTGTGACGGAGTGGGGTTGGGGGAGAGTGAGCCCAGTGAGGGGGGAGAGTGAGCCCAGTGTGGGGGGAGAGTGAGCCCAGTGAGGGGGGAGAGTGAACCCAGTGCAGGGGAGAGTGATCCCAGTGTGGGGAGGAGAGTGAACCCATTGAGGGGGAAGAGTGAGCCCAGTGCAGGGGGAGAGTGAACCCAGTGTGGGGGGTGGGTGAGTGAGGCTAGTGTGGGGAGGAGAGTGAGCCCAGTGTGGGGAGGAGAGTGATTCCAGTGGGGAGGAGAGTGAGCCCAGTGAAGGGGGAGAGTGAGCCCAGTGCAGGGGGAGGAGCATTAGCCCAGTGAGGGGGGAGAGTGAGCTCAGTGTAACGGGGAGAGTGAGCCCAGTGAGGGGGGAGAGTGAACCCAGTGCAGGGGAGAGTGATCCCAGTGTGGGGAGGAGAGTGAACCCAGTGGAAGGGGGTGAGTGTGCCCAGTGTGGGGAGGAGAGTGAGCCCAGTGTGGGGAGAAGAGTGAGCCCTGTGTGGGGAGAGGAGTGAGCCCAGTGTGGGGAGGAGAGTGAGCCCAGTGTGGGGAGGAGAGTGAACCCAGTGTAAGGGGGTGAGTGAGCCCAGTGTGGGGAGGAGAGTGAGCCCTGTGTGGGGGGAGGAGTGAGCCCAGTGTGGGGAGGAGAGTGAGCCCAGTGTGGGGAGGAGAGTGAGCCCAATGGTGAGGAGAGTGAGGCCAGTGAAGGGGGAGAGTGATTCCAGTTTGGGTAGGAGAGTGAGATCAGTGCAGGGGGTGAGTGAGCCCAGTGAGGGGGGAGAGTGAGCCCAGTGAGGGGGGGGAGAGTGAGCCCAGTGTGGGGAGGAGGGTGAGCCCAGTGAGGGGGGAGAGTGAGCCCAGTGTGGGGAGGAGAGTGAGCCCAGTGTGACGGAGGGGGGTTGGGGGAGAGTGAGCCCAGTGAGGGGGGAGAGTGAGCCCAGTGAGGAGGGAGAGTGAGCCCAGTGTGGGGAGGAGTGTTAGCCCAGTGTGGGGAGCAGAGTGAGCCCAGTGCAGTGGAGGGAGTGAGCCCAGTGCAGGGGGACAGTGAGTCCAGTGAGGGGGGAGAGTGAGCCCAGTGTGGGGAGCAGAGTGAGCCCAGTGCAGTGGGGGGAGTGAGCCCAGTGCAGGGGGAGAGTGAGCCCAGTGAGGGGGGAGAGTGAGCCCAGGGTAGGGGGAGAGAGTGAGAGCAGGGCAGGAGGAGTGTGAGCCAAGTATGGAGAGGAGAATGAGTCTAGTGAGGGGGGAGAGTGAGCCCAGTGAGCGGGGAGAGTGAGTCCAGGGTGGGGAGGAGAGTTAGCCCAGTGAGGGGGGGAGAGTGAGCCCAGTTTAAGGTGTAGAGTGGGCCCAGTGTGGGGAGGAGAGTGAGCCCAGTTTAAGGTGTAGAGTGAGCTCAGTGTGGGGAGGCGAGTGAGCCCAGTGAGGGGGGAGAGTGAGCCCAGTGAGGGGGTGAGTGAGCTCAGTGTGGGGACGAGAGTGAGCCCAGTTTAAGGTGTAGAGTGAGTCCAGTGAAGGGGGAGAGTGAGCCCAGGGTGGGGAGGAGAGTGAGCCCAGTGGGGGAGGGGAAGAGTGAGCCCAGGGTGGGGAGGAGAGTGAGCCCAGTGGGGGAGGGGAAGAGTGAGCCCAGTGTGGGGAGGAGAGTGAGACCAGTGTGGGGGGAGAGTGAGCCCAGTGTGGGGAGGAGAGTGAACCCATTGAGGGGGGGAGAGTGAGACCAGTGTGGGGGGAGAGTGAGCCCAGTGTGGGGAGGAGAGTGAGCCCATTGAGGGGGTGAGAGTGAGCCCAGTGAGGAGGGGAGAGTGAGCCCAGTGTAACGGGGAGAGTGTGCCCAGTGCAGGGGGGAGAGTGAGCACAGTGTGGGGACGGGAGTGAGCCCAGTGTGGGGAGGAGAGTGAGCCCAGTGAGGAGGGGAGAGTGAGCCCAGTGTAACGGGGAGAGTGTGCCCAGTGTAAGGGGGAGAGTGAGCCCAGTATGGGGAGGAGAGTGAGCCCAGTGTGACGGAGTGGGGTTGGGGGAGAGTGACCCCAGTACGGGGGGGAGAGTGAGCCCAGTGTGGGGGGAGAGTGAGCCCAGTTTGGGGAGGAGCATTAGCCCAGTGAGGGGGGAGAATGAGCTCAGTGTAACGGGGAGAGTGAGCCCAGTGCAGTGGAGGGAGTAAGCCCAGTGCAGGGGGACAGTGAGCCCTGTGAGGGGGAAGAGTGAGCCCAGTGTGGGGAGCAGAGTGAGCCCAGTGCAGTGGGGGGAGTGAGCCCAGTGCAGGGGGAGAGTGAGCCCAGTGAGGGGGGAGAGTGAACCCAGGGTGGGGAGGAGAGTGACCCTAGTGTAGGGGGAGAGTGAGCCCAGGGTAGGGGGAGAGAGTGAGAGCAGGGCAGGAGGAGTGTGAGCCAAGTATGGGGAGGAGAGGGAGTCTAGTGAGGGGGGAGAGTGAGTCCAGGGTGGGGAGGAGAGTGAGTCTAGTGAGGGGGGAGAGTGAGCCCAGTGAGGGGGGAGAGTGAGCCCAGTGAGCGGGGAGAGTGAGTCCAGGGTGGGGAGGAGAGTTAGCCCAGTTTAAGGTGTAGAGTGGGCCCAGTGTGGGGAGGAGAGTGAGCCCAGTTTAAGGTGTAGAGTGAGCTCAGTGTGGGGAGGCGAGTGAGCCCAGTGAGGGGGGAGAGTGTGCCCAGTGAGGGGGTGAGTGAGCTCAGTGTGGGGACGAGAGTGAGCCCAGTTTAAGGTGTAGAGTGAGTCCAGTGAAGGGGGAGAGTGAGCCCAGGGTAGGGAGGAGAGTGAACCCAGTGGGGGAGGGGAAGAGTGAGCCCAGGGTGGGGAGGAGAGTGAGCCCAGTGGGGGAGGGGAAGAGTGAGCCCAGTGTGGGGAGGAGAGTGAGCCCAGTAAGGAGGGAGAGTGAGCCCAGTGTGGGGAGGAGAGTGAGCCCAGGGTGAGAAGGGGAGTGAGCCCAGTGAGGAGGGAGAGTGAGCCCAGTGAGGGGGGAGAGTGAGACCAGTGTGGGGGGAGAGTGAGCCCAGTGTGGGGAGGAGTGTGAGCCCATTGTTGGGGGGAGAGTGAGACCAGTGTGGGGGGAGAGTGAGCCCAGTGTGGGGAGGAGAGTGAGCCCATTGAGGGGGTGAGAGTGAGCCCAGTGAGGGGGGGAGAGTGAGCCCAGTGTAACGGGGAGAGTGTGCCCAGTGCAGGGGGGAGAGTGAGCACAGTGTGGAGACGGGAGTGAGCCCAGTGTGGGGGAGAGTGAGCCCAGTGAGTGGGGAGAGTGAGCCCAGGGTGAGGAGGAGAGTGAGCCCAGTAGGGGGGAGAGTGAGCCCAGTGTGGGGGTAGAGTGAGCCCAGGATGGGGAGGAGAGTGAGCCCAGTGAGTAGGGAGAGTGAGACCAGTGTGAGGAGGAGAGTGAGTTCAGTGTCAGAGAGAGAGTGAGCTCAGGGTAGGGGGAGAATGACCCCAGTGAGGGGGGAGAGTGGACACTGGGTGAGGAGGAAAGTGAGCCCAGTGAGGGGGCAGAGTGAGCCCAGTGTGAGGAGGAGAGTGAGCACAATATCAGAGAGAAAGTGAACCCAGTGTGGGGGGGAGTGTGACCCCAGAGTGTGGGGAGATTGAGCCCAGTGTCGGGCAGGAGAGTGAACACAGTGTGGGAAGGAGAGTGAGCCCATTGAGGGGGGAGAGTGAACCTAATGTCGGGGGGAGAGTGAGCCCAGTGTGGGGGAAGAGTGCACCCAGTGCAGGGGGAGTTTGAGCCCCTGGGTGAGGAGGAGAGTGAGCCCAGTGTTGGGGGGGATTAAGCCCAGTGTGGGGAGGAGAGTGAACCCAGTGTGGGGAGGAGAGTGAGCCCAGTGTGGGGAGGAGAGTGAGCCCAGTGTGGGGAGGAGAGTGAGCCCAGTGCAGGGGGGGAGAGTTAGCCCAGTGCAGGGGGAGAGAGTGCCCAGTGAGGAATAAGAGTGAGCCCAGCGTGGGGAGGAGAGTGACCCCAGTGAGGGGGGAGAGTGAGCCCAGTGTGAGGAGGAGAGTGAGCACAGTGTCAGAGTGAGAGTCAACCCAGTGTGGGGGGAGAGTGAGCCCAGGGTGGGGGGAGAGTAAGCTAAGGGTGGGGTGGAGAGTGGCCCTAGTGTGGGGGAGAGTGAGCCCAGGGTGGGGGGAGAGTGAGCCCAGGGTGGGGAGGAGAGTGAGCCCAGTGCAGGGGGAAAGTGAACCCAGTGTGGGGGGGAGAGTGACCCCATTGTGGGGGTAGAGTGAGCCCAGGGTGGGGAGGGGAGTGAGCCCAGTGTAGGGGGGAGAGTGTGCCTAGTGTCAGGGTGAGAGTGAGCACAGTGCAGGGGGAGAGTGAGCCCCGGGTCAGAGAGAGAGTGAGGTCAGTGTGGGGAGGAGAGTGAGCCCAGGGTGGGGTGAGAGTGAGCCCAGGGTGGGGAGGAGAATGAGCCCAGTGTAGGGGGGAGAGTGACCCCAGTGTCGGAGAGAGAGTTAGCCCAGTGTGGTGGGGAGAGTGACCCCAGGGTGCGGGGAGAGTGACCCCAGGGTGCGGGGAGAGTGACCCCAGGGTGTAGGGAGAGTGAGCCCAGGGTGGGGAGGAGAGTGAGCCTTTTGGGGGAAGTTCCACCTGGAGTATCTGCAGGCCCATAACTGAATAAAGGACTGTAATGTTTGACATTTTTAAACTTTATGTCTTTATTTTTGTACTCTTTACTAAGGAGATGGTGGTCCTGATTCTTTTTAAGCTTATTTCCTCATTTCTCGATTTCTGGAATGAAGATTTTGTACCAGGTTCTCTGTACCTAAGATGGCACAGTATGTGATGACATTGTACACTTTAACCGTAGCCCATTCTTGAGTCCAGTACAACTTCAATCTCAGTCTAAACCTTCTCCAGCAGGCCACTGTTGATCAACCACTTGTCTTGGTCCTCACCCAGCAGCTGCACTGAGCAGACTCTTGTCCAGTTTCATTGAGAGCTGACTCTCATCCTTGAGCTGTCACCTGCTCTTGGGCTTGGCTGAGGTCCATCTGCACGTAGATGACAACCTCCTGCTGCTGTTTCAGCTCCAGACTGACCGTGACTGGTGGGCTCACTTTCACATCCTCTCCCAGCTCCTGTGGAAGTGTCTTCATACCGTACACCTGAAGAAGGGCTCATGCCCGAAACGTCGATTCTCCTGCTCCTTGGATGCTGTCTGACCTGCTGCGCTTTTCCAGCAACACATTTTTCAGCTCTGATCTCCAGCATCCGCAGTCCTCACTTTCTCTTTGCCCATCCACATGGGCCCATTACCATCTCCCCAAGCTGTCAGAGTGAACCCAAAGCCTTGTAAGGATGGTGCACCCCTCCCTGGTGCACTCTGCACTTGTGCTGAAGCCAGGAGTATGCAGGCAGTTGTAGTATCCAGCCCCGACTCTGAAAACACAAAGTAAAGTAGGCTTGGCAGGTCAATAGGTGGCATCTCTGCCTCTCAACCTGACATCCCAGGTTCAAGTCCTATGCAGGGCCTGTGGTACATGGAAGGTCCATTCATAATGCAGCCAGATTGATAACCTGCACGTCATTCTTCCCAACATGCCCTTGGCAAGGCACTGAGGGTGTGATAGATTCTTGTTTAACCACCCTTGATTTGGAGGGGTACCCATTCTCTCAAAAACAGCGAGAGAGAGATGTCTATGGTTCCTCCACAGAGATGGGCCACATAGAAAAGAGGGTTCAACATGCTAAGGAAATCCAGAATCAAATTAGTTGTCAGGTTGAATGAGTTATAGAGACGTAGAGTCACAAAGGTGTACAGCATGGAAATAGACTCTTTGGCCCAGCTCATTCATGCCGACCAGATATCCTAATCTAATCTAGCCCCATTTGCCAGCACTTTGTCCATATCTCTCCAAACCCTTCCTATTCATATACCCATCCAGATGCCTTTTAAATGTTGTAATTGTACCAGCCTCCACCACTTCCTCTGGCAGCTCATTCCAAACACGCATGACCCTCTGTGAGAAAATGTTGTCCCTTTGGTCCCTTTATATCTTTTCCCTCTCACCCTAAAGAAGAATAGAGTTGACCTTCATGGTCCAAATGCGTTTTCCCCTTCCCGTTATATTGTCCTGCACCCAACATGATGAAACCTACACCAGCATTAGCCAACACCTTCAAAAGAGCATGAGGGTGAGATAAAATTTCCACAACGTGTTCAGCATTGTCTAAACATGATGGAGACATGAGTGGGGATTGTTTTGTGGAACCAACTGTACATCGCATTGCTGTGCTCTAACTGAACCTACCACAATACTGAGCCACCACAAAACCACCACTTTGCTGTGATCTCACACCAGCTGACTGTAGCCAATCACCCCAACTGTCTATCTTACACTGTCACTGGCAACTCAAGACACAGAAAATTTACCATTTTCGAGCCCGAAAGCTAGGTTGAGGAGACAGGATGCACTGCATTCTTAATAAATCGTCACAACAATTGAGCTTAACTTTCAGTCCACGTGTGAGAACAGAATTCGGAAAGTGACAAAATTCACAAATTTACACTTAAAGAGATTTCATTACACTTTCTTTTAACAACAGCAACATCTAAGTAGGATTACTCATTGTCATATTAATTTAGACTAACTATGGTTAAGAAGATACTGCCTGCTCACATCTACATTTAACTTGATAACATCTTCCTAATACAGGGATTGGAATTGCGAGTTTGACTATATTAGGCAGCAATGAAAGTAAGATTATAGTAAAAATTGGGTGAGATTTCACTTGAAGTACAGAATGAAATGATTGGGGTAAATTCCCTGATCCCACAATCTCTGAGTGAGGCAGCAGTTGGTGAAAATGCAAGTTGAAGAATTAATGCGAAAGGAATGCAGTACCACTTTCCACTCTGGTTATTGAGAAGGTGACTGCAGATTGGGTGGGTTTGACCTCTTGGTTATGAAGCAAGCTTGCTTACTAGTGCTGTCAGTAGACTAGTAATTAAGAGAGCCATGCTAACGCTCTTGAGAAACGAGTTCAAATCTCACAATGGGCAGTTGCTGGAAGTGAAATTTGATTGGCAAACATCTGGAAATAACAATGGTCTCATGGTGACCATAAAATATCAATTGCAGTTAAAAACCCAACTTGTCAACCATGTCCTTTAGGGAAGAAAATCTTCCATCCTAATCTGGTCTGGTCTACATGTGACTCCAGACCCATAGTCATATGGTTGACTCTTAACTCCCCTCTGAAACAGGCGTAAGTAAGGACTGCAGATGCTGGAGATCAGAATGGTACTGGAAAAGCACAGGCAGTATCCGTGGAGCAGAAAAATCAACGTTTCCTGATGAAGGGCTCCTGCCTGAAACGTCGATTCTCCCCTCGGAAATTGTGAACCATTCAGTTCACAGACAATTAGAGACTGATCAACAAGTGTCCACCTTTTCACCAACACCAACATCACATGAAAGAATAATAAGCAAAAATAAAAGGTGGTGATGTTCATTTCTTCAACAGGCACACACTCCAGGTGATCCCAGGCAGAGAGTGCTGTGAACAGTTGGAAAATGGTTCGGCCCCATTGTAGTGTCAGCCACCCACCCTACCCCACCTTCTCCCCGTGACAATCCCATAGTCTCTCCAAAGGAGCCCTTCCAGTCCTGGCTCCCAAGTTTGTGTTTTAGAGACTGGTCAGCCAGCCCGAAGCATTTCCCCTGTTAAGAAGGTGAATGCAGCTAAGGAGGTAGCTTGTCTATTGACCAGTGGACATTTGGTAATGTCTGATTGTGGTCTTCCACCCTCACCCAAGGATCAAAATTTTCACGACCTCAGCTATGAAAGGAGAATTAGTGGATCCTGTTGTAGTTATACAAACGCCCGGTTAGATCGCGTCTGAAACATTGCAATTGTCCACACTTCCCATCAGAAAGAACGTCAGCTGGGGTGAAATGAGTTAAGTTATAGACAGGACAAGCACAGTAGGACAGGCTGAATCCGAGGAGCAGGAGAATCGACATTTCGGGCATAAGCCCTTCATTAGGGATGATCAATCAGCATCTGCAGTCCTCACTTTCTCCTGAATTATGGACAGGTTGCATAGACTAGGTTGATGTTCACTTCAGTTTAGGAGCACTTCATCAGGAAACTGTAATTGAACAGTTTCAGTTGATAAAATGGGCTCAATAGAGTTGGCAGAAGTAGACAAAGTTGGCCCAAGAGGAGCGAGCATACCTTAACATTAGAGTGAAGCCCTTTAGGGGTGATGTCAGGAAGTATTTCTCAATGCCAAAGGTACAGAGGATCTGGAACTCTCTCTCCTAAAAAACCTGTCAAGTTTGCGGATCAATGGAAAATTTTCAAAGTGCAGATGTTTGATTTTTCTTGGGAAAGGGTTATCTAGGGTTATGGAGTCGTGACAGTTAAGATACAGATCACATAGAATAGGCTAAAGGGGCTGAATGGTCTTCTCCCATTCCAAAGTTCTTATCCAGGGAACGCTCCAAACTCAAACCAGGTGTTGAAAGTGGAGTGTTAGGGAAAGAAATTTCTGTTATACACCTGGAAAAAAAAATATCTTTATTTAAAGTTTTCCTTTATACTGAAGGTTGAGGGTAAAGTGCTCAATTCATCTTCTTCCATCAATGATAACACCAACCAGATCAAAATGTAATCAGTGGCAAACTGTAGGGACAAATCTAAATCTGATCTGTAGATTCACGAATAACTAATAGAGTCATCGAGCCATACAGCATGGAAACAGGCCCTCCAGTTCAACTCATCCATGCCAACTAGATATCCTAAATTAATCTAGTCTCATTTGCCAGCCCTTGGCCCATATCCCTCTAAACCCTTTCTATTCATATACCCATCCAGATCACTTTTAAATGTTGTAATTGTATCAGCCTCCATTACTTTCTCCGCCAGCTCATTCCATACACACACCACCTTCTGCATGTACAAGTTGCCCTTAGGTCCCTTTTAAATCTTTTCCCTCTCACCTTAAACCTATGCCCTACAGTTTTCAACTCCCCTACCCTGGGGAAAATACCTTGTCAATTTACTCTATCTGTACCCCTTATCATTTTATTAACCTCAATGAGGTCACCCCTCAGCCTCCAACGCTCCAGGGAATATGGCCCCAACCTGTTCAGCCTCTCTCTTTAGCTCAACCCTCCAACCCTGGCAACATCCTTGTAAATCTTTTCTGAACTCTTTCAAGTTTCATAACATCGTTCCTATAGCCAGGGAGTCCAGAATTGAACACAGTATTCCAGAAATGGCCTCAGCATCAATTGTGAGGGATAATCTGTTTTATCATCCTTCTTAAGAGTTTAATATTGCTGTGTGAGCACTCCTCAACTTTATCATAAGACATAGACAAAATCTTAATAACTTGATACATTCTTGAAGTAGGCTGTTTTTACAGTATTGGCACTTTAGCATCTATGAAAATGTTCACCATTAATAACTGTTGGCATAGACATACCAGCTCTCAAATTGCACTGAGATCTGCATTAACATTGTACTCATCAGTGTAATAGCCTATGGTAGCATGCATGGTTTGTACTGTGACAATGTAGGACAGCTTCATTAACTTGTCATTCTATACCCCTAAGCTGTAAGTCTCCATTACATGAACAATGTTTTTCTGGAAAATAATTGTACAATTTATAGCCTCTTTATTGAAGACTGTTTTGAATATACCCCAAGAGTTCCACAGGGTCAGTGGTAAAGTTATATGGAGATCAGACTTAGAATAATATGCAAAATAGGAACAGGAGTAAGCCATTCGGCCCTTCAAGCCTGATCACTCCACCATTCAATATGCTCATGGCTGATCTGGCTGAGATGTTAACCCCACTTTCCTACTTAGCCTACCATAACTTTTGTCAATCAAAAATCTGTTTGAAGCAGACTGGGACATTCAATGTCCCTGCTCACTGGAGAAGTGGATCCTAAAAGCTAAGGCCCCTCAGAGAAATTAAATTTGTCCTCAGTTCCATCTTAAATGGGAGAAAATTTATCTTGAAACTGTGTTCCCTTGCTTTACATTTTCTTTTCAATATTTATCCTGACAAGCCCCACTTGGAATCTGAAATAAAAACAGAAAGTGCAGAGATTCATCACTGATTCATCATCGCCCTGGCAAATGAACTTGCCTGGTTTAAAATGTAACAAAGCCTGGCTGTTACCTGTTAATCAGAATTAAAGGGTGCATTCTCCATGGCAACACCAGTACTGATCCTAATCCATTTGCCAACCAATGGCCATATTCCCCTCCTGAAGCATAAATGATGACTTTTCCCTTGAACTTGTATTCTTGAAAAATGTCCTGATGATTTCTTCTCTCAGAGGGTTGTGAATCTGTGGAGTTCTTTACTACAGAGGTCTGTCAAGGTCAGCCATTAAAACTATATTCAAGACTGAAATAGATTTGTAATCAATCAGGGAACCAAGGGTCATGGGGAAAATGCAGGAAAGAGGGGTTGGGGATTATCAGATCAACCATGACCTCATTGAATGCCAGCAAAGACTCAGTGAGCTGAATGGTCAATTTCTGCTCCTATGTCTTATGGTCTTACTAATTGCAAGACGGAAGCCTTCAGTAAGAAGTGTCATTCTTCAATAATACTGAAGTCCTGTGCTACCAAACAACCAACTGCAGATTTTCTCAGGAGGAACAATGCAGGCTATGGACAGATACAATCAAAGTGTTGAAAGTTCTGACAGGATAGGACAGGCTTGATGGAAGCCAGAATTCCTGCCTGCATTATTAATGCCTCTTTATATTTCTCCTTTATGACTTTCCTTAAGACCTACATTGCTGGTCAAGCATTTTGTCAACTGTGAAGGCTCGAAGGGCAGAATGGCCTACTCCTGCGCCTATTGTCTATTGGCTGTTGAGCAGCTTTACCAAGTTAAAGGAACTGTCTCAAGGCACAATCTTGTTGTAGGTTTCTATATGTCCACGTGGGAGAAGGACAAGTGTCTCCAACACCACTGAAAATGGATCCCAACAACAGTCAACATTTCCAGGCAAGGAGGGGAGAGATCTGAAGTAAAAATTTGGGAGTATCAATTAAAAGAGCAATAATAAACCAGAACGTTCTTCCACAATCGAATGCATATGGTGATGGTGTGCTACTGTTCTGTCAGGGAGTCCATACTGCTGTGGCAACATACAGTTGTACTCTGGAACCATGGGTAATGATGATGTTCTTTCCACCCAAAGCTGACCGGGAATCTCTCCTGCTCTTACATCCTGGCTGTGGGCGTGTTGGAAGGATCTGGAGGCTGATACACAACTTGCTTTGTCTTGCTGTGAGATGGGCCTTTCCTAACCATCAAGTCCTGGAATAGGAGTTAAACCTCCTGAAATTAATGTACCACCCACTGCATCACTCTCAACTTCCCAGTGAATGCACAGACCTGAAGCTTAAGCATTGGACTGGAGTCTAATATTCGACTTTTCACTGGCTGAGAAAGATTGTCCATCTTTTCACAAGATAGTGGCAGGCCAGGATGGGGGGAGAATATACAACCCATACGCTCTCACCTTCCTTAGTGCATGGTGTCACTAAAAGGTACTGTGGCTAATGCTCATTTTAATTTGTACTTCAGTGCGCGGATCTTGGAGATCTATGCGTGCCAGAACTGAAAGTCAATCAGCGAGTGTGAAACCATACAGGAACATCCAAGCACAGCCGAGCAGCTTAGAGGGGACATTGCTGGTGGGGTATCTACCAGAGGAACATAACATGGTTTCCCCATGGTAGACTACTGCAAAAGATACGGAGGTATGGCATTGAGGGTGAGTTGGAGGTTTGGATTAGGAGTTGGCTGGCTGGAAGAAGACAGAGGGTAGTAGTTGATGGCAAAGGTTCATCTTGGAGTGCCGTCACTAGCAGTGTTCCGCAAGGATCTGTTTTGGGACCATTGCTGTTTTGGTCTGTTTTGGGACCGTTTGTCATTTTTATAAATGACCTGGAGGAGGGGTTAGAAGGTTGGGTGAGCAAGTTTGCGGATGATATGAAAGTCGGTGGAGTTGTAGACAGTGAGGAAGGATGTGGCAGGTTACAGCGGGATATAGATAAGCTGCAGAACTGGGCAGAAAGGTGGCAAATGGAGTTCAATGTAGCTAAGTGTGAGGTGATTCACTTTGGTAAGAGTAATAAAAAGATGGGGTACTGGGCTAATGGTCGGATACTTGGTAGTGTGGATGAGCAGAGGGATCTTGGTGTCCATGTACACAGATTTTTGAAAGTTGCCACCCAGGTAAATAGTGCGGTGAAGAAGGCATATGGCGTACTGGCTTTTATTGGTAGAGGAATTGAGTTCCGGAGTACTGAGGTCATGTTGCAGTTGTATAAGACTCTGGTGCGGCCGCATCTGGAGTATTGTGTGCAGTTTTGGTCGCCATACTATAGGAAGGATGTGGAGGCACTGGAACGGGTGCAGAGGACGTTTACCAGGATGTTGCCTGGTATGGTAGGAAGATCGTATGAGGAAAGGCTGAGGCACTTGGGGTTGTTTTCATTGGAGAAAAGAAGGTTTAGGGGTGACTTGATAGAGGTGTATAAGATGATTAGGGGTTTAGATAGGGTCGACAGTGAGAATCTTTTTCCACGTATGGAGTCAGCTATTACAAGGGGGCATAGCTTTAAATTAAGGGGGGGTAGGTATAGGACAGATATTAGGGGTAGGTTCTTTACTCAGCGAGTCGTGAGTTCATGGAATGCCCTGCCAGTAGCAGTGGTGGACTCTCCCTCTTTATGGGCATTTCAGTGGGCATTGGATAGGCATATGGAGGATAGTGGGCTAGTGTAGGTTAGGTGGGCTTGCTTCGGCGCAACATCGAGGGCCGAAGGGCCTGTACTGCGCTGTATTCTTCTATGTTCTATGTTCTATGTTCTATAACATGGAAGAGTAGGCGTATGCCTTTCAGGCCATTGAATCTGCTCCACCATTGAATGCGATCTTCGCTGAACCCGCAATTCTCTTTTCCTCATAACTTTAAATTCCCTCATTGATTAAAACTCCGTCTATCTCACCTTTGAATGTACCTAACACACAGCCTTGACATCCCTTTGTGGTAAAGAATTCCACAGATACATTTCTCTCTGAGACCGGAAACTTCTCCTCACCTCTAAAGTAAACAGGCAACCCTGTGGTCTGTAAAGATGGCCTCTGGTCCTACACACCCCCACAGCTTTGCTGATTTGCTCGATATCATGGGTGTGAGATCTGCACTCATGACCTTAGCTGATTCTGGTGCTCTGTTTCATAGACAGAATACATCATCAAAGTGTATGAGTGGGCTGAACTATCACTGACTCTCAATGACGAATAGAACACAAGCCTTTGATAAAAATGTAGAAAACAGGCCATTCAGCCCTTCAAATCTGCTCCAGAATTCAACATGATCATGGCCAAACTCTCAGCTCAGTGTTGAGAGTGTGGTGCTGGAAAAGCACAGCAGGTCAGGCAGCATCGGAGGAGAATCGATGTTTCAGGCATAAGCCCTTCATCAGGAACATTCCGCTCAGTCTCCCGCCCCCACTTCCTCTTCATTTCCTTTGATCACTTTTTACTTTTTGTTTTTTCACACAAGAACAATAAGTTTATTGTTGGTAAAATGCAAATTATTTGAACTGACAAATTTCCATTTCACACTTTCACCGTAACTGTCAAATCCTGAGGTAAAATTGATGATATACATCATAAACGTGAAAATAACAACTTATCCAAGTGAGGTACATCCAGGAATTAATACTCCGGTAATTACATCCCACTTTTATTTCAAAAATGAACCTTAATCATAAATTAACTTTGAGTAAATACAAAATATAAAACAGGTCTGTACAGACTTTGCAGGAAACACAGTAGAATTTTTGACATTCTTCATTAGAGCTTCCAACCAGTTACAACAAAAAAGGCAGTTCCTAAACATGACAAGATATAATTAAATCTGTGATCTGAATAGCAACTTAAACATAATATAGATATGGTTAGATTCTTCACTGGATGCAGATTTATACATTTATATATATTTATGCAGATTTATATATACTTTGCGCTTTAAAAAATGCTCACTTAGCTTTTATTCGAAGGAAATTAATATATACACATGCATTTATCCAGCCATCTTTAGATAAGGTTTCACTTTTAGTTTGTTTCTTCCCAATGAAATGTGTTATTTGCAGTAAATTATGTTATTCTGTTTTACATAAATTTACTACCCCAATTGTAGGTGGTGCTATCTTCAGAAACCCAGTCATCGTGCTTGTCATAATGCTGGGAAAAGGACAGGCAGCGAGGAAGTGATTTTTGTATCAAGGGATTCTCCATCAAGAGTGTGTGTGTGTGTGTGTGTGTGTGTGAGAGCAATCCACATTTGGCTTTTCACACACCACCTGTGTATCAAATCTAGCGTTTCTTTCTCCGTCGTCTGCAACTGTCATGGGTTCAAACCCCAGGCCCAATGTGGTGAGCGTATCACTAAGGTAAACAGTCCACCAGCACTAAGAAGAGTGCTACACTGTCAGGGGTGCCACCTTTTGAACAAGAGTGTAATACTCTCTCGAGTGGGCATAGAACATCCCATAGCATTCCTTTAAAGGTCAGCAGTTAGTGTCCTCACCAACATTCATGTATCAAACAACATCATTAAAATGGTCAAATCAAAGCAAAATCCTGCGGATGCTGGAAACCTGACACCAACACAGCTGGAGAAACTCAGCAGGTCTGGTAGCGTCTGTGGAGAGACAGCAACAAGTTAATTTCTCGAGGTCGGTATGATTCTTCTTTAGAATTTAAAACTGGCTGCCCTCAGAGAATTTGTTTGGTCACAAATGGAGAAAGTAGCATTGTGTGATGTTTTGACAGCATTTGCGTGGCATTGTTTGAGTTTTGCGTATCGTTCTCTCAGCCAGTTCACACAGTGAGTCTCTCTCAGGCTGGAAGGGGTCTGAAACACAAACGAAACTGAGGCACATGTAAGGAACAGTTCCATTCATACCCCACTGTGTTTCCAAAGTCAATACTGCCGAAAATTACAACAGACTCCACATGGGATTGTGATGGAATACTCCCCACTTGCCTGGGTGAGTGTGGCTCCAACAACACAAGAAACTCAACACATTTGTAGGCAAAGTGGGTCTCTCACTGGTGCCCCATGCACCACTTTAAACATCCACTTCCTTTGCCATTGGCTTTCTCTGGTAGCACTGTGTAACATCTACACGATCTGCAGCAACTCATCAGAACTCCTTCAATAAGACCTTGCAAAAAGCCTTCCCTCTACCATCTTGGAGGACAAGAGCAATAGAGGCATGGGAACATCTCCATCCAAGTTCCCCTCCAAGCCACTCACCACTTTGACTTGGAAATATATCGCCATTCTTTCAATATCACTGGGACATAATCCTGGATTTCCCTCCCGAACAGCATTATGGCTGTCCCTACAACACATGGACTGCAATAGTTTAAAATGCAGCTCACCACCATCTATACAAGGGCAATTCGACAGGACAAACAATTCCTGGCCTTGTTTGCAAATCCTGGCTTGTAAATCCGAAGACAACAGATAGCCTGTTCAAATGGTTAGTGTTAGAACATAGAACATAGAACATAGAAGAATACAGCGCAGTACAGGCCCTTTGGCCCTCGATGTTGCGCCGATCCAAGCCCACCTAACCTACACTAGCCCACTATCCTCCATATGCCTATCCAATGCCCGCTTAAATGCCCATAAAGAGGGAGAGTCCACCACTGCTACTGGCAGGGCATTCCATGAACTCACGACTCGCTGAGTAAAGAACCTACCCCTAACATCTGTCCTATACCTACCCCCCCTTAATTTAAAGCTATGCCCCCTCGTAATAGCTGACTCCATATGTGGAAAAAGATTCTCACTGTCAACCCTATCTAAACCCCTAATTATCTTGTACACCTCTATCAAGTCACCCCTAAACCTTATTTTCTCCAATGAAAACAACCCAAATGCCTCAGCCTTTCCTCATACGATCTTCCTACCATACCAGGCAACATCCTGGTAAACCTCCTCTGCACCCGTTCCAGTGCCTCCACATCCTTCCTATAGTATGGCGACCAAAACTGCACACAATACTCCAGATGTGGCTGCACCAGAGTCTTATACAACTGCAACATGACCTCAGGACTCCGGAACTCAATTCCTCTACCAATAAAAGCCAGTACGCCATATGCCTTCTTCACCGCACTATTTACCTGGGTGGCAACTTTCAAAGATCTGTGTACATGGACACCAAGATCCCTCTGCTCATCCACACTACCAAGTATCCGACCATTAGTCCAGTACCCCATCTTTTTGTTACTCTTACCAAAGTGAATCACCTCACACTTAGCTACATTAAACTCCATTTGCCACCTTTCTGCCCAGTTCTGCAGCTTATCTATATCACGCTGTAACCTGCCACATCCTTCCTCACCATCTACAACTCCTCCGACTTTCGTATCATCCGCAAACTTGCTCACCCAACATTCTAACCCCTCCTCCAGGTCATTTATAAAAATGACAAACAGCAATGGTCCCAAAACAGATCCTTGCGGAACACCGCTAGTAACGGCACTCCAAGATGAACCTTTACCATCAACTACTACCCTCTGTCTTCTTCCAGCCAGCCAATTCCTAATCCAAGCCTCCAACTCACCCTCAATGCCATACCTCCGTATTTTTTGAAGTAGCCTACCATGGGGAACCTTATCAAACGCCTTACAAAAATCCAAATACACCACATCTACCGCTTTACCCTCGTCCACCTCCTTAGTCACCTTCTCAAAGAATTCAATAAGGTTTGTGAGGCACGACCTGCCCTTCACAAAACCATGCTGACTATCCTTGATCACATTATTCCTATTCAGATGTTCATAAATCCTATCCCTTACAATTCTCTCTAAGACTTTGCCCACAACAGAAGTGAGACTCACCGGCCTATAGTTACTAGGGTTATCCCTACTCCCCTTCTTGAACAAGGGAACCACATTTGCTATCCTCCAGTCTTCTGGCACTATTCCTGTAGACAACGAGGACATAAAAATCAAGGCCAATGGCTCTGCAATCTCCTCCCTTGCTTCCCAGAGAATCCTAGGATAAATGCCATCAGGCCCAGGGGACTTATCTATTTTCACCCTTTCCAGAATTTCCAACACCTCTTCCCTACGTACCTCAAAGCCGTCCATTCTAATTAATTGTGACTCAGTATTCACATCGGCAGCAATGTCCTGTTCCTGAGTGAATACTGACGAAAAGTATTCATTCAGTGTCTCCCCAATCTCTTCAGCCTCCACACACAACTTCCCACTACTATCCTTGACTGGACCTATTCCTACCCTAGTCATTCTTTTATTCCTGACATACCTATAGAAAGCCTTAGGGTTTTCCCTAATCCTACCAACTAAGGACCTTTCATGTCCCCTCCTTGCTGCTCTTAGCTCTCTCTTCAGGTCCTTCCTGGCTACCTGGCAATCGCCCCAATTGAACCTTCACGCCTCATCTTTACATAGGCCGCCCTCTTCCATTTAACAAGGGATTCTAATTCCTTATTAAACCGCGGCTTATTAAACCATGTTCAGAATTAATATTCACCAACAAGCTACCAACAGCACATAGGTTGTATCTACAGACAAAGTATGCTTGTTTAAATCTATTCACATGATGTGGGCATTGCTGTCTAGGCCAGCATTTTTTGCCCATCCCTAATTACCCATGGGGCAGTTAAGAGTCAACCACATTGCTCTGGGTCTATTCTCATGTGTAGTCCAGACCAGGTAAGGATGGGAGCTTCCATCACTGAACAAGATGGATTTTTTTCTGACAACCAATTCATGGTCATCATTAGACTCTGATTTATTCGGATATTTATTGAATTCCAATTCATATGCCATGGTGGGTTTTGAACCCAGGTCCCTAGAACATTACCTGGGTCTCTGGATTAACTGTCCAGCCATTGTCTTCCCATTGTCTCTGCCTGTCGCAGTTAACCTCCTTCAAGATTGGTCATATAACTGGATCAGGGGTTCAGTGGTGGAGCACCATACTTATCCTATCAAATCCACTTTGTGATTCCAGTTTCATTCATCCTGAACCCAAATCATAACTTACAAAGATTCCTGAAATACTCCAAACAGCCCGATATCCCATCACCAAGTAACCCTTTATTTATACACGGTAAGTCCTTGACACTGGTCTAGCTCCCTCAGTGCCAGCACTCAGTACGTCAAAATGTCTGACACTCTTGTTTTTTAATTTTATTAAACAATTACAAAACAGTTTACAAAAAACAGTTAACATTTACAGCTGTATACAACAGCAATTTTACAAGGGAGAGGAGCAGCAAAGCCAGGCCCCAAATCCTACCGTTCAACCAGTTTACCAGGAGAGGAGGACAAATCCCAGTTTCACATATGACAAGACAGCAACAATGACATTTGTACATAAAAAGCCAATCCAGTTACAGAAAAAAAAAGTGTATACAATACAGACCCAGCAAGCCCCCTTCCCTCCCACCATCCGGCCACTCTAAGGCAGCCCGCCCCTACACACCTTCCGGCTCTCGGTCCACCCCATGCCCCTTTGAGTTCTCGGCCCGCCCTGACCCACCTTTCGACCACCTCTAGGACAGCCCACCCCGGTACCTGCCCGGGGTGACAGCGCTAATGGCGGCAACCCGCCTTCTGGCTCTCTGTCTGCCCCTCCGTACCATTGGGCTGACACTCTTGCTTGTATCTGTCAGCCAGTGCCCCCTGACTGGACAAGATTAACAGCCCCAATCAGGGAACTCATATTCTGAGCACCATCTGGCTTACCTCATTCCAATCACCACAATCTCAGCAAATCTTTTTGCAACACCTTTTGTGGAATGAGGGTCATGACAGGGAAGTACAGAATTTATTGTCCATTTGTAACAGGGTTTGAGAAGGTTGGTAGTGTGTCACCTTCATGAACTACACTAGTCCATTTGGTGTCAGAGCCCTGGTAAGGAGGGAGTTCCAGGACATTGACCCAGCAACAGTGAAGAAACAGTCATCCTGTTCTAAATGAGGATGGTGTCCAACTTAGAAGAGAACTAGAAGGCCATGATGTTCTCTTGATGGTGGAGGCCATGGATTTGCAAAAGGCCGTTAAAGGACTTTGCCAAGTAGCTGCACTGTATCTTGTATGTTGCCAGAGGTATAGAGAATGAATGGTTAAGGTAAATAATTGCAAGATGTCAGACCACCAACTTTGAGAGACAGCAAATAAATGTATCGTCAAGTTAAAGACATTGATTGTTTATGTCCCGAGAGAGATGATATGGAAGTTCAAAGATGCAGGTACTCAAACCTAAAATAAGAAATGGAAATGACGGGAGACCAAGCATTGCAGTCAACATCTGAATGACTCACAGAACTGTTACAGCACGGATAAGGCTACTCAACCCAATGTATCTGTACTGGCCTTTCAAACAAGCATCATTACTTAGTGCCAATCTCCTTCTTTTCTCCCACGTCCTGACACATTATTTCTATCTAAATAATCATCCAATGTCTCTTGAATGTCTCAGTTGAACCTGCCTTCACTATATTTCCAGGTAGTGCATGCTACTTGCTGTGAACACTTTCTCGCTTGTATTCCCCTTGGTTTTTTAACAAATCACTTTCACTTCATGCCCTCTCATTTTTGTTCAGCTTCTCCCTCTACTCTATCCAGGCTGCTCATGACTTTGAAGACCTCTATTAGATTTCCTCTTAGCCTTGTCTACAAAAGGAACAAACCGAACTTCTTCATCGTGAAGTTCCCCATCCCTGGAACCATTCTCACAAACCGCTTCTGCACCCTCTCCAGTGCATTCACATCCTTCCTAAGGCGTGATGCTCAGAACTGAATGCAATACTTAACATTTCAGGTGGGATAGTTATTAACGTAAAACTCCAC
Source organism: Chiloscyllium plagiosum (assembly GCF_037043375.1). Lineage (NCBI taxonomy): Eukaryota > Metazoa > Chordata > Chondrichthyes > Orectolobiformes > Hemiscylliidae > Chiloscyllium > Chiloscyllium plagiosum. Next base: position 11,827,123 of record NW_028270162.1, on the reverse strand, counting down.
CTTGGTTCTTGCCTCATAAGTAAGAAGTAATCATTTCAAATATTTTCAGAATGTCAATCTGTCTTTAGCAACTAATGATCACAGGTTTGGGACTGATTCAGGGTTTGCGTTGTCCATGTTTCCAGTGAACTCTGACCCTTGGGTGACACAGAGGTCAAAAGGTCTAGAAGGGGCGGTAGTGGCCGACTGTGTGAAACTGATGCTGTTTAAAGTAAAATACACTCTGAGGCTATGTTTCACACCGTCTCAAGATAGCAAGAGGAAACCACAACTTCTGTAATCAGATCATGCTTTAGCTGTGTGGGTAAATATTTTGGTCTGATTGTACTACTAGAAAAAAAGCCAGGGTGGCATGTGGTTGAAACTGAGCAAAGTCTACGTGACCAGAGATGCATCGTTGAGGGAAGAGGTGGTTCTGAGCAACTTTTGGTTTTAATCATGCAGCCACTTGCCATCTAATCTATACTGGAGCTGTTGTTTAGAGCTGGAGGTTTTGGAGCCTGGCTGGTCTCACCTGGTTCTGGTCTCGGCACCAGGAGAGAAGGTCTATGCCCGCTCGCCCAGGCACTTCCTGACAGGGGGCGGGGGAGGCGCTTACCCATCCTGTGAACTGACACCTCAGCGTACACTCAGTTCACCAAGTGCCGGTGGGAAACCGCAGGTTGAAATCCCCAGTTGATGCCATGCCAGAGTTGGCTCAGGCCTCAGATCACAGAAATTTGGGAGCATTTCTAATTATCTCTCACATTTAGCCGAGGGGCACAACTGACAAGCTGACTGTGGTCACAGACAAATGGGCTCTGTTGGTTTTAATTTTTAACCTTGTGACGCAGATTTTTTTTTAACTACAATTCTCAAAGGTGTCTGCCAGGAGGATGACATGAGTTTTGTTGGGAATGGGAGTGCAGTTGGGCAGATGGTGGGAAGGGCACACATTGTGACCCGTTGAATCCAGGAAAGTAAATGTGACAGTAATGGTGTACATGCACAGCGAGGTTTCTTTTTCTACCTGAGGTAGAGCTCATTGCAAGCATGAGTATTAACTACTGGCATATCTTTGTCAGCTTCACATGTTGCACTATTCCCCAGAGATCAGACAGCAGATAAAGGATGCTGTTGGGTCTCGGGTTAACACATTTTCAGAAGCCCTGCTCCTGATTGGCTGGGTGATTGTGTGAAACACAGCAAATCACAAGTTTTTGTTACTGAAGCAGAACTGCTGTGGATACTGGCAACCTGAAACTTTAGAATAGGAGGGTTATAATGCTGAGTCCATTCAACCTGTCGTGTTCACACTAGCTCAGTGCAGGATCAACCCCGCCAGTCATAATCCCATCTTTTCCCTGTAGCTTTGCCAATCTTTTCTCTAGAGATAATAATAATATTTCCCATCCTATGAGAAGGTGGGGGTGAGCTGCCTTCTTGAACCTCTGCAGTCCATTAGCAGTGGGCAAATCCTCAATGCCCTCAGGGAGGGAATTCCAGGATCTTGACCCAGCGACACCAAAGGAACAGAGATGTATTTCCATGTCAGGATGGTGAGTGGCTTGGAGGGGAACTTGCAGATGCTGCTGCTCCCATATATCTGCTGCCCTTGTCCATCTAGATGGATGTGGTTGTGGACTTGGAAAGTGCTGTCTGAGGATCTTTGGTGAATTTCAATTGTGCATCCTGTGGATGTACACACTGTTACTACTGAGCATCAGTGGTGGAGGGAGTGAATGTTTGTGGATGTAATGCCAATCAAGTGGGCTTTTTTTTTGTGGATGGTGGCAAGCATCTTGAGTGTTGTTTGGAGCTGCACTAAACCAGGCAAGTGAAGAGTATTCCTTCACACTCCTGACTTGTGCCTTGTCAATGGTGGACAGGCTTTGGGGAGGCAGGAGGTGAGTTACTCACTGGGGTATTCCTAACCTCTGATCTGCTCTTGTAGCCACAAATTTATATAGCTAGTCCAACTCAGAATCTAGTCAATGGTAATCCCCAAGATCTTGATAGTGGGGAATTCAGTGACAGTAATGCCATTGAACGTCAAGAGGCGGGTTAAGATTCTCTCATGATGGAGATGGTCATCGCCTGGCATTTGTGTGGCGTGAACATTACTTGTATTCCATTGAAATATTTCACATTGCCAATTACAATCCTGGATGGCAGGTTATACATTAAGCCCACAGGATACAATTACAGAGCCATATCCCTATCGTGTAAAATGCCTATTCTGCAAATTTCACTCCAACCGAACAAAACAGGGTGGCCACTGATTCTAAGGGTCAGGATGCGGGCAACAGGGAACATCTTGTTTGTTGGGCTCAGATTGATGAGGTGGAAATCTTCAGGGCTAGCTATAGGCTGTTGTGCATCAGTCAAAATCACTGAATAAAGGAGATCAGGTGTGTGTGTATGTGTGTGTGTATGTGTATGTATGTGTGTGTGTGTATGTGTGTGTGTATGTGTGTGTGTATATGTATGTGTATGTTTGTGTGTGTATGTGTACGTATGTATGTGTATGTGTGTGTGTGTATATGTATGTGTATGTTTGTGTGTGTATGTGTACGTATGTATGTGTATGTGTGTGTGTGTATGTATGTGTGTGTGTATGTGTGTGTGTATGTATGTGTATGTGTGTGTGTATGTATGTGTGTGTGTGTATATAATTGTATGCGAAGAGGAGGAACATGATGGGGGTGGGTGATATCTGAGCCCAAGGCATTTAATTTGTAAAACTCAAGGGTGTTAATAAATTTAAATTAAATTAAAATGAATAATTTTGCATCAATATTAATAGAGTACTTCCACGAGACAACAAAGGGTGCAATTTTCAGGGAATCAATGTAACACAAGCATTTTAGAATTGTTTCTCACCTTCTGCCAAGTTGGCACATCTAGCCCAAAGGGAAGTATTTGTGATTAAATGTTGGCTCATTGTTTCCCTTGAGATCTTACAAAATGCTTCACATTCATCGAATGATTTTGAAATGAGATAATATTATTTGCAGCTTGCAATTTGCAAATAAAAAGTTCCCACTGAGAGCTCTGAGATGGGCCACCTTTGTAGTGAGCTGGATAAGGCAAAGTCATTGTCCAGCATAACTCTGATTTGCTCTGCAGGGTGAGATGGGGTCTTTAATGCCCTATCAGAACAGGCATAATTCAGACAGGTTCAAAGTGGGATTTGGTGAAAGTCATCGTTGACAATGTAGCAGTGCCACAACTCTGCACCAGCGTTCCGACATTGTATCTTGTATCTTGATTGAACTTTCATCCCACAACCTTTGAGCTAAGAGACCTTGGAACGCAGGTTCATTCTTCCTTGGTGGTGGAGTCGCAGGTAGACAGGATAGTGAAGAAGGTGTTTGGTGTGCTTGCCTTCATTGGCCAGTGTATTGAGTGCAGGAGTGAGGAGGAGATGCTGCAGCTGTACAGGACATCTGAAGAGGAACTGCAATCAACATCTGCCACTGTCTATGGTGAAAACCCATTCCTCACCTCAGTAACACTGAAAACAGAATCCATCAGATGATAAGAAACAGTGGTGTACTGGAGACTAGTTAGCTCAGTGGTCAGGAGAACTGGTTTACAATGATGAATGACATCTAAGAGTTTGGGTTTAATCCCTGTATGGACTGAGGTCATCATGAAGACCCTGCCTTCTCAACCCATCTAAGGTGTGGTGATCCTTAGATTATATCCACCAACAGTTATATCTCTCTAATGAAAAACAGCAGACTATGACTTCCAGCTAACTTCAAAATTAGTCCTTTGATGTAAAGACGATATGAATCTGTAATTATTCTCCTTAGAGCAGAGAAGGCTAAGGGAAGTAAAAAAAATCAGAAAGGGCTAGTGGAACTCAAAGGGTCCTGGGTGATGTTGATAAGCCAAGAGATTTTGGAGCACAGGTTTATAGTTCCTTGACAATAGAGTCACAGGTAGGCAGGGTAGTGAGGAAGGTGTTTGATATGCCTTCCTTTATTGGTCAGCGCATGGAATACAGGGGTTGGGAGGTCATGTTGCAGCTGTACAGGACATTGGTTAGCCCACGTTTGGAATGCTGCGTTCAATTCTGGTCTCCCTGCTATAGGAAGGATGCTGTGAAACTTGAAAGGGTTCAGAAAAGATTTACAAGCATGTTGCCGGGGTTGGAGGGTTGAGCTACGGGAGAGGCTGAATAGGCTGGAGTTGTTTTCCTTGGACCACCAGAGGCTGAAGGGTGACTTTCTAGATGTTGATAAAATTATGAGAGGCATGAATAGGGTGAATAGTCAAGGTCTTTTCCCCAAGATAGGGGAGTTGAAAACTAGAGGGCATAGTTTTAAGGTGAGAGGGGAAATGTTTAAAAGTGATCTAAAGGGCAACCTTTTCATGGAAAGGATGATGCGTGTTTGGAATAAGCTGCCAGAGGAAGTGGTGGAGGTTGGTACAATTACAATGTTTAAAAAGGCATCTGAATGGGTATATGAATAGAGAGGGGTCAAAGGGATATGCACCAAATGCTGGCAAATGGGACTAGATTCATTTAGGATATCTGGTCGGTATGGATGAGTTGGACTGAAGGTATTTTTAAAAATTTATTTATTTGTGGGACGTGGCCAACGTTTATTGCCCGTCCCTAGTTGCACTTGAGATGTTGGTGGTGAGCTGCCTTCTTGTACCATTGCAGTCCACCTGCTGTGGGTTGACCCAGAATGGCCTCAGTGAGGGAATTCCAGGATTTTGACCCAGTGAGACTGAAGGAATGGTGATATATTTCCAAGTCAGAATGGTGAGTAACTTGGAAGGAAACTTCTAAATGGAAGTGGTTGTGGGTTGTAAGGTGCTGTCTGAGGATCTTTGGTGAATTTCTGTTTTCATGCTGGACAACTCTAAGACTCTATGACTCTTGGTCTGACAGCATCTGTGGAGAGAGAAAAAGAGAATTAAAGTTTTGAGCCTGAAATGGGTTTTCTTTAGAACCCTTGAGTCATAATGGATTTGAACCGTTAACCGTCCTCAGATGCTGCAAGACCTGTTGAATTTTTACATCACTTTCTGTATTTATTTCAGATTTCCAGCACCCACAGCATTTTGCCTTTACTTGAAGCTTCAGGGGAGCTTTTATAGGAATGTTTGAAATCTGCGAGAATAAAGTAAGGTCAGTGGCAGTAACCAGTGGGACACAGATTGAAGATACTACTCCAGAGGGAAGCTGAGGAAAACTCTTTCCTTGCAGCTAATTCTTAAGACGTGGAAAGGTGATAAAAGCAGTTTCACTGATCCTCTTCAAAGGGAATTGGATAAATATTTGAAGGAGAAATATTGCAGCATAAAGAGAAAGGGGATTCTTTTATAATTGATTCACAGGACATGGATGTCACTGACTGGACCTGCATTTAGTGCCCATCCCTAATTACCAGAGGGCTGTTAAGGGTCACCCACGTTGCTGTGAGTATGAAGTCACATGTGGGCTAGACCAGCAAAGCAGATTGTCTTCCTTTAGTGAAGCCACATTGTGCTTTATTGATTCTCAACGATGGTTTTATGCTCATCATTAGACTCTTACTTCCAGACTTTTGTTGGACTCAAACCTAGGTGCACAGAACATTACCTGCCTCGCTGGATTAATAAATCTATTGATAATATCACTGGGCTAGCACCTCCTTCAAATGGAGTTCATTGGACAGTTCTTTCAGCGTATTGCCACAAAGAGGCAGAATGGCCTTCTTCTGTCCTCTAACATTCCAAATTCTTCCAACAGCAAAGGGGAAACGTAACTTCCAAGAAATCAATAAAACATTGAACCTTTCAACCCACAGCCAAGCCAAGTGCTAAACTGAACAGCACCAGACTGAGAGAGAGAGAGAATTAGATTTATGTTTGTGATGGTGTCATCCTTCTCAAGATGTCTCAGATTACTTCAGAGGTAATGAATAGCTTGAGGAATGGAATGGAATTATTCACATCTGGCAGGACATACTCACTGTTCACCTCTGATGTAGATGACCAATTATTGATTTGTCAGTATGCATCTTCAGGCCAAAACATGGACAAAATCCCTTTCTCTGACCATGTTCCTAACTTCCTGCTCACTGTGCTCATTAGACCTGAGTGCTGTATGGTCGACTCTATGAGATTCGAGAATCCCCCATGCAATACTGTCCATCAGCGCAAGGGAATTGGATTGCCAGGGTTGGGGCTCAGGACTGGCACTTGTGAGAAAGGAGAGATCAAAGTGAGCCACAAGGTTAATTTTTAAATGGGTTCTGGAATGGATGTGGGGTTGGAAGAGAAGAACTTAAATCAATGTAAGATTGGAGTGGGAACAAAGGTAGAATCTGAGATGAGAGAGGTGATAGATAGATAGATAGATAGATAGATAGATAGATAGATAGATAGATAGATAGATAGATAGATAGATAGATAGATAGATAGATAGATAGATAGATAGATAGATAGATAGATAGATAGATAGATAGATAGATAGATAGATAGATAGATAGATAGATAGATAGATGGATGGATGGATGGATGGACGGACGGACGGACGGACGGACGGACAGGCAGATAGTGTGGCACTTTGACTACAAAGCGGTGAAGAAGGTGCAATTAATATTTTGGGACGATGTTTTGATGAGGGGTTTGGGGGTGGTGTTTTTAGGAAGATTAATGTATTGCAAAGTACAAAATCATTTACATTTTCAACCCTAAAAAAAGATGCACTGTTTATAATGATCTTAAACTAATCAAAATTCACCATTTTTGTTTTTATTTTAAACTCCCTCAGGGAGTTATGGGCGTGCACCATCAATTGCAGGAAAACAGCATTTTAAGTGAGAGTTTCAGCATGGGGAATAGAACTGAATAGGTGTTAAGCCAGGCAGTGACCTTCTCCAATTAGAGACAATCTCATCACTGCCCTTGACATCCATTGGTCAAACAATCACTGAATCCCCAACTATCAACATACTGTCGGTTACCATTGACCAGAAACTCAACTGAACTGGCCACATAAACATGTGGCTACAAGAGCAGGTTAGAGGCTAGGAATCCTGTGGTGAATATCTCACCTCCTGACTCCCTGAGGCCTGACCACCATCTACTAGGCCCAAGTCAGGAGTGTGATGGAATACTCCCCACTTGCCTGGATGGGTGCAGTTCCAACAACACTCAAGAAGCTTGACACCATCCAGGACAAAGCAGCTGCTTGATTGATACCACATCCATAAACATCCAATCCCTCCACCACGGACACTCAGCAACAGCAGTGTGTACTATCTAAAAGATACACTGCAGAAAATCACCAAAGATATTTAGATAGCACCTTCCAAACTCACAACAACTTCCATCTAGAAGGACAAGGGCAGCAGATACATAGGAATACCAGCCCTGAAAACTCCCCTCCAAGCCACTCACCATCCTGATTTGGAAATATGTCAGCGATATTTCGCTGGGTCAAAATCCTGGAATCCCTTCCCTAAGGTCAACACACAGCAGGTGGGCTGCAACAGTTCAAGAAGGCAGCTCACCCTCCACCTTCTCAAGGGCAACTAGGGACGGGCAATAAATGCCGGGCCAATCAGCGACACTCAAATCCCATGAATGAATAAAAATATCTGACAACACTGGTGACTGTCTGGTAACTTCTTAAACAGCCATTGTCAGTGACAGCAATGACAATGAGCAATGTCAAGCTGTCAACCAGGGTTCTTTTAAAAACTCATTTTGACTCATGGCTTGTACTTATCAGTGGAAAAAGGTATGATGAAGGGCTTTTGCCCGAAACGTCGATTTTCCTGCTCCTCAGATGTTGCCTGAGATGCTGTGCTTTTCCAGCACCGCTCTGATTTAGACCCCTTTATCAGTGGAAAGGCTGGAAGCTATTGACCATTGCTGATTGCCCTTGAGAAACAGGCTTCAAAGGCAGTTAACAGTCAATGTGGATCTGGTCATGTACAGAATCTCTACAGTGTAGAAGCAGATTTGGCCCATCGAGTCCACAATAGCCCTCTAAAGACCATCCCACCCAGATCCACCTGCACTACCTCTGCAACCTTGCATTTCCCATGGCCAATCCAAGCCTGCACATCCCTGGATACAATGGAACAATTTAGCATGGCCAACCCACCAAACTTGCACAGCTTTGGATTGTGGGAGAAAACCGGAGCACCCGGAGGAAACCCATGCAGACACAGGGAGAATGTGCAATCTCCACACAGACAGTCACCTGAGAGTGGAATCAAACTCTGAGTCCCTGATGCTGTGAGGCAACAGCATTAACCACTGAGCTACCGTGTCGCCCAGAGTCAGGGCTGACTCTGCAGGGAGAGAATGAGGACTGCAGATGCTGGAGATCAGAATTGAGAGTGTGGTGCTGGAAAAGCGTAGCAGGTCAGGCAGCATCCGAGGAGCAGGAAAATCAACGTTTCGGACAAAAAACCTCCATCAGTAGTGAATGCTGACCCAAGCTACCTCCCCTGAAGGGCATTCAGGAGATAATTGGCTTTTTGATACAGCCCTTTTGGCCTCACACTTACCATCAATGTTGCTTCGAAGCTGCTCAGAAGGTCTCTGCACATCAATGCTGACACACATACTTCTGGTTCAGAAGAACCGCTGGTGCATAGTGTGGTCTTTGGAGGTCAGGAAACATTAGCGTCAGGAACCATTAGAGAGAAGGGAGCTCACAGGTCCTGACCCTAACATTATTCCACTTTTAATTGTTGTTCAGTTCTCTGTCTGAAGGCAGAGTGCCATTGACCTCATTAACATATAGACCGAGGTGGAAGCTCCTGAAGCCCTCTCAGCCAAACCAGGAATCGAACCCCCGGAACTGATGGCATCACTTTGATCCAGGTCAGGCATCCCAGCCAACTGGGATTTGAATTCACATTTCTAGGTTAGTCAAATAATAGCCACTAGGCTACCATAGGAGGAATGAGGTCCACCTTCCATTCTAATAAGAATCCAGTCACGATTCCTTTCCTCTTTATTCCCTTGTCATCAGTGGATGTTGCTGTTAAGGAGGCACTTGTCCCATCCCTAATTGCCCTGGGGAAGATGGTGGTAGCTCACCTGCCTCAGTCCCTGGAGTGTTGCTGCACCCAGGAAGGGAGCTCTCAGATCTTGACCTAAAATATCAGGAGCTGGAGCTCCTGGTAGGTTTTCTCCTAATTCCGACTTCTCTCTTTAACATCCATTTCTTTGATCCCTCCAGCAGCCTGAATCCGAAATCGAATGTGGGGTCTTAAGGACTGCAGGAGGTCCCATCACTGACCAAATGGACTCTTTGGGAGTCAGTGTCCAGGAAAAGCACCTTTTGAATGAATTGTGGAAACCAAAACTCTCTAACGTTTGATGATTGGACTCACCTGTTCAGTTACTTGCAAACACCTCCCTTTGATGACCTAATTAATACGAGAGGTTTAAAAAGTCATCTTCTTTACCATTTTTGGAGCCTAAACAAAGAAGACTCTGTGTAACTTGGGCTGCAAATTTTAAGACATTTCTTGCCTTTTTTTTGCACAAAGCTGGTCTCTCAGGTGTTGGAGAATTTGATACTTGATACTTTTTTTAAAAAACTGTTCTGGTAACTTTGAACACTTCATATAACCCAGTTTTATTTATACCTCACATATATTTTGTAATGTGCTGTTCTGTCTAGGCCTGTAAGCCTCTAGGCTGATCATTGAATGGGGTCACAGTGTATATCAATGTTGTCTTTGGCTCTGTTTCTCGCACAAAATTGAAAATACTTTGGGCTACAGTGACAAAGGCCTCTGCCACATTTACTTCCTCTGATCTCAAAAGGGAAAAAAAATAAGCAGCTGCTCAGGGTCATGCAGACACAGTGCCTGGGGGGGCCCTGAACTCCCACAGGCAGCTGGGATCACTCAGACAGGATTATTTGCAGCTTTTTTTTTTAACGCTATTGTCGATGGCTTGCAGTGAGGCTTTTCCCTACTCTTCGCCCCAAATAAAATCAAGTGAGAAACTGCTCTGGAAACCATGAGGGCTGGTTTCCTGTTTGAAACATCCGTTCTCAATCCTGAAGAGGATCAAGGCTCTGTAGTCATTCTGAGGACATCACAAAATCACAGAATGATACAGCACAACAGGAGACCATTCAGTCCCTTGCTACTGTGATGGATCCATTATGCTGTCCAATTAGTCCCTAGCTCCTTCCCCACAACCCTCTCATTTATTCCCCCTTCAGTTAGTTATCATTTGGAATGCTGCTATTGAATCTGTTTCTGTTTAACATTCCCTGTCTCCACCGCTGTGTGGACTATCAAGGCTCCTCCGACAGCATCTTCCAAACCCGTGACCTCTGGTTACCACCATCTGCAAGTTCCTCTCCACGTCACACACCATCTCAACTCTCTGTTCCTTCAGTGTCACTGGGTCAAAGACATCCCTAAAGCACAGTGGATGGCCCAGCACGCTGAGCATTGCAGTAAATCAGGAAAGCACCTTCTCAGGAGCAATTAGAAATGGACAATAAACTTGTCTAGCCAGCAATATTCACCATCCCGTGCATGAATAATGAAAGAAACCTTTCACGGGTTGTAACCCTCTGTGTAAATAAAAGTTTCCCCTATTGCCTCGGGTTCTTTACCCTATTGTCTTACATAGGTACCCTGTCACTACCAACCCTTCTGCATCTAGAAACTGAGGGAAGATGGTTTTGTAGTGGTGACGTCATTGGGCTTGTAATCCAACACTATAGGCTAATGTTTTGGAGATTATGGGTTTGAATTACCCCCATGACAGATGGCGAAATAAAATATATCTGGAACTAAAGCTAGCCTAATGGCCACCATATAATCACAGTCAATTATCATAAACACCCCTCTGTTTCACTAATACCCTATCGAGAAGGAAATCTACTGTCCTTACCTGGTCTGGCCTACATAATCATAGAGCATGGAAACAAACCATTCGGTCCAACTAATCCACGCCGACCAATACTGCCCCTCACCACTTTCAGCATAAGTTCATAGGAAATAGGAGCATAATTAGGCTATTCGGCCCATCGAGTCCGCTCCACCATTTGATCATGGCTGATATGCTCCTCACCCCCATTTTTCTGCCTTCTCTCTATATCCCTTCAACCCATTACCTATTACAAATCGGTCTAACTCCTCCTTAAACTTACTCACTGTCCCAGCACCCACCCCACTTTGTGGCAGTGAATTCCACGGATCCACAACCCTTTGGGGGAAGTAGCTTCTCCTCAGCTCTGTTTGAAATTTGTTTCCTCTTACCCTAAGACTGTGACCTCTCGCCCTAGAATGCCCCACAAGAGGAAGCATCCACTCTATGTCTAGTTTATCAGATTTAGCAGTTTTGGAAAATCCCTTTCTGTCTCAGAATAGGACATAATAGAACATGGCAAGTGAGTTTTGAGAAGATTTGTAGCTCGGGTTGGGATTCTGGATGTAGGTTTGCTCGCTGAGCCAGAAGGTTCGTTTTCAGACGTTTCATTATCACTGATGATGTTACCTAGAATGGTGATGAAATGTCTGAAAACAAACCTTCCAGCTCAGCGAGCAAACCTACATCCAGAATATAGCAGGTCTCCAAGTGGTTTAACTGGCTACCTACCACCTGCAGTAGGTAACTGATCCACATCTTGCCTGGGAGAAACTGGCCCAGGATTAGGGTAGACCCATGTGACTCCAAACCCACAGCAACATGGTTGACTCTCAACAACCCCCTGAAGTGCCTGAGCAAATCTCTCAGTTCAATGGTAATTAAGGATAGGCAACAGACACTGGTCCAATTGCCACAATCCTTTGATGCATAAACAGAAACAGTTTCTCTAACAAAAACATTCAGGATTTTGAACCCTTCTATCAAATAATCTGCTAACCGTCATTGTGTTTTGAGAGCAGTTTCTCAGTGTTAACTAAAGCCCCTTGTCCCTGATGCCATTCAAGTAAATCTTCCCTGCAGCCCCTTCAAGACCTTGACCTTGACATGCTTCCCACAGTCTTGAGCTCAGAATCAAACACAACTCAGCTCCTGAGGCTGAACTGACATTCAATCCAATAAAGGCTTCGTGCAACTTCCTTGCTTTTGGACTTTCGCTTTGAGTAAAACCAGGAACAGTGGATGCCTTCCTTCAAAACAAAACTGCCTTCTCAACTTGCCCTGCCACTGTAAAAGATGTAAGTACATACAGGTAAAAAGTAAAGGTTTTATCAGGGCTTTTGTCTCGTTAGAGAGAGACGACTGATGGTGGTTAACCTGAGGGTCACCATGCCTCAGGCGAGGGGAGAGGTTGAGAAGGAGAGTCCTTCCTGGTAACTTCAGCCAATGCATGAATTGAACTCACAATATTAGCATCACTCACCATTCCTGATGAAGGGCTCCTCCCCGAAATATCGATTTTCCTGGCTCCTCCAACGCTGCCTGACCTGCTGTGCTTTTCCAGCAACACACTCTCAACTCATCACCCACCGTCCAACTGGTGCACCCCTCGGGGCACCCTTTCAAATTGCTGCCAGTATGGTCCTTCTTATTCTATCTTAAGGTTCAGTTGCCATGTATCTGCCCATTTCACCAGCCTATGCCTTTCTGAGTCCAGCTCCTCATATCATTATGCAAACTTTGAAATGACGCCCTGACTACACACACTTGGATCATTAGTAATATTAAAAAGAGCAGTAGTCCTCGTAACAACCTGAGATGAGACACCACCCTACAACCAGTGACCATTCAATGCCACCCTCATGTCTTCTGTCTTTCTCGCCACCGTCCCTTGGATCCATGAACTTTAACCTCGATAACAAGTCTATTGTAAGCTTCTCCTGTCAAAGTCCAACCATGTTCAGAAACCTTCTCCACTGTTTCATCGTGGAGCTTATCAATTTAGTGAAAAGCGAATTGTCTTCAGTTGAAGGTAAAGTGCAGCGGATGTTGGAAATTTGAAACAGGAACAGGAAGTGCTGGAGAAACTCAGCAGGTCTGGTAGCATCTGTGGAGAGAGAAACAGAGTTAATGTTTTGAATCCGAAATGACTTTCCTTCAGAATTTACCTCTGTTTCACTTTCCACAGATGCTACCAGACCTGCTGAGCTTCTCCAACACTGTCTGTACTTGGTTTGCCTTTAATGAATCAGTGCTGACTATTTTTTAACCAGCTGATTTACATTCCTTCTGTTAATTTGTGAACAACACTTTCGGATGGTGGGAAAGTGCCTTAGCTTTCTTTTTGGCACATTTACTTGCCTGGCCCACACAGTTCTCTAGAAAATTAAAACACAAAAGGCCATTAGAACCTCTTGCGCTAGTATCAACTCTTTGCAAGAGTTATCCAATTATGAAAGAAGTTAGGAAAACAGGAAGTTCTGAAGAAACTCAGCAGGTCTGGCAGCATCTGTGGAAAGAAAGCAGAGTCAATATTTTGAGTCTAGTGATCCTGCTTCACGGGAGAAGATGGCAGTGCAGTGTTAATGTCATCGATATTCAGAGGTCTAGATGAGTTCTCCGAAAGGGGTGGGCTTAATTCTCGCTATAACAACTGGGGGACCTTATCTTTTCATTCATTAGTGCATTTCTGGAACTGAAAGATTACTTCAATAGTGGTAATTGTGAAACTATGATTAATTGTTGTAAACACCTGTCTGGTTCACTGATATCCAGGAGGCACAGTGACTCAGTGGTTAGCACTGCTGCCTCACAGTGCCAGGGACTTGGGTTCAATTCCAGCCTTGTATGTGTGGAGTTTGCACATTCTCTCTGTGTCTGTGTGGGTTTCCTCCAGGTGCTTCGGTTTCCTCCCACAGTTCAAATATGCACGGCTCAGGTGGATTGGCCATGCTAAACTGTCTCATAGTGTCCAGGCATGTGTAGGTTAGGTGGGTTAGGAAATGCAAAGTTAGAGGGGTAGTGAGGTCGGATTGGTGTGGACTCAATGGGCCGAATGGCCTGCTTCCTCCCAGTAGAGATTCTTTGATTGTTTAGAGAAGGAAATTGGCCAGCCTTAACTCGGGTGACTCCACACCCAGGTTGATTCCTAAATACTCTCTGAAGTGGCCTAGCAAGCCACTCAGTTCAAGAAGAATTCAGGATGGAAAACAAACATTGGTTTTTACTGGCAGCCCGTGGAAAAACAAATAAAAAGAATCCAATCAATCCAACAGCCCTTGCTCTAAGGCTCTACAAACGCTGCCTTCCCCTCTTAAACGCTATGTTAAACTTGTTCCCATCACTCTTCCAGGCAGTTCATTCCAGATTATAGCAAATGACTGAAAAATCATCTCCCCACCTCACTATAGTGTCATAGAGTTGTATAGCAAGGAAACAGTTCCTTCGGTCCAACTCATCAGCACTGACCAGACATCCAAAATTAATCTGGTCCCATCTATCATCCCCATCTTCCTCTAAACTCTTCCTATTCCCATACCCATCCAGATGCTTTTTAAAAGTTGTACTTGCGTCAATTATTTTTAACTACGAAACAATTAAATATTGGATGCTATCACGGACGGTGGTTATGTCAGAGCCCAGTTGTCTCTGGAGAAGGAGCATTCGGTGTCCACCAACACCCTTGAGCTGTTCAGGGAGAGGTGGGTGCCGCAGGGAGTGGAGTGTATTATTTCTCCCTCCAACTCTATTTTGAGTTAATCCCTGCCCTCCCCTTCACTGTTTGATCACTCAGCATTGCCCTTTGATGTGAAGGGCACTGCTTGTCACTGGCCACTCGGGTGTTTCCTTTCTTCCTGGTGGTGGAATATGAATAAAGATTCACACACCTGTTCTTCACTGTGTCCGACACCTGCACACACACCACATGGGTGCCGGGGAAAAATAAGCACCACCGTGGTTAGATAAAGAAAATAAAAAACATCACAATGGCGTCACTGAGTGTAGAGTGATGGTTTATACATGGGCCTGTGCAGTCCTGATGTAAAAATACTGTAACTTCACAAGACTGAAAAAGAGCCTGAGCTGGAGGAAGATCCCATGGCTAGACATTCTGGCATGATGTAGGTCTGAGTGTACCGTTAATATGTCAGTAAGGATTAGATTAGATTCCCTACAGTGTGGAAACAGGCCCTTCAGCCCAACCATTCCACTCCGACCCTCCGAAGAGTAACCCACCCAGACCCATTTCCCTCTGACCTAACACTGCGGGCAATTTGGAATGGCCAGTTCACCTAACCTGCACATCTTTGGGCACAAGTGAATTGAGAAATCCCTCTACAACATTCATGCCTGGAGCTCATCTGATGTCCTGTTGACTTGCTTCATCTACAGAGGGTGTGGCTCTCAACTGAAACTGTTGTGACTGGTCCTAAACTGATTCTAGATCATGCAGTTCATCAATACTTCTGCTGGTAAACCTCCAAGTTAACATGCCTTGGCTAAAACAGGTTAGAGACAAAAAAACTGCAGATGCTGAAATCCAAGGTAGACAAGTAGGAGGCTGGAAGAACACAGCAAGCCAGGCAGCATCAGGAGATGGAGAAGTCAACATTTCAGGTGTAACTTCAGGACTGGGGGTGGGGGTAAGAGGAGCTGCAGATAAAGGGGTGTGGGGGCAGGGTGGTACGGTGGGGATAGATGAACATGGATGGGGGTACGACCTGGTTGGTCAATGGGAGGAATGAATCCGGTTGGTGGTTAGAAGGAAGGGTCAATGAGAGGAATAGAGAGGAGGAAGGGCTGGGAAGGGAGGTTATTTGAAATTGGAGAACTCAATGTTGAGTCCTCTGGGCTGTAGGCTGCCGAGGTGAAAGCTGAGGTGTTGTTCCTCCAATTTGCAGTTTGATTCGTGTGGCAAAGGAGGAGGCCAAGGATGGTCATGTTGGAAAGGGAGGGGGAAGGGGAATTAAAATAGGCCGTGACTAGGAGGTCAGGTTGACCCCTGTGGGCCCGGCTGAGATGCTCGGCAAAACGTTCCCTTAGGTCGTGTTTGGTCTTTCTGATGTAGAAAAGACCATATCGAGAGCATCCAATATAGTAAACCAGGTTGGAGGACACCCCAGGCAACCCATCATCTCAGCATGCTCCTGCCCCGACAAACTCATCGCATCCCATTTTGACTCCATCCTCTCCTCCTTGGTTCCGGGACTGCACACCAACATCCGCGACACCAACCGCTCCCTCCATCTCTTCAATAGCTTCCAGTTCCCGGCCCCCAGTGCTTCATCTTCACTGTGGACACGCAGTCCTCGTACACAGAAAATCTTTAAGGGATTTGACACTGTTCAGCCAGGATGATTCGTCCCCTGTCTGGCAAGTGAGGGGGTCACAATCGAAGGCATTATCCATGTAAGACTGAGATGAAGTGAAATTTCTTCACTCAAGAGGATGTGAAACGATTACACTCCCTCTCTTAGAGGGCTGTGGATGCTCAGTTATTGAGATTTAGGCTAAGACTGATTGATATCTGGATATTAGTGGAATCAAGTGGGGTTAGTGAGGGAAGGTGAAGGTAAGATCAAACATCAGCCACGTTCCGTTGATTAGAAGAAGCTACTCACAAAGTCTTAGCATTCGCCTGTACCTGTGTTTTTGTTTTTGCTGCTGTTACCTATTATTTACTATCTATGCTATGTTACTCTGTGATCTGCCTGTATTGCTCGCAAGACAAAGCTTTTCACTGTGCCTTGGTACACATGACAATAAATTCAATTCAATAAAAGCAGTTCAGAAGAAGAGTCAAAACTCTGTTTCTCATGGATACTGACAGACTTGCTGAGTTTCTCCAGCACTTTCTGTTGTTATTATTCTTGAAGAGCTTGATATGTGTTGCTATTACTTATGTTCTCTCTGTCAAAACAAGAAAATGCTTCCAATAGGGTTTAGAGTAAATACTTTGAGGAGAATTGTAAAGAGTCAGGGAGAAGGTCCAGGCAATGATATGTGTAAAACTCTCCAAAACCCCCCTGGGTTGAGCCAGCATGGTGGGTAGTGTTGGAAATCCCGAGGCTGTCCACTCTGGATCTCTTTTGTTTTCATCTTCTTTCTTTATCTTTTCCTTCTTGTGGACAGTGGAGGTGATGTCATCACGGAGGAGGCTGCAGTGGGGGCTCATGGGTGTGGTAGGCCCGGAGCGGGGACTCCCAATGATGTCAGGCCCAGAGCGGGAACTCCTAGAGATGTCAGGCCGGGAGTGGTGTTTCCTCGCGATTTCAGGCCCAGAGTGGGGTTTAGTAGTGACGTTGGGCCCGGAGTGGGGCTTCCTAGCGACGTTGGGCCCGGAGTGGGGCTTCCTAGCAACGTTGGGCCCGGAGCGGGGCTTCCTAGCGACGTTGGGCCCGGAGTGGGGCTTCCTAGCAACGTTGGGCCCGGAGTGGGGCTTCCTAGCGACGTTGGGCACAGAGCAGGGCACCTAGTGAATTTGGGCCCGGAGTGGGGTTTCCTAGTGATGTTGGGCCCGGAGTGGGGTTTCCTAGTGATGTTGGGCCTGGAGTGGGGTTTCCTAGTGATTTCGGGTCCATAACAGGAACTCCTAGTGATGTCGGGCCTGAAGTGGGGACTCCTAGCGATATTGAGCCCAGAGTGGGATTTCTTAGCAATTTTGGGCCCAGAGCAAGGACTCCTAATGATGTTGGGTCTGTAGTGGGGTTTCCTAGCGATTTTGGGCCCGGAGTGGGGACTCCTAGTGATGTTGGGTCCAGAGTGGGGACCTCAGGGCATCAGCTGGCTCCAAAACAGGGACTTATTGTGGCCCAGAAACTGGAACATTTTCCAGAAACCCTGGAGATTTTAAGAAAACCCGGAGCCATGCTTGACAAGAAGGCCTGTAAAGTTGAACAATATTTCCCATTTTCCTGCCTTTATATTTTCCGGTCAATGTATTTTCATTGTATTTTCCCAAATATGTGACAATCAGTCATTCATTCACGTGCAATATTAACCAAAACGTGACAGAATGGGACAGAGACTCCCAAATATAAAGGCACAGCAGCAAATCATTTGTACAATATCGTAACACTGATGACAACAAACCAGTTACCCAGGGCAGTTAGCTGTCCTGAGTGTCATATTTGTTAGCCTCATCCGTCTTCTGGGTCGGCAGGACTGATGTATGAAGAGAGACTGGAGCAGTTAGGATTATATTCAATGGAGTTTAGAAGAATGAGGGGGCTCTCAATAGAAACCCATAGAATTCTAACAGGACTCAACAAGATAAACACAGGAAGGATGTTCCCAATGACTAAGGAGTCCAGAACCAGGGGGTCACAGTCTAAGGATACAGGGTAGACCATTTGGGACTGAGATAAGGAGAAATATCTTTTACCCAGAGAGTGGGGAGCCTGTGGAATTCAGCAGTTGAAGCCGAAGTATTGAATTTCAAGAAGGTGTTAGACGTAGTTCTTAGATCTAAAGTGACCAAAGGGGTAGGGGGAGAAAGCAGGAACAGGGGACTGAGTTGGATGATCAGCCACGATCATATTGAATGGCTGAGCAGGCTTGATGGGCTGAATGGCTTCCTCCTGATCCTATTTTCTATGTTTCAACAGAGCGGAATATTAGGTGAGATGTTAAGACAGGTAATTGGAAAAGTGAGACTGCTTTCTTGTGCTGTTGGCACATTGAATAAGCGACACCTGTTCCACACAGGACTCCCTATAAGACCATTACACCATAAGATGTAAGAGCAGAATTAGGCCATTCAGTCCATCAAGTCTGTTCTGCCATGGCTGATATGTTTCTCAACACCATTTTCCTGCCCTCTCCCCCTACCCTTCATCGCCTTTCTAATCAACAGCCTCTCTATCTCTGTCTTAAATACATTCAATGATGTGGCCTCCACAGCCTTCTGTGGCAATGAGTTCCACAGATTCCCCACCCTCTGGCTGAAGAAACTTTTCCTCATTTCAGTTCTAAAAGGTCCTCCCTTCACACAGAGGCTGTGTCCTTTGGTCCTAGTCTCCTACCAGTGGAAACATCTTCTCCACGTTCGCACTATCCAGACCTCTCTTAAATTCTGTAAGTTTCAATCAGGTCTCCCCTCATCCTTCTAAATTCCACTGAGTACAGACCCAGAGACCTCAAGCACTCCTCATATGACAAGCTCTTCATCCTGGGATCACTCTCTGAATAAAACTCGTCTGAACCCCCTTCAAGACCAGCACATCCTTCCTTTGATACAGGGCCCAAAACTGCTCACAATATCACAAAAGCTTATTGCAATATATTGCAAATGAGTCCATATGAAAAGCTAGTCACCTCAATCCTAGAAGGGAGAATTCATTGATAATTGATCATTTAATGACAGTAATTGAAAATTGAAAACCAAAGAGGTGCAGGGCATTTTTTATTTTACTTGATACCCTTCACTGACACAAACCCATATTTAACTTACATCCTGCACACGAGTAAGCCAGGCCTGAAATAAACAGCATTATCAGCACTGGATCCTCTCTTGGGCAGGTCAAACTAACAGAAACCTCTGTCACTGAATGGCCGACGTGCAGCAAGAGATATCTGAGACACATACCTCACCCCCATTAACGCATGTACGTCAAATAATTGACGCTGTGCAATCTCAAAAGTAACAAATCTTTAAAGTAGAAATTTCATAATGAATCATTAGGTGAAATCATTTTGTGCACAATATTCATATTGCCAATCAACTATGAAGTCATTCAGAAAGGTCATCGGCAGTTCTCCTGTACAGACATTGGTCATGGGTTATCTACCGTGAGAAGATTTGGAGTGATGTTATTTGAAAGCATTAGTTTGTAAAGAAGGCGATGAAGTTTGATACCTGTAGTTACTTATAACAAGAGTTTCACAAGCTTAAATTTGCCCACATTCAAATATATAGGCGACAGTAATCTAGATTTCCCCATTTGACCTTTTGCATTTGCTTTGATTGGAGTCTTCCTGTTTTTTTTAATGAGTCTCAGTAACTTCCAAGGAATGCCACATGTAAAAATAACTGTCTCGTTGTCTGAAAAACAGTTGCACTGGAATGTTTGTAGGAGTTTGACCGAATCTAAGCAAAGCTTATGAGCCACGAACTGGTGCAATTGATGTCTGCAGCTGAAGTAGCAGCTATTTCTCATACAATATGGATTGACATTATATTCAGGAGGTGTGATCGTCTGCACTGGTTATCTGCACTCAGCTACTTCACTGTTCTCAGAGTCAGCCACCCACTTTGCAGCCTCCTTTGAAAACTTAATTGCTTGTATCCTAACTTGCACCAAAGTCACATTTACCAGGATCCCCATTGTTTGCTTTTGATTTCCGGTCAACAACCTATCTGTTTTAAAACTCTAACCCTTACGTGCTAATCTACCCATGGCCTTGACCCCTCCTGTCTCTGGAACTTATGCCAGCCTTACCAGACCCATCTGTAACAAATCTGGATGCTGGAAATCTGAAACAAAAATTCAAATTGTGGGAGAAACTCAGCAGGTCTGGCACCATCTATAAAAAGAATGCAGAGTTAAAGTTTTGCGGCAAGTGACCTGTCTTCAGAAATGTTACATTGCTTTAATTCTAGCCTCTGGGGTATCCCTGAATTTTCCTCTGTTCCACTATCAATGGATGTGCTTTGCTAGTTGCTGCAGACTACAAATGAGACAACTCCAGTCCCACTGTGGTAATCAGACAACTTTTAAGTAGAATTTACCTTTATATGATTTGGAGATGCTGGTGTTGGACTGGAGTGTATGAAGTTAAAAATCACACAACACTGGGCTATAGTCCAACAGGTTTATTTGGAAGCACTAGCTTTCGGAACGCTGCTCCTTCATCAGGTGGTTATGGAGTATAAGATTGTAAGACACAGAATTTATAGCAAAAGTGTGATGTAACTGAAATTATATATTGAAAAAGACCTGGATAGTTTGTTAAGTCTCTCATCTTTTAGAATGACCTTGTTGGTCTCAGTTTTTCATATGTAAATCGGAAAACCTTTTAAAAGTTACATTCTCAAGTGAACTTTAACAATTGGTGTCATGTTAGCTCAGATAATGCATTGAAGGTGTGAGTTGCCCTGTGTGAGACTGTCTGTGTCACTGATTCTAATCTAAAAAACAGATTTACAGAATCTTACATGGATTCATGCAGTTTTTGAGCAAATTAAAATGTAATTCTGCAAGTACAAATTCACCCCACAAACTTATATGTATATGTGTGCATCTTGGTGTGTGTGGGAGGATGGGGGTTAGTGAGTGTCTGTGAGAGAGTGTGCATATATGTGTGAGTGTGAGTGTAAAGGAGTATAGATCTGTGTGTGGGAGTGTATGAGTGTCTGTAGGAGTGTCTGTCTGTCTGTGTGTATGCATCTGACTGTGTGTGTGTGCATCGGTCTGCGTCTGTGTGTGTGTATATAGTGCAGTGGGGTCACCTGGAGTGTGACATGAACTCAAGATCCTGGTTGAGGTCCTCCCTATGGGTACCGAACCCAGCTATCAGCCTCTGCTCGGCCACTTTTCACTGCTGCCTGTCCCAAAGTTCACCTTGGAGGACGGTCACCCGAAGGTCCAAGGTCAAATGTCCCAGCCTGCTGAAGTGTTCTCCGACTCGAAGGGAATACTCCTGTCTGGTGATTGATGCGTGGTGTCCATTCATCCGTTGCCGTAGCCTCTGCTCTGTTTCACCAGTGTACCATGCCTCAGGGCATCCTTGCCTGCAGTGTATGAGGTAGACAACGTTGGCTGAGTTGCACGAGTACCTGCCATGTACATGGTGGGAGGTGTCTATCCGTGACAGGGTTGTATGGTGTTATCCTGAGAGCCGGGCAGTTTGCTACAAGCAATGATCTCTTTGAGGTTTGGTGGTTGTTTAAAGGTGAGAAGTGGAGGCGTGGGAAAGTCTTGCCGAGGTGCTCATCCTCACTGACAACGTGTTGCAGGCTGCGAAGAACATGGTGTAGTCCTTTGGCTCCCAGGAAGTACCCTGTCGTTGCAGTCCGTGTCTGTCTCCTGAGGAGGAAGTACAAGCTTTCGGAGCGCTGCACCTTTGTCAGGTAGCTAGTGGGGCAGGATCATAGGTCACCGAATTTGACTATAACCTGATGTTGTGTGATTTTTAACTTAGTTTTGAATGGCATTGTGGTCAGCACAGACAAGGTGGGCTGAAGGGTCTGCTCCTGTGATATGTTGTTCTATGTTTTATGTCCTATATTGTCAGATAGGTTTGAAAATCCAAATGTATTAAATCCACTGGTTTTACCTTATACTAGTGCCACTTCAATACATACTAACAGATTTGTCAAACTTGGTTTTCATTTCAGAATTCCCCATTAATTCTGCCTCATCACACTATTAATTTCAAAGGGTCTTGTTAACATGTACCGTACAACAGACCTCAGTATTTTGCTCATTTTCACACTAGGCCTGTAGTTCTCTGTTTCATCGCTCCTTTTCTATAGACAGAGTTCCATTTGCTACTTTCTCATCCTTGGGAACGGGCAAGTAGGTCTCCTCACCGAAGCTCATCCAATCCAACCACTTTGTTCTTTCTTTTCTTGCTTTTCTCCCCCTCTCTTTGTTATCGCTCTTTAGTTTCTGTATCTTTCTCAACTTACCTTCTGGAGGGAGCACCGTCGTGGAGACAGAGGCAGCAACAGGCACGAGGTGGCATCGTGGCTTCATGGATGTCCAGAGCGGTACCACAGCGGGATTCTGCAACAAGGCGGCTAACGTGGCAATGGGGGGAGCGTGGCAATGGAGGGAGTGTGGGAGTAGGGGGAGCGTGGCAGCCCAGAGCAAACCTCGATGTCAGCAGCGGTGAGGTGAGGCAGTCACCAGTGGTCAGTGGTGAGGTGAGGTGGCAGTGGTGAAAGATGGCATTCAGAGGTGAGGTGGCAGTGATGAAAGATAGCGGTCAGCGGTGAGGTGGCACTGGTGAAAGATAGCGGTCAGAGGTGAGGTGGCAGTGATGAAAGATAGCGGTCAGAGGTGAGGTGGCAGTGATGAAAGATAGCGGTCAGCGGTGAGGTGGCACTGGTGAAAGATGGCAGTTAGTGGTGAGGTGGCAGTGGTGAAAGATGGCAGTCAGCAGTGAGGTGGCAGTGGTGAAAGATAGCGGTCAGCGGTGAGGTGGCACTGGTGAAAGATGGCAGTTAGTGGTGAGGTGGCAGTGGTGAAAGATGGCAGTCAGCAGTGAGGTGGCAGTGGTGAAAGATAGCGGTCAGCGGTGAGGTGGCACTGGTGAAAGATGACAGTTAGTGGTGAGGTGGCAGTGGTGAAAGATGGCAGTCAGCAGTGAGGTGGCAGTGGTGAAAGATAGCGGTCAGCGGTGAGGTGGCACTGGTGAAAGATGGCAGTCAGCAGTGAGGTGGCAGTGGTGAAAGATAGCGGTCAGCGATGAGATGGCAGTAATGAAAGATGGCGGTCAGCAGTGAGGTGGCAGTGGTGAAAGATAGCGGTCAGAGGTGAGGTGGCAGTGGTGAAAGATAGCGGTCAGCAGTGATCAATCATGAAGGCTGGCAGCAGCAGCTGTTGGGGCATTGCGGGTGACAGTGAGGCCTGGCATGCCTGAGAAAAGGCAGCAGCGATGAAGGCCATTGGCAGACACAGACAGGTCTTAGCCCAGCACAGGTGAAAGCATGCCCAGTGCAGGGGAGAGTGAGCCCTCATGGGGAAAGCCCAGTGTGGAGTATCTGCAGGCCCAGGGCGAAGGAAGGGACTATAATGTTTGACTTTTAAATTTAATTCTTTATTTTTCTACTTTTATACGAAGCAGATTGAAGTGCTGAACTTTTTAACTTCTTTATTTTTCTACTTCTGTAACTAAGAATGTGTACCTTGGTATTTTATATCTAAGATGTCATCATATGTGGCAACACTGCACACTTTCACAGTACACTTGTACCCCATACTCGCATGCACGTGACAATGAAACCTTAATCTAAAACAAATCTAACAAAATGGAGTCTCAGGGAAATAGGAAACACAGGCACCCACTATCCAACTCTTTAAAAGCCCAGAATGCAATCTGTCAGGGACAGGGAACTCATTGACTTTTAGTCAGATTAACTTTTCTCATACTCCTTCTTTACTAATTTTTTAATACTCATTCTGGAAGTTTCTTCCTAGAACCTCAGTTCATCTTGTTTCCAGTCTACTTTTCGTAGCTTCTATCACAGACAGATACAAAGTGTTAATTTAATGTCTCTGCAACTTCCTTATTCTCCAATGTAATTCTTCAGAATCCAGCTTGCTTTCATTAATCTATTGCGTTTTACATTGCTGTTGAGATTTTTATGAATTTTTATCTTGCTAGTTAACTCTGCAATCCCATTTCTTCTTGCTAAATAAATTAAAGTTTATCTTACTCTGGGCACAGAGGACAAGAGCAGGGAAGTGATGTCAAATTTGTATAAGACATTTGTTAGACATCAACTGGAATACTGTGTACTGTCTGGGCATGACACAGCAGGAAGGATGTGAACACATTGGAGAGAGTCCAGGAGAGATTTACAAGAATGGTTCCAGGCATGAGAAACTTCAGTTATGATGAAAGATTGGAGAACTAGGGACTGTTCTCTGTGGAGAGAAGGTTAAGAGGCAATCTCTTGGAGGTTTTCACAATCATGAGGGAACTGGATAGTCTGGGGAGAAACTGTTCCCACTTGTAAAAGGATCAAGATCCAGAGGGTACAGATTTACAGTGTTTTGCAAAAGAAGCAAATGAGAGGTGAGAAAAAGTCTTTCTCCCTGGTGAGTAGTTAGGCTACAGAATGCACTGCCTGGAAGTATGGTGGCTAATTCAATCAAGGCGTTCAAGAGGACATTGGATGATTATTAACAATGTGCAAGGGTATGGAGAAAAGTGGCATAAATACCTGATGCTCAGTGGTGAGGAGTTTGTGTTATGAGGAAAGATTGAGCAGTTTAGGCCTATATTCTCTGGAAGATTAAAAGGAAATCTCATTGAAGTATATAAGAAACTAAAGAGGATTGACAAAGTAAATCTAGGAAGGATGTTTCCTCAAGTGGAGTTTGCACATTCTCCCCCTTGTCTGTGTGGGTTTCTTCCAGGTGCTCCGGTTTCCTCCCACAAATTGTGCGCAGCATGGTAGCACAGTGGTTAGCACTGCTGCCTCACAGCGCCAGGGACCCGGGTTCAATTCCTGCCTCAGGCGACTGACTGTGTGGAGTTTGCACATTCTCCCTGTGTCTGTGTGCGTTTCTTCCAGGTGCTTGGGTTTCCTCCCACAATCCAAATATGTGCAGGTCAGGTGAATAGGCCATGCTAAATTGCCCATTGTGTTCAGGGATGTGCAGGTTAGGTGCATTAGTCAGGGGAAATGTAGAGTAATAGGGTAGAAGAATGGGTCTGGGTGGGTTACTCCTCACAAGGGTCGGTGTGGACTTGTTGGGCCGAAGGGCCTGTTTCCACACTGTAGAGAGTCTATGATTCTATGAGAGGTCATTTCTTAGGATAAAGGATAGCAGATTTAAAACAGAGATGAGGGGAAATTGCTTCACTCAAAGGGTTGTGATTCTGTGGAAATCACTAGCCCAGAGGGTGGTGGATGCTGGGACATTGGGGAAGTTTAAGAAGGAGATAAACTGTTCTTTAATTGATAATGGGTTGAAGGGTTATGGAGAGTGGGCAGGAAATTGGAGTTGAGACCGAGTTGAGATCAGCCACAAATGTTTTAAGAGGCAGAGCAGGCTCAAGGGTCTAAATGGCTACTCCTGCTCTTAGTTATGACAGAGTCATGGAGATGTACAGCAAGGAAACAGTCCCTTTAGTCCAACTTGTCCATGCCAACCAGATATCCCAACCCAAGCAAGTCCCATCTTCCTGGCCCATATCCCTCCAATCCTTTCCTATTCTTATACCCACCCAAATTCCTTTTAAATGTTGCAATCGTACCAACCTCCACCACTTCCTCTGGCAGCTCGTTCCATCCACTTACCACCCTCTGCGTGAAAAAGTTGTCCCTTAGATCTCATTTGCATCTTTCCCCTCTCACCCTAAACCTATGACCTCATGTTCTGGACTCCCCCACTCCAGGAAAAAGACCTTGTCCATTTACCCTATCCCTGCTCCTCATGATTTTATAAACCTCTATAAGGTCACCCCTCAGCCTCCAACGGACCAGGGAAAACAGCCCCAGCCTGTTCAGCCTCTCCCTATAGCTCAAATCTCCAACCATGGCAACATCCTTGTAAATCTTTTCCGAACCCTTTCAAGTTTCACAACATCCTTCCAATAGGAAGGAGACCAGAATTGCACGTAATATTCCAACAGTGGCCTAACCAATGTCCTGTACAGCCGCAACATGACCTCCCAACTCCTATACTCAATGCTCTGACCAATAAAGGAAAGCATACCAAACGCCTTCTTCACTATCTTATCTGCCTGCAACTCCACTTTCAAGGAGCTATGAACCTATATCTAAGGTCTCTTTGTTCAGCAACACTCCCAAGGACCTTACCATTAAGTGTATAAGTCCTGCTAAGATTTGCTTTCTCAAAATGTAGCACTTCACATTTATCTAAATTAAACTGCATCTGCCAGTCCTCAGCCCATTGGCCCATCTGATCAAGATCCCATGGTAATCTGAGGTAACTTTCTTCGCTGTCCACTACACTCCAATTTTGGTCATCTGCAAATGTACTAACTATACCTCTTCTGCTCACATCCAAATCATTCATAAAAATGATGAAAAGTAGTGGACCCAGCACCGATCCTTGTGGCACTCCACAGGTCACAGACCTCCA
This sequence comes from Chiloscyllium plagiosum, assembly GCF_037043375.1. NCBI lineage: Eukaryota > Metazoa > Chordata > Chondrichthyes > Orectolobiformes > Hemiscylliidae > Chiloscyllium > Chiloscyllium plagiosum. The sequence continues at coordinate 11,800,490 of NW_028270162.1, read as the reverse complement.
GTCTGAAAAACAACTCTCCACCATCACCCTCTGTCTTCTGTCTTTGAGCCAGTTCTGTATCCAAATGGCTAGTTCTCCCTGTATTCCATGAGATCTAACCTTGCTAACCAGTCTCCCAAGGGGAACCTTGTCGAACACCTTACTGTTGTCCATATAGATCACGACCACCGCTCTGTCCTCATCAATCCTCTTTGGTACTTCTTCGAAAAACTCAATCAAGTTTGTGAGACATGATTTCCTACGCACAAAACCATGTTGACTATCCGTAATCAGTCCTTGCCTTTCCAAATACATGTGCATCCTGTCCCTCAGCATTCCCTCCAACAACTTGCCCACCACCAATGTCAGGGTCATCGGTCTTTAAATTCCATGGCTTGTCCTTACCAACCTTCTTAAACAGGGGCACCACGTTAACAAACATCCTGTCTTCCAGCACCTCATCTGTGACTATCGATGATACAAATATCTCAGCAAGTTTTTATATTCATTTGGCGAGTTGAAGCAGGTACTGTGAGCTGCATACCCCACACCATGTCTGTGATTCTCTTTATTCATTTCTTAGCCGTCCTTTGCTGAATCCTAACATCTTCCCCTCCTGAGGCCTATTATTCTTTTTGACAGCATTATAAATCTCTTGCTTTAATCTAATACCATCTAACTTCACATGGCCCATTCCCCCTGAGGTGATTTCATTTCTCAGGGGAAAGATACATTTGTGGCAAGTTATGAATTAATTTTTTGAGAAAAAAGCATTAATTTAATAAGCGAGAGACTGTTCTGCAACTTGTATTTCTCCTCAGAGCCTATTTGGTCTGGTGTGGTAGATAAAGAGGTTCTCCCATTCAAGCAAGATGCAGGTCATTTCACATTAGCAACTATTAACAAGCTCTATCAAGGTGTTGGGTGGCAGATAACATTCAATGCCTAAAAGTGTGAGGTGACAAATTTTGGGAGAAAGGGTGCATAGAAGCAGAGAGCAGGGTACATATGTGTACAGTCAAGATTAGAGTAATGCTGGAAAAGCACAGCAGGTCAGGCAGCATCCGGGAAACAGGAAAATCAAAATTACGGGCAAAAGCCCTTCATCCTGAAACATCGATTTTCCTACTCCTCAGATGCTGCCTGACCTGCTGTGCTTTTCCAGCACTACTCCAATCTTGACTCTAATCTCTAGCATCTGCAGTACCCACTTTCACCTACATATGTGTGCAACTCACTAAAGGAGGCAGGACAGATAGAGCAAGCAGTCAGTAAAGCAGACAATATCCCTGGCTTTATTATTAGGGGCAGAGTGTACAAAGCAAGGAGGTGATGCTGAATTTGTCTAGGGCACTTGTGACAGCCCAGTAGGAGTATTGTGTACAGTTCTGGTTACTAAGAAGGACATGAGTGTATTGGAGAGAGTGTGGGAGATGTTGATATTAGTGGTTCCAGGGAGGAGAAACTCCAGTGATGATGGTAGATTGAAGACGGTGGGGCTGTTCAGCTTGGAGGGGAAGAGGAGAGGAGATTTCATCAAAGCTTCCAAAATCATGAGGAGTCTGGGCAGAGTAGATTAGGAAAAATGTTCCTGTTTGTAAAAGTATTGAGAATACGAAGGCACAGGTATAAGGTAATTTGTAAAAGAACCACAGGTGATGTGAGAAAAACCAACTATTTCACACTGTAAGCAGTTAGGGTCGAGAATGTGCAGCCCTGGATATGGAATGCAGGCAGGATCAATCAAGGTATTTGAGAGGGCATCGGATAGTTATTTGAATCAAAACAATGTTCAGGGTTATAGAGAAAGGAAGGATGGTGGTCATGAATCGTAATGCCCAGTCAGTCCAATGCCCAATGTCAGTACAAACTTAATATGCCAAGTGGTTGCCTTCTGCACTGAAAGAATTCTGTGATGCTGTGTTACAGAGATTATGAGAAAGGGCTGGACAGTGGCTGTTTGAGTGTTAGCGAGACTATGAGGACGAGCTAGACAGTGGCTCTGTGAGTGTTACAGAGACTATGAGTTGGAGATCATGGTGTTGGACTGGGGTGTACAAAGTTAAAAATCACACAACACCAGGTTATAGTCCAACAGGTTTAATTGGAAGCACACTAGCTTTCGGAACACCGCTCCTTCATCAGGTGGTTGTCACTATGACTATGAGGATGAGCTAGAGAGTAGCTCTGTGAGTGTTACAGAGACTATGAGAAAGGGCTGGGCAGTGGCTCTGTGAGTATTAGAGAGACTATGAGGACCAAATGGATGGTGACTCTTCCACTTTGAAGGTCCTAGGCTACTCTCCCACCAAATCCATAGAACATCATCCTAATGGGTAGTGCTGAAGGCACTTCTCACCATTAACCCTTTCACATCCTTACATCCTGGTACAAACAAGGAGCTGCATGGTAAGGTGACTTAGGGAGTTCCATCAGCGCTCTGAGCTTGGTGATCCAACTTTAACAATCGATCACTGTTCGACAGAAGATGAAGTGCTCTGGCTACCATGTCTGAATTCCGTCCATGTTTGGGAATTCTGTGCAGCCAGGATCAACCTTTGCTGGAATCCGCTCTCTTTCCCCAGCCTTCCTGGACAGCTGAGGAATAAAAGGATGAACGGAGGAACTTAATTCCATATTGCAGCTTCTGGGCATCTCAGCTCATCACAGTCACACCACATGAATTTTTTATTTTTTTCTCTTTGTTGATGTAGGTGGACACCACTGGCTGGACTAGCAGCAATTGTCCATCCCTTACCCACCCTGAGAAAATGGTGATGTGTTGCCTTCTTGATACTCATCTGCAGCTCATTGGGGTATAGGAACACCACAGTGCTGTTGGAGAAGGGTGTTCCTGGATGTTACCCCAGCAACAATGAAATCAGGATGCCGAGTGGCCTGGGAGGGAACATGTAAGCGGTAGTATTCCCATGTATCTACTGACCTTGCCCTTGAAGATGGCAGGGGTCACTTTGGAAGGTGTTACTGAAAGATACCATAAATGCTTTACCACAGGGGTTCCATACACCACCATCAGCACAAAGGCAATTAGGAATGGGCAATAAATGATTGCCTAGCTAGAGACACCCTCATCCTGTGAACAAATAAATAAAACAACATAAAACCCAAGGAACAATTGTTTTTGGAAGTACGAGCATTTGTTAAGGACGCTGAAGCATTAATTGATTCTCACACAGTGTGGCCTCACAAGCGGTAAATCAGATAAGTTACCAGAGATAACTTTTCTCTTTAATGATGGCAGCTCAGTCTTTGGGTTAACCCCAACAGTCTAGATTAGAGTGGTGCTGGGAAAGCACAGCAGTTCCGGCAGCATCCGAGGAGCAGTAAAATCGATGTTTCGGGCAAAAGCCCTTCATCGGGAATACAGGCAGAGAGCCTGAAGGGTGGAGAGATAAGTGAGAGGAAGGTGGGGGTGGAGAGAAAGTAGCCCAACAGCCCGTTAAACAAAGCAGCACTCCCTCAAAAAGGTTCAAAATGTTTTATTGGTAATTCATCCCTCAACAGGCCAATAAGTAGCAAAGCCAAAGTTCAGAGACAAAATTTATCAATGAGCATTTGTCTATTGTTTGTCTACAAATGATACAGATGACACTTCAAGTAATTTATGAGTTTTGGGACATTCCTGAGAGGTGCTATGTCAATGCAAGATATTATGATGACTTTTTCGATTCAGTAAAGTATAATGATGGGAACATAGAAACATGAGTAGTCCATTCAGCCCCTTGAGCCTATCCCACCATTCAATGAGATCATAGCTGATCTGTGTCCTCACTCTGTATTTGGCCCATATCTCTTCATATATTTATTTAACATATTTAGTAATTGTGTTTCTATCACAGTATTTGTGGGCTCAGCTCCTCCCAACAAGCTTTACAGTCAAAAAAAACCATTCTTTGAAGTTTGCTGACAATTACGATGTAGTATCCTTTGCATCTCTGCCACCCATGACATTCTGAATCCAGACCAGACTAATGGGACACAGAGAAAAGTACTTAGAGTCATAGGGTCATAGAGAAACAGACGCTTCGGTCCAACCCATCCATGCTGACCAGATATCCCAAACCAATCTAGCCCAACCTGCCAGCACCCGGCCCATATCCCTCCAAACCCTTCCTATTCATATACCCATCCAAATGCCTCTTAAATGTTGCAATTGTACCAGCCTCCACCACATCCTCTGGCAGCTCATTCCATACACGTACCAACCTCTGTGTGAAAAAGTTGCCCCTTAGGTGTCTTTTAAACCTTTCCCCTTTCACCCTAAACCTATGCCCTCTAGTTCTGGACTCACCCAATGCAGGGAAAAGACTTTGCCTATTTATCCTATCCATGCCCCTCATAATTTTGTAAACCTCTATAAGGTCACCCCTTAGCCTCTGATGCTCCAAGGAAAACAGCCCCAGCCTGTTCAACATCTCCCTATAGCTCAAATCCTCCAACCCTGGCAACATCCTTGTAAATCTTTTCTGAACCCTTTCAAGTTTCACATTGTGCTGGGATCACAAGCAAGGCCAGTCTTTATTGTTACGTTAAATGTCCATAAGCAGGCTGGCAGTGGACAGCCCTCTCCTAGAACCTGTCCACATGGTCACCTGGCTCAGAGGTTTGGTATAACAGAGTGGCTTGCAAAATGAGAATAGGTACAGACATCAGAAACAAAGTATTGCACTGCTGCTAGAAGCATTGCAGGATTTGGTATGGTTGAAACTCAACTACTGCCTCCTTGAATCACAGCTCCAACAACACAAGAAGCGTGACTCCATCCAGGTCAAAATACCCACTCCCTCCACCACCAGTAGCAGCAGTGGGTACCATCTACAAGATGCACTGCAGAAATTTACCAAAGATCCTTAGGCAGCATCTTCCAAACCCACACTCACATCTAGAAGGACTAGGGCAGCAAATACATGGGAGAAAGTGAGCACTGCATATACTGGAGACCAGAGTCGAGAATGTAGTGCTGGAAAGGCACAGCAGGTCAGGCAGCATCCGAGGAGCAGGAGAATCGACATTTCAGGCATAAGCTCTGATGAAGACCTTATGCTCCAAACGTCAATTCTCTGCTCCTCGGATGCTGCCTGACCGGCTGTGCTTTTCCAGCACCACACTCTTCTACAGCACCCCCTGCAAATCCACACCCCTCCAAGCCACTCAGTCATCCTGCCTTGCAAATATATTGCTGTCCCTTCACTGTCGGTGGGTCAAATTCCTGGAATTCCCTCCCTAGGGGCATTGTGGGGCAATCCACAGGACATGGACTGCAGTGGTTCAAGAAGGCAGCTCACCCCCACCTTCTCAAGGGGCAACTAGGGATGGACCAGCCCACATCCCATGAGTGAAAAAAAAACAAAATCCTCGCCATCCTAAATGCAACAGACAACATTCTTTTGAGTTTTTCTTCTGCGACTATCTGTGACATTTTGTTCACCTTGTTCACCCCAGACTGTTTGACTTTCTTCTGTTTCTAGATTACAGCAGATTGCTGACAGAAAGAATGAAAGAGAAATGAGGAACTGGGTTAAAACCAACAGGAAGCAGTGCGTCATAGTTCAAAGAAACAACCAACATTATGCAGTGAAAAACAAAATAAAATGAATTGCTCCAATAAGATAATGCAAGGCAGTTATCAAGATAAGTGTTTGCAGCTAATCATCTATGACCAATGGAAGTGCAGCAATGTTAATTTATCATAGTTTTGCAAACCTGATCTCAAATTGGTCAACTAACGACAATAAAGCTGAAAATGGTCTTTTTTGATTGTTAAAGCCACAGAAGGGTTGTGATGTTTAAGTGCAAAGTTAAAATAAGTTAGATTTTATCAACTCCCTTCTCTCCAGCTGCATTACCCAATTAAAAGTTATCTGGCTGGGATCTATAGTTAATGCAGATTGTTGTCAACGGAAGACTCAGGAAGAGACACAGATGAAGTGATCTCGAGGTTTGGTGTTTAGAAACCTGGAGATTACCTGTCAAAAAGTAGATTGAGAAAAGTGAGAGGTTTTACAGGATTAAGATAGAACGCGTTATGGCATGCGCTATATGTGTGACTTGAGGTCATCGAAAATTCTGCTGCCCGTGTTTTAACTTGTACCGAGTCGCAATCCCCTATACTGTCTGTGTGCGCTGACCTTCCAGTCAAGAAACATTGTGAGTTTTACATTCTCATCTTAATCTTCAAACGCCTCCACGGTGCTGCCCCTCGCTGTCTCTGTTATCTTTTCCAGCCCCACAACCCTCCCAGCTCAGAGACCTCCGGCTTCCTCTCATATTGGCCTCTCGTGGATTCTCCATGTTACTTCCTCCACTGTTGAATGGCAGGGCCTTTGGGTGCAAGGCCCTAAACTGTGGGATTCCCTCCTCTCTTGCTTTCCTCCTTCATCCGCTCTTTAAGACCGACCACTTTTCCAACCTCATTTCTCTGTGTGGCTCAAACTTATCTGACAAAATTTATCATGATAAAAGGGCTATTTAAATATATGTTCCATTGTTGCAGTAGAGTTGGAGATCACCAACAGCAACTTTATGTATAAAATAGCAGATGGTGAATCACAGCAATGTACTCGGGCATTAAATGGCTAAAGTAGGAGACACTGGGACAGGTGACTAATTGCAAAAAGGTTTGATATAGGAATTGAAAAGCTTACAGCCAGGATGGCGAAAATCAAGGGCACTGATGATAAGCAACAATGGCTCAGTGGTTAGCACTACTACCTCACAATGCCAGGGACCCAGGTTCGATTCCAGTCTCAGGCAACTGTCTGTGTGGAGTTTGCACGTTCTCCCTGCGTCTGTGTGGGTTTCCTCTGGGTGTTCCAGTTTCCTCCCACGGTCCAAAGATGTGCAATGTAGGTGGATTGTCCATGCTAAATTGCTCATAATGTGCAGTCTGGGTGGATTAGCTGTGGGAATTACAGGTTACGGGAGGGATGGCTTGGATGGGTCTTTGGAGGGTCAGTGTGTACCCAATGGGCTGAATGGCCTGCTTCCACACAGTAAGGATTTTATGATTTTATTCTATAATGAGGTGAAGGATTGGGGAAGGCATAAGGAGTCAGTGTTGGGGAACACAGAGATCTCTGGGGAGTATGGGGCCTGAGGGTTTTACAGAGATAGGGAGGAGAAAGAGAATGGACAGATTTGAATACTAGGTTGAGAATTTCAAAAAAAACTGTTGGTGACTTAGGAGTTGACTTAACTTGGTAGACTCTTGGGTCATGTGTGATTAGTTCTCGTTTCACTGCAACAAAGTCAGCAGGCAGAGGAAGAATGTATAAGATGGTATATTTGGAACAGAAAAGGAACAAGAGTTATTGAGCAAAGCAAGTTGGCAATATATTTCCCCGCAACTTTATGGAAACTAGAATATTTTTTTCCCTCCATGTAGATCAGAACAGTTTGCAAGCTCTGGGAACTGAAAGCAACCACGTTAGCCTTCAGAAGAGGGTTTTACACATCAGGCTGCAACATATTGTGACCTCTTGAAAAGAAGATTGGTTCCAATTTAACCCCACATCATCTTATATCATACTTGGTCATCTCAATTCACTGCCCCCTTCTATTACCCATCCAATCCTCCTATCCCTTGATTCACTCAAAGGTCTATCAGTTTGCAAGCTTGAAAGTGCACACCAACTGAGCACTCACAATTCTCAAAAACTGCAATGATCCATAACGCTTTGAGTAAGAATTCTCTTCTGTTGTCAGCCCTAAATGGCTATCCTTTCCTGCTTCTAATGATCAGGCAGAGGGTGCACAAATCAAACCTCTGAGATATCTACTTGTATCGACTCTGTGGATTTCCTACCAGTGCACGCCATTTGTTGTAACTTTCATGGTCAAAATGCCAAGTGGTTTCCAATCCTTTGCCACTGACTTTCACAATGCAGGTGAGCTGAACTGTTCAACAACAAGGAGAATCATAAAGAAAGGAAGTGAGGACGAGAGATGGAGATGTTCGGTGAGGGAATTAGAGAGTTCAATGCTCAGTCAGCTGAAGGTATGACTGCCAATGGTAGAGCAATTAAAATCAAGGATGTTCAAGAGGGCCAGGATTAGACGACAGCAGAGATCTCAGGGGGAGTTGATAAGGAGTTGAGAAGTAGTGTGGTTCAGGAATAGTCCGAGTTTCTGAACAAATATCGCAGATGTCATTATCATACTTTAACACAAAAAGAATGCCAGTCAATAGAGGAAAGAATCAAACATGTTGCCCCCCCCCCTCCCATGGTATGTTGGTAAAACCGAATTCAAAACAATATGATCTCTTGGCAGCTGGATCCAAAACTAAACTAACCAGGAAACTTGCCAGTGTGTCCAGTAATGCCAGCTTTTGGTGAGCCACCAATCAGAATCTGCCCCCAGTAGTGGATGTAAATGGTATTGCGCCCTATCCAGAAAAAAGCCTGATGTCCTGGCCAATATCTATCCCTCTGTCAAGCGATGATCTATTTACTTTGGCTGCGGGGTTTCCAGTGTTGCAATTGTCTGATATTGCTTTAAGGGTTAAGTATGCTAAACAGCCAAGGACAGGATTGAATGAGACCTTATGAGGTTAGCAGCCATGAGGATTCCAGGCTGCAGTGTGTGAGAGTAAGCATCACTGCTAAGTTTCTCTGTGATCACAAACACTGAGCTTCTGTAATCATTCTGTCCAATGGCGAACCTATTTTAGATTTTCAAATCAACGGACCTGATGTTGTTTACCAGTCCTGTATGAGAATGGTCATGTTATTAAAACACACAAGAACACACAACAACAATCTATGACTACACTTCAAGACACACTACAACAGGTACCAGAACTGTAGATGTACAGGGACAGACAATCGGTTAAGATTATATTCACTGGAGGTTGTAGGAAGGAAGGGAAATCTCATAGAAACCTCTCCAGTTCTATGAGGATTAGACGGAATAAGTGCTGGAAGGATGTTCTCGATTACTGGAGAGTCCAGAACCAGGACTCACGGTCTCAGGATGTGGAATAGGTCATTTCAGACTGAAATGAGGAGAAAAGTCTTCACCCTGAGAGTGGTGAGCTTGAGGAATTCTAAGCCACAGGAAGTGGTCAAGGGCAAAACATTGAATGTTTTCAAGAAGGAATTAGCCATAATTTTTGGGGCTAAATGGATCAAAGAATATGGGGAGAAAGCAGGAACATGGTACTGAGTTGGATGCAAGATTAGAGTGGTGCTGGAAAAGCACAGCAGGTCAGGTAGCATCTGAGGCATGGGAAAATCGACATTTCAGGCAAAAGTCCTTCATCAGGAATCCTGAAATCATGGAAGGCGCAATAGTAAATGAATACTCTTTCTTACGGCTCCTTCTCCCATACATGACATCAATTCTACATGATAGACCAGCATCTCCCCGGAGCCAATAGGCATGGTGAAAGGTCCTCCCAGTCCAATCTTGTCCATATCCTGTGAGTCTGTATAAGATAAATCAATGTCAACAATGTGTCCAAATGATGGTACTTGGATGATTTAATGCATGTTATAATCTTAACACAATATACACTCACATTAAAAACGATTTGCAGTGTGTGACTAAAGCAAGCCAAGTGTAAGAGAAACATTTGATAAACTATATTTGTGGTATAATACATGAACACACACCATTGAGCCTAACCAGTCTGTGTTGGTGCTCATTGTTCTGTTCTGAACAACCTTTGTTCTACAAGTGTACATTCACCCATTCCTGGTGCCCATAGTGTACATTCACCCATTCCTGGTGCCCATAGTGATTCTATTCCCTTTTCCTTCACCCCACCCACCACCCCCTCACAAATCTCTGTGTAAACAGGTCACTCCTCTATTCTAAATGCCCCATGTTTATTCATGCACCTATGGATTCTCATTCTCGACGTTTCAAGGATTGTAAACAATTTGTGTCCATTTAGCCTGCCCCACCCCACATCTATCTCATTGTCCTATAACTTAGATGGTTCTAATTCAGAGCAGGGTGAGGGGACAATTCTTTGAAGTCCTATCAACCTGAAACAATGCCCACTGAGACCATCATACAACATGTCACACTAGAACCCTGTACCATTAGTGCTTCATTGATCTGTGGATACTACATTCCACTGCTCATACACTGTCAACTACAAGAAGATTATTTCCTTACTATTGAACCATTGACATCAGTGAGGGAGGCAACGCAAGAATCCCTGTTTCAGGGGCTTCCCAATTACTGTTTAAATTAAAGAGAGAAACAAAGTTTTACGGCGGAATGATTTTTTTTCTGATTTTCTTTCCTCCACTCAAGGTATAAAGAAAGACCTTGTTAGTGATTTTTGAGAAGATGTGTAGCTCAGGCTGATGTTAAGTATATAAGTTAGCTTGCTGAGCTGGAAGGTTTGTTTTCAGACGTTTTGTCACCATGACTAGGTGACATCATCAGTGAGAGTCTCCAGTGAAGCACTGGTGGTATATAGCACTTTTCATGACCTCAGAATGTTCTGAGGAATGTTCTGAAGAAGGGCTTATGCCCGAAACGTCGATTCTCCTGCTCCTTGGATGCTGCCTGACCTGCTGTGCTTTTCCAGCAACATATTTTTCAGCTCACAATGTTCCAAGGTACTTTATACCCAGAGTTTGAAGCATTTTTGAGGAATAGTTACTGCTGTAGTGTCGGGAACACAGCAGTACGGGCAATACCCCTCTCTCACATCAGCATGGGGTGATGCTGGGATAATGGCCGCATCACTGGACCCGACATCTACAGGTCCAGGCTAATGCTTGAGATCCAATCCCCCAATGGTTAGCTGGTGGAATTTAGACTCTACTATGGTGGTGCTAAATGTGGGCTGTCAAATTTTAACTTCCATCATCTTTCTGTCATTCCCAAGATCTTTCATGAACATTTTCTTGTTGAAAAGGAAGAAACATAGATCTGAAAATGGCTGCGGTGATCATTGACATAGATTGAAGCAAAATTCGTGAGACCCATGTGGATGAAACAAACCCGTTCTCTATTGAAATAGCCATTTCCTCTAAAAATATTGAAACCAGGCAACTGAGTCAGCATCAAAATATTTGTATGTCCTGTTTAATTCACACTTGTATGATAATTTCACATACTGGGAGACAAAAGGTTTTCCTGCTTATTCGTCAACTTGGAAAGACAATGGAACAGTATTCCAAAATTACCTGTGAAAGAAAAATTTATAACAATGACCAGATAACCTACTTTATGATCTTAACCAAGGAATGATTATCAACTTGTTCTAATTTTATTGTTCTCCTCTGAAATGTTGCATTCCAATCTTTTATCAATCAGGGCAGATTGGAACTCAGTTTAAAATCCTCTCTGAAAAGGCAGCACTGATAGTGTAGCACTGCCTCTGGACTGCCCTAGAACATGAACCTTTATTGCTTGCACTCATGTCTTAGAGAGCCACTTTAACGTAGCATTTTCTGACTCAGGAAGCTAACAACTCATGAGCCATGACCTCTGCTAGGTCATGGAATTAAACAGGAACTAGCAGTGATCTTGTATTTCACCCAGGAAGTCAATCTTCCCTCATGAACTATTGAATCGAGTGTCATTTATTATTTACCCAATCACATGCTTGCTTGATGCTAGTGTCATTCTACCTTCCATCCAAAGCCACATGCGTGCTTTCAACACCAGGAATATATTATCTTTATGTTACACCTCAATTGTCAAAAAGTGTCTGCACTTCAAAAACTATAGTCATTTAGCATCGCGCTACAGAGAAAGATATTATCTCCTCAATATTGGAAACGCAAGCAATTTTGTTGTTTATTTATAGATTTGGTATAGCTCTCTTAACTCAGAGGGTGGAGGGAGGTCCTGTGGTAGATGGGGAAAATTGAGAATGAGATCTTTAGGCTATCCTGCAGGATAGGACAGGGCTCCAAATGCAACAGTAGTGAGGACAGAAGGAGAGCATGGTTGTAAGAGAATTTCAGGATTATAGTGTTAGTGGGGTTTTCAGCTGAGTCTGGGGCAGATTAAGGCTTTAGGAAGATGACAAAAGGAAGAGATATTCAGAAGGAGATGCAACAAAAAACTTCCTCTGTTCCCTCAGAGCATAAGCAGTGCTGAGAAAGCACTCAGCTGCTGAATGTTCCAACAATTTCCCCCTTGATAGTTCCTGGGAAGCAATAGACATCATCTGTGGCTCTGAGGGTGGCATCTTCTATGGCAGTTCAACTCCCACTCTAACCGAAATGAATGCTGGCATTCCAGTGCAGTGCTGAGAGTGAGTGCTGCAAAGTCAAAGGTATGAACTTCCAAGTGACATGTTCAGGTACAGTTTCCCATTTGTTCACTTGAGTGGATGTCAAAGACCACACGCCGCTATTTTGAAGGAAGGCAGGAAAGTTCTCTCCAGTGTCCCGGTCATTATTTATCTGTCAACTCAGATCAAAAACCAGTTATTATCATGTTGCTGTTTGTGCGAGATTGCTGTGTATAAATTGGTTGTCATGTTTCCTACTTCCCAACAGTGAGTACCAGAGGGTTTTATTAGTCATAAAGCACTTTGAGGCATCCGCTGGGTGTAAAAATGCAAGTCTTTCTTTCTTAAAATGGCTGCCAATGAGGATTGGGATCTCATTAAAACATGATAATCACCGAGGTCCCCTCTCGAGAGCCAGTTCCTCAGCCAATCCCAGCCACACTGCGGTTAAATTGGAGATTAAACTGAAGGTTTTTTACAGAACAATAACACAAGCTTTTACAGGTTTACCAATCTCTGTCTCTTAACCACCATCAAAGGAGGGATTAAAATCCCCCTCAAGGGCCTAGTGTTATTGGGAGATCATTAACTGAGATGCTTCAGCAACTTTACAATCCGAAGCTTTCCAGGAGATAACAATACGCAATGACTCAGCAGCACTGCAGATAGAACACAGAAACCAAACAGCCGATTTTCAAAATGGTTCACTCAACGTGCTGCATTTCCTTTTTTGTTTTCAAATTGTATGAACATTTAAGCAGTGGAAGATAATGAGAAACGTTCAAATTTGAGGTCCACAGCTCTACTTTGTCATTTCTCCCTCCTCAAATAGTCTCCTGTAACGTTCCTCTGAGTCCAATTCACCTGTACATCTTTTATTCACATGTGTATTTTATGTGTGATAAGTGGATTAATTCGAAGAGTCCATTGTCGATTTAGTTTTGAAAATCAACCTGTTCAGACACATCTGGGGCAGTCAGGACTTGAATCCAGACCTGCTGGCCAAAGATAGGGTCACTACCAGAGGTACAGAGATTGGGATGGCACAGTGGCTCAGTAGTTAGCATTGCTGCCTCACAGCACCAGGGATTCAGGTTCGATTCCAGCCTCGGATGACTGTCTGTGGAATTTGCACATTCTCCCCGTGTCTGTGTAGGTTTCCTCCCACAATCCAAAGATGTGCAGGTTAGGTGAATTGGCCATGCTAAATGGGGATGTGTAGGTTAGGTGCATTAGTCAAGGGTAAATGTCGAGTAATAGGGTAGGGGAATGGGTCTGGGTGTGTCACTCTTCGGAGGGTCAGTGTGAATTTGTTGAGCTGAAGGGCCTGTTTCCACACTGTAGGGATTCTATGATACCGCTGTGCCAGAACAATGTTACTTGGTTTATATCCCTCTGAATGATGAAACTTAGTGAACAATGTGTTTGAGGTGATTAAATGAGTTGATTGGGTGGATAAAGTGAGGCTGCTTCCTCTGGTCGGGGGAGGAACATTGAAATTCATGCTAGGTCAGTCAGATGTGAGATTAGAAAGCACTATCTTCTTAATGATTTGCCTCTCCTCAGGGTCAATGGGTTTCTGAGATGGCGGATAAATGTAATGTGTGACCTGCACAGCCCCGTGCACACCAGTTGGTACTTGGAAGGGTTGGCTGGATGGGGGTTTTAGAGGTTTATCCACCCTATCCGATGCCTCAAGCAGCAGTCCTGATGAATGCTCTCACTGCCTGCCTGAATGAGGCTCTTCTGTTTCAATCAATGACCCACCATGGGCCCCCCCCACACCCCTCCCCCATCAGTGGATATTTTCAGGAGGCATTATGGAAATCCGGAACATGCCCCCGTGAAGATATTAAGCTGAAGGGGAATTTTCAAACTGGAGGTTGATCAAATTCAGGATTTTGGAATGTGGGATCAAGGCAGATTGATGTAATTGATACTAATCAGCTGTAATCTAATGAACTAACAGAATGGGCACGTGTCAGAGAAAATTCAGGGTCCATAGAATCACAGAGGCCTACAGCACTGAGAAAGGCACTTCGGCCCATCGAGTCCTTTCCAGTCAGAAACAGCTACCTATTCTAATCCTACTTTCCAGCACTTGGTCCATAGCCTTGTGTGTCTTGGCATCGCAAGTCTCTGTGCCTCAGGTCACCGATCCCTCCACTCAGGGGAAAGGTTCCTTCCTGTCTATGCTCCTCATAATTCTAAACATCACACATCCCCCCCTCTTCAGTCTCCTGTACTCTAAGGGAAACAACCCCAGTCTGTCCGATCTCTCTTCATCTCCGTCCCAGGCACCATCTTGGTAAATCTGCTCTGTGCCCTGTCCAGTGCTATCACATCCCTCCTATGATATAGGTTCTGAAGGTGTGGGCTATCCCTTTGCTGAGGACAGTCACATTCTCTGAGCCCAGTACTCACACACAATTCCAGGGGTGTTGCCCCCCCCCGCCTGGGGTTGCAAATCCACCCGAGGTCTCCTTTTCCAAATTGTAATCCCTGTAGCATTGTCCTGGTTGAGAATCAGCACAGACTGCAGAGCAGGTCCAGGTCTGCGGAGGCCAGAGCCACTGGGGCAGCCAGCGTGTGTTGTTTTAAACAAATAACGTATGGTCCCCTCAGCACATTGACATTGCTGACTCCCCTGGGAAACAACCTTCCTCCAAACACCCGACAGCGGCAGTAATTCACTCTGTTCTCAATCTCCAACCTTGCTCTCCATCCCCCACCCCTTGTTTTAATTGCAACCTGTGTTTGTGGTTGGAGCTGATCCACCATTAACACATTTAAACAATCAACTTCACCCGAATTCTCACGGCCAGTGTGCGCTTACTGATTTTCAAGGCTGTCCAATGTAGGAGATATGAACTCAACACTCTCACTGTGTAAAAGTCATTGAAATTTAATGAGATCTATATTGGCTTGGAAACTGCTGAGCCAATGATATTCATTAGCGCTTCCATGGAAACCATATGCCTCGTTTGACCCACATTCATTCCCACTGGTCCAATCTCCACACATTCGGGAAGAGGGAAGCAAGCATTTTCATAGACGTGGCATGGAGAAGGAATTCAATTTACACTATTGCTCTCACAGTTTGTTCAGTGCTATGTTTGATTTCTCAGCCTTTGCTGGAAGTTAAAGGAGTAAAAAGAAATCTATATTTGTACTCTGCTTGTCAGGTGGGGAATGCTACAGCCAAGAGCTAATTTTGGAGTGCAGGAAACTCAGCAGCCAATTCACACATAGCAAGCTCCCACAAACAGCAATGGGAGAACAGCCAGTTTGCCTCCTTCAGTGATCACAGCTGTGTGCCAACTCCCAACCAAGGCACCCCACACAGGCCCTTCTTCAAATACTATCTCAGGGGGCAGCATGGCGGCTCAGTGGTTAGCACTGCTGCCTCACAGCGCCAGGGACCCGAGTTCGATTCCAGCCTCGGGTGACTCTCTATGTGGAGTTTGCACATTCTCCCAGTGTCTGCGTGGGTTTCCTCCCACAATCTAAAGATGTGCAAGTTAGGTGAATTGGTCATGCTAAATTGCCTTTAGTGTTAGGTGCATTAGTCAGGGGTAAATGTAGGGTAGTGGAATGGGTCCATGTGGGTTGCTCTTTGGAGGGTCAGGATGGACTTGTTGGGCCGAATGGCCTATTTCCACACTGTAGGGAATCTAATCTAACTGACAGCATAGACACATTTACAATGTACAGCAATGAAACAGACCCTTCAGTTCAACTCATCCATGCTGACCAGATATCTGAAATTAATCTAGTCCAATTTGCTAGCACTTGGCCCATATCCCTCTAAACCCTTCCTATTCATGTACCCATCCAGATGCCTTTTAAATGTTGTAATGGTACCAGCCTCCACCACTTCCTCTGGCAGCTCGTTCCATACACACACTACCCTCTGTGTGAAAAAGTTGCCTCTCAAGTCCCTTTAAATTTTACCTGTCTCACATTAAACCTATGCCCTCTAACTTTGGACTCCCCATCCTGGAAAAAGACTTTGTCTATTTACCCTATCCATGCCCCTCATGATTTTATAATCTTCTATAAGGTTACCCACCCTCAGCCTCCGAATCTCCAGGGAAAAATAGACCCAGAGTGTTCAACCTCTTTTGAAGTCTCTAATCCTGGAACCATTCATGCAAATCATCTCTGCACTCTTTCTCCAATGTATACACACTGCATTCACGTGCCAGTCCGTATTTCTGCACTCACGTCTGAGCACAGTATTTGGAATCACTACCTTTAGGCTCAAAGACAAAAAAATCTACAAAGTTGGGCTAAATGCCAGGTTTTTAAAAATTATATGGGTTGTGGGGCATCTCTGGCTCGCCAGAATTTATTGCCCATCCCTACTTGCCCTTGAAGAGACTTTGTAGTGATTGATATAACTGAGTGGCTTGTGAGGCCATTTTGGAGGGCAATTGAGAGTAAATCAAATTGCTGTGGGTCTGGAGTCACGTGCAGGCCAGACCAGGAGAGGATGGCAGATTTTCATTTCTGAAGGATGTTTACTACATTTCTATTTCCTCTCTGCGCTGGCCTCATTGTGAGAGTTGTTCTGGCATTATTGAGGAGCCAGTGAAGTGGGGGGGCAGTTTTGCATGTGGAGTAACAACTCAATCTCAGGTCTACTTCACAGAGAACATTTTGTAAAATCTGAAGTTGCATATGTCTGCTTCACTCTAACTGCAGAGTACAGGAAGGGCTTGTGTTCGATCTCTGATTGTCCTTACACCCAGGTCAAACCAAAAAATAAATTGAATGCTCATTGTATTTGGGTGCCAAAGTCATTTCGATGGATGGTTAATTCCATCGAATGATTTACCCATCCCAGTGTGCACAGTGAGTAGAAACCAAGAAATCCAGCTCCTGCTATCAAACTTATTCCTCCAACCAAATGGTTAACTTCATTTGAGCTCATGACACTTTATGAAATATGTGTTAGCTAGCTGTCTTCTGATTTGAATTAAGAACTGCGGATGCTGGAAATCAGAAACAGAAACAGAAGTTGCTAGAAAAGCTCAGCAGGTCTGGCAGCGTCTGTGAAGAGAAATCAAATTTAAGGTTTCGCGTACTGAGGAAGGGTCACCAGACCAGAAGCATTAACGCCGATTTCTCTTCACAGATGCTGCCAGACCCGCTGAGCTTTTCCAGTAAGTTTTGTTTTTATTTCCGATCTAGGTGTCTGGGTACAGAATTCCCAGGGTTCTGCTCATTCCTCAGTTAAGAATTACATCAAGTGTATGATTCAGGAATAGGCCATTCGCTCCATCCACCATCTTCAATATTCACTCTCTCCACTACAGTGGCAGCAGTGTGTACCACCTACAAAACACACTCCAATAACACACTGAGGCTCCTCTGGTGGCATCTTCCAAACCCATGATTTCTACAATGTAGAAAGATGAGGGCAGTAGATCCATGGGAACATCGCCACCTCCAAGCCGCTCCTGGACTTGGAAATATATTGCTGCTCCTTCACTGTCGCTGGGTCAAAATTGTGAACCAACTGCCTACACAAAATGGACTTCAGCAGTTCAAAAAGACAGCTCACACCCCACCTATTCCAGGGCAACTAGGGACTGGCAATAATCTCTGGGCCAGCCAACATCCCATGAATGAGTGAAAAGAAAGATCCACGTCAGTGTTTTGGTTCCACTGCCCTACGTCAGGTGACCTATGCATGATCACATCGTTGTTTGGGGGGTCTGAGTGCAGAAGTGGTTTACAAGAATGGTTTTCAAGGTTGGGGAACTTCAACGATGATGATAGACTGAGGAAGGTGTGCTGTGAGAGTTGGGGAAGGTGGTTATAGAAGGAGAACAGCCCGTGTAACCCAGACAGATCTCCACGGTGACCATTTCCACCTGACAATCCAAAATGTTAGCTCATGACCATACTTGGGTTCGCAGCCCCTACAGAAAATGATAGGGGATCTCAATGAAATGTACAAAATTCAATATCTTTGAATAATGATTGACCCCTTACCTTTGACCAGACATCTTGACGTTTTCATCTAGCTCAGTATTAAGTAAATCAGTTATCAGGAATGTCCACTCAGTACAATTCCATCCCCCACAACAAACTCCCCACCCCCCACACCCCCCAAACCACCACCCCCCCCAACCCCAAGGTTTAGGTCACAGGCCGTGAATCATCAGCGTGACATTTCCCAGTTTTCTAACCCTTCGCTGACCCCCTGAGCAACATTGACTTCTCAGGCTGAGCTGCTGTTGTCGCTTCCTCTCCCAGCCTGTTGGGGGAGATGTTTAGGGAGCTTCCTGAATTAAAAATCTCGGGAGGGAGCTAATAGAAGGTTGGCTTGGCCTTTGTTTTTCCCATGACCGTACGAATGCTTGGAAAGACATGTTAGGTGTGTGCTGAGCAGAACATGAAAGTAAGCCCCTTGTGAATATTACCTGCATAGAAGATGATCCCTTGTTCTGTTCTCTAAAAGAAACGTGTTTCAGAAATTCATCTTTCACACAAGTATATACAATAATACTAGAGGGTTGGTGAGCTCGCATGACTGGTTTGATATGCAGTGTGATACAGGTTCAATGCCTACAGCAGCTGACATCCTAAATAAGAACAGAAATTGCTGGAGAAACTCAACAGGTCTGGCAGCATCCATGGAGAGAAAGCAGACTTAACATTTCGAGTCCAGTGATCCTTCATCAGCTGATATCCTGCCTTCATCAGCCTTGCTCCTTGCCTGAGGTATGGTGACCCTCTGATTACGAGTCGATAAACTGATGAGCTGGAAAACGCGCAGCAGGTCTGGCAGTATCTGAGGAGCAGGAGAGTCAATGGTTTGGACATAACCCTTCATCAGGACCAGCATCAGCAGTTCTCGCTATCTCCTGACTCTCTGATTACACCAGTTGTCTCTTCCCAATGAATGACTTTAACTTTTGTATCATAATACAGACTCTGATTTTCATGAACAAAGACTCAAAATTGCTTGGCACCGTCCCAGAGGGAAAAGCCAGTGGTGCTGGACCAGGGCGAGACCAGAGTACTCTGGTGTCTGGTACTAGCACCAGGAGCACATATGGGTAACAAATGCCTAGACATTTGCAATAGTGATCCTGTTTTGCCAGAACCAAAGAGCAAATCTGACTATGTTAAGGGGTTGATTCCCACTCTGGTTTACTGGGCAGCTGGACCCCATGTTACGCAATCGAAAAGTACGGCTCTGGAAAAAGCTTACGCTGGAAATGTCAGCTCCCCTGCTCCTGGGATGCTGCATGACCTGCCATGCTTTTCCTGTGCCACACTCTCGACACTGAATCTCCAGCATCTAGGTGAAAATGAGGACTGCAGGTACTGGAGATGAGAGACAAGAGTGTGGTGCTGGAAAAGCACAGCAGGTCAGGCAGCATCTGAGGAGCAGGAGAATCAGCGTTTCAGGAATGAGGCTGTGAGCTGAGGGGGTGAAGAGATAAATGAGAGGAGGGTGGGGCTGGGGGGAAGGTAGCTGAGCGTGCGATAGGTAGATGGAGGTGGGGAGAAGGTGATAGGTCGGAGAGGAGGGTGGAGTGGACAGGTGGGAAGGAAGGTGGACGGGTAAGCTTCAGGATGTGGCTGAAGAGCTTCAAGGCAAAGGAGATGACCTGGAGGTTGCAGTGAGAGAGGGACTCACTGAGATCCTTGTAGAGAGAAGAGGAAAACTTCTTCAAGGTAGACATCCTTGGAAGAGGCTTCGCGGTAAGGTTAAAACCAACTAGGTGGAAGTGATCTGCAGACTTTACTTTCTCCCCTGTTAGACAAGTCGATTAATGGAGCCAGTCGAGGTGATCACAAGCAGTTCTGTCCACGTACACTCATCATTAGGGTAGGATCAGAGGCTTTATTCTCTTGACGGGCAATTCATTATTGACGGACATCAGATAAAAATGGTGGGACAAAAGTGAAATAAAGTGGCTATGCTCTGGCTGCAATGAGACCAGCAGGAAACCAGATGAATTTAAATTTGCTGTTTCTGGTTGGTATACATCATCATTCACAAAAGGTTTATTTTTATTTTCAGTGTGACGCACCTTGCCAAATTGTGCATCGGGGAAAGTGTATTATACTTGGGGAACAATGGTCGGCTTACAATTTTAAAAAGCCCGCTTTGTTTCTCCAGGTTTTATGGACAACCCAATCGAAGACAAAAAAAAAGTCTGGTTGAAAAGCAAGACAGGTGGCCACCTTTGAAACAGCCCGGGTAATGTTGCCTGTGGCACTTTAACAGGTCTCCAACTCCCTGCATGTTCAATAGGACCTGGTCTCAAGCACAGAGGATTTGAAACTGATCTCCCTGTTGGCAAACTCTGCACTCGCGCTGCCAGTTTTCAGCCAAACACATCATTTCCATGGAAACACTTGGAGACAAAGCCATCTTGCAACACTGTTGGAGAATTCCACATCCAGAGTCTGGCTCTATCTGTTGGTCAGGACCACCCATTGGAAAGAAAAGTGAACATTTCTCTTTACTTGGCGCAGTTCACCACTAATTTGTGCACAGCAAGTTCCTGTGTGATTAACATTGAATCACAGCAGAGTCATGACACAGAGGAGATCATTTGGTCCATTATGCTTGTACTTGCTTTTCAAATGTGCATTATTACATGGTGGCAATTTCCTGTTTTTGTCCCGTGCCTTTGCACATTATTTCTATCTGACTAATCACCCAATGTCCTTTTGAAAGCCTCCATCCATTTCCAGGCAGTGCATTCCCGACCCTAACTTATCGCTGCATTTTTCTCACATCGTCCTTGCTTCTTTCGCAGATCAGTTTAAATCTGTGCCCTCTCATTCTTGACCCTTTAAAGGCTGGGGATTGCTCCTCCCTATCTACTCCTTCTAACCCGCTCGTGATTTTAGAAATGTCTATCGGGTCTCCTCTTAAACTGTCTCAGAGAACAGCCCACCTTCTTCAGTCCATCGTCATCGCTAAAGTGCCCCAACCTTTGGAACCATACTTGTAAACCACTTCTGCACTCATTCCCCCAAAACAACAATGTGATTGTCTGTTCAAATGGTATAGCAGACTTGATAGGCTGAATGGCCTACTCCTGCTATAGATATGTTGGAAGATGGCAATCAATTTGAACACAGCAAACTCCTAAAAACAATGTGACAATCATGGAATTCCTACACTATGGATGCAGTCCATTCAACCCATCAAGTCCACATTGACCCTCTGAAGAGTATTCCACCCAGACCCTTCCCCTTACCATATAGCCCTACATTTCCCATGGCTAATCCACCTAGACTGCACAACGCTGGACACTATGGGGCAATTTCCCATGGCTAGTCCACCTAACTTGCACATCTTTGGATTGTGGGTGGAAACCGGAGCACCTGGTGGAAACACACACAGACATGGGGAGAATGTGCAAACTCCACACGGAATCAAACCTGGATCTCTGGCGGTGTGAGGCAGTAGTGCTAACCACTGAACCACTGTGCAACGACACTGACTCGATAAGTTGTTTCAATGATATTGATGAGGCCAAATCTTCGCCAGGACTTCAGGGGAGAACACCCCTGCTCTTCCTCAACATAGTGCTGTCGGATCTTTGACATCCACCTGAGAGACCCAGAACCCTTCAACCGCATTCCCTCAATCAAACTTGGAGCATCAGTCTCGATTCTTGTGGGTGAGTCTGTGGAAAGTTGGAATCGATCCCACAACGTTCCAACTCAGACCTATTCGGCACATGAGGCAGGAAAGGGTTTAGGGACAAGGCAACAAAGAGGAGGAATGAGGTCCTTCCACCAACGATAGAACAGTGACAGTGGGACAGCCACACAGGAACACAAAGTGTTCAGTTATGGGCCAGGGCTCTGGAGGAGGGAGCAGAGACGAGGCGGGCAATGGAAAAGACAGAGGCAGATGATGACAGGGCAGCCATATGGAATTGATCTTTCAAACACAGACAGGCTTGTCAGGCTAAAGGCCTTCAATTTGTTGCTGTTCTTCAATTTGACCAATTGCTAATGTACAGATTGGAAGGAGAAGACTTTAAATGCTCCTGTATCGTCAGGCAGGGTCAGAATGGAATCTCACAAACCACGGGAATCAGAGAAATCCCCGAGCAGCTTGGTGCCTTTTACCACACCAGAGCAAAGGAAGCCCACCCACATCCCCAAATATCTCACCGAAAGGTGGGAGCAGCAAGTCCCACAAGAGCAAAACAAGCCTTAAATAGATATAATGATTAGCGTTACACAGAAAATTACAGAGGGAAATAAAAGAGTTTGGAAAGCACTGTGGATTGCTGCTCTCCATATGGACCCCATGGTCACAGGGACGTGAGCTACTGATCCAAACAGACCAAGGAGGATCCCGATTCAGAATGGTGACGGGAGGGATTGTTTGCATATTAGATTGTCGCCACAACAACAACAACAACAACTGTTGGCATTTATATAGTGCTTTGGAATCCGTAACACTTCCTGAGGCACTTCATTATCTAACAAAGAAATGATACCCAGGAGATATCCAAGCAAGCCGAGTGAAAGTGGTCCGCTTTAAGGAACATGGAGAGGAGAGGGGCAATGTGTTTTGGGGAGGAGTCGAGGGGCGGGAGCTCATCCACCCCAATGATGGAGTGCTCAAGATAGATGAATTTTTAATGAATGAATTTTTAATGAATTAATTTTTAACCTAGAGCAGAAACCAATGCAGAGCAAAAAGTACACGGGTGGAGGGTGAACGGGACTTGTGAGCAAGGGTACAGGCACAGGGATTTTTAATGGGTAATGTGATATGTGAGTTTCAGTGCCAGTGTGATGCTCACTATGTCTGTCCCAAAGATTGGCAGGTTTAATCAAACTGCATATGCCTTTGTTTGTTGCAAGAGGCAAGGGTATTGATTGTACCTAACCAGCCTGTGCTTGCAAAACTCAAAGGACAAGTGTCCAGTATTAGGCTTGATTCTGTAATGGGACCGCATTTGTTAAATAATCCTGTATGCTCCAAGAATTTCAAGTAAGAACCAATTTAAGAATTTCAGTCCAGATTGAGATGTGGTGCACTTGTTTGTATTGGAGGGCAGGCAGATAGAAGATTTAGGTGAAAACGAGGACTGCAAACGCTGGAGATTAGAGTCAAGATGAGAGTGGTGCTGGAAAAGCACAGCAGGTCAGGCAGCATCCGAGGAAGATTTACCTGCAATGTACCTACTTCAACTCAACAATACAGGTGCTCCTCATCCTCTGGCTCATTTCCTGGGGCAATGCCTTGACCAATCTAAGTCAACCAGTCTGGTTTAAGTTTAAACAAATCTTGTCAGTTCACAATCCATCGTTACATTCATCATGACAACACCTCAACCGAAACATTGACTTCCCCACCTCCTGACGCTGCCTGGCTTGCTGTGTTCTTCAAGCTTCCACCCTGTCGACTTTGGATTCCAGCATCTGCCGATTTTTTTTTTGTCGCACCAACTAGGATGCTTTTTTAAATATACTATATAAAGGTCATTTTCTCTTTATATTGGTAATCTTGCAAATTGTCCTGATGAGTGTAAGACAACTTTTTTTTTCACCCAGAAATACTCAAGTTCTGCAAAGGAGCACAGGGCCGATCTTTCATTGAAAAGAGGTTATTTAACCTGAGGGTTACCGTACCTCTAGCGAGGGGAGAGGTTGAGAAGGAGAGTCGTTCACAGTAACCACAGCCAGTGTGGGAATTGAACCCATGCTGTTAGTGTTGCGCTACGTCAAAGGAAAAAGTGAGGACTGCAGATGCTGGTGATCAGAGTCAAAAAGTGTGGCGCTGGAAAAGCACAGGAGGTCAGGCAGCATCCGAGGAGCAGGAGAGTCAACGCTTCAAGTCACAGACTAGCTATTCAGCCAACTGAACTAATCAAAACCTTCAAGTTCTGGATGACCACATGACTAGCTTGGAATGACTTCAGATTGTCGGGAGGTGAGAGTGCCTGCCAAAAGAACATCAGAATAGTCCCTCATGGAGATAACTAAAGGACACATGAGGGGTTCAGGAGCAAAGGCCACTGACAGTAGGCAGGACAATCACAGCTTCACTTGGTCATCACCATAGTGACTGGTACTTCAACATTTCGTGAGAACTTTAACAATGAGTGATAAGACTTTGACTGAGAAACTAAGGCGAGAAAAATGAGCAGGATTAAAATATTCCCAGAGGCAGTCAGACATCAAAAAGCTCTATGACTTCACTGGATTGATGGAAAGCTCATCAACAAATCTGTGCTTGAAGATAGCTCACTCAACAATTTTACGCGTGTATAATTTATGTCACAGTCCATTGTGCCGGCTTAAAGATCTGTTGCTTTTTAAGTCTGTCTGACAGCTTCACTTACTCGAAATGGTGAGTAAAGATCCTACCAAACAGATGGTGTCATTTTCTAAGCTGATAACATACGGTTTTGACTGTCGCTCATTGGCAACATATTTGCTTCAGAGACCATAAGGTTCATGTCCCACTCGAGAGAGTCAAACATAAAATCTAGACCAGTGCAGTACTGAGGGAGTGCTGCCCAGTTGGTAGATGTAGCCTTTGGTGTAAAACTGAGGCATTGTCTGAATGAGGAGCTAAGTAGTGCAACTGCCAGGGGCTGGAAGAGAGTGAACTTGAACCCCCTCGCTGGGGCAGGGAGGGCTAATTGCAAGATTGACACCGGGACTGGTGCACCCTCCCACTGTAGCTGGAGGAGAGCGGAGGGGTGAGGGATTTGTCTGCCTTGGAGAAGCCTCTGTGGAGGGCCCTTTGTTTCCCTTCTCCACTCCATCCCAAGGACCTTTTGTACAAATACCAGGGTTTATTTGGCTGGCACCTTTTCCCCAGGTATTGCCATTCCCCTGTCAAGTACCCAGTTAGCAGAGTCGGAAAAAGGCCAATAATTGATCAACCCCAGAGATTAATTGAGGCCTAATGGAGCCCTTGCCTCCATGGGAAGGCGGCCCTGTAGCAGCCATTGAAACCAGCCAATGAGACGGGAATATTACGGGCTCCCTTCTCCTTGCCCTCCACCGCCATTTCATGGGATCTCCCATCTTTCAGCACAGGGCTACGAAAACACAGACCTGTGTCTCTTCACAAGTAACAAGAGATGTCCTGGCACCATTTTGAAAATGTGCAGCTAGCAGGTTCTCCCTGGTGTGCTGGGATTACACCTAATCCCTGCTCCCCATCCATCACAGCCCCCATCTCACTAACCTCAGTCAGCATCATGTCAAAACAGTTGAGCTTGCTGTTATCATATTGCTGTTCGTGATATTTTGCTGGTTGCTACCCTCACAGGCTGCAAAGTACTTTGGGATACCCTGTGGTTATGACAGGGGCTATATAATTGCAAGTCAATCCTTCCATTGAGGTATGTGGGGGTGATGGTATCTGGGTGAATTATAAGGACTTGCTTTTGTTATCCTCAGTCAGCCCATTGGAAATGGAGTAGAAACATCACCCAGAGGTTTCCTGCTCCTGACCTCTATCTGATCAAATGGATATTTTGTTCAGGATCTCTGGATAAGACTTGGATGTGTGGCTCATTCAGATTCACACAGCATTGCCCCCCATAACAATCTTTTTTAAAGCAGGGGTTAATAATCCTTTAATTATCAAAGGTCGAAAGGGTTATAGGGAGAGTGAGAGCTGGAAGGTATTGAAGGCAGAGCAGACTCGAAAGCCTGCTCCTGTTCCTACGTGTTTCTTAGCTCCCGTGGGGATTAGATCTCACATCATGTGAGAAACTGCCGATGCGTTTTTCCGAGAACAACCATAGCTGGGCTCTCTGACGAGGTGGGAGGACAGTGGTGAAGGTGGGTGGGTTGGTAATCTAAAGGCCTGGGTTCGAGGGGTCATGGGTTCCAATCTGCAATGTAGCAGTTGTTGAATTTAAATTCGAGTAACTAATTATAGAAAATAGAACAATGGTGGCCATGAAACGGTCACCAATTGATTCAAAGACCCATTATGTTCACTAATGCACATTAGGGAAGGAAATGTACTGTCTTTACCCACTCTGACCAAGTGACTCCAGACAAATGGTGGACTGCCCTCTGAGATGGCCGAGAAGGACAATTAGGATCAAGATGGCTTTGTCGATGATACCCACATCCCATTAAAATATTTTTAAGAATCCCCATCCAACCGAAGATAGTTGACAAGGATGTTGCCACTGGAGCGTCAGAGGCTGAGGGGTGACGTTATAGAGGTTTATAAAATTATGAGGGGCATGGATAGGGTAAATAGACAGCGTCTTTTTCCTGAGGCGGGGGAATCCAGAACTAGAGGGAAAAGGTTTAGGATGAGAGGGGAAAGATATAAAAGAGATCGAAGCGGCAACTTTTTCACACAGAGGATGGTGCGTGTATGGAATGAGCTGCCAGAGGAAGTGGTGGAGGCTGGTACAATTGCAACATTTAAAAGGCATCAGGATGGATATATGAATAGGAAGGGTTTGGGGGGATATGGGCCAAGTGCTGGCAGGTGGGACTAGATTGGGTTGGGATATCTGGTCGGCATGGACGGGTTGGACCGAGGGGTCTGTTTCCGCGCTGTACATCTCCATGACTCTATGACTCTTTGGCAGGTTCTGAAAGCTGGTGTGGCAATCACAGGCCCTACCATCTTAAAGCTTGGTTTCAAAATGGATGTGTGACTCAAACACGTGAAGTAGAAAGAAGGCCTTTCTTATAACTGGGCCCTCACTGTGGGGAGAAAGTGAGGACTGTATATGTGGGAGAGTCAGCGTCAAGAGTGTGTTGCTGGAAAAGCACAGTAAGTCAGGCAGCGTCCGAGGAGCAGGAGAGTCAACATTTCCGGCATAAGCTCTTCGGGGATGAAGAGGAGGCAGATCCCGCAGTGGCAGATGGAGTTCAAGCCAGCTAGGCCTCTAAACCTGCCTGAAGTACAGAGATTCCAGTCCACAGCCCAGGCTGCTGCACTGACCCTATCACCTGAAGAAACCTGGAATATCTCAGGTTGGCCCCCAGGTTTTCTCACGCGGTGGGGTTAGTGCGGCAGCCTTGGCTGTGGACTGGGACTCCTCCATTCCAGGTAGGCTTAGAGGCCTAGTTGGCCTGAGCTGTAGTCGAACCTCCTTCAAAAGAATCTCTACAGTGTGGACAGTGGTCATTCGGCCCATCGAGGTTTCACCGACCCGACGAAGAACATCCCACCTGGATCCACCCCCTGTAACCCTGCATTTCCCGTGGCTAACCCACCTAGCCTGCACATCCCCAGACACTACAGGACAATTCAGCAAGGCCAATCCACCTCACCTGCACATCTTTGGACTGTGGGAGAAAACCCACGCAGACACGGGAAGAATGGGAAAAACCCCACACAGATACAGTCGCCCTAGGCTGGAATCGAAACCCGGTGCTGTGAGGCAGCAGTGTTAACCACTGAGTCACCGTGCCACCCACTATAAGTGGTTGTTAATCATTGTAACTGGCTGCTTTCCACTTGCGGACAAATATCTTTCTAGGAATAGAACCCATCATTCCCGCCTCCTGGAAAATGTCCTCCCAAAAGGAAAAAAACAGTTCATTAATACTCAGAACTGTACATACCGATTGTATTTGACCTCCATTTTGAATGGATCTGATCGCAGTGTCTGATTAATTAGTGTGATTGGTATTTCCTTCTGGGTTAGGCTAGGATAGAGCCACAAGAATAGCAGGCAGATTGGTAATGCCTTCTCTGGCATCCACCTGCCCTCTCACCCCAGCGCTGTAGAAGCTCAGGATCAAGTTTCACTGTCCTTTTTTAGGCTGGTCTTCAAGGGGACTGCTTTTTATCTGTCAAAACAGACTGCGGCGAGACTGAGCAAGAAGTGTGGAATCCACGATGCTGCTGTGACAGGGTCAAACATCACATCCGGCCTGCCTGCTTCTCATTTCCACCTGGGCTAATTCCTTCCTCTCAGCACAGATGTCTGCTTTGCACATATCAATGCCTCTGACACCGCGTATGCTGGAACTTTTCAAATGTCTGATGCATGACATTAGGACATCTGAGGAGAAAGTGAGGACTGCAGATGCTGGAGATCAGAGCTGAAAATGTGTTGCTGGAAAAGCGCAGCAGGTCAGGCAGCATCCAGGGAACAGGAGAATCGACGTTTCGGGCATAAGCCTGAAGAAGGGCTTATGCCCGAAACGTCGATTCTCCTGTTCCCTGGATGCTGCCTGACCTGCTGCGCTTTTCCAGCAACACATTTTCAGATTAGGACATCTGAGCCTTGTACATTTACACACACAATGCCTGCTTTCCAGACCCTCACTGGTGTACCTCTTTCTCTATCATGATGGTTAGAAATTGGGTCCACCTTTCCAATTAGGGTGTATTTTCAATGTGTCACCTAACGAACCGGTGAAGGTAGAAACCGAAGGAGAAAGTGAGGACTGCAGATGCTGGAGAGTCAAAGTCGAAAAGTGCGGCGCTGGAAAAGCACAGGTCAGGCAGCATCCGAGGAGCAGGAGAATCGATGTTTAGGCATAGCCCCTTCATCAGGAATGGGGTGGAGGGGTGGGGAAGGGCAAAGGGGGTTGAGAGATAAATTGGAGGGTGCAGTTGGGGCTGGGGTGAAGGTAGGTGGGAAGGCGATAGGTGGATGTAGGTGTGAGTTAATTGTGATAGGTTGGTCTGGAAGGTGGAGCGGATAGGTGGGAAGAAAGCTGGACAGGTAGGACAAGTCAAGACAGAGGTGCTGAGTTGGAGGGTTAGATCTGGGATAAGGTGGGGAGAGGGGACATTTGCAAACCAGTGAAGTCGATGTTGATTCCGTGTAGTTGTAGAGAGCCAAAGCAAAAGATGAGGCATAAGGAAAATGTGAAGAAGCCCCTAATTCAGTTAGTTTGAGATTGACAACAGTAACTGCAGGAAGTGAACCTTGACCTTGGAAATGCCAGTCATCCACAAGTTACGTTTTTCAAATGTTCGAAAGCGCAGGAATCATCCCAATCCCACAATCATAGCCAACCCATCATTGCTTCAGTTACCATAATTCCTATCCACCTCCACGAAACAAGCACCACAATCGACTGACCCACAGCCCCAGGAAATTATTCAAACTTCTGATTGGAAAATATAGGCAGAATAATTAAGGGACATCAAAAAGGCGCAAGTCAGGAATCTGATGGAATACTCCCCATTTGTCTGGATGGGTGCAGCTCCAAAAACACTCAAGCAGCTTGACACCATCCAGGACAAAACAGCCCCCACTTGATTGGCACCACATCCACAAGCATCCACTCCCTCCACCACCAATGCTCAGTAGCAGCAGTGTGTAATATCCAAAAGATACACGGCAGAAATTTACCAAAGATCCTCGGACAGCACCTTCCAAATCCAAATCCATCTCAAAGGGCAGCAGATACATGGTAACACCACCCCTTACAAGTTACCATCCAAGCCACTCACCATCCTGAGATGGAAATATATCTCCGTTCCTTCACTGTCGCTGGGTCAGAGTCCTAGAACTCCCTCCTTAAGGGCATTGTGAGAGTATGGACACGAAATGGATAACAGCAGTACAAGAAGGCTACTCACCCGCACCATAGCAGGGCAGTTAGTGATGGGCAATCAACACAGGCCTGGGCAGCAATGCCCACAGCCTATGAACAAATTATAAATAAGAGCCATTAAAAGAGTTAGAAAAAGAATGGGATGTGAACAAGTTATGCCAAGAGTTTGGTAAAGTCAGATGTTGCCTGGAGGCCTATTCGTGATGTGAGCACATTGCTTGGATTTTGCCAAGACCTTCCCTACCATTTCCAGCTGAAAAAAAAGATAAATATCCAGAGGTCAGATGTTGAATCACCTTCTGGTTATTGAAAGCAGCCACACTTTATAACTTGACCCTCAATCCTCCCTCATTCCATGATACCCTTGTCTCACCCCAATTACAGGTGGCACATTGGCTCAGTGGTTAGCATTGCTGCCTCACAGCACCATGATCCCAGGTTCGATTTCAGCTTCAGGTGACTCTCTGTGTGGAGTTTGCACATTCTCCCGGTGTCTGTGTGGGTTTCCTCCGGGTGCTCCGGTTTCCTCCCACAATCCAAAAGATGTGCAGGTCAGGTGAATTGGCTGTGCTAAATTGCCCATAGTGTTAGGTGCATGATTCAGAGGGAAATGGGTCTGGGTCCTGGAATCCAAAGTAGACAGGCAGGAAGCTGGAGGAACACAGCAAGCCAGGCAGCATCAGGAGGTGGAGAAGTCAACGTTTCGGGTGTAACCCTTCCTCAGGACTGGGGGTGGGTGTGGGGGGAGCTGCAGATAAAGGGGATGATGGATGCTGGGTGGTGAAGTGGGGATTGGTGAGGACGGGTAGAGGGCACAACCTGGTTGGTCAATGAGAGGGATCAATCCGGTTGGTGGCAGGGAGGAGTAGAAGGGAGGGGGAGGGGCTGGGAAGGGAGTAGAGTCAATGTTCTCCAATTTCAATGTTGAGTTCTCCAATTTCAAATAACCTCACTTCCCATCCCCCGACTCCCTTCCACTCCTTCCTGCCACCAATCTTTGATGTCGACCTGGGAAAATAGCCCAGGGCCTCAACTTAATGTCTCAACACAAAGAAATGCAAAAGCCATGCTCCCTCAACATTGTCCTGGGAATGAGTTGTGTGCTCACACCCCTGGGTCTGCACACCACACGAGGTCTCCAGAACCTTCTGATAAACATCTCCAAGACTTCAAAGATAAAATAAGTTTATCAGTTTCGGAGTCACCGCTCTCCACTTGTGGACCTCAACCTCGGGAAAGAAATGTTGCCGCTCGGGAGTAGCACCATTCAATCTCTCCGCCTTTGACCGGTGAGCTTGGCAGGCTTGTCGGTATTTGACCCCATGAACTTCCAGCCTGCTTTTGCACAACATCACCTTGCCTGCCAGTCAGTTAAAGAGCCTTATCTAAGAAGACCTTTCACTGTCTTGCGCTGGATTTCCAAGCATTACGGGAACCTGTTACGATCTGGACAGCGCTGCCTGCAAGGCTGGTGGTAGCACCTTCAACGCTTTCGAAAGGAGAGTGTGATAAATACCTGACAAGGCAACATGAGCAGGATTCTGGGGGTGTGGGGGGGGGGGGGGGGGAGGGGGAGGCTGTGGAGGGATTGTAGAATTGAGTAACTCCCTCAGAGGAGCCAGCACATACATAATGGGCCAAATGGCCTACTTCTATGCAGTCTCACATTTGTACAGCTCCAGCGTATTTGGGGGAGGAGACAGAACAGGGATGTTTCACCGAGAGTGTCAATGGTGTCTGCAGAAGCCATTATTCTGTATATGCTTTGCTCATCTTGTTTCTGACAGTATTCTGCTGACAATGACATCAATTCATGGTACATTCTGTATGGTTGTGAGTTAGGCATCATAGAAACAGAAAAATATAGAAGGTAAGAGCAGGAGTAGGCCATTCGACCCATCAAATCTGCCCACCGTTCAATATGATCAACAAACTCAATAATCCAATCCCACCCTCCCCTCTCAATATCCCTGAATCCCAAGAGCTATATCTACAGTCATTCCTCCATTTCTGACAACCCCTGCAAATGTTGGAATTCGCGAGTGTGGAGCCTGTTAAAAATAGATTAAAAATCACAGACATGTACGTTTGCCCACAGATGTTGAATTTTGTTGTCGCGTTGGCATGGATGGGCGAATTTACAAGTCATGACCTCACAGATATTGAGGATTTCTTGAAAACACACAGTGTTTTGGCCTCAGTCGTGTACAGTTACACTCGGAGACACACCGAGGCTCAAGCAAATAGACGCAGTGCGAACATAATCCATTTTACACATACAGCGCTGCCAAAAGGCTTTTATCTTTCTCTCTTCCCCCCATGGTATTTCCCTGTGGTCACAGTTTCCGCAGCTTGCTAATAGAGACCATTGGCCCTGGTGGTTTGGTCAGGTGGTCCCCATGTGGAGTTGGGTGGAGGGGGTGGGGAGCTGTGTTGGGGGTGGCTGGGTTGTTTGTATATGGATGCCCAGGCGGATCCATGTTTGGCTAGAAATTCCAGGGTTTGGAGGTGAGGGTAGGCCGAGTGGAGGTGGAGGGTAAGGGTAACTCTGGAATGTCCTGAGGGGAGATTCCAAAAGGGCCTTTGTATGTGTGTACTTCCTCCTCTGCCCTCTGGCACTGCCCAGACCCATTGGGAGGAGTATTCCCCACGTTTCCCTACCTCCTCCATTACCATTCTTGAAGCAAGGAGGCTGGATGGCAGGTGCATGCCCTCCCCAGCAGACCCTGAGAGAGGGCTGTAGCTGCCTCCCCATGGCAGGTGAAGGTTTTACTGTGTAGCAACACTCATTGAGTCATACAGACAGACAGCACTGAAACAGACCCTTCGGCCCAACCAGTCCATGCTGACCATAATCCCAAACTACACTAGTCCCACCTGCCTGTGCTTGGCCCATATCCCTCCAAACATTTCTGTATTATTCATCAAGGTATCTAAATGTAATTTAAATGTTGTAACTGTGCCCGCATCCACCACTTCCTCTGGAAGTTCATTCCACACACAAACCACCGACTATGTAAAAGAAATTACCCCTCGTGACTTTGTTGAATCTTTCTCCTCTCAACCTTAAAAATACACCCTTTTGTCTTGAAAAGCCCCACCCGAGGGAAAAGACACCTGGCATTCACCTTATCTACACCCCTCATGATTTCATAGACCTCTATAACGTCACCTCCCAATCTCTGACGATCCATTAAAAATAGTCCCAGCCTCTCCTTATACCTCAGACCCTCCATTCCCAGCAACAACCTGGTAAATCTCTACCAACCCTCTCCAGTCAAATAATATCCTTCCGAAAACAGGGAGACCAAAACTGGTGCCAACAGCTTCCAGGCTGCACAGACAACTGCTTCCTACGTACCCCCTGTCTGCCGCCCTTGTTTTTTCCCAGCACATTTGGATAAAGTCCCTGATTGATGACATTACAGTATCGTCTCCTGACAGGGGCTGCGCAGATGCCTCGTGTCTACCAACCCTCCAAGTGCCAGCGGCTTGGGACACTTCTTCCTCAGCTGACTTGGAGCTGATGCAATGTGGTGCTCACCAGCTTCAGATTCCAAATTTTCTACACATAATATCCCCACCAGGTTTCAGGACCTGAACAGGCAGGGTGCAAGAGGCTGCACTGTTGATGCTTCCTCTGAGGCCCCAGATCTCCCCTCGTCAGAGGAGTTAGTGACTAATGAAGCTAGTCCCACTGCGACACACAAACAAGGAAGGCATCACCAGTCTGTGGTTAGAAATGTTGTGCAATGAGTGTGGCTGACAGTGGGGTTAATGTGAGTAGCAGCAGTGGAAGGAAGGGAGAGACTTACCTTTTTGGCTGGGCATGGCTATCACGACATCTCCTGTGGGAGTCAGGATTCCCTACTTGTACGGGGCTGAGGAGTCTAATATCTGGCACCCTCCACCCGCTGAGCCCTTTCTGCCTTATTGGGGACTGTCTTCTCCTGGAATGAGAGAAAGAGGAGGCATAGAGTGAATTGCAACTGGGTGGATCAGGCAAATGGGGAGGGGGTAAGAGAGGAGAGTAGACAGTGCAGAGGGCACACAGGGGCAATGGTGTGCGAGTTTGGAGTGAAACAAGAGCAAGTGAAGGAAGATGTTGCAGGCGGTAGTGAGAGTGTCAGAGCATGAGTCTTGGTCGGAGGTGGATGCAGTCCTTGAGATAGAGTGAGTGTGAGGTTGCAGAGTCAGGCTGGTGGCACCTACCCTGGTAGAGTGGAGAAGGTCAGTGGTCTTCCTGTGGCACTGCTGGGTGAACCTTCACACTGCTGAGACCTCCCTGACCCAGGGTGGCAACCTCAGAGCAAGGCTGCCATATGCAGCGTCACCTTCCAGTATTCGGTGGGAAGGGGATACACCTTATACCCTCCAGCATAACTCCAGGTTCTTGTTGGACAATTAAAATTGATTGCTGGGTATCTTGCTGAGATATTTGTATCGTCGATAATCACAGATGAGGTGCCGGAAGATTGGAAGTTGGCAAATGTGGTGCCACTATTTAAGAAGGGTGGTAAAGACAAGCCAGGGAACTATAGACTGGTGAGCCTGACCTCGGTGATGGGCAAGTTGTTGGAGGGAATCCTGAGGGACAGGATGTACATGTATTTGGAAAGGCAAGGACTGATTAGGGATAGTCAACATGGCTTAGTGCGTGGGAAATCATATCTCACAAACTTGATTGAGTTTTTTGAAGAAGTAACAAAGAAGATTGATGAGGGCAGAGCAGTAGATGTGATCCATATGGACTTCAGTAAGGCGTTCGACAAAGTTCCCCATGGGAGACTGATTAGCAAGGTTAGATCTCATGGAATACAGGGAGAACTAGCCATTTGGATACAGAACTGGCTCAAAGGTAGAAGATAGAGGGTGGTAGTGGAGGGTTGTTTTTCAGACTGGAGGCCTGTGACCAGTGGAGTGCCACAAGGATCGGTGCTGGGCCCTCTACTTATTGTCATGTACATAAATGATTTGGATGCGAGCATAAGAGGTACAGTTAGTAAGTTTTCAGATGACACCAAAATTGGAGGTGTAGTGGACAGCGAAGAGAGTTACCTCAGATTACAACAGGATCTGGACCAGATGGGCCAATGGGCTGAGAAGTGGCAGATGGAGTTTAATTCAGATAAATGCAAGGTGCTGCATTTTGGGAAAGCAAATCTTAGCAGGACTTATACACTTAATGGTAAGGTCCTAGGGAGTGTTGCTGAACAAAGACAACTTGGAGTGCAGGTTCATAGCTCCTTGAAAGTGGAGTCGCAGGTAGATAGGATAGTGAAGGAGGTGTTTGGTATGCTTTCCTTTATTGGTCAGAGTATTGAGTACAGGAGTTGGGAGATCATGTTGCGGCTATACAGGACATTGGTTAGACCACTGTTAGATTATTGCGTGCAATTCTGGTCTCCTTCCTATCGGAAAGATGTTGTGAAACTTGAAAGGGTTCAGAAAAGATTTACAAGGATGTTGCTAGGGTTGGAGGATCTGAGCTGCAGGGAGAGGCTGAACAGGCTCAAGCTGGTTCCCTGGAGCATTGGAGGCTGAGGGGTGACCTTATAGAGGTTTACAAAATTATGAGGGGCATGAATAGGATAAATAGACAATGTCTTTTCCCTGGGGTTGGGGAGTCCAGAACTAGAGGGCATAGGTTTAGGGTGAGAGGGGAAAGATATAAAAGAGACCTAAGGGGCAACTTTTTCACACAGAGGGTAGTACGTGTAGGGAATGAGCTGCCAGAGGATGCTGTGGAGGCTGGTACAATTGCAACATTTAAAAGGCATTTGGATGGGTATATGAATAGGAAGGGTTTGGAGGGATATGGGCCGGATGCTGGCAGGTGGGACGAGATTGAGTTGGGATATCTGTTCGGCATGGACGGGTTGGACCGAAGGGTCTGTTTCCATGCTGTACATCTCTATGACTCTAATTGCAAGGCCATTTTTGACTTTTCACCAGCTTGAGCTTCCAAATTACCTAACCGTAATATTGTGAGCCTATCCAAGGCAGCTTTAGAATACCAGGGCTTAGATGTTGGTCTTTCAATGGATATTTACTGAGTGATGAGCTGTTTTGGGAATGGTAGGTGATAAGATGAGGTTAAACTACCGTCATGGTGACTCAGTGGTTAGCACTGCTGCCTCACAGCGCCAGGGACTTGGGTCCAATTCTAGCCTCGGGCGAGTGGCTGTGTGGAGTTTGCACATTCTCCCCGTGTCTGCGTGGGTTTCCTCCCACTGTCCAAAGACATGCAGGTTCGGTGCATTAGCCAGGGGTAACTGTATAGTCATAGGATAGGGTAAATGGGTCTGGGTGGGTGACGTTCTGAAGGTGTGGACTTGTTGGATCAAAGGGCCTGTATACACACTGTAGGGATTCTATGCATGTGAGGGTCATGTAGGGTTGGTCGTTAATGAGCAGAGGTTTGGGAAGATACAACGAGAAAACTCATTAGGCCTCATGGTGAGAATCCTCCCAAAATAAGGTGACACATCTCAGAGTTAACCTAAAAAGCTTCTTCCTTAACACACTATATTCTGACATACCTGAGTCTAGGGAGATCCAATGATCCAACAAGCTTTGGGGAAATACAATCTACTGTAGGTGAAACTAGCAATGTTTTTAATGGTTTATTAATGTTAGAGACCAGCATTGGGCTTTTCCCTATCCCCTTCCTTCACTCTCAGTGATTACTGTTAAAGTGAAAGTAAGTAAAAGAACTAAAAAATCATTTAAAATTATACAGCACCTTTCAATACCAGAATTTATGAAGCATTTCATAGCCAGCAGAGCACTATGAACTCATCATTGTTGTGAAATCAGAAAGACAGAAGACAATTTGCCCCCAGTAATCGCCCACAACTGACAATGGGGTAATGACCAGAAAATAGGTTTGTCAGTGTTAGGTTAAGTGATTACTTCCCTCTATCTTCTTTAAAATAGAAATGATCTTTTACTGAACAACTGACAGGAGATACAAAAACTCCGTCTCATCTGAAAGATGGCGTCTCTGACAATGCAGCACCCTGTCAGTATTGCACTGTTGGTGTCAGCCTGGTTTATGGGTTCAGTTCTCTGGAATAGGACTGGAGTACAGAAATTTCTAATTCTGAGGGACTGTGCTACCCACTGAGTCATAGCTAATAGGTTTTCCATGTGTGGATCACAGCATCGTTAAGGTCTCATGATATTAATTTGTTTAGTGTCATGGTTCAGCCTTGTGCATTTTTAAACTTATATTAAAGACAGACTCGGGGTAACTGAAGTATTAACAGAAGTTCTCAAACAAACTGGCCTAAGTTCACACATACAAGCACAATGTACTTGCTTTCATCTCACTGAGATGAGCTGTTCGAGTGTCTACATACATTCTGAGTTCTGGAGCACAAACCCCATAGTTTTGAGGCATACCACAATTAGTTACAGAGAAGTTTCCTTTGAATCAGCCATTTGCCTTAACCACCCTTCCCTTCGAAGGGTCTCACTTAAGTTTCCAGTTTGCACATAAATGGTTCTTAATGGCCTCTTTGTGTGATCTTTTGCATCTATTTGCGTTGGGCTGTGTGAATTACATTCTAGGACCACACCTACTCAAAAGTTGCTCAAATTTCTTTCACTTGTGAATTTTATTGCTGCCACACACAGAGAAAAAACTCACATCCTTTGTCAATTTATCTCTCTAAGCAGCAAGCAGATGTTAGAGGACATATTCCTCAAAAAAAAATTCTACTTGAAGGACGCCTTTTCTGGCTTACATTTTGCAGCGAGATCCAACAATTGCTCAGCCTGCACATCAGGTGGTGCTGTTCTTGGAGTCTGTATTGAACATTGCTCTTAATTCCAGCATAAATGTTTGACTTGATTGCAGGTAATAGGAAGAAATATCCTGCATTTATATAGTGTTCTTACCATCTCAAAACATCCCAAAGTTCTTTACATTCAGTGAGTTCAGGGCACTCGAACTGAAATGTTAACTCTAATTTCTCTCCACAGATGCTGCCAGACCTGCTGAGTTTTTCCATCAATTTCTGTTTTTGTTCCATTCAATGAGTTGTTCTTGAGGTGGATCGATCTGTTACATGGCAATTAATGTGCAGAACTAGGTCCCAGAAGCAGCAGTGAGTCAATGATCAGATAATTTGCTCTGGTCGATTTTGTACAAGACACATGTTCGCTCTCGGAATATTGTATACAGTAGTGGGCGCCATATCATGTGAGCGCATTGGAAAGAGTGCAGAAGCAGTTTACGTGAATGGTGCCAGGAATAAGTAATTTCAATCATAAGGGTAGATTAAAGAAGTTAGGACTGCTCCCCTCAGACAGAAGATGAAGAGGAGATCTGATAGAGATTTTCATAAATTGTGATGGATAGAGTAAAGAGGGAGAAACTGTTCCCACTTGCCAAATGATCAAGAACCAGGGGGTACAGATGTAAAGTGATTCACAGATAACCTCCAAATCTTCACCTGTCTTACTCTCCCTGGCGCATTATCCCAAACATAGTTGCTCAAAGTCTGTGGAATGGATTGGAAAACTCCCAACTTGTTGTGTCAGAGGTGAGGCTGACACAATGTTAATAACTCCGTACAAGTTAGTGATCAGGAGTAGGGTGACTGTTCCCATTAAACTGCATGGGTGCACGGCCTTGCTCCATCCGCACAGGGATGTGGGTGTCCCAATTATTGCCCATCCCTACTTATCCAGAGGATATTTTAAGAGATAACCAGATTGCTGTGGGTCTGGAGTCACATTTAAAACCAGCAGTTTCCTTCTCTAAAAGACAGTACTGAACAAGAT
Organism: Chiloscyllium plagiosum; assembly: GCF_037043375.1. Classification (NCBI taxonomy): domain Eukaryota; kingdom Metazoa; phylum Chordata; class Chondrichthyes; order Orectolobiformes; family Hemiscylliidae; genus Chiloscyllium; species Chiloscyllium plagiosum. The sequence goes on along the minus strand of NW_028270162.1, from coordinate 11,761,966 downwards.
ATTTTCTTCTGACAACCATTTCATGGTCACCATTTGGTTTTTGCATTCCACCATTCACCACGGCAGGATTGAAACCCAGGTTCCTGGATTAATTGTCTAGGGATAGTACCATTAGATTATCCTCTTGTTGTGTAATAAGTACTACATATGTGGTTACACACATAAAAATACGTACCATGCAGATAAACCTGGCCTGGGCACAACAACCTTAAAGTGAATATTGAGTAGGACTGATCCAACAAGACATCCCCCCAGCCCACCTTTCATCCCTCATCCAGAGAGGGCTGAGGTCAACTCTACCCTGAGCACAAATGGAACAGGGATAGCAGCCGAGAACAGGCTGAGGATTGATAGCGTCGCTCTCTAGTTCCATGCCACATTGGACAGCACACTATCACGTTGAGTCACTTGGGGAAAGCCTAGCCTCTGTTCGGGAAAAGCCAAGGCCCTTAAACTGTCAACCTCCCCAATTGGGACCTCAGTACAAACCCCTCATTCCCTTACGAGTTGTCTGACAGTGCTACATATTACAGAGGAGCATGCCCTCAGGCGGACTAGTCACCTTTAACTCAGGACACGAAGAGGCACTCACTTGACTCCAGAGATTTCCATTTGCTAAATAAATACTATGTTCAGTGGTTCCCGAAAATATAAACGCAAAATAGTTTCCAGAAATTATAGCCCAAAACATTCAAAGATCCATTTCTTCCCCCTTACCACAAAATGAAAATGACATGATCGAGACCAAATTATAATGATTCACAATGATTAAATTGGCAACATTCCTCTGTGTGTCTGCTGTAAATTCAGTCCAGTGACACCAAACAGTAAATGCTGTCCTTTATTGATCTGTCGCGATCATCCTACTTTGATCTGTTTTGGCTATAAAGCTCTTACAGCATTTTCAGTCACCCACTGAGGGGTGGGAGACTTTTAAACTCCAACCTGAATGCAGAGGGCTTTCATTGACTCAAGGGCCTGAAACCACTGGAATAGCTCTATGGCCTTGTTAAGTCTTGAAGGAAATATTGAACATGTTATATGAAAAGAGCTAAGGAATTTTAAGAGCTTACTTCTTGCTGTGATGTGAGACCAGTATAAGAAGGGGATCAATTGTCCTGCTACTGAGGATTGGTGCAATATTACATAGAGTTAACAGCACAGAGACGTGCATTCAGTCCAACTGTACATCACATAGAAAGCTAAGTGACAATTATGGCTTCATTGTTAATTGAGCTGCCTAGTAGACACCAGGGGAGGTCAAATTTGGGCTTGGCTTTGGTAATACCCATTGTGTGTGAACTCTCACTGATTCAGTTCACATATTACAGCATTACCAAAGAACAAGAACTCCATTATAGCTTCTTCAGTCAGTATTCTTAATTGTTTCATTGCAGCTTGTCACACTAGTGTTTTAATAGGAAGGGTTTAGAGGGATATGGGCCAAGTGCTGGCAAATGGGACTAGATATCTGGTCGGCATGGATGAGTTGGACTGAAGGGTCTGTTTGCATGCTGTAGATATCTATGGCTCTATGAAAGTTAATTGTTCTAATACCCAACTCTTCAGTTGAATCTAGCCCAGCTCGTACCTTAAGTTTTCAAAGATTCTAGAACCTCTAGCACTCTAAAGTTTTCATTGAAGCTAGCACTGTTAGTACCGTAACCTTTCATTGAACATCTCTAGTACCACAATTCTTCAATAGAAGCTGGTATCTCTAGAATCATAACTCTTCATAAAAACTAGAACACCTTGAATCCCAATTCTTAAACTGAAGCTAGCATTTACCATCGTAGACTCATACAACGTTGAAACAGACCCTTCAGTCCAACCAATCCACGCCCATCATAATCCCAAACTAAACTAGTCCCACCTGCCTGCTCCTGGCCCATATCCCACCACACCTTTCCTATTCATGTATATATCCAAATGCCCTTTAAACATTGTAACTGTGCCCACATCAACCACTTCCTCAGGAAATTCATTCCACATGTGAACCACCCTCTGTGTAAAAAAATTGTCCCTTATGTCTTTTTAAAATCTCTCTTTTTAAAAATGTGCCCTCTAATCTTGAACTTCCCTTCCCGGGGAAAAACTAACTACCCATTTACCTTATCTATACCCCCCATTATTTTATAAACCTCTATACGGTCTCCTCTCATTGAAAAATGTTCCAGCTTGTCCAGCCTTTCTTTATAACTCAAGCCTTCCATACCTGGCAACATCCTGGTAAATCTTTTCTGAACCCTCTCCAGCTTAATAATACCCTTCCTGGAACCGGGTGGCCAGAACTGGACACAGTGCTCCAGGAGAGGCCTCACCAACACCCTGTACAATCTCAATGTAACGTCCCAACTTCTAGTACCTGTACTATCAATACTCCAGTCTAGTGTCCAATTTAAATACTCCCGAAAGCTTCACCTGTTCAGTTAGTTCAGCTGGCCGGATGGCTGGTTTGTAATGCAGAGTGATGCCAATGGATTGGGTTCAATTCACACCCGGCTGTAACGACCATGAAAGTCCTACCTTGTCAAGCTTGCCTCTGGCTTGGGGTGTGGCGAATTTCAGGTTAAACCACAAGTTGTTTCTCTTAATGAGAGGGTAGCCCTCTGGGACTATGGTGACTTTACCTTACCTTGACAGATTATCCCAAACATATCCTTTGTGAAAACACAGTTCTATCTGGTACCTGATCTAATATTGTTTCTCAATCCATTTACGTAGATTCAATTCCCACTTTGCTTTGTCTCTTTGATTTAGAGTATATCACATAAAGAAAAGACTGTTGGGTAACGTATTGGAAAACCATTACCAAAGAAATGTACACTCATGTAGCAGCCAGGAAAGGCAATCTAATATTTTAAAGTAATAACTACCTGGTGATCAAGTGAAGGTAACAATTACATCTTAGAATTCTGCTGATGTTTTAAAGCTGCTTAAGTTTCATAACTGTACAATTTAATTACAGCCTAGTAACCTCCTGCACACATCTATTATCTTGTGTACGGCTATAATGATTCTCCACCTGATTTTAATTAGTCTTAGAATCACTTCCCACATTAAGAGAGCAATTGTGAAGGTTTGGCTGTTAATTAAAGGAGAATATTACCAGAGAGGAAGTTAGTTAAATAGAAATTGTGCACTCCGACCAATCTAGAGAGAAAGACTGAAATTTATTGCATGGCACTTATTCCATACACTTTTGTGAATGGTTACTGAAGTATAAAGGTTTAGGTTTGACTGTGCAATATGCAAATGATAGCCAGTATACAGCATCACAGGAAGTCAGGAATTGTCACGTTACCTTGGTGTTGTTTGTAGCCATGTGGCACAATGAAGACAGAGCAAGATGTGTCTTGAATAAAGTTCATGTTTTTCTTATCTCAGTAGATTCTATATGTTTGATATCACATTCACAAACATCCACACGTTCCATCACTGAAGCTCCATTGCAAAAAGCCACAGTGTTAAAGGTTTAGATGGAGAGGAATTTGTTAAGCGTGTACAAGAAAATTTTCTGAGTCAGTATGTGGATGTGCCTACTAGAGAAGGTACAAAACTTGACCTACTCTTGGGAAATAAGGTAGGGCAAGTGACTGAGGTGTCAGTGGGGGAGCACTTTGGGGCCAGCGACCATCATTCCATTAGATTTAAAATAGTGATGGAAAAGGATACACCAGATATAAAAGTTGAAGTTCTATATTGGAGGAAGGCTAATTTTGGCGGTCTTAGGCAAGAACTTTCAAAAGCTGATTGGGGGCAGATGTTCGCAGGTAAAGGGACGGCTGGAAAATGGGAAGCCTTCAGGAATAAGATAACGAGAGTGCAGGGACAGTATATTCCTGTTAGGGTGAAAGGAAAGGCTGGTAGGTATAGGGAATACTGGATGACTAAAGAAATTGAGGGTTTGGTTAAGAAAAAGAAGGAAGCATATGTCAGGTATAGACAGGATAGATCGAGTGAATCCTTAGAAGAGTATAAAAGCAGTAGGGGTAAACTTAAGAGGGAAATCAGGAGGGCAAAAAGAGGACATGAGATAGCTTTGGCAAATAGAATTAAGGAGATCCAAAGGGTTTTTACAAATACATTAAGGACAAAAGGGTAACTAGGGAGAGAATAGCACCCCTCAAAGATCAGCAAAGCGGCCTTTATGCAGAGCCGCAGAAAATGGGGGAGATACTAAATGAGTATTTTGCATCAGTATTTACTGTGGAAAAGGATATGGAAGATATAGACTGGGAGGTCATGTTGCGGCTGTACAGGACATTGGTTAGGCCACTGTTGGAATATTGTGTGCATTTCTGGTCTCCTTCCTATTGGAAGAATGTTGTGAAACTTGAAAGGGTTCAGAAAAGATTTACAAGAATGTTGCCAGGGTTGGAGGATTTCAACTATAGGGAGAGGCTGAACAGGCTGGGGCTGGTTTCCCTGGAGCGTTGGAGGCTGAGGGGTGACCTTATAGAGGTTTATAAAATCATGAGGGACATGGATAGGATAAATAGATAAAGTATTTTCCCAGGGATGGGACAGTCCAGAACTAGAGGGCATAGGTTTAGGATGAGAGGGGAAAGATATAAAAGAGACCTAAGGGGCATCTTTTCACACAGAGGGTGGTGTGTGTATGGAATGAGCTGCCAGAGGAAGTGGTGGAGGCTGGTACAATTGCAACATTTAAGAGGCATTTGGATGGGTATATAAATAGGAAGGGTTGGAGGGATATGGGCTGGGTGCTGGCAGGTGGGACTAAATTGGGTTGGCATATCTGGTCGGCATGGACGGGTTGGATTGAAGGGTCTGTTTCCATGCTGTACATCTCTATGATTGTATGACTCTAAGTGCACTGTAGACATTTGCCAAGGCTCCAAATATTAATGTACAAAGGGTTCTAGGTGATCTTGTACACCAACCAATTAAAAAAGGCAGGAAGGTCAGAAGAAAAATGTTATATTGGCCTTCATTGCAAGAGGATTTGAGTTCACTAGGCCATGGTGTAATGGTATCATCACTGAGCTGTTAATCCAGAGACCCAGGAGAAAGTGAGAACCGCAGATGCTGGAGATCAGAGTCAAGAGTGTGGCGCTGGAAAAGCACAGCAGGTCAGGCAGCATCCGAGGAGCAGGGGAGTCGACGTTTCAAGCATAAACTCCTGGACATTCCTGATGAAGAGCTTACGCTTGAAGCATCAACTCTCCTGCTCCTCTGATGCTGCCTGACTGGCTGTGCTTTTCCAGCACCACACTTTTTGAATCCAGTGACCCATCTAATGTTCTGAGTTCGAATCCCATTGTGACAGATAGTGGAATTTGAATTCAATACTAATCTGGAAACAGAGCTTAATAATGACTACGGAAGCATTGCTGATTGTCAGGAAAACCCAGCTGGTTCACTCATGCCCTTTAGGGAAGGAGATCTGCCATCCTTACCTGGTCTGGCCTACATGTGACTCCAGACCACAGCAATGAGAGATGGACAATAAATGCTCGCCTAGCTAGTGATGCCCAGGTCCCGTGAATGAATTAGGGATGTCTTACAGGCAGTTATACAGGTTCTTAGTAACCGGAATGCAAAGTACTGGGCTAATGGCAAGATTCTTGGTAGTGCAGATGAGCAGAGAGATCTCAGTGTCCAGGTACACAGATCCTTGAAAGTTGCCACCCAGGTTGACAGGGTTGTTAAGAAGGTATACAGTGTTTTGGCCTTTATTAACAGAGGGATCGAGTTCCGGAACCATGAGGTTATGCTACAGCTGTACAAAACTCTGGTGCGGCCGCACTTGGAGTATTGTGTACAGTTCTGGTCACCGCATTATAAGAGGGATGTGGAAGCTTTGGAAAGGGTGCAGAGGAGATTTACTAGGATGTTGCCTGGTATGGAGGGGAGGTCTTACAAGGAAAGGCTGAGGGTCTTGAGGCTGTTTTCATTGGAGAGAAGTAGGTTGAGAGATGACTTATTAGAGACATATAAGATAATCAGAGGGTTAGATAGGATAGACAGGGAGAGCAGTTTTCCAAGTATGGTGATGGCAAACACGAGGGGGCGTAGCTTTAAATTGAGGGATGATAGATATAGGACAGATGTCAGAGGTAGTTTCTTTACTCAGAGAGTAGTAAGAGTATGGAATGCTTTGTTTGCAACGGTCGTAGATTCACCAACTTTAAGTACATTTAAGTCGTCATTGGACAAGCATATGGATAGATGGGCTTTAGATTGGTATGACAGGTCGGTGCAACATCGAGGGCCGAAGGGCCTGTACTGCGCTGTAATGTTCTATGTTCTATGTTTAGTGAGACCGCATCTGGAGTACTGCGTCCAGTTTTGGTCTTCCTACCTAAGAAAGGATATATTTACCACAGAGGGAGAGCAGTGAAGTTTCACTAGGCTGAAACCAAGGTATGTCCTGTGGGAGAGGTTGATTAGCCTGTATTGAATAGAGTTCAGAAGGATGACAGGAGATCCGAGTGAAGTGGGCGGCATGTTGGCTCAGTGGTTAGCATTGCTGCCTCACAGCACCAGGGTCCCAGGTTTGTTTCCAGCCTCGGGCGACTGCCTGTTTGGAGTTTGCACATTCTCCCCGTATCTGTGTGGGTTTCCTCCGGGTGCTCCGGTTTCCTCCCACAGTCCAAAAATGTGCAGGTTAGGTGAATTGGCCATGCTAAATTGCCCATAGTGTTAGGTGCGTTAGAGGGAAACGAGTCTGGTTGGGTTACTCTTCGAAGGGTCAGTGTGGACTGGTTGGGCAGAAGGGCCTGTTTCCACACTGTAGGGAATCTAATAAATCTAATCTAATCTAAAAAAATGTATAACAGAGCTGGACAGACTAGATTCAGGGACAATGTTTCCCCTGATTGGATAGTCAAGAACAAGGAGTCACAGACTCAGAGTATGAGGTAGGCCAGTTGGGACCGAGATGACAAAGCATTTCTTCACCAGGGCGGTCAGCCTGTGAAATCTGCTACCATAGAAGGTTATCGAAGTTGGATCACTTAGTATATTCAAGCAAGAGATTGTTACGTTTTTAATATTAAGTTCATCAAAGGATGTAGACAGAAGGTAGGAATATGGCATTAGAATAGATGATCAGCCAGAACCATATTGAATGACAGGGTAAGATTGAAGGGCCAAATGGCCTACTCTTGCTCCTAATTCCTATGTTTCTGTGGCATTGTAACTCGTGCTGACCAGAAAGACATCAGGAAGAGTTGCATTTGAGCACTTGCTCAATACTGTTGCTGTTGGTGTATGCAATCTGTGCCCTAACGCCTAGACTATTGCCTTGGTTGTTATGATTTTGAGACTGTTAGTAAAACAGCCCTCAATAGCAAACTGACACTTCATACCCCACACTCATTCTGCTTTGAAAGAGAAAAGGCCACATCTACAGACGACTTAAACCTCCCACACAGAACATGAATGAATGCGCCGCAATCCATCATAAATCACAAATAAACAAACCAGAAAGGTTTATTCAAATGCTACTTTACCCCAGTGTTTGAAGACTTACCGCAAAGAAGGGCCACAAAATCCAGATAGTTCATGCGATTAATAATGAGATTCTTAATCCGATGGTCACTCTCTCCCCAGACAACCCATCCTTAATGGAGAAAAACTACTTTCTCCTTGCGGCTAATAGTCCCGATGAGTTTCTCTAGCACTTTGTTTTTGTTTCTTTATAAAGAGCTTAAAGGACACATAAAGAAATTTGCTATCACCTTTGGCCAACTCACGAAATGTGCATGAGTTAATGCCAAGCTGACCCTTGGGACCAAGCCACTGGTTTGTTTGGCTTTGGTTTTTTTACACCACGATGTATTGCTGTGATGCATGAGTGAGCTGAAGCCAACAGGGAAATGAAACTTAAAAGTTTCCACCTTCACTATCTGAGGCACATCATGGACGCTTTCTGATGACAGGGTCATGATTATAGTAGTCCCCTCTAAGACAGAGCTCCCCAATTCATTACCACTCATCAAATCGAGACAGCTTCATTTGTTCAAGTATGCCCACTGGATGGGCAATGGATGGGCACCCAAAGATGTTCTGTATGGTGAGGTAGCTGGAGCCAGATAGCCAGTGGGGTGCCCAAAGCTCTGCTTGCAAGCAAGGCATGGAGACCTTGGATCTCCACTACTGTGGCAGATGAAAAGGGTCAAGATATACCAGGGGCTATTGCAGCTCAGCAACAGACACCAGTACCAAAGACAACAACCCGCAAAGACACTCAACAGCTTCCTGCGCAGCAAATAATGTCCAACCTGCCTCTCAAAGACTGGGCTCTGTAGCAAAACTGTGCTTTATCAAGCCAGCCTGCCTACAATGGATTATTTACTTCATAATGTTAAAAATCACACAATACCACTATACTCCACAACCACCTGATGAAGGAGCAGCGCTCCGAAAGCTAATGTTTCCAAATAAACCTGTTGGATTATAACCCGGTCTTGTGTGATTTTTTAACTTTGTACACGCCAGTTCAACACCAGCATCTTCAAATCATTACTTCATAACCATCATCTGCCATCGATATAAGGATGCTGCAGTCTGAAAGCCTTTAAATTTTAGTTGAATCATTTTTCTTAAATATTTCCTTCAAAATGCTTGTTATTAATTTTTACTAACAATCCTTGCAATCAATTCTTCACAGTTGGGAATTCCATTTACTGAAAAGTAAAACCAAATACAAGATCTTGCAACGGATCTAACATTGGGCAACTTGAACTTTATTGTTAGTCTGTGTCAGGCCAACTTGTTTATTTTAATACACCGGCATTAAACACTGACAGATTGACACAACTCATTTCCCTGCAGCAAGTGCCACTGTTAGTGCTGATTAACATATAAACATAGACATCCCAAATATTGTGCTATAATTACCAAATTTCTTTTGTGATGCTATATCAAAGGATAAACATTAGCCAGGGCACCATGGACGATTACCTCCTCCTCTTTAAAATAATGCCAGAAAAGGTAAAACTGTCCAAACAGTTCATTTCTCCCCTGAAAGTAGCATCTCTGACAGCACCTCACTTCCTCAGTTGTGCAATGGGACAGTCAGCCTGGATTTAATACTACAGTGGGATTTGAACGCTCACCCTTCTAACTCAGATGTGAGTATGCTACTGAACTACGTGGGCATCACTAGCTCACCCAATGAGACTAACTCACCAAAAAGTAATGTCCTGCAATAGGTGAGGATTAGCTTTGTTTTTTGTCCAATTCCTCCAGGATCATTGTCTAATGAACAATAAGCCATCTACCTGCTTGGCCAAAATACGTGATCCTTTGGACGCAGCTCAGACCAGCTGAGTGTGAGTAGAGTGTTTTAAAAACAAATCATCACCCAAACCTCTAAGCTACACACATGTATGCAAATGCATAATATTATCCCTCACCATGGCTGTCAAACTGATTACCATAAATGCAAAGGCTCTGAGTTGATTAGATTATGGTGATTGACCTTTGGTTTAAGCATAAACTTGCTAGAGCTTAGAAAGACAAGAAGAGATTTAATTCAGGTATAGAAGATGCTAAAGGGGATTGACAAAAATAGACATAGAAAACGGAGTTTTGTCATGTGGGACAATCTGGAACAAGAGCTCACAGCTTTAGGATAAGGATTGGCAGAGTTGAGGGGGAATTACCTCTCTCAAAGGGTTATGATTCTGTTGAATTCACTCCCCCAAAGTGTGGTGGATGCCAGACACTGAGTAAAATTAAAGAGGAGCTAGACAGATTTTAAATAATGATGAGTTAAAGGGTTATTGGGAATGGAGAGGAAAGAGGAGTGGAGGCCGAAACGCGATCAGCCATGACTGGAATTAAATGGTGGAGCAGGCCCATAACTATCCCTGCTCCGAGTTCTTACCATCTTATGTTCTCACTGTCATTGTACCATCTCTAGCAACCTTCTGTCTCAGTCACCACAGGGTGTGGTTATGCGTTGAGGCATTGTGTGATGGTACACTTGTGCCTTGGTACCCAATCTAATGCTGCAGTTCCATTCCTGGCAACTTTGTAGTTAAGGTCTTAACCTGGATATGCTTGTTGTCACCCAGCACAGACACAATGGGCCAAATAGCCTCCTTCTGAGCTGAAGATTAGATTAGACTCCCTACATGCCCTTCTGCCCAACAAGTCCATACCGATCCTCCAAAGATTAAACCACCCAGACCTGTTTCCCTCTGACTAATCAACCTAACACTATGGGCAATTCAGCATGGCCAATTCACATAACCTGCAAATGTTTGGCTTGTGGGAGGAAACCGGAGCACCCAGAAGAAACCCACATAGACACAGGGAGAAGGTGCAAACTCCACACAGACAGTTGCCTGAGGCAGGAATTGAACTTGTGTGTCTGGTGTTGTGAGGCAGCAGTACTAACCACTGTGCCACCGTGCCACTGTTTGCACCTTCTCCCTGTGTCTGCGTGGGTTTGCTCCGGTTTCCTCCCACATTCCAAAAATGTGCAGGTCAGGTGAATTGGCCATGCTAAATTACCTGTAGTGTTAGGAGAAGGGGTAAATGTAGGGGAATGGGTCTGGGTGGGTTGCTCTTCAGAGGGTCGGTGTGGACTTGTTGGGCCGAAGGGCCTGTTTCCACACTAAGTAATCTAATCTAATCCACACAGGCAGTCGCCTGAGGTGGGAATGAAACCCGGGTCCCTGGCGAGATTTTCCACATTCCTGGATTTCGGATCAGTGATGCTAGTTGCGCGATGGTTACATGAGCAGATCAGATCCACGGAATATACATGTTCATTCCATCATATTACTTATGGTGACAGGAATTCCAAAGGGGCTCCGCCTGATGACATCAAGGATTGAAGGGTTGGATAGGCCACGGTGAACCTTACTGGTTGCTAGGCCAAGAAAGCTGGAAGACCAGAACCAAAGGTCAACCAGCTGTTGAATGCTTCTTGTGTCAACGCAGGTGGGAACAGACACAGTGGAGGCAAGAGAAAAAATGGAACATTGTGAAACAAAAAGCAACTGATTGCAGACAAAATAAAGTTGTGATCCAATTCCCCATCTGCCATTTCCCTGCCCTACCTGCTAAATGCCTAGCCAGCTAGAAACTACCCCCACCAGTTGTGAAGGTTAGCTCCTTGCTCAGGTGTTCCCCTTCTTTTCCAGATGCTGCAGCATGGTCAAGTTATTTTGACTTGATGTAGGCCCCTCAAATGATGATGACAAGTTTGTAGGTTGTGACTGCTATTGCATCATAACTGCCTGCAGCCCTTTTCCGAAGCAATTCAAATATTTTCGAACCAACCTATTCAGAGATGTTATTTTACAGCACTGAGGCTTCTAGCCCAGAGGTAGAGACACTACCAACCCGAATCCCCAAAGCCGCTCCACATTCTACAAGGCATAAGTTATGAGTGTGATGAAATACTCCCCACCTGCCTGGATGGGTGCGCCCGAACAACACTCAAGCAGTTTGATACCATCCAGGTCAAAGCAGTCTTTTGATTAGCATCACATCCACAAGCATCCACTCCTCCACCGCCGACGTTTAGTAGCAGATGTGTGTATTATCTATGAGAGGCACTTCAGAAATTCACTAAAGACTGCACCTTTCAAACCCACAGTCACTTCCATCTAGAAGGACAAGGGCAGCAGATACATGGGAACACCACTTGCTGCAAATTCCCCTCCGAGCCACTCACCATCCTGACTTGGAAATATATCGCCATTCCTTCACCGTCACTGCGTCAAAATGCTCAAATTCCTTGCCTCATGGTATTGTGGGTCTATCGCAGCAGTTCAAGGAGGCAGCTCACTACCACCAGCCAAGCATGGTGTGGCACGGTGGCTCAATGGTTAGCACTGCTGCCTTGCAGCACCAGGGATTCAGGTTCCATCCCAGCCTTGAGCAACTGCCTGTGTGGTGTTGCACATTCTCCCTGTGTCTGCATGGGTTTCCTCCCACAGTCAAAAGATGTGCAGGTTAGGTCAATTGGCCATGCTAAATTTCCCTTAGTGTGCAGGTTAGGTGCATTAGTCAGGGGAAATGTAGAGTAATAGGGTCTGGGTGGGTTACTCTTTGGAGGGTCAGTGTGGATGTGTTGGGCCAAATGGCCTGTTTCCACATTGTAGGGATTCCATTATTTGCAAGGGTAACTAGTGGTAGACAAAATGCTGGCCCAGGCAATGAACCCACATCCCAATTGTTAAAAATCTGCCCTGAGCTGTGAGCTCTATAATTTCCTCTCTAACCCACTCTGTCTTTCTACCTCACCTTCCTCCTTTAAGACCCTCACTAAAACAAACTTCTTTCAGGATTTTGTCCAAATATCTCCTTATATTCCTCTGTGTTCAATTATAACCCTGTGAGGCATGTTAGGACCGTGAAAGACAGTACAGTAACTCAATGTGTTGTGTTGAGAAGTTGTGTTCTGAATTTTCTCTTTGCTGTCCTCCAGTTAGACTAGCGATTCCCATGGAGTGCCATTCACAGGGCAGAAACTGACTGAGGAAATGCCATCTTGCCGTGAAGTCCCTGTTATTCCAATATAGCATCTTGATATAGGAACGTTGGACTAAGATCATAAGACATAGGAGCAGAAGAAGTCTATTCAGCCCATCAAGTCTGCTCTGTCGTTCAGTGAGATCATAGCTGCTCTGATAATCCTCAGCTCCACTTTCCTGCCTTTTCCCTATAATCCTCGATTCCCTTATGGATCAAAAGAAGCATTGGCCCATTGATCCCCTCTGAGCCCACTCCTCCTTTCAATAAGATCATGACCAATCAGATTGAGGTCTCAAATCCACTCCCCTTTTTGCATTCCCCCAAACCTTGACTCACTGTCTGTCAAAAATCTATGGAACTCAGTCTAGAGTAAATTCAATGACCCAGCCTCTCTTGGGAAAGATAATTCTATTGGGAAAAGTGAGGACTGCAGATGCTGAAGATCAGAATCGATAAGTGTGGAGCTGGAAAAGCACAGCGGGTCAGGCAGCATCCGAGGAGCAGGAGAGTCAATGTTTTAGGCATAAGTCCTTCATGATGAGCAGCTTATCCTGAAACAATGATTCTCCTGATCCTTGGATGCTGCCTGACCTGCTGGGCTTTTCCAGCGCCACACTTTTCAAAGAAGAAAATTCTATTGACCAACGACACTCTGAGAGAATAAAATTTTCCTCACATCCATCTTAAAAGGGGAACATCATTTTAAACCATGTGGCCCAGTTTCAGACCCCCCATGCAAAGGGAAACATTATCTGTGTCTGCCTTGTCAAGCCCCCTCACAATTTTATATGTTTCATTGAGATCACCTCGCATTCTGACCAGCAGTTCATAGAGTCATAGAGATATACAACATGGAAACAGACCTTTCAGTTCGATCCATCCATCTCGACTAGATATCCTAAAGTGATCTCATCCCACTTGCCAGTATTTGGCCTACATCCCTCTAAACCCTTCCTATTCAAATGGCCATCCAGATGTCTATTCAATGTTGTAATTGTACCAGCCTCCATTACCTCTTCTGACAGCTCATTCCATTCATGCACTACCCTCCACATGCAAACATTGCCCCTTAGGTCCCTTTTAATATTTTCCTTCTCACCTTAAACCTATGCCCTCTAGTTCTGGACTCCCCCACTGCAGGGAAAAGATCTTGACTATTCACCCTATCCATGCCCCTCATGATTTTATAAACCTCTATAAGGTCACCCCTCAGCCTCCGATGCTTCAGGGAAAACAGCCCCAGCTTACTCAGCCTCTCCCTGTAGCTCAAATCCTCCAAACCTGGCAATATCCTTGTAAATCTTTTCTGAACTCTTTCAGTTTAATATTTATCCAATAACAGGGAGACCAGAATTGAACTCAGTATTCCAAAAGTGGCTTCGCCAAAGTCCTGCACAGCTGTAACATGACCTCCCAACTCCTATTGGAGAAAGTGAGGACTGCAGATGCTGGAGATCAGAGTCAAGAGTGTGTTGCTGGAAAAGTACAGCAGGTCAGACAGCATCCGAGGAGCAGGAGAGTCGACATTTGGGCATAAGCTCTTCATCAGGAATGTGGAGGGAGGAAGGGGGATGAGAGGGGTGGGGGTGGGGCTGGGCAGAAGGCAATAGGTGAATGCAGGTCGGGGCTAATTCTGGCAGGTAAAAACAATGACTGCAGACGCTGGAAACCAGATTCTGGATTAGTAGTGCTGGAAGAGCACAGCAGTTCAGGCAGCATCCGAGGTCAGTGGGGAGGGTGCAGCAGATAGATGGAAAGGAAGATGGACAGGTAGGACAGATCAAGAGGGTGATAAGAAGTGGAGGTTAATGAGGTAGGGGGATGGGAGATTTGGAAACTAGTGAAGTCAATGTTGATGCCATGTGGTTGAAGGGTCCCAAGGCAGAAGATGAGGCGTTCTTCCTGCAGTTGGCAAAAGGCCTTGCCAAAGCAAGGACTCTCTTGCTCCTCGGATGCTGCTGTTCTTTTCCAGTGCCAGGATTTGACTCCCAACTCCTATATTCAATGCACTGATCAATAAAGACAAGCATGCCAAATGTCTGCTTCACTATCCTGTCTACCTGCAACTCCACTTTCAAGGAGCTATGAACCTGCACTCCAAGGTCTCTTTGTTCAGCAACACTCCCAGGACCTCACCATTAAGTGTATAAGTCCTGCTCTGAATTGCCTTTCCAAAATGCAGCACCTCGCATTTATCTGAATTAAACTCCATCTGCCACTTCTTAGTCCATCGAGTTCCCTAACCTTCTCCCACTCTGTTCCCATTTTGAGACTTGTCAGTTATGATCACCCCTCAGACAGAGAGCTGGGGGGATGTCTGTCGGAATGGGATAATAGCTGTTATAACCCATGACCACTTCCATCTCTATGGACACAGGCAGCAGGTACATGAGAGCACCAGCCCTTGCAAGTTCCCCACCAAGCCACTCACCCTTGGAAACGTACCACGTTCCTTCACTATCACTGGGTCAGAATCCTGGAATTCCCTCCCTAAGGGCATTGTGGTCAACCCACATCACATGGATTGCAGAGGTTCAAGATGGCAGGTCACCCCCACCATCTCAAGGGTAACTAGGGATGGGCAATAACTGTTGGGCCCAGTCAGTGATACCTACGTCCCACAAGAGATTTTTAAAAACTTCATCAGAACTCCACGGCAGATATAGCTGACCTGCAGTTTGTGACCCCAGAGTTTCAGCTCCCCCTGTCCTCCCCACATCTCCCTACCAACCCTTCCATTCCCCCATCACCACCACACGCCCCTGAGGTCCTGACCCCTCACTTTTGGAGCCCTGTTCTAATCTCCAGTGGGTAAAGGCTGAAGCAGTTCAACCTTCCTTCGTTAAGATCAATTCTTCGTGCATTGTGGCAATTCTGCAACTTGGTGATTCATCCCGGGGATGAGTCAAGTGAACCTTCTGTGAACTGCTTCTGACGCAGTGATATCCTCTTTCAAAAAATAAACCCAAAACTGCAAACAGTGCTCCAGATGTACCAGTGAGGAAACCAGCAGCTGCAACCAAACTTCCCTATTTACCTCTCATTCCCACGGTACCTACTCCAATACATGGAGAGAATGAAACTGAATTGGAAATTTGGCCACATCCAGAAGGCATTGGAGCAGAAGTATGTCATTAGGGCCATAGAGTCTATTCCATCATTCAATGAGATTGTAGCTGATCTGATAATCCTCAACTCAACTTTCCTGCTTTTCCCCACAACCCCTGATTCCTCACTGATTAAAAATCTATCTTTCTCATCCTTGAATATACTTCAACAGCGCTCCGAAAGCTAGTGCTTCCAACTAAACCTGTTGGACTATAACCCGGTGTTGTGTGATTTTTTAACTTTGTACACCCCAGTCCAACACCGGCATCTCCAAATCTTGAATATATTAATGACCCAATCTCAACTGCCCTCTGCAATTCACTACCTTCTTAGAGAAACAATTCCTCATCTCTGTCTGACCTGTGGGAGAAAGTGAGGACTGCAGATGCTGGAGATCAGAGCTGAAAATGTGTTGCTGGAAAAGCGCTGCAGGTCAGGCAGCTTTCTTCAGGAAGGGCTCAAGCCCGAAACGTCGATTCTCCTGCTCCTTGGATGCTGCCTGACCTGCTGCGCTTTTCCAGCAACACATTTTCAGCTCTGTCTGACCTGTGACCCCCTTATCCTGAGATTATGCCCTCAAGACTTTTGCACAAATCTTTCCACATCTGCCCTCGCAAGGTCCTTGAAGAAGTTTGCATGTTTCACTAAGATTGCCTCTCATTCCTTTATGTTCCAATGAGTGCAGACCAAACTTAACAACCTCTCCTCTTAAGACAGTTTCTCCATACCTGGGAGAAAGTGTGGACTGCAGATGCTGCAGATTAGAGTCAAGATTAGTGTGTTGCTGGAAAAGCACAGCAGGTCAGGCAGCACCCAAAGAGCAGGAGAGTCGATGTTTCGAGCATAAGCCCTTCATCAGGAATGTGATGCCATACCTGGTATCAGCCTAATGAACTTTCTGTAAATTGCCTCCAACCAGCAGTATATCTTGCCTTAGATAAAGGGGCACAAAACTGTTCACAATATTACAGCTGTGGTTCAAGTGATCCTGAAGCCCTCTCACTCCCACTCCTGACTTTGTCAGTGTTAATGCTGTGTGCTACATCCAGCAGCGATGATGTATCATTGGATGTAAAGGGTTTTGATCCATCCTCAGGTTGTGAAAGCTACTACATAGAGTTGTGGAGACGTGGAACAGAGACTGACGCCATTCAGCCCCTTTTGCCACGAATGATGTTTAGTCCCATTATCTTTCTCATTACTTGATAAATCCTTTATTCTCCAGCACCAACCCACCACCCCTCGTGTTAAAATGAAATCAGCTGCTACCAGCTATTAGACGAAGCATTGTCAGCCCAAGCAGCTGTCTGGGTGAAGAAATTCCTTCTCATTTCATGTCTAGACATTTCATTAATAATTTTGAAATCTGTTGCCTCTGGTTATAAGTGCAAGCTTTTTCCTTTTACTTGCTGTAGAATTTACAGCACAGAAATACACTACTACGTCGGAGCTAATGTTCCAGAGAAGCTCATCCCATGGAGCTTTGTATCAAGTAACTGCACACAGGCTGCAGATTACCCGAGGGCCTGGGCTCAGTGCCAGGGGCTGCGCTAATGCCCACTGTGTCTGCAGTGGGGCTGCATCTCTTCATGCAGGAGGCCATGGGGAGGAGGGCAGTGGGAGCAGGTGGGGAGGATCGATGTTCGGAAGTGGGTGGAGGGGGAGTTGGTGGTGGGGGAAGGTGGGAGCAAGTGGGGGAAGGGGGAAGGTGAGAGTGAGTGGGGGAGGGGCAAGGTGGGAGTGAGTGGGGGAGGGGGAAGGTGGGAGTGAGTGGGGGAGAGAAGAGAGGATTGGAAGGTGGGGGCAGTAGGTCAGAGTCAGTGGGGGTAATGGGGGAGTGGGGGTGAGTGGGAGAGTGGATAGTGTGACCAGGTTGGGGGGGCAGGGGGAGAGGTAGGGTGTGAGTATGAGGTAGGGGTAGTAGGTGGGAGTCAGTGAGGGGGGTGAAGGGGTTGTGAGTGGGAGACTGGCCGGTGTGACTGGGTGGGAGTGGGGAGTGGGAGCGAGTGGGTGAGCAGGAGAAAGGGGTGAGTATGGGCCATGGAGAGTGGGAGAGGAAGTAAGGCTTGGTTTGTACGCATTGAGCTGATGGAAATTGGAAAAAATCCCCATTCTGAGCATCCAGCATCACACTGCGGGAAGCAGGAGTGAGAACTTGCCTTGGTGTAGTGCCTTTAACCACCTCAGGATATCCCAAGCTGCTTTACAGCCACTTAAGTATACCTGAAGTGCTGCTGCTGTAACTCCCTCCAAGTGAGGTACTGACACACTCTCTCAACTATAAACTGGTTCTAATCTCAGAATAATGTTACTTCTACCAGAGTCATTTCTCCTCTTCCCCAGGCAGTCCTCTGGTGGTCGGTATTCACACTAGTGACATTCATTCCATTGGTAGCATTTTACCGTGAGGACCTGTAGCTGTAAGGAGCTGATTAATTTTTGTCTAATAAACTGCTCCAATTCTCTCAACAGAAGGGTGATCTAGTGCAGTTGAAAGCCCACTTCAGAACTCCTTCAAGGCAGACAATGCATCGCGTTACTCCCAGTGATCTGTCCTGTGCTGATGTCTTATCTTCCCTCTCAGGTTGAGGTGGGAGATCCCAGTGCACATTGTCTAGAAGCTGGGAGTGGGATTTGGTATGGGTTTCTCCCTGGGGTCCTAGACCACGCCTGTCTCCCATGAGCAACATCACCGCTTATTCATGGCAGCTTGCTGTGCACGGTTTGTCTCCCAGAAGTGACCACCCTTCCAGGAGCGACTGAGCTCACAAATGGCACCACACAAAATGCAAACGTTTTTTCCAGCGGAGGGGGAGACGACATTGGCCGCTGGCTCGCAGCGTGTGACAGCCACCACATTGGCAGTGACTGAGTGGGTTACATAATTTACTCAGGGACCTCACCCCGCCCCCCCCCCCACCGCAGCCGCATGCGCTGCTCCTAAAGAGTTAACTGGTGTGCGATTCTGTCCTAAACTCTCAGTGACCTCGCTAATGCATGCTGACTTGGTGTAAAGGCTTCTTGACAAAAAAACCAAACGAGAAGTGTCTTCTTCTGGATTGGAGCCAGCCCCTCCATCAGTCAATATGTCTCTCTGGCAAAGCTATTTTTAATTTCCTGATGTACTGGCAGCGCCATCCATAACCAGGCAGACAGCGAATTTGGAGAGACAGCATTAGAGGGGGAAAAAAAATCACTTGGAGTGCTGGGAGCTTGCCCACAGGAGACCTACTCAGCTCAGTATTTATTCAGAGCTGGTTGTAACGCTGTGTTCCTTTGGGGAGGGGGTGGGTGATTACATTCTGTATTCTTTTCAAAAGTCACAGCCTCAGCACGTGGCAAACCCGTGGCCTTTTTATCCACCAGCAATAGGAGACAGTGTTGGATTTGGCATCAGTGCTTGCAATAATATGCGCTGTAAACGTTTTCCCCCAGCAGACTGAAACATTTTTCCTCTTCATCATGCACCAGTAACTGGCTGGTTGCCATAGCAAGTCACTGGAGAGTTCAGATTGCAGCCGGGGCTGGGATGAAAGCACAGCATCATCAAAGGAGCAGTGTTAATGGAGTGCCGTGCTCCCTGAAGACAGCCGGGTGGAGGGAGGGAAGAGAAGGGGGAGGGGGTTACTGTGGTACAGAGAGTGCCATGTTGTTACCTATTCTCTGACCCCAGTCATGTAAACAAGCCCAGACTTCTGCAAAACACTGAATGGCTTCGATTATGAAGTGATCTGGGAATTCTGCCAAAAGGGAAGACCCTGGGCATACATCTTCTCTGGAATGGTGCCAGGCCAGGATTGACACGTGTACACGCGCACACACAAATACAAACACACAGATACTCACACACACACACACACACAAATACAAACACACAGATACACACACACACACAAATACAAACACACAGATAATCATACACACAAACACAAACACACAAATACTCAAACACACACACACTAATACAAACACACAGATATTCACACACACACAAATTCAAACATACAGATACTCACATACACACACAAATACAAACACACAGATACTCACACACACACAAATACAAACACACAGATATTCACACACACACAAATTCAAACATACAGATACTCTCACACACACACAAATACAAACACACAGATATACACACACACATACAAACACACAGATACTCACACACACACAAATACAAACACACAGATACTCACACACACACATACAAACACACAGATACTCTGACACACACAAATACAAACACACAGATACTCACACACACACACACATACAAACACACAGATATACACATACACTCAAATACAAACACACAGATACTCTCACACACACTAGTGTGGAGTTTGCACGTTCCCCACGTGTCTGCGTGGGTTTCCTCCGGGTGCTCCGGTTTCCTCCCACAGTCCAAAGATGTGAGGGCAGGTGAATTGGCCATGCTAAATTGCAGGTAGTGTTAGGTAAGGGGTGAATGTAGGGGTATAGGTGGGTTGCGCTTCGGCGGGGCGGTGTGGACTTGTTGGGCCGAAGGGCCTGTTTCCACACTGTAATGTAATCTAATCTAATCAAACACACAGATACTCACACACACACAAACAAATACAAACACACAGATACTGACACACACACACACAAATACAAACACACAGATACTCTCTCTCACACACACAAATACAAACACACATGTACTCTCACACGCACAAATAAAAACACACAGATACTCACACACACACAAATACAAACACACAGATACTCTCACACATACACACACATACAGGCACTCTCACACACACACAAATACAAACGCACAGATACTCTCACACACACACAAATACCAACACACAGATTCTCATGAACACACAAATACAAACACTCAGATACTCTCACACACACACATTCAGAAACACACACACAAGTACAAACACACAGATACTCTCACACACACAAATACAAACACACTGATACTCACACACACAAATATAAACAAACAGATAAGATCCCTCTCACACACAAATACAAACACACAGATACTCTCTCACACACACACACACAAATACAAACACACAGATACTCACACACTCACACATACAAACACACAGATACTCTCTCACACACACAAATACAAACACACAGATACTCTCACACACACACAAATACAAACACACATATACTCACACACAAACACAAATACGCACACACAGTTACAAACACAGATACACTCAAACACACATACATATAAACACACAGATACTCACACACACACACACAACTACAAACACACAGATACTTACACACACAAATACAAACACACAGATACTCACACATGCACAAATACAAACACACAGATACTCACACACACACACAATTACAAATACACAGATACTCACACACACACAAATACAAACACACAGATACTCACACACACAAATACAAACACACATATACTGACACACACACAAATACAAACACACAGATACTCACACACACACAAATAGAAACACACAGAGACTCTCACACACACACAAATACAAACACACAGATACTCTCACACACACACAAATACAAACACACATATACTCACACACAAACACAAATACGCACACACAGTTACAAACACAGATACACTCAAACACACATACATATAAACACACAGATACTCACACACACACACACAACTACAAACACACAGATACTTACACACACAAATACAAACACACAGATACTCACACATGCACAAATACAAACACACAGATACTCACACACACACACAATTACAAATACACAGATACTCACACACACACAAATACAAACACACAGATACTCACACACACAAATACAAACACACATATACTGACACACACACAAATACAAACACACAGATACTCACACACACACAAATACAAACACACATACTCACACACAAATACAAATGCACAGATACTCACACACACATACAAATACAAACACACAGATACTCTCACACGCACACAAATACAAACACACATACTCTCTCTCACACACGCAAATACAAACACACATGTACTCTCACACACACGCACAAATACAAACACACAGATACTCACACAAACACCACAAATACAAACACACACTTACTCACACACACACAAATACCAGTACACAGATACTGACACACACACATACAAACACACAGATACTGACACACACACAAATATAAACACACAGATATTCTCTCATACACACACAAATACAAACACACAGATACTCTCACACACACACAAATACAAACACACAGATACTCACACACATACAAATATAAACACACAGATACGCTACCTATCACACACAAATACAACCACACAGATACACGCACACACATACAAACACACAGATGCTCTCTCACACACACAAATACAAACAAACAGATACTCACACACACAAATAGAAACACACAGATACTCTCATACGCACACATACAAACACACGTATACTCACACACACAAATACACACACACAAATACAAACACACACAAATACAAACACAGAGATACTCTCACACACATACAAACACACAGATACTCTCAGACACTCACACACAAATATAAACACACAGTTACTCACACACACAAATACAAACACACAGATACTCTCGCACACACACACACAAATACAAACACACATATACTCACATACAAACACACAGATACTCGCACACACACACACACACACACATACAAACACACAGATACTCTCTCACACACACATACAAACACACAGATACTCACACACACAAATACAAACACACAGATACTCTCTCACACACACACCAATACAAACACACAGATACTCTCTCCCACACACACACAAATACAAACACACAGATACTCTCTCCCACACACACACAAATACAAACACACAGATCCTCACATACACATACATATAAACACACAGATACTCTAACACATACACACACAAATACAAACACTCAGATACTCTCACACATGCACAAATACAACGACACGTACTCTCACACACACAAATACAATCACACAGATACTCACACACACGCACAAATACAAACACACAGATACTCTCACACACACACACAAATACAAACACACAGATACTCTCACACACACACACAAATACAAACACACAGATACTCTCACACACACACAAATACAAACTCACAGATACTCTCTCACACACACACACAAATACAAACACACATACTCTCACACACACACAAATGCAAACACACAGGTACTCACACGCAATCGCACACAAATAGAAACACACAGATACTCACACACACAAATACAAACACACAGATACTCACACACACACAAATACGCACACACACAAATACAAACACACAGATACTCACACACACAATTACAAACACAGATACTCTCTCACACACAAGTACAAACACACAGATATTCACACATACACACACACACAAATACAAACACACAGATACACACTCACACATATACAAACACACAGACACTCACACACACACACAAATACAAACACACAGATACACACTCACACATATACAAACACACAGACACTCACACACACACATATACTCTCACAAACACACAAATACAAACACACAGATACTCAGACACACACACACACAAATACAAATGCACAGATACTGACACACACACAAATACAAACACGCAGATACTCACACACAAATACAAACACACAGAACTCTCTCTCACACACACGCACAAACGCACAGATACTCACACACACAAATACAAACACACAGATACTCTCTCTCACACACAAATACAAACACACAGATACTCTCACACACACAAATACAAACACACAGATACTCAGACACACACACAAATACAAACACACAGATACTGACACACACACAAATACAAACACACAAAGACTCTCACACACAAATACAAACTCACAGATACTCACTCACACACACAAATACAAACACACAGATACTCACTCACACAAATACAAACACACATACTCACACACAAATACAAATGCACAGATACTCACACACACATACAAATACAAACACACAGATACTCTCACACACATGCACAAATAAAAACACACAGAAACTCACACACACACACAAATAAAAACACACAGAAACTCACACACACACACAAATACAAACACACAGATCCTCACATACACACAAATACAAACACTCAGATACTCTCACACATGCACAAATACAACGACACGTACTCTCACACACACAAATACAATCACACAGATACTCACACACACGCACAAATACAAACACACAGATACTCTCACACACACACACAAATACAAACACACAGATACTCTCACACACACACACAAATACAAACACACAGATACTCACACACGCACACACACAAATACAAACACACAGATACTCACACACGCACACACACAAATACAAACACACAGATACTCACACACGCACAAATACAAACAAACAGATACTCTCACACACACACAAATACAAACACACAGATACTCTCACACACACACAAATACAAACTCACAGATACTCTCTCACACACACACACACAAATACAAACACACATACTCTCACACACACACAAATGCAAACACACAGATACTCACACGCAATCGCACACAAATAGAAACACACAGATACTCGCACACACAAATACAAACACACAGATACTCACACACACACACACACACAAATACAAACACACAGATACTCACACGCAATCGCACACAAATAGAAACACACAGATACTCACACACACAAATACAAACACACAGATACTCACACACACACAAATACGCACACACACAAATACAAACACACAGATACTCACACACACAATTACAAACACAGATACTCTCTCACACACAAATGCAAACACACAGATACTCTCTCACACACAAGTACAAACACACAGATACTCACACATACACACATACACACACACACACACAAATACAAACACACAGATACACACTCACACATATACAAACACACAGACACTCACACACACACATATACTCTCACAAACACACAAATACAAACACACAGATACTCAGACACACACACACACAAATACAAATGCACAGAACTCTCTCTCACACACACGCACAAACGCACAGATACTCACACACACAAATACAAACACACAGATACTCTCTCTCACACACAAATACAAACACACAGATACTCTCACACACACAAATACAAACACACAGATACTCAGACACACACACAAATACAAACACACAGATACTGACACACACACAAATACAAACACACAGATACTGACACACACACAAATACAAACACACAAAGACTCTCACACACAAATACAAACTCACAGATACTCACTCACACAAATACAAACACACATACTCACACACAAATACAAATGCACAGATACTCACACACACATACAAATACAAACACACAGATACTCTCACACACACACAAATACAAACACACATACTCTCTCTCACACGCGCAAATACAAACACACATGTACTCTCACACACACGCACAAATAAAAACACACAGAAACTCACACACACACACAAATACAAACACACAGATACTCACACAAACACCACAAATACAAACACACAGATACTGACACACAAATACAAACACACAGATACTGACACACACACAAATACAAACACACAGATATTCTCTCATACACACACAAATACAAACAGATACTCTCACACACACACAAATACAAACATACAGATACTCTCACACACACACAAATACAAACACGCAGATACTCAGACACACACACACACAAATACAAACACACAGAGACTCTCACACACAGATACAAACACACAGATACTCACTCACACACATACAAATACAAACACATATACTCACACACAAATACAAATGCACAGATACTCACACACACACACAAATACAAACACACAGATACTCTCTCTCACACACGCAAATACAAACACACATGTACTCTCACACACACAAATACAAACAAACAGATACTCACACAAACACCACAAATACAAACACACACTTACTCACACACACTCAAATACAAATACACAGATACTGACACACGCACAAATACAAACACACAGATATTCTCTCATACACACACAAATACAAACACACAGATACTCTCACACATACACACACATACAAACACTCTCACACACACACCAATACAAACACACAGATACTCTCTCACACACACACAAATACAAACACACAGATTCTCACGAACACACAAATACAAACACACAGATACTCACACACATACAAATATAAACACACAGATACGCTCTCTATCACACACAAATACAACCACACAGACACACGCACACACACATACAAACACACAGATGCTCTCTCACACACACAAATACAAACAAACAGATACTCATACACTCACAAATACAAACACACAGATACTCTCTCACACACACAAATACAAACACACAGATACTCACACACACACACACTCACAAATAGAAACACACAGATACTCTCACACACACAAATACAAACAAACAGATACTCACACACACACACACACTCACAAATAGAAACACACAGATACTCTCACACACACAAATACAAACACACATATACTCACACACACACACAAATACACACACACAAATACAAACACACAGATACTCTCACACTCACAAATACAAACACACAGATACTCTCACACTCACACACAAATATAAACACACAGATACTCACACACACAAATACAAACACACAGATACTCTCTCACACACACACACAAATACAAACACACATATACTCACATACACACACATACAAACACACAGATACTCGCACACACACACGCATACAAACACACAGATACTCTCTCACACACACATACAAACACACATATACTCACACACACACACAAATACACACACACAAATACAAACACACAGATACTCTCACACACATACAAACACACAGATACTCTCAGACACTCACACACAAATATAAACACACAGATACTCACACACACAAATACAAACACACAGATACTCTCTCACACACACACACAAATACAAACACACATATACTCACATACACACACATACAAACACACAGATACTCGCACACACACACGCATACAAACACACAGATACTCTCTCACACACACATACAAACACACAAATACTCACACACACAAATACAAACACACAGATACTCTCACACACACACATACAAACACACAGATACTCACACACACACATACAAACACACAGATACACACACACAAATACAAACACACAGATACTCTCTCCCACACACACAAATACAAACACACAGATCCTCACATACACACACAAATACAAACACACAGATACTCTCACATGCACAAATATAACGACACGTACTCTCACACACACACAAATACAATCACACAGATACTCACACACGCACAAATACAAACACACAGATACTCTCTCATACACGCACAAATACAAACACACAGATACTCTCTCACACACACACAAATACAAACACACATATACTCACATACACACACATACAAACACACAGATACTCGCACACACACACGCATACAAACACACAGATACTCTCTCACACACACATTCAAACACACAAATACTCACACACACAAATACAAACACACAGATACTCTCACACACACACATACACACAGATACTCTCTCACACACACATACAAACACACAGATACACACACACAAATACAAACACACAGATACTCTCTCCCACACACACAAATACAAATACACAGATCCTCACATACACACACATACAAACACACAGATACTCTAACACATACACACACAAATACAAACACACAGATACTCTCTCACACACACACACAAATACAAACACACATATACTCACATACACACACATACAAACACACAGATACTCGCACACACACACAAACACACAGATACTCTCTCACACAAACATACAAACACACAAATACTCACACACACAAATACAAACACACAGATACTCTCACACACACACATACAAACACACAGATACTCTCAGACACTCACACACAAATACAAACACACAGATACTCACACACACAAATACAAACACACAGATACTCTCTCACACACGCACACAAATACAAACACACATATACTCACATACAAACACACAGATACTCGCACACACACACGCATACAAACACACAGATACTCTCTCACACACACATACAAACACACAAATACTCACACACACAAATACAAACACACAGATACTCTCACACACACACATACAAACACACAGATACTCTCTCACACACACACATACAAACACACAGATACACACACACAAATACAAACACACAGATCCTCACATACACACACAAATACAAACACACAGATACTCTCACACATGCACAAATACAACGACACGTACTCTCACACACACACACACACAAATACAATCACACAGATACTCACACACACGCACAAATACAAACACACAGATACTCTCACACACACACACACAAATACAAACACACACATACTCACACACACAAATACAAACAAACAGATACTCTCACACACACACAAATACAAACAAACAGATACTCTCACACACACACAAATACAAACACACAGATACTCACACACACACACAAATACAAACTCACAGATACTCTCTCACACACACACAAATACAAACACACAGATACTCACACACTCACAAGTACAAACACACAGATACTCTCACACACACACAAATGCAAACACACAGATACTCACACACAAACACACACAAATAGAAACACACAGATACTCACACACACAAATACAAACACACAGATACTCACACACACACAAATACGCACACACACAAATACAAACACACAGATACTCACACACACAAATACAAACACAGATACTCTCTCACACACAAATGCAAACACACAGATACTCTCTCACACACAAGTACAAACACACAAATACTCACACATACACACACACACAAATACAAACACACAGATACACGCTCACACATATACAAACACACAGACACTCACACACACACATATTCAAACACACATATACTCTCACAAACACAAATACAAACACACAGATACTCAGACACACACACACAAATACAAATGCACAGATACTGACACACACACACACAAACGCACAGATACTCACACACACAAATACAAACACACAGATACTCTCTCTCACACACAAATACAAACACACAGATACACACACACAAAAGCAAACACACAGATATTCTCTCTCGCACACAAATATATACACACAGATACTCACATACACACACTTTCAAACTCACAGAAACTCTCTCACACATACATACAAACACACAGATACTCTCACACACACACAAATATAAACACACAGATACTCACACACACACCACACACACAAATTCAAATACAGAGATACTTACACACACACAAATACAAACACACAGATACTCTCTCACACACACACACACGCATACAAACACACAGATACACGCACACAAATACAAACACACAGATACGCTCTCACACACACAAATACAAACACACAGCTACTCTCTCACACACAAATACAAACACACAGATACTGTCACACACTCCACACACACAAATACCGACACACAGATACTCACATACACACACAAATACAAACACACAGATAATTTCTCATACGCATAAATAAAAACACACAGATACACACAAACACACAAATACAAACATACAGATACTCTCACACACTCACACACAAATATAAACACACAGATACTCTCATACACACACAAATACAAACACACAGATTCTCTCTAACACTCACATACAAACGCACAGATACTCACACACACACACAAATACAATCACACAGATACTCTCACCACATACACATACATACACACAGATACACATACACAAATACAAACACACACAGACTCTCACACACATACACATACACACACACAGATAGACATACACAAATACAAACACACAGATACTCACACACATACACACACAAATACAAACACACAGACACTCTCACACATGCACAAATACAAACACACAGATACGCACACACACAAATACAAACACACAGACACTCTCACACATGCACAAATACAAACACACAGATAATCTCTCACACGCACAAATGCACACACACAAATACAAACACACAGACACACACACACAAATACAAACACACAGATAATCTCTCACACGCACGAATACAAACACACAGACACTCACACACACACAAATACACACAGATACACTCTCACACACACAAATACAAACACACAGTTACTCACACACACACACAAATACAAACACACAGATTCTCTCTCACACACACATACAAACGCACAGATACTCACACACACACAAATACAATCACACAGATACTCTCACACACATACACATACACACACACAAATACACATAAACAAATACAAACACACAGATACTCTCTCACACACCACACACACAAATACAGTCACACAAATACTCACATACACACACAAATACAAACACACAGATAATCTCTCACATGCACAAATACAAACACACAGATACACACACACAAACACAAACACACAGATACTCACACACACACAAATACAAACACACAGATACTGACACACACACAAATACAAACACACAGAGACTCTCTCACACACACAAATACAAACAAACATGTACTCACACACACACACAAATACAAACACACAGATACTCACACACACACACACAAATACAAACACACAGGTACTCAAACACACATACAAACACACAGATACTCACACACACAAAGACAAACACACAGATACTCTCACATGCACACACATACAAACACAGATACACACACATACATACAAACACACAGACACTCTCTCTCACACACACACAAATACAAACGCACAGATACTCACATACACACATATACAAACACACAGATACTCTCCCACACACGCACACACAACTACAAACACACAGATACACACACTACAAACTCACAGATACTCTCTCACACACACACAAATACAAACACACAGATACTCACACACTCACAAATACAAACACACAGATACTCTCACACACACAAATGCAAACACACAGATAGTCACACACAAACGCTCACAATTAGAAACACATAGATACTCTCACACGCACAAATACAAACACACAGATACTCACACACACAAATACAAACACAGATACTCTCACACACACACAAATACAAACACACAGATACTCTCACACACACACAAATACAAACACACTCACACACACACAAATACAAACACACAGAGACTCTCTCACACACACAAATACAAACAAACATGTACTCACACACATGCACAAATACAAACACACAGATACTCTCACATGCACACACATACAAACACAGATACACACACATACATACAAACACACAGATACTCACACACACAAATACAAACACAGATACTCTCACACACACACAAATACAAACACACAGATACTCTCACACACACACAAATACAAACACACTCTCACACACACACAAATACAAACACACAGATACTCTCACACACACAAATACAAACACACTCTCACACACACACAAATACAAACACACAGATACTTACACACACAAATACAAACACACAGATACTCACACACGCACAAATACAAACACACAGATATTCACACAAACACACACACAACTACAAATACACAGATACTCACACACACACAAAGCAAACACACAGATACTCACACAAACACCCACACAACTATAAACACACAGATACTCGCACACACACACGCATACAAACACACAGATACTCTCTCACACACACATACAAACACACAAATACTCACACACACAAATACAAACACACAGATACTCTCACACACACACATACAAACACACAGATACTCACACACACACATACAAACACACAGATACACACACACAAATACAAACACACAGATACTCTCTCCCACACACACAAATACAAACACACAGATCCTCACATACACACACAAATACAAACACACAGATACTCTCACATGCACAAATATAACGACACGTACTCTCACACACACACAAATACAATCACACAGATACTCACACACACGCACAAATACAAACACACAGATACTCTCTCATACACGCACAAATACAAACACACAGATACTCTCTCATACACACACAAATACAAACACACATATACTCACATACACACACATACAAACACACAGATACTTGCACACACACACGCATACAAACACACAGATACTCTCTCACACACACATTCAAACACACAAATACTCACACACACAAATACAAACACACAGATACTCTCACACACACACATACACACAGATACTCTCTCACACACACATACAAACACACAGATACACACACACAAATACAAACACACAGATACTCTCTCCCACACACACAAATACAAACACACAGATCCTTACATACACACACATACAAACACACAGATACTCTAACAGATACACACACAAATACAAACACAGAGATACTCTCACACACATACAAACACACAGATACTCTCAGACACTCACACACAAATACAAACACACAGATACTCTCACACACACATACAAACACACAGATACTCTCAGACACTCACACACAAATACAAACACACAGATACTCACACACACAAATACAAACACACAGATACTCTCTCACACACACACAAATACAAACACACATATACTCACATACACACACAAATACAAACACACAGATACTCGCACACACACGCATACAAACACACAGATACTCTCTCACACACACATACAAACACACAAATACTCACACACACAAATACAAACACACAGATACTCTCACACACACACATACAAACACACAGATACTCTCACACACACACATACAAACACACAGATACACACACACAAATACAAACACACAGATACTCTCTCCCACACACACAAATACAAACACACAGATACTCTCACACATGCACAAATATAACGACACGTACTCTCACACACACACACAAATACAATCACACAGATACTCACACACACACACAAATACAAACACACAGATACTCTCTCACACACAAATACAAACACACATATACTCACACACACACACACAAATACACACACACAAATATAAACACACAGATACTCACACACACAAATACAAACACACAGATACTCTCTCACACACAAATACAAACACACATATACTCACACACACACACAAATACACACACACAAATACAAACACACAGATACTCTCACACACATACAAACACACAGATACTCTCAGACACTCACACACAAATATAAACACACAGATACTCACACACACAAATACAAACACACAGATACTCTCTCACACACGCACACAAATACAAACACACATATACTCACATACACACACATACAAACACACAGATACTCGCACACACACACGCGTACAAACACACAGATACTCTCTCACACACACATACAAACACACAGATACTCTCTCACACACACATACAAACACACAAATACTCACACACACAAATACAAACACACAGATACTCTCACACACACACATACAAACACACAGATACTCTCTCTCACACACACATACAAACACACAGATACACACACACAAATACAAACACACAGATCCTCACATACACACACAAATACAAACACACAGATACTCTCACACATGCACAAATACAACGACACGTACTCACACACACACACACAAATACAATCACACAGATACTCACACACACGCACAAATACAAACACACAGATACTCTCACACACACACACAAATACAAACACACACATACTCACACACACAAATACAAACAAACAGATACTCTCACACACACACAAATACAAACAAACAGATACTCTCACACACACACAAATACAATCACACAGATACTCACACACACGCACAAATACAAACACACAGATACTCTCTCATACACGCACAAATACAAACACACAGATACTCTCTCATACACACACAAATACAAACACACATATACTCACATACACACACATACAAACACGCAGATACTCGCACACACACACGCATACAAACACACAGATACTCTCTCACACACACATTCAAACACACAAATACTCACACACACAAATACAAACACACAGATACTCTCACACACACACATACACACAGATACTCTCTCACACACACATACAAACACACAGATACACACACACAAATACAAACACACAGATACTCTCTCCCACACACACAAATACAAACACACAGATCCTTACATACACACACATACAAACACACAGATACTCTAACAGATACACACACAAATACAAACACAGAGATACTCTCACACACATACAAACACACAGATACTCTCAGACACTCACACACAAATACAAACACACAGATACTCTCACACACACATACAAACACACAGATACTCTCAGACACTCACACACAAATACAAACACACAGATACTCACACACACAAATACAAACACACAGATACTCTCTCACACGCACACAAATACAAACACACATATACTCACATACACACACAAATACAAACACACAGATACTCGCACACACACGCATACAAACACACAGATACTCTCTCACACACACATACAAACACACAAATACTCACACACACAAATACAAACACACAGATACTCTCACACACACACATACAAACACACAGATACTCTCACACACACACATACAAACACACAGATACACACACACAAATACAAACACACAGATACTCTCTCCCACACACACAAATACAAACACACAGATACTCTCACACATGCACAAATATAACGACACGTACTCTCACACACACACACAAATACAAACACACAGATACTCACACACACACACAAATACAAACACACAGATACTCTCTCACACACAAATACAAACACACATATACTCACACACACACACAAATACACACACACAAATACAAACACACAGATACTCTCACACACATACAAACACACAGATACTCTCAGACACTCACACACAAATATAAACACACAGATACTCACACACACAAATACAAACACACAGATACTCTCTCACACACAAATACAAACACACATATACTCACACACACACACAAATACACACACACAAATACAAACACACAGATACTCTCACACACATACAAACACACAGATACTCTCAGACACTCACACACAAATATAAACACACAGATACTCACACACACAAATACAAACACACAGATACTCTCTCACACACGCACATAAATACAAACACACATATACTCACATACACACACATACAAACACACAGATACTCGCACACACACACGCGTACAAACACACAGATACTCTCTCACACACACATACAAACACACAGATACTCTCTCACACACACATACAAACACACAAATACTCACACACACAAATACAAACACACAGATACTCTCACACACACACATACAAACACACAGATACTCTCTCTCACACACACATACAAACACACAGATACACACACACAAATACAAACACACAGATCCTCACATACACACACAAATACAAACACACAGATACTCTCACACATGCACAAATACAACGACACGTACTCTCACACACACACACACAAATACAATCACACAGATACTCACACACACGCACAAATACAAACACACAGATACTCTCACACACACACACAAATACAAACACACACATACTCACACACACAAATACAAACAAACAGATACTCTCACACACACACAAATACAAACAAACAGATACTCTCACACACACACAAATACAAACACACAGATACTCACACACACACACAAATACAAACTCACAGATACTCTCTCACACACACACAAATACAAACACACAGATACTCACACACTCACAAGTACAAACACACAGATACTCTCACACACACACAAATGCAAACACACAGATACTCACACACAAACACACACAAATAGAAACACACAGATACTCACACACACAAATACAAACACACAGATACTCACACACACACAAATACGCACACACACAAATACAAACACACAGATACTCTCTCACACACAAGTACAAACACACAAATACTCACACATACACACACACACAAATACAAACACACAGATACACGCTCACACATATACAAACACACAGACACTCACACACACACATATTCAAACACACATATACTCTCACAAACACAAATACAAACACACAGATACTCAGACACACACACACAAATACAAATGCACAGATACTGACACACACACAAATACAAACACGCAGATACTCACACACAAATACAAACACACAGATACTCTCTCACACACACACAAACGCACAGATACTCACACACACAAATACAAACACACAGATACTCTCTCTCACACACAAATACAAACACACAGATACACACACACAAAAGCAAACACACAGATATTCTCTCTCGCACACAAATATATACACACAGATACTCACATACACACACTTTCAAACTCACAGAAACTCTCTCACACATACATACAAACACACAGATACTCTCACACACACACAAATATAAACACACAGATACTCACACACACACCACACACACAAATTCAAATACAGAGATACTTACACACACACAAATACAAACACACAGATACTCTCTCACACACACACACGCATACAAACACACAGATACACGCACACAAATACAAACACACAGATACGCTCTCACACACACAAATACAAACACACAGCTACTCTCTCACACACAAATACAAACACACAGATACTGTCACACACTCCACACACACAAATACCGACACACAGATACTCACATACACACACAAATACAAACACACAGATACTCTCTCACACACACACATGCATACAAACACACAGTTACTCACACACACACAAATACAAACACACAGATTCTCTCTAACACTCACATACAAACGCACAGATACTCACACACACACACAAATACAATCACACAGATACTCTCACCACATACACATACATACACACAGATACACATACACAAATACAAACACACACAGACTCTCACACACATACACATACACACACACAGATACACATACACAAATACAAACACACAGATACTCACACACATACACACACAAATACAAACACACAGACACTCTCACACGTGCACAAATACAAACACACAGATACGCACACACACAAATACAAACACACAGACACTCTCACACATGCACAAATACAAACACACAGATAATCTCTCACACGCACAAATGCAAACACACAGATACACACACACAAATACAAACACACAGACACACACACACACAAATACAAACACACAGATAATCTCTCACACGCACGAATACAAACACACAGACACTCACACACAAACAAATACACACAGATACACTCTCACACACACAAATACAAACACACAGTTACTCACACACACACACAAATACAAACACACAGATTCTCTCTCACACACACATACAAACGCACAGATACTCACACACACACAAATACAATCACACAGATACTCTCACACACATACACATACACACACACAAATACACATAAACAAATACAAACACACAGATACTCTCTCACACACCACACACACAAATACAGTCACACAAATACTCACATACACACACAAATACAAACACACAGATAATCTCTCACATGCACAAATACAAACACACAGATACACACACACATACACACACAAATACAAACACACAGACACGCTCACACATGCACAAATACAAACACACAGATACGCACACACACAAATACAAACACACAGACACTCTCACACACGCACAAATACAAACACACAGATAATCTCTCACACGCACAAATGCAAACACACAGATACACACACACACACAAATACAAACACACAGTTACTCACACACACACAAATACAAACACACAGATACACACACACACAAATACAAACACACAGACACTCTCACACACGCACAAATACAAACACACAGATAATCTCTCACACGCACAAATGCAAACACACAGATACTGACACACACACAAATACAAACACACAGACACACACACACACACACAAATACAAACACACAGACACACACACACAAATACAAACACACAGATACTTTCACACATGCACAAATACAAACACACAGATACGCACACACACACACCAATACAACGATACATAGTCTCACACACACACAAATACAGACACACAGATACTCAGACACACACACACAAATACAAACACACAGATAATCTCTCACACGCACGAATACAAACACACAGACACTCACACACACACAAATACACACAGATACACTCTCACACACACAAATACAAACACACAGTTACTCACACACACACACAAATACAAACACACAGATTCTCTCTCACACACACATACAAACGCACAGATACTCACACACACACAAATACAATCACACAGATACTCTCACACACATACACATACACACACACAAATACACATAAACAAATACAAACACACAGATACTCTCTCACACACCACACACACAAATACAGTCACACAAATACTCACATACACACACAAATACAAACACACAGATAATCTCTCACATGCACAAATACAAACACACAGATACACACACACAAACACAAACACACAGATACTCACACACACACAAATACAAACACACAGATACTCTCAGACACTCACACACAAATATAAACACACAGATACACACACACACACAAATACAAACACACAGAGACTCTCTCACACACACAAATACAAACAAACATGTACTCACACACACACACAAATACAAACACACAGATACTCACACACACACACAAATGCAAACACACAGATACTCACACACAAACACACACAAATAGAAACACACAGATACTCACACACACAAATACAAACACACAGATACTCACACACACACAAATACGCACACACACAAATACAAACACACAGATACTCTCTCACACACAAGTACAAACACACAAATACTCACACATACACACACACACAAATACAAACACACAGATACACGCTCACACATATACAAACACACAGACACTCACACACACACATATTCAAACACACATATACTCTCACAAACACAAATACAAACACACAGATACTCAGACACACACACACAAATACAAATGCACAGATACTGACACACACACAAATACAAACACGCAGATACTCACACACAAATACAAACACACAGATACTCTCTCACACACACACAAACGCACAGATACTCACACACACAAATACAAACACACAGATACTCTCTCTCACACACAAATACAAACACACAGATACACACACACAAAAGCAAACACACAGATATTCTCTCTCGCACACAAATATATACACACAGATACTCACATACACACACTTTCAAACTCACAGAAACTCTCTCACACATACATACAAACACACAGATACTCTCACACACACACAAATATAAACACACAGATACTCACACACACACCACACACACAAATTCAAATACAGAGATACTTACACACACACAAATACAAACACACAGATACTCTCTCACACACACACACGCATACAAACACACAGATACACGCACACAAATACAAACACACAGATACGCTCTCACACACACAAATACAAACACACAGCTACTCTCTCACACACAAATACAAACACACAGATACTGTCACACACTCCACACACACAAATACCGACACACAGATACTCACATACACACACAAATACAAACACACAGATACTCTCTCACACACACACATGCATACAAACACACAGTTACTCACACACACACAAATACAAACACACAGATTCTCTCTAACACTCACATACAAACGCACAGATACTCACACACACACACAAATACAATCACACAGATACTCTCACCACATACACATACATACACACAGATACACATACACAAATACAAACACACACAGACTCTCACACACATACACATACACACACACAGATACACATACACAAATACAAACACACAGATACTCACACACATACACACACAAATACAAACACACAGACACTCTCACACGTGCACAAATACAAACACACAGATACGCACACACACAAATACAAACACACAGACACTCTCACACATGCACAAATACAAACACACAGATAATCTCTCACACGCACAAATGCAAACACACAGATACACACACACAAATACAAACACACAGACACACACACACACAAATACAAACACACAGATAATCTCTCACACGCACGAATACAAACACACAGACACTCACACACAAACAAATACACACAGATACACTCTCACACACACAAATACAAACACACAGTTACTCACACACACACACAAATACAAACACACAGATTCTCTCTCACACACACATACAAACGCACAGATACTCACACACACACAAATACAATCACACAGATACTCTCACACACATACACATACACACACACAAATACACATAAACAAATACAAACACACAGATACTCTCTCACACACCACACACACAAATACAGTCACACAAATACTCACATACACACACAAATACAAACACACAGATAATCTCTCACATGCACAAATACAAACACACAGATACACACACACATACACACACAAATACAAACACACAGACACGCTCACACATGCACAAATACAAACACACAGATACGCACACACACAAATACAAACACACAGACACTCTCACACACGCACAAATACAAACACACAGATAATCTCTCACACGCACAAATGCAAACACACAGATACACACACACACACAAATACAAACACACAGTTACTCACACACACACAAATACAAACACACAGATACACACACACACAAATACAAACACACAGACACTCTCACACACGCACAAATACAAACACACAGATAATCTCTCACACGCACAAATGCAAACACACAGATACTGACACACACACAAATACAAACACACAGACACACACACACACACACAAATACAAACACACAGACACACACACACAAATACAAACACACAGATACTTTCACACATGCACAAATACAAACACACAGATACGCACACACACACACCAATACAAC
The DNA here is from genome assembly GCF_037043375.1 of Chiloscyllium plagiosum. Lineage (NCBI taxonomy): Eukaryota > Metazoa > Chordata > Chondrichthyes > Orectolobiformes > Hemiscylliidae > Chiloscyllium > Chiloscyllium plagiosum. The sequence continues at coordinate 11,721,197 of NW_028270162.1, read as the reverse complement.
GATACATAGTCTCACACACACACAAATACAGACACACAGATACTCAGACACACACACACAAATACAAACACACAGATAATCTCTCACACGCACGAATACAAACACACAGACACTCACACACACACAAATACACACAGATACACTCTCACACACACAAATACAAACACACAGTTACTCACACACACACACAAATACAAACACACAGATTCTCTCTCACACACACATACAAACGCACAGATACTCACACACACACAAATACAATCACACAGATACTCTCACACACATACACATACACACACACAAATACACATAAACAAATACAAACACACAGATACTCTCTCACACACCACACACACAAATACAGTCACACAAATACTCACATACACACACAAATACAAACACACAGATAATCTCTCACATGCACAAATACAAACACACAGATACACACACACAAACACAAACACACAGATACTCACACACACACAAATACAAACACACAGATACTCTCAGACACTCACACACAAATATAAACACACAGATACACACACACACACAAATACAAACACACAGAGACTCTCTCACACACACAAATACAAACAAACATGTACTCACACACACACACAAATACAAACACACAGATACTCACACACACACACACAAATACAAACACACAGGTACTCAAACACACATACAAACACACAGATACTCACACACACAAAGACAAACACACAGATACTCTCACATGCACACACATACAAACACAGATACACACACATACATACAAACACACAGACACTCTCTCTCACACACACACAAATACAAACGCACAGATACTCACATACACACATATACAAACACACAGATACTCTCCCACACACGCACACACAACTACAAACACACAGATACACACACTACAAACTCACAGATACTCTCACACACACACACAAATACAAACACACAGATACTCACACACTCACAAATACAAACACACAGATACTCTCACACACACAAATGCAAACACACAGATAGTCACACACAAACGCTCACAATTAGAAACACATAGATACTCTCACACGTACAAATATAAACACACAGATACTCACACACACAAATACAAACACAGATACTCTCACACACACACAAATACAAACACACAGATACTCTCACACACACACAAATACAAACACACTCTCACACACACACAAATACAAACACACAGAGACTCTCTCACACACACAAATACAAACACACTCTCACACACACCCACACAAATACAAACACACAGATACTTACACACACAAATACAAACACACAGATACTCACACACGCACAAATACAAACACACAGATATTCACACAAACACACACACAACTACAAATACACAGATACTCACACACACACAAAGCAAACACACAGATACTCACACAAACACCCACACAACTACAAACACACAGATACTCACACACACAAATGCAAACACACAGATACTCTCTCTCTCACACACACACAAATACAAACACACAGATACTCTCTCACACATATACAAACACACAGACACTCACACACACACACATATTCAAACACACAGATACACTCACACACACATATACAAACACACAGATACTCAGACACAAATACAAACTCACAGATACTGACACACACGAATACAAACACGCAGATACTCTCACACACACACAAATACAAACACACAAATACTCTCTCACACACACACAAATACAAACACACAGATTCTCTGTCACACACACATACAAACGCACAGATACTCACACACACAAATACAATCACACAGATACTCTCACACACATACACATACAAACACACATACACACACACTAATACAAACACACAGATACTCTCTCACACACAGACACAAATATAAACACACAGATACTCACATACACACACACTCACATACACACACATACAAACACACAGATACTCTCTCTCACACACAAATACAAACACACAGATACTCTCTCACATACATACAAATACAAACACACAGATACTCACATACTCACAAATACAAACACACATATACTCTCACACATACACACACACAAATACAAACACACAGATACTCTCACACACGCACAAATACAACAACACGTACTCTCACACACACACACAAATACAAACACACAGATACTAACACACACATGCACAAATACAAACACACAGATACAAACACACACACACAAATACAAACAAACAGATACTCACACACACATTAATACAAACACACAGATACTCTCACACACACACACAAATACAAACACACAGATACTCAGACACACACACACACAAATACAAACACACAGATACTCTCACACACACACAAATACAAACACACAGATACTCAGATACACACACACACAAATACAAACACACAGATACTCACTCACACACACATATACAAACACACAGATACTCTCTAACACACACACAAATACAAACACACACATGCTCGCACAAACAAATACAAACACACAGATACACACACACACACACACAGTCAAATACAAACAAACATGTACTCACATACACACACATACAAACACACAGATACTCTCCCACGCACACACACACACACACAACTACAAACACACAGATACGCACACACAAATACAAACTCACAGATATTCTCTCGCACACACACACACTAATACAAACACACAGATACTCTCACACACACGCTCACAAATAGAAACACACAGATACTCTCACACAGATAAATACAAACACACAGATACTCGCACACACAAATACAAACACACAGATACTCACACATGCACAAATACAAACACACAGATATTCACACAAACACACACACAACTACAAATACACAGATACTCACACACACACACAAAGCAAACACATAGATACTCACACAAACACACACACAACTACAATCACACAGATACTCACACACACACAAATGCAAACACACAGATATGCGCACACACACACAAATACAGACACACAGATATTCACACACACACAAATACAAACACACAGATACTCACACACACACACACACAAATACAAACACACAGATACTCACACACACACATATTCAAACACACAGATACTCTCACACACACACACAAATACATACACACAGATACTCACACACACACACAAATACAAACACACACATACTGACACACACACAAATACAAACACACAGAGACTCCTTCACACACACACACAAATACAAACACAAAGATACTCACACACACACATATTCAACACACAGATACTCTCACACACACACAAATTCAAACACACAGAGACTCTCACACACAAACACAAACACACAGATACTCACACACACACAAATACAAACACACATACTCACACACAAATACAAATGGACAGATACTCACACACACATACAAATACAAACACACAGATACTCAGACACACACACACACAAATACAAACACACAGATACTCTCACACACACACAAATACAAACACACAGATACTCAGATACACACACACACAAATACAAACACACAGATACTGACACACACACAAATACAAACACACAGAGACTCTCACACACAAATACAAACACACAGATTCTCACTCACACACACAAATACAAACACACAGATTCTCACTCACACACACAAATACAAACACACAGATTCTCACTCACACACATAAATACAAACACACAGATACTCGCACACACAAATACAAACACACAGATACTCACACACACACAAATGCAAACACACAGATATTCACACAAACACACACACAACTACAAATACACAGATACTCTCTCTCACACACAAATATGCACACACAAACTCACACACAAATACAAATGCACAGATACTCACACACACATACAAATACAAACACACAGATACTCTCACACACAAATACAAACACACATACTCTCTCACACACGCAAATACAAACACACATGTACTCTCACACACACGCACAAATAAAAACACACAGATACTCACACACACACACAAATACAAACACACAGATACTCACACAAACACCACAAATACAAACACACACTTACTCACACACACACAAATACAAATACACAGATACACACACACACACAAATACAAACACATAGATATCCTCTCATACACACACAAATACAAACACACAGATACTCTCACACATACACACACATACAGACACTCTCACACACACACAAATACAAACACACAGATACTCTCACACACACACAAATACAAACACACAGATACTCAGACACACACACACAAATACAAACACACAGATACTCACACACACACAAATGCAAACACACAGATACTCTCTCACACACAAATACAAACACCCAGATACTCACACATACACACACACAAATACAAACACACAGATACTCACACACACACATATTCAAACACACAGATACTCTCACACACACACACAAATACAAACACACAGATACTCAGACAACACACAAATACAAACACACAGATACTCTCTAACACACACACAAATACAAACACACACATGCTCGCACAAACAAATACAAACACACAGATACACACACAGACACAAACACACAGATACTCACACACACACACACACAGTCAAATACAAACAAACATGTACTCACATACACACACATACAAACACACAGATACTCTCCCACGCACACACACACACACAACTACAAACACACAGATACGCACATACAAATACAAACTCACAGATATTCTCTCGCACACACACACACTAATACAAACACACAGATACTCTCACACACACGCTCACAAATAGAAACACACAGATACTCTCACACACATAAATACAAACACACAGATACTCGCACACACAAATACAAACACACAGATACTCACACATGCACAAATACAAACACACAGATATTCACACAAACACACACACAAATACAAACACACAGATACTCACACACACACATATTCAAACACACAGATACTCTCACACACACACACAAACACATACACACAGATACTCACACACACACACAAATACAAACACACATACTCACACACAAATACAAATGGACAGATACTCACACACACACACAAATACAAACACACAGAGACTCTCACACACAAATACAAACACACAGATATTCTCTCACACACACACAAATACAAACACACAGATACTCTCACACACACACAAATACAAACACACAGATACTCAGACACACACACACACAAATACAAACACACAGATACTGACACACACACAAATACAAACACACAGAGACTCTCACACACAAATATAAACACACAGATTCTCACTCACACACACAAATACAAACACACAGATTCTCACTCACACACACAAATACAAACACACAGATACTCGCACACACAAATACAAACACACAGATACTCACACACACACAAATGCAAACACACAGACACTCACACACGCACAAATACAAACACACAGATACTCTCTCTCACACACAAATATGCACACACAAACTCACACACAAATACAAATGCACAGATACTCACACACACAAATACAAACACACATACTCTCTCTCACACACGCAAATACAAACACACATGTACTCTCACACACACGCACAAATAAAAACACACAGATACTCACACACACACACAAATACAAACACACAGATACTCACACAAACACCACAAATACAAACACACACTTACTCACACACACAAATACAAATACACAGATACTGACACACACACAAATACAAACACACAGATATCCTCTCATACACACACAAATACAAACACACAGATACTCTCACACATACACACACATACAGAAACTCTCACACACACACAAATACAAACACACAGATACTCAGACACACACACACAAATACAAACACACAGATACTCACACACACACAAATACAAACACACAGATATTCACCCACACACACAAATGCAAACACACAGATACTCTCTCACACACAAATACAAACACCCAGATACTCACACATACACACACACAAATACAAACACACAGATACTCACACACACACATATTCAAACACACAGATACTCTCACACACACACACAAATACAAACACACAGATACTCAGACAACACACAAATACAAACACACAGATACTCACACACACACATATTCAAACACACAGAGACTCTCTCACACACACACAAATACAAACACACAGATATTGACACACACACAAATACAAACACACAGAGACTCTCACACACAAATACAAACTCACAGACACTCACTCACACACACAAATACAAACACACAGACATTCTCTGACACACACACAAATACAAACACACACATGCTCACACAAACAAATACAAACACACAGATACACACACAGACACAAACACACAGATACTCACACACACACACTCAAATACAAACAAACATGTACTCACATACACACACATACAAACACACAGATACTCTCCCACGCACACACACACACACAACTACAAACACACAGATACTCAGACACACACACACAAATACAAACACACAGATACTGACACACACACACAAATACAAACACACAGAGACTCTCACACACAAATACAAACTCACAGATACTCACTCACACACACAAATACAAATGCACAGATACTCACACACACACAAATACAAACACACAGATACTCTCTGACACACACACAAATACAAACACACACATGCTCACACAAACAAATACAAACACACAGATACACACACAGACACAAACACACAGATACTCACACACACACACTCAAATACAAACAAACATGTACTCACATACACACACATACAAACACACAGATACTCTCCCACGCGCACACACACACACAACTACAAACACACAGATACTCAGACACACACACACAAATACAAACACACACACAAATACAAACACACAGAGACTCTCACACACAAATACTAACTCACAGATACTCACTCACACACACAAATACAAATGCACAGATACTCTCACACACACACAAATACAAACACACAGATACTCTCTGACACACACACAAATACAAACACACACATGCTCACACAAACAAATACAAACACACAGACACAAACACACAGATATTCACACACACACACACTCAAATACAAACAAACATGTACTCACATACACACACATACAAACACACAGATACTCTCCCACGCACACACACACACAACTACAAACACACAGATACTCACACACACACAAATGCAGACACACAGATACGTGCACACACACACGCAAATACAGACACACAGATATTCACACACACACAAATACAAACACACAGATACTCACATACACACACACAAATACAAACACACAGATACTCACACACACACATATTCAAACACACAGATACTCTCACACACACAAATACAAACACACAGAACTCACACACACACACAAATACAAACACACAGATACTGACACACACACAAATACAAACACACAGAGACACTCTCACACACACACACAAATACAAACACACAGATACTCACTCACACACACATATTCAACACACAGATACTCACACACACACACAAATTCAAACACATAGATACTCAGACACACACACACAAATATAAACACACAGATATTGACACACACACAAATACAAACACACAGAGACTCTCACACACAAATACAAACTCACAGATACTCACTCACACACACAAATACAAACACACAGACATTCTCTGACACACACACAAATACAAACACACACATGCTCACACAAACAAATACAAACACACAGATACACACACAGACACAAACACACAGATACTCACACACACACACTCAAATACAAACAAACATGTACTCACATACACACACATACAAACACACAGATACTCACCCACGCACACACACACACAACTACAAACACACAGATACTCAGACACACACACACAAATACTGACACACACACAAATACAAACACACAGAGACTCTCACACACAAATACAAACTCACAGATACTCACTCACACACACAAATACAAATGCACAGATACTCACACACACACAAATACAAACACACAGATACTCTCTGACACACACACAAATACAAACACACACATGCTCACACAAACAAATACAAACACACAGACACAAACACACAGATATTCACACACACACACACTCAAATACAAACAAACATGTACTCACATACACACACATACAAACACACAGATACTCTCCCACGCACACACACACACAACTACAAACACACAGATACTCACACACACACAAATGCAGACACACAGATACGTGCACACACACACACAAATACAGACACACAGATATTCACACACACACAAATACAAACACACAGATACTCACATACACACACACAAATACAAACACAGAGATACTCACACACACACACACAAATTCAAACACATAGATACTCAGACACACACACACAAATATAAACACACAGATACTGACACACACACAAATACAAACACACAGAGACTCTCACACACACACAAATACAAACACACATACTCACACACAAATACAAATGCACAGATACTCACACACACATACAAATACAAACACACAGATACTCTCACACACACACAAATACAAACACACAGATACTCTCTCACACACACAAATACAAACACACATACTCACACACACATACAGATGCCCAGATACTCACACACACATACAAATACAAACACACAGATACTCTCACACACACACAAATACAAACACACATACTCTCTCTCACACACGCAAATACAAACACACATGTACTCGCACACACGCACAAATAAAAACACACAGATACTCACACACACACAAATACAAACACACAGATACTCACACAAACACCACAAATACCAACACACACTTACACACACACAAGTCCAAATACACAGATACTCAGACAACACACAAATACAAACACACAGATACTCTCTAACACACACACAAATACAAACACACACATGCTCGCACAAACAAATACAAACACACAGATACACACACAGACACAAACACACAGATACTCACACACACACACACAGTCAAATACAAACAAACATGTACTCACATACACACACATACAAACACACAGATACTCTCCCACGCACACACACACACACACAACTACAAACACACAGATACGCACACACAAATACAAACTCACAGATATTCTCTCGCACACACACACACTAATACAAACACACAGATACTTTCACACACACGCTCACAAATAGAAACACACAGATACTCTCACACAGATAAATACAAACACACAGATACTCGCACACACAAATACAAACACACAGATACTCACACATGCACAAATACAAACACACAGATATTCACACAAACACACACACAACTACAAATACACAGATACTCACACACACACACAAAGCAAACACACAGATACTCACACAAACACACACACAACTACAATCACACAGATACTCACACACACACAAATGCAAACACACAGATATGCGCACACACACACAAATACAGACACACAGATATTCACACACACACAAATACAAACACACAGATACTCACATACACACACACAAATACAAACACACAGATACTCACACACACACATATTCAAACACACAGATACTCTCACACACACACACAAATACATACACACAGATACTCACACACACACACAAATACAAACACACAGATACTGACACACACACAAATACAAACACACAGAGACTCCTTCACACACACACACAAATACAAACACAAAGATACTCACACACACACATATTCAACACACAGATACTCTCACACACACACAAATTCAAACACACAGAGACTCTCACAGACAAACACAAACACACAGATACTCACACACACACAAATACAAACACACATACTCACACACAAATACAAATGGACAGATACTCACACACACATACAAATACAAACACACAGATACTCAGACACACACACACACAAATACAAACACACAGATACTGACACACACACAAATACAAACACACAGATACTCTCACACACACACAAATACAAACACACAGATACTCTCACACACACACAAATACAAACACACAGATACTGACACACACACAAATACAAACACACAGAGACTCTCACACACAAATACAAACACACAGATTCTCACTCACACACACAAATACAAACACACAGATTCTCACTCACACACACAAATGCAAACACACATAAATACAAACACACAGATACTCGTACACACAAATACAAACACACAGATGCTCACACACACACAAATGCAAACACACAGACACTCACACACGCACAAATACAAACAGACAGATACTCTCTCTCACACACAAATATGCACACACAAACTCACACACAAATACAAATGCACAGATACTCACACACACATACAAATACAAACACACAGATACTCTCACACACAAATACAAACACACATACTCTCTCTCACACACGCAAATACAAACACACATGTACTCTCACACACACGCACAAATAAAAACACACAGATACTCACACACACACACAAATACAAACACACAGATACTCACACAAACACCACAAATACAAACACACACTTACTCACACACACACAAATACAAATACACAGATACTGACACACACACAAATACAAACACACAGATATCCTCTCATACACACACAAATACAAACACACAGATACTCTCACACATACACACACATACAGACACTCTCACACACACACAAATACAAACACACAGATACTCTCACACACACACAAATACAAACACACAGATACTCACACACACACAAATACAAACACACAGATATTCACCCACACACACAAATGCAAACACACAGATACTCTCTCACACACAAATACAAACACCCAGATACTCACACATACACACACACAAATACAAACACACAGATACTCACACACACACATATTCAAACACACAGAGACTCTCTCACACACACACAAATACAAACACACAGATATTGACACACACACAAATACAAACACACAGAGACTCTCACACACAAATACAAACTCACAGATACTCACTCACACACACAAATACAAACACACAGACATTCTCTGACACACACACAAATACAAACACACACATGCTCACACAAACAAATACAAACACACAGATACACACACAGACACAAACACACAGATACTCACACACACACACTCAAATACAAACAAACATGTACTCACATACACACACATACAAACACACAGATACTCTCCACGCACACAAACACACAACTACAAACACACAGATACTCAGACACACACACACAAATACAAACACACAGATACTCTCACACACACACAAATACAAACACACAGATACTGACACACACACAAATACAAACACACAGAGACTCTCACACACAAATACAAACACACAGATTCTCACTCACACACACAAATACAAACACACAGATTCTCACTCACACACACAAATACAAACACACATAAATACAAACACACAGATACTCGTACACACAAATACAAACACACAGATACTCACACACACACAAATGCAAACACACAGACACTCACACACGCACAAATACAAACACACAGATACTCTCTCTCACACACAAATATGCACACACAAACTCACACACAAATACAAATGCACAGATACTCACACACACATACAAATACAAACACACAGATACTCTCACACACAAATACAAACACACATACTCTCTCTCACACACGCAAATACAAACACACATGTACTCTCACACACACGCACAAATAAAAACACACAGATACTCACACACACACACAAATACAAACACACAGATACTCACACAAACACCACAAATACAAACACACACTTACTCACACACACACAAATACAAATACACAGATACTGACACACACACAAATACAAACACACAGATATCCTCTCATACACACACAAATACAAACACACAGATACTCTCACACATACACACACATACAGACACTCTCACACACACACAAATACAAACACACAGATACTCTCACACACACACAAATACAAACACACAGATACTCAGACACACACACACAAATACAAACACACAGATACTCACACACACACAAATACAAACACCCAGATACTCTCACACACACACACAAATACAAACACACAGATACTCACACACACACATATTCAAACACACAGAGACTCTCTCACACACACACAAATACAAACACACAGATATTGACACACACACAAATACAAACACACAGAGACTCTCACACACAAATACAAACTCACAGATACTCACTCACACACACAAATACAAACACACACATGCTCACACAAACAAATACAAACACACAGATACACACACAGACACAAACACACACACACAGACACAAACACACAGATACTCACACACACACACTCAAATACAAACAAACATGTACTCACATACACACACATACAAACACACAGATACTCTCTCACGCACACACACACACAACTACAAACACACAGATACTCAGACACACACACACAAATACAAACACACAGATATTCACCCACACACACAAATGCAAACACACAGATACTCTCTCACACACAAATACAAACACCCAGATACTCACACATACACACACACAAATACAAACACACAGATACTCACACACACACATATTCAAACACACAGATACTCTCACACACACACACAAATACAAACACACAGATACTCTCACACACACACAAATACAAACACACAGATACTCACACACACACATATTCAAACACACAGAGACTCTCTCACACACACACAAATACAAACACACAGATATTGACACACACACAAATACAAACACACAGACATTCTCTGACACACACACAAATACAAACACACACATGCTCACACAAACAAATACAAACACACAGATACACACACAGACACAAACACACAGATACTCACACACACACACTCAAATACAAACAAACATGTACTCACATACACACACATACAAACACACAGATACTCTCCCACGCACACACACACACACAACTACAAACACACAGATACTCAGACACACACACACAAATACAAACACACAGATACTGACACACACACACAAATACAAACTCACAGATACTCACACACACACAAATACAAACACACAGACATTCTCTGACACACACACAAATACAAACACACACATGCTCACACAAACAAATACAAACACACAGACACAAACACACAGATATTCACACACACACACACTCAAATACAAACAAACATGTACTCACATACACACACATACAAACACACAGATACTCTCCCACGCACACACACACACAACTACAAACACACAGATACTCACACACACACAAATGCAGACACACAGATACGTGCACACACACACGCAAATACAGACACACAGATATTCACACACACACAAATACAAACACACAGATACTCACATACACACACACAAATACAAACACACAGATACTCACACACACACAAATACAAACACACAGATACTCTCACACACACAAATACAAACACACAGAACTCACACACACACACAAATACAAACACACAGATACTCACACACACACATATTCAAACACACAGATACTCTCACACACACAAATACAAACACACAGAACTCACACACACACACAAATACAAACACACAGATACTGACACACACACAAATACAAACACACAGAGACACTCTCACACACACACACAAATACAAACACACAGATACTCACACACACACATATTCAACACACAGATACTCACACACACACACAAATACAAACACATAGATACTCAGACACACACACAAATATAAACACACAGATATTGACACACACACAAATACAAACACACAGAGACTCTCACACACAAATACAAACTCACAGATACTCACTCACACACACAAATACAAACACACAGACATTCTCTGACACACACACAAATACAAACACACACATGCTCACACAAACAAATACAAACACACAGATACACACACAGACACAAACACACAGATACTCACACACACACACTCAAATACAAACAAACATGTACTCACATACACACACATACAAACACACAGATACTCTCCCACGCACACACACACACAACTACAAACACACAGATACTCAGACACACACACACAAATACTGACACACACACAAATACAAACACACAGAGACTCTCACACACAAATACAAACTCACAGATACTCACTCACACACACAAATACAAATGCACAGATACTCACACACACACAAATACAAACACACAGATACTCTCTGACACACACACAAATACAAACACACACATGCTCACACAAACAAATACAAACACACAGATACACACACAGACACAAACACACAGATACTCACACACACACTCAAATACAAACAAACATGTACTCACATACACACACATACAAACACACAGATACTCTCCCACGCGCACACACACACACAACTACAAACACACAGATACTCAGACACACACACACAAATACAAACACACACACAAATACAAACACACAGAGACTCTCACACACAAATACTAACTCACAGATACTCACTCACACACACAAATACAAATGCACAGATACTCTCTGACACACACACAAATACAAACACACACATGCTCACACAAACAAATACAAACACACAGACACAAACACACAGATATTCACACACACACACACTCAAATACAAACAAACATGTACTCACATACACACACATACAAACACACAGATACTCTCCCACGCACACACACACACAACTACAAACACACAGATACTCACACACACACAAATGCAGACACACAGATACGTGCACACACACACAAATACAGACACACAGATATTCACACACACACAAATACAAACACACAGATACTCACATACACACACACAAATACAGACACACAGATACTCACACACACACACAAATATAAACACACAGATACTGACACACACACAAATACAAACACACAGAGACTCTCACACACAAATACAAACACACAGATACTCACTCACACACACAAACACACAGATACTCACTCACACACTCAAATACAAACACACATACTCACACACACATACAAATACAAACACACAGATACTCTCACACACACACAAATACAAACACACAGATACTCAGACACACACACACAAATACAAACACACAGATACTGACACACACACAAATACAAACACACAGAGACTCTCACACACACACAAATACAAACACACATACTCACACACAAATACAAATGCACAGATACTCACACACACATACAAATACAAACACACAGATACTCTCACACACACACAAATACAAACACACAGATACTCTCTCACACACACAAATACAAACACACATACTCACACACACATACAGATGCCCAGATACTCACACACACATACAAATACAAACACACAGATACTCTCACACACACACAAATACAAACACACATACTCTCTCTCACACACGCAAATACAAACACACATGTACTCGCACACACGCACAAATAAAAACACACAGATACTCACACACACACAAATACAAACACACAGATACTCACACAAACACCACAAATACCAACACACACTTACACACACACAAGTCCAAATACACAGATACTCAGACAACACACAAATACAAACACACAGATACTCTCTAACACACACACAAATACAAACACACACATGCTCGCACAAACAAATACAAACACACAGATACACACACAGACACAAACACACAGATACTCACACACACACACACAGTCAAATACAAACAAACATGTACTCACATACACACACATACAAACACACAGATACTCTCCCACGCACACACACACACACACACACAACTACAAACACACAGATACGCACACACAAATACAAACTCACAGATATTCTCTCGCACACACACACACTAATACAAACACACAGATACTCTCACACACACGCTCACAAATAGAAACACACAGATACTCTCACACACATAAATACAAACACACAGATACTCGCACACACAAATACAAACACACAGATACTCACACATGCACAAATACAAACACACAGATATTCACACAAACACACACACAACTACAAATACACAGATACTCACACACACACACAAAGCAAACACACAGATACTCACACAAACACACACACAACTACAATCACACAGATACTCACACACACACAAATGCAAACACACAGATATGCGCACACACACACAAATACAGACACACAGATATTCACACACACACAAATACAAACACACAGATACTCACATACACACACACAAATACAAACACACAGATACTCACACACACACATATTCAAACACACAGATACTCTCACACACACACAAATACATACACACAGATACTCACACACACACACAAATACAAACACACAGATACTGACACACACACAAATACAAACACACAGAGACTCCTTCACACACACACACAAATACAAACACAAAGATACTCACACACACACATATTCAACACACAGATACTGACACACACACACAAATTCAAACACACAGAGACTCTCACACACAAACACAAACACACAGATACTCACACACACACAAATACAAACACACATACTCACACACAAATACAAATGGACAGATACTCACACACACATACAAATACAAACACACAGATACTCAGACACACACACACACAAATACAAACACACAGATACTCATACACACACACACACAAATACAAACACACAGATACTGACACACACACAAATACAAACACACAGAGACTCTCACACACAAATACAAACACACAGATTCTCACTCACACACACAAATACAAACACACAGATTCTCACTCACACACACAAATACAAACACACATAAATACAAACACACAGATACTCGCACACACAAATACAAACACACAGATACTCACACACACACAAATGCAAACACACAGACACTCAC
Source organism: Chiloscyllium plagiosum (assembly GCF_037043375.1). Taxonomy (NCBI): domain Eukaryota; kingdom Metazoa; phylum Chordata; class Chondrichthyes; order Orectolobiformes; family Hemiscylliidae; genus Chiloscyllium; species Chiloscyllium plagiosum. The sequence goes on along the minus strand of NW_028270162.1, from coordinate 11,704,181 downwards.
ACACGCACAAATACAAACACACAGATACTCTCACACATACACACACATACAGACACTCTCACACACACACAAATACAAACACACAGATACTCTCACACACACACAAATACAAACACACAGATACTCAGACACACACACACAAATACAAACACACAGATACTCACACACACACAAATACAAACACACAGATATTCACCCACACACACAAATGCAAACACACAGATACTCTCTCACACACAAATACAAACACCCAGATACTCACACATACACACACACAAATACAAACACACAGATACTCACACACACACATATTCAAACACACAGATACTCTCACACACACACACAAATACAAACACACAGATACTCAGACAACACACAAATACAAACACACAGATACTCACACACACACATATTCAAACACACAGAGACTCTCTCACACACACACAAATACAAACACACAGATATTGACACACACACAAATACAAACACACAGAGACTCTCACACACAAATACAAACTCACAGATACTCACTCACACACACAAATACAAACACACAGACATTCTCTGACACACACACAAATACAAACACACACATGCTCACACAAACAAATACAAACACACAGATACACACACAGACACAAACACACAGATACTCACACACACACACTCAAATACAAACAAACATGTACTCACATACACACACATACAAACACACAGATACTCTCCCACGCACACACACACACACAACTACAAACACACAGATACTCAGACACACACACACAAATACAAACACACAGATACTGACACACACACACAAATACAAACACACAGAGACTCTCACACACAAATACAAACTCACAGATACTCACTCACACACACAAATACAAATGCACAGATACTCACACACACACAAATACAAACACACAGACATTCTCTGACACACACACAAATACAAACACACACATGCTCACACAAACAAATACAAACACACAGATACGTGCACACACAAATACAAACACACAGACATTCTCTGACACACACACAAATACAAACACACACATGCTCACACAAACAAATACAAACACACAGATACGTGCACACACACACACAAATACAGACACACAGATATTCACACACACACAAATACAAACACACAGATACTCACATACACACACACAAATACAAACACACAGATACTCACACACACACATATTCAAACACACAGATACTCTCACACACACAAATACAAACACACAGAACTCACACACACACACACAAATACAAACACACAGATACTGACACACACACAAATACAAACACACAGAGACACTCACACACACACACAAATACAAACACACAGATACTCACACACACATATTCAACACACAGATACTCACACACACACACAAATTCAAACACATAGATACTCAGACACACACACACAAATATAAACACACAGATACTGACACACACACAAATACAAACACACAGAGACTCTCACACACAAATACAAACTCACAGATACTCACTCACACACACAAATACAAACACACAGACATTCTCTGACACACACACAAATACAAACACACACATGCTCACACAAACAAATACAAACACACAGATACACACACAGACACACTCAAATACAAACAAACATGTACTCACATACACACACATACAAACACACAGATACTCTCCCACGCGCACACACACACACAACTACAAACACACAGATACTCAGACACACACACACAAATACAAACACACACACAAATACAAACACACAGAGACTCTCACACACAAATACTAACTCACAGATACTCACTCACACACACAAATACAAATGCACAGATACTCTCACACACACACAAATACAAACACACAGATACTCTCTGACACACACACAAATACAAACACACACATGCTCACACAAACAAATACAAACACACAGACACAAACACACAGATATTCACACACACACACACTCAAATACAAACAAACATGTACTCACATACACACACATACAAACACACAGATACTCACGCACACACACACACAACTACAAACACACAGATACTCACACACACACAAATGCAGACACACAGATACATGCACACACACACAAATACAGACACACAGATATTCACACACACACAAATACAAACACACAGATACTCACATACACACACACACAAATACAAACACAGAGATACTCACACACACACACAAATTCAAACACATAGATACTCAGACACACACACACAAATATAAACACACAGATACTGACACACACACAAATACAAACACACAGAGACTCTCACACACAAATACAAACACACAGATACTCACTCACACACACAAACACAAACACACAGATACTCACTCACACACACAAATACAAACACACATACTCACACACACATACAAATACAAACACACAGATACTCTCACACACACACAAATACAAACACACAGATACTGACACACACACAAATACAAACACACAGATACTGACACACAAATACAAACACACAGATACTCAGACACACACACACAAATACAAACACACAGATACTGACACACACACAAATACAAACACACAGATACTCTCACACACACACACAAATACAAACACACAAATACAAATGCACAGATACTCACACACACATACAAATACAAACACACAGATACTCTCACACACACACAAATACAAATACACAGATACTGACACACACACAAATACAAACACACAGATATCCTCTCATACACACACAAATACAAACACACAGATACTCTCACACATACACAAATACAAACACACAGATACTCAGACACACACACACAAATACAAACACACAGATACTGACACACACACAAATACAAACACACAGAGACTCACACACACACAAATACAAACACACAAATACAAATGCACAGATACTCACACACACATACAAATACAAACACACAGATACTCTCACACACACACAAATACAAACACACAGATACTCTCTCACACACACAAATACAAACACACATACTCACACACACATACAGATGCCCAGATACTCAAATACACATACAAATACAAACACACAGATACTCTCACACACACACAAATACAAACACACATACTCTCTCTCACATAGGCAAATACAAACACACATGTACTCGCACACACGCACAAATAAAAACACACAGATACTCACACACACACAAATACAAACACACAGATACTCACACAAACACCACAAATACCAACACACACTTACACACACACAAATACAAATACACAGATACTGACACACACACAAATACAAACACACAGAGACTCTCACACACACACAAATACAAACACACAGATACTCTCACGCACACACACACAAATACAAACACACAGATACTGACACACACACAAATACAAACACACAGATACTCACACAAACACCACAAATACCAACACACACTTACACACACACAAATACAAATACACAGATACTGACACACACACAAATACAAACACACAGATATTCTCTCACACACACACAAATACAAACACACAGATACTGACACACACACAAATATAAACACACAGATACTCTAACACACACACAAATACAAACACACAGATACTCAGACACACACACACACACAAATACAAACACACAGAGACTCTCACACACAAATACAAACACACAGATTCTCACTCACACACACAAATACAAACACACAGATTCTCACTCACACACACAAATACAAACACACATAAATACAAACACACAGATACTCGCACACACAAATACAAACACACAGATACTCACACACACACAAATGCAAACACACAGACACTCACACACGCACAAATACAAACACACAGATACTCTCTCTCACACACAAATATGCACACACAAACTCACACACAAATACAAATGCACAGATACTCACACACACATACAAATACAAACACACAGATACTCTCACACACAAATACAAACACACATACTCTCTCTCACACACGCAAATACAAACACACATGTACTCTCACACACACGCACAAATAAAAACACACAGATACTCACACACACACACAAATACAAACACACAGATACTCACACAAACACCACAAATACAAACACACACTTACTCACACACACACAAATACAAATACACAGATACTGACACACACACAAATACAAACACACAGATATCCTCTCATACACACACAAATACAAACACACAGATACTCTCACACATACACAAATACAAACACACAGATACTCAGACACACACACACAAATACAAACACACAGATACTCAAACACACACAAATACAAACAGACAGATATTCACCCACACACACAAATGCAAACACACAGATACTCACACACACACATATTCAAACACACAGATACTCTCACACACACATATTCAAACACACAGATACTCTCACACACACACACAAATACAAACACACAGATACTCAGACAACCCACAAATACAAACACACAGATACTCACACACACACATATTCAAACACACAGACTCTCTCACACACACACAAATACAAACACACAGATATTGACACACACACAAATACAAACACACAGAGACTCTCACACACAAATACAAACTCACAGATACTCACTCACACACACAAATACAAATGCACAGATACTCACACACACACAAATACAAACACACAGATACTCTCTGACACACACACAAATACAAACACACACATGCTCACACAAACAAATACAAACACACAGATACACACACAGACACAAACACACAGATACTCACACACACACACTCAAATACAAACAAACATGTACTCACATACACACACATACAAACACACAGATACTCTCCCACGCGCACACACACACACAACTACAAACACACAGATACTCAGACACACACACACAAATACAAACACACACACAAATACAAACACACAGATACTCAGACACAGACACACAAATACAAACACACACACAAATACAAACACACAGAGACTCTCACACACAAATACTAACTCACATATACTCACTCACACACACAAATACAAATGCACAGATACTCTCACACACACACAAATACAAACACACAGATACTCTCTGACACACACACAAATACAAACACACACATGCTCACACAAACAAATACAAACACACAGACACAAACACACAGATATTCACACACACACACACTCAAATACAAACAAACATGTACTCACATACACACACATACAAACACACAGATACTCTCCCACGCACACACACACACACACAACTACAAACACACAGATACTCAGACACACACACACAAATACAAACACACAGATACTGACACACACACAAATACAAACACACAGATACTCTCACACACAAATACAAACTCACAGATACTCACTCACACACACAAATACAAATGCACAGATACTCACACACACACACAAATACAAACACACAGATACTCTCTGACACACACACAAATACAAACACACACATGCTCACACAAACAAATACAAACACACAGATACACACACAGACACAAACACACAGATACTCACTCACACACACTCAAATACAAACAAACATGTACTCACATACACACACATACAAACACACAGATACTCTCCCACGCGCACACACACACACAACTACAAACACACAGATACTCAGACACACACACACAAATACAAACACACAGAGACTCTCACACACAAATACAAACTCACAGATACTCACTCACACACACAAATACAAATGCACAGATACTCTCTGACACACACACAAATACAAACACACACATGCTCACACAAACAAATACAAACACACAGACACAAACACACAGATATTCACACACACACACACACTCAAATACAAACAAACATGTACTCACATACACACACATACAAACACACAGATACTCTCCCACGCACACACACACACACACACAACTACAAACACACAGATACTCACACACACAAATGCAGACACACAGATACGTGCACACACACACAAATACAGACACACAGATATTCACACACACACAAATACAAACACACAGATACTCACATACACACACACAAATACAAACACACAGATACTCACACACACACATATTCAAACACACAGATACTCTCACACACACACAAATACAAACACACAGATACTCACACACACACACAAATACAAACACACAGATACTGACACACACACAAATACAAACACACAGAGACACTCTCACACACACACACAAATACAAACACACAGATACTCACACACACACATATTCAACACACAGATACTCTCACACACACACAAATTCAAACACATAGATACTCAGACACACACACACAAATATAAACACACAGATACTGACACACACACAAATACAAACACACAGAGACTCTCACACACAAATACAAACACACAGATACTCTCTCACACACACAAACACAAACACACAGATACTCACTCACACACACAAATACAAACACACATACTCACACACACATACAAATACAAACACACAGATACTCTCACACACACACAAATACTAACACACAGATACTCAGACACACACACACAAATACAAACACACAGATACTGACACACACACAAATACAAACACACAGAGACTCTCACACACACACAAATACAAACACACATACTCACACACAAATACAAATGCATAGATACTCACACACACATACAAATACAAACACACAGATACTCTCACACACACACAAATACAAACACACAGATACTCTCTCACACACACAAATACAAACACACATACTCACACACACATACAGATGCACAGATACTCACTCACACACACAAATACAAACACACAGACATTCTCTGACACACACACAAATACAAACACACACATGCTCACACAAACAAATACAAACACACAGATACACACACAGACACAAACACACAGATACTCACACACACACACTCAAATACAAACAAACATGTACTCACATACACACACATACAAACACACAGATACTCTCCCACGCACACACACACACACACAACTACAAACACACAGATACTCAGACACACACACACAAATACAAACACACAGATACTGACACACACACAAATACAAACTCACAGATACTCACACACACACAAATACAAATGCACAGATACTCACACACACACAAATACAAACACACAGATACTCTCTGACACACACACAAATACAAACACACACATGCTCACACAAACAAATACAAACACACAGATACACACACAGACACAAACACACAGATACTCACACACACACACTCAAATACAAACAAACATGTACTCACATACACACACATACAAACACACAGATACTCTCCCACGCGCACACACACACACAAATGCACAGATACTCACACACACACAAATACAAACACACAGATACTCTCTGACACACACACAAATACAAACACACACATGCTCACACAAACAAATACAAACACACAGATACACACACAGACACAAACACACAGATACTCACACACACACACTCAAATACAAACAAACATGTACTCACATACACACACATACAAACACACAGATACTCTCCCACGCGCACACACACACACAAATACAAACACACAGAGACTCTCACACACAAATACAAACTCACAGATACTCACTCACACACACAAATACAAATGCACAGATACTCACACACACACAAATACAAACACACAGATACTCAGACACACACACACAAATACAAACACACACACAAATACAAACACACAGAGACTCTCACACACAAATACTAACTCACAGATACTCACTCACACACACAAATACAAATGCACAGATACTCTCACACACACACAAATACAAACACACAGATACTCTCTGACACACACACAAATACAAACACACACATGCTCACACAAACAAATACAAACACACAGACACAAACACAGATATTCACACACACACACACACTCAAATACAAACAAACATGTACTCACATGCACACACATACAAACACACAGATACTCTCCCACGCACACACACACACACACAACTACAAACACACAGATACTCACACACACACAAATGCAGACACACAGATACGTGCACACACACACAAATACAGACACACAGATATTCACACACACACAAATACAAACACACAGATACTCACATACACACACACAAATACAAACACACAGATACTCACACACACACATATTCAAACACACAGATACTCTCACACAAACACACAAATACAAACACACAGATACTCACACACACACACAAATACAAACACACAGATACTGACACACACACAAATACAAACACACAGAGACACTCTCACACACACACACAAATACAAACACACAGATACTCACACACACACATATTCAACACACAGATACTCTCACACACACACAAATTCAAACACATAGATACTCACACACACACACAAATATAAACACACAGATACTGACACACACACAAATACAAACACACAGATACTGACACACACACAAATACAAACACACAGAGACTCTCACACACAAATACAAACACACAGATACTCACTCACACACACAAACACAAACACACAGATACTCACTCACACACACATATACAAACACACATACTCACACACACATACAAATACAAACACACAGATACTCTCACACACACACAAATACAAACACACAGATACTCAGACACACACACACACAAATACAAACACACAGATACTCTCACACACACACAAATTCAAACACACAGATACTCAGACACACACACACAAATACAAACACACAGATACTGACACACACACAAATACAAACACACAGAGACTCTCACACACACACAAATACAAACACACATACTCACACACAAATACAAATGCACAGATACTCACACACACATACAAATACAAACACACAGATACTCTCACACACACACAAATACAAACACACAGATACTCTCTCACACACACAAATACAAACACACATACTCACACACACATACAGATGCACAGATACTCACTCACACACACAAATACAAACACACAGACATTCTCTGACACACACACAAATACAAACACACACATGCTCACACAAACAAATACAAACACACAGATACACACACAGACACAAACACACAGATACTCACACACACACACTCAAATACAAACAAACATGTACTCACATACACACACATACAAACACACAGATACTCTCCCACGCACACACACACACACAACTACAAACACACAGATACTCAGACACACACACACAAATACAAACACACAGATACTGACACACACACAAATACAAACAAACAGAGACTCTCACACACAAATAGAAACTCACAGATACTCACTCACACACACAAATACAAATGCACAGATACTCACACACACACAAATACAAACACACAGATACTCTCTGACACACACACAAATACAAACACACACATGCTCACACAAACAAATACAAACACACAGATACACACACAGACACAAACACACAGATACTCACACACACACACTCAAATACAAACAAACATGTACTCACATACACACACATACAAACACACAGATACTCTCCCACGCGCACACACACACAACTACAAACACACAGATACTCAGACACACACACACAAATACAAACACACACACAAATACAAACACACAGAGACTCTCACACACACACAAATACAAACACACATACTCTCTCTCACACACGCAAATACAAACACACATGTACTCTCACACACGCACAAATAAAAACACACAGATACTCACACACACACAAATACAAACACACAGATACTCACACAAACACCACAAATACCAACACACACTTACACACACACAAATACAAATACACAGATACTGACACACACACAAATACAAACACAGAGACTCTCACACACAAATACAAACACACAGATATTCTCTCACACACACACAAATACAAACACACAGATACTCTCACACACACACACACAAATACAAACACACAGATACTCAGACAACACACAAATACAAACACACAGAAACTGACACACACACAAATACAAACACACACAGACTCTCTCACACATACACACAAATACAAACACACAGATACTCACACACACACATATTCAAACACACAGATACTCTCACACACACACAAATACAGACACACAGATACTCAGACACACACACACAAATACAAACACACAGATACTGACACACACACAAATACAAACACACAGAGACTCTCACACACAAATACAAACTCACAGATACTCACTCACACACACAAACACAAACACACAGATACTCACTCACACACACAAATACAAAATCACATACTCACACACACATACAAATACAAACACACAGATACTCTCTCACACACACAAATACAAACACACAGATACTCAGACACACACACACAAATACAAACACACAGATACTGACACACACACAAATACAAACACACAGATAATCTCTCACACGCACAAATGCAAACACACAGATACACACACACAAATACAAACACACAGACACTCACACACACATAAATACAAACACACAGATACTTTCACACACGCACAAATACAAACACACAGATACGCACACACACACACCAATACAACGATACGTAGTCTCACACACACACAAATACAGACACACAGATACTCAGACACACACACACAAATACAAACACACAGATAATCTCTCACACGCACGAATACAAACACACAGACACTCACACACACACAAATACACACAGATACACTCTCACACACACAAATACAAACACACAGTTACTCACACACACACACAAATACAAACACACAGATTCTCTCTCACACACAAATACAAACACACAGATTCTCTCTCACACACACATACAAACGCACAGATACTCACACACACACAAATACAATCACACAGATACTCTCACACACATACACATACAGACACACACAAATACACATAAACAAATACAAACACACAGATACTTTCTCACACACCACACACACAAATACAGTCACACAAATACTCACATACACACACAAATACAAACACACAGATAATCTCTCACATGCACAAATACAAACACACAGATACACACACACAAACACAAACACACAGATACTCACACACACACAAATACAAACACACAGATACTCTCAGACACTCACACACAAATATAAACACACAGATACACACACACACACACAAATACAAACACACAGATACTCTCTCACACACACAAATACAAACAAACATGTACTCACACACACACACAAATACAAACACACAGATACTCACACACACACAAATACAAACACACAGGTACTCAAACACACATACAAACACACAGATACTCACACACACAAAGACAAACACACAGATAATCTCTCACACGCACAAATGCAAACACACAGATACACACACACAAATACAAACACACAGACACTCACACACACATAAATACAAACACACAGATACTTTCACACACGCACAAATACAAACACACAGATACGCACACACACACACCAATACAACGATACGTAGTCTCACACACACACAAATACAGACACACAGATACTCAGACACACACACACAAATACAAACACACAGATAATCTCTCACACGCACGAATACAAACACACAGACACTCACACACACACAAATACACACAGATACACTCTCACACACACAAATACAAACACACAGTTACTCACACACACACACAAATACAAACACACAGATTCTCTCTCACACACACATACAAACGCACAGATACTCACACACACACAAATACAATCACACAGATACTCTCACACACACACACATACACACACACAAATACACATAAACAAATACAAACACACAGATACTTTCTCAAACACCACACAAACAAATACAGTCACACAAATACTCACATACACACACAAATACAAACACACAGATAATCTCTCACATGCACAAATACAAACACACAGATACACACACACAAACACAAACACACAGATACTCACACACACACAAATACAAACACACAGATACTCTCAGACACTCACACACAAATATAAACACACAGATACACACACACACACACAAATACAAACACACAGAGACTCTCTCACACACACAAATACAAACAAACATGTACTCACACACACACACAAATACAAACACACAGATACTCACACACACACAAATACAAACACACAGGTACTCAAACACACATACAAACACACAGATACTCACACACACAAAGACAAACACACAGATACTCTCATATGCACACACATACAAACACACAGATACACACACATACATACAAACACACAGACACTCTCTCTCACACACACACAAATACAAACGCACAGATACTCACATACACACATATACAAACACACAGATACTCTCCCACACACGCACACACAAATACAAACACACAGATACTCACACACTCACAAATACAAACACACAGATACTCTCACACACACAAATGCAAACACACAGATAGTCACACACAAACGCTCACAATTAGAAACACATAGATACTCTCACACGCACAAATACAAACACACAGATACTCACACACACAAATACAAACACAGATACTCTCACACACACACAAATACAAACACACAGATACTCTCACACACAAATACAAACACACTCTCACACACACACAAATACAAACACACAGATACTCTCACACACACACAAATACAAACACACTCTCACACACACCCACACAAATACAAACACACAGAAACTTACACACACAAATACAAACACACAGATACTCACACACGCACAAATACAAACACACAGATATTCACACAAACACACACACAACTACAAATACACAGATACTCACACACACACAAATGCAAACACACAGATACTCTCTCTCTCACACACACACAAATACAAACACACAGATACTCTCTCACACACACACATTCAAACACACAGATACACTCACACACACATATACAAACACACAGATACTCAGACACACACACAAATACAAACTCACAGATACTGACACACACGAATACAAACACTCAGATACTCTCACACACACACAAATACAAACACACAAATACTCTCTCTCACACACACAAATACAAACACACAGATTCTCTGTCACACACACATACAAACGCACAGATACTCACACACACTAATACAATCACACAGATACTCTCACACACATACACATACAAACACACATACACACACTAATACAAACACACAGATACTCTCTCACACACAGACACAAATATAAACACACAGATACTCACATACACACACACTCACATACACACACATACAAACACACAGATACTCTCTCTCACACACAAATACAAACACACAGATACTCTCTCACATACATACAAATACAAACACACAGATACTCACATACTCACAAATACAAACACACATATACTCTCACACATACACACACACAAATACAAACACACAGATACTCTCACACACGCACAAATACAACAACACGTACTCTCACACACACACACAAATACAAACACACAGATACTCACACACACATGCACAAATACAAACACACAGATACAAACACACACACACAAATACAAACAAACAGATACTCACACACACATTAATACAAACACACACGTACTCTCACACACACACACAAATACAAACACACAGATACTCTCTAACACACACAAATACAAACACACACATGCTCGCACAAACAAATACAAACACACAGATACACACACAGACACAAACACACAGATACTCACACACACACACACAGTCAAATACAAACAAACATGTACTCACATACACACACAGACACAAACACACAGATACTCTCCCACGCACACACACACACACACAACTACAAACACACAGATACGCACACACAAATACAAACTCACAGATATTCTCTCGCACACACACACACTAATACAAACACACAGATACTCTCACACACACGCTCACAAATAGAAACACACAGATACTCTCACACACATAAATACAAATACACAGATACTCGCACACACAAATACAAACACACAGATACTCACACATGCACAAATACAAACACACAGATATTCACACAAACACACACACAACTACAAATACACAGATACTCACACACACACACAAAGCAAACACACAGATACTCACACAAACACACACACAACTACAATCACACAGATACTCACACACACACAAATGCAAACACACAGATATGCGCACACACACACAAATACAGACACACAGATATTCACACACACACAAATACAAACACACAGATACTCACATACACACACACAAATACAAACACACAGATACTCACACACATATTCAAACACACAGATACTCTCACACACACACACAAATACAAACACACAGATACTCACACACACACACAAATACAAACACACAGATACTGACACACACACAAATACAAACACACAGAGACTCCTTCACACACACACACAAATACAAACACAAAGATACTCACACACACACATATTCAAACACACAGATACTCTCACACACACACAAATTCAAATACATAGATACTCAGACACACACACACAAATACAAACACACAGATACTGACACACACACAAATACAAACACACAGATACTCTCACACACACACAAATACAAACACACATACTCACACACAAATACAAATGGACAGATACTCACACACACACACAAATACAAACACACTGATACTGACACACACAAATACAAACACACAGATACTCTCACACACAAATACAAACACACAGATACTCAGACACACACACACACAAATACAAACACACAGATACTGACACACACACAAATACAAACACACAGAGACTCTCACACACAAATACAAACACACAGATACTCACTCACACACACAAATACAAACACACAGATACTCACTCACACACACAAATACAAACACACATAAATACAAACACACAGATACTCGCACACACAAATACAAACACACAGATACTCACACACACACAAATGCAAACACACAGACACTCACACACGCAGAAATACAAACACACAGATACTCTCTCTCACACACAAATATGCACACACAAACTCACACACAAATACAAAGGCACAGATACTCACACACACATACAAATACAAACACACAGATACTCTCACACACAAATACAAACACACATACTCTCTCTTACACACGCAAATACAAACACACATGTACTCTCACACACACACACAAATAAAAACACACAGATACTCACACACACACAAATACAAACACACAGATACTCACACAAACACCACAAATACAAACACACACTTACTCACACACACACAAATACAAATACACAGATACTGACACACACACAAATACAAACACACAGATACTCTCACACATACACACACATACAGACACTCTCACACACACACAAATACAAACACACATATACTCTCACACACACAAAAATACAAACACACAGATACTCAGACACACACACACAAATACAAACACACAGATACTCACACGCACACAAATACAAACACACAGATATTCACCCACACACACAAATGCAAACACACAGATACTCTCTCACACACAAATACAAACACCCAGATACTCACACATACACACACACAAATACAAACACACAGATACTCACACACACACATATTCAAACACACAGATACTCAGACAACACACAAATACAAACACACAGATACTCACACACACACATATTCAAACACACAGAGACTCTCTCACACACACACAAATACAAACACACAGATATTGACACACACACAAATACAAACACACAGAGACTCTCACACACAAATACAAACTCACAGATACTCACTCACACACACAAATACAAACACACAGACATTCTCTGACACACACACAAATACAAACACACACATGCTCACACAAACAAATACAAACACACAGATACACACACAGACACAAACACACAGATACTCACCCACACACTCAAATACAAACAAACATGTACTCACATACACACACATACAAACACACAGATACTCTCCCACGCACACACACACACAACTACAAACACACAGATACTCAGACACACACCCACAAATACAAACACACAGATACTGACACACACACAAATACAAACACACAGAGACTCTCACACACAAATACAAACTCACAGATACTCACTCACACACACAAACACAAACACACAGATACTCACACACACACAAATACAAACACACAGATACTCACACAGACACAAACACACAGATACTCACACACACACACTCAAATACAAACAAACATGTACTCACATACACACACATACAAACACACAGATACTCTCCCACGCGCACACACACACACAACTACAAACACACAGATACTCAGACACACACACACAAATACAAACACACACACAAATACAAACACATAGAGACTCTCACACACAAATACTAACTCACAGATACTCACTCACACACACAAATACAAATGCACAGATACTCTCACACACACAAATACAAACACACAGATACTCTCTGACACACACACAAATACAAACACACACATGCTCACACAAACAAATACAAACACACAGACACAAACACACAGATATTCACACACACACACACTCAAATACAAACAAACATGTACTCACATACACACACATACAAACACACAGATACTCTCCCACGCACACACACACAACTACAAACACACAGATACTCACACACACACAAATGCAGACACACAGATACGTGCACACACACACAAATACAGACACACAGATATTCACACACACACAAATACAAACACACAGATACTCACATACACACACACAAATACAAACACACAGATACTCACACACACACATATTCAAACACACAGATACTCTCACACACACACAAATACAAACACACAGATACTCACACACACACACAAATACAAACACACAGATACTGACACACACACAAATACAAACACACAGAGACACTCTCACTCACACACACAAACACAAACACACTGATACTCACTCACACACACAAATACAAACACACATACTCACACACACATACAAATACAAACACACAGATACTCTCACACACACACACAAATACAAACACACAGATACTCAGACACACACACAAATACAAACACACAGAGACTCTCACACACACACACAAATACAAACACACAGATACTGACACACACACAAATACAAACACACAGAGACTCTCACACACACACAAATACAAATGCACAGATACTCACACACACATACAAATACAAACTCACAGATACTCTCACACACACACAAATACAAACACACAGATACTCTCTCACACGCGCAAATACAAACACACATGTACTCTCACACACACGCACAAATAAAAACACACAGATACTCACACACACACAAATACAAACACACAGATACTCACACAAACACCACAAATACCAACACACACTTACACACACACAAATACAAATACACAGATACTCTCACACACACAAATACAAACACACAGAGACTCTCACACACAAATACAAACACACAGATATTCTCTCACACACACACAAATACAAACACACAGATACTCTAACACACACACACACAAATACAAACACACAGATACTCAGACAACACACAAATACAAACACACAGATACTGACACACACACAAATACAAACACACACAGACTCTCTCACACACACACACAAATACAAACACACAGATACTGACACACACACAAATACAAACACACAGAGACTCTCACACACAAATACAAACTCACAGATACTCACTCACACACACAAACACAAACACACAGATACTCACTCACACACACAAATACAAACACACAGATACTCACTCACACACACAAATACAAAATCACATACTCACACACACATACAAATACAAACACACAGATACTCTCACACACACACAAATACAAACACACAGATACTGACACACACACACACACACAAACATAAACACACAGATACTCAGACACACACACACAAATACAAACACACAAATACTGACACACACACAAATACAAACACACAGATAATCTCTCACACGCACAAATGCAAACACACAGATACACACACACAAATACAAACACACAGACACTCACACACACATACAAACACACAGACACTCACACACACATAAATACAAACACACAGATACTTTCACACACGCACAAATACAAACACACAGATACGCACACACACACACCAAAACAACGATACGTAGTCTCACACACACACAAATACAGACACACAGATACTCAGACACACACACACAAATACAAACACACAGATAATCTCTCACACGCACGAATACAAACACACAGTTACTCACACACAACTACAAACACACAGATACTCACACACACACAAATGCAGACACACAGATACGTGCACACACACACAAATACAGACACACAGATATTCACACACACACAAATACAAACACACAGATACTCACATACACACACACAAATACAAACACACAGATACTCACACACACACATATTCAAACACACAGATACTCTCACACACACACAAATACAAACACACAGATACTCACACACACACACAAATACAAACACACAGATACTGACACACACACAAATACAAACACACAGAGACACTCTCACTCACACACACAAACACAAACACACTGATACTCACTCACACACACAAATACAAACACACATACTCACACACACATACAAATACAAACACACAGATACTCTCACACACACACACAAATACAAACACACAGATACTCAGACACACACACACAAATACAAACACACAGATACTGACACACACACAAATACAAACACACAGAGACTCTCACACACACACACAAATACAAACACACAGATACTGACACACACACAAATACAAACACACAGAGACTCTCACACACACACAAATACAAATGCACAGATACTCACACACACATACAAATACAAACTCACAGATACTCTCACACACACACAAATACAAACACACAGATACTCTCTCACACGCGCAAATACAAACACACATGTACTCTCACACACACGCACAAATAAAAACACACAGATACTCACACACACACAAATACAAACACACAGATACTCACACAAACACCACAAATACCAACACACACTTACACACACACAAATACAAATACACAGATACTGACACACACACAAATACAAACACACAGAGACTCTCACACACAAATACAAACACACAGATATTCTCTCACACACACACAAATACAAACACACAGATACTCTCACACACACACACACACAAATACAAACACACAGATACTCAGACAACACACAAATACAAACACACAGATACTGACACACACACAAATACAAACACACACAGACTCTCTCACACACACACACAAATACAAACACACAGATACTGACACACACACAAATACAAACACACAGAGACTCTCACACACAAATACAAACTCACAGATACTCACTCACACACACAAACACAAACACACAGATACTCACACACACACAAATACAAAATCACATACTCACACACACATACAAATACAAACACACAGATACTCTCACACACACACAAATACAAACACACAGATACTGACACACACACACACACAAACATAAACACACAGATACTCAGACACACACACACAAATACAAACACACAAATACTGACACACACACAAATACAAACACACAGATAATCTCTCACACGCACAAATGCAAACACACAGATACACACACACAAATACAAACACACAGACACTCACACACACATACAAACACACAGACACTCACACACACATAAATACAAACACACAAATACTTTCACACACGCACAAATACAAACACACAGATACGCACACACACACACCAAAACAACGATACGTAGTCTCACACACACACAAATACAGACACACAGATACTCAGACACACACACACAAATACAAACACACAGATAATCTCTCACACGCACGAATACAAACACACAGTTACTCACACACACACACAAATACACACAGATACACTCTCACACACACAAATACAAACACACAGTTACTCACACACACACACAAATACAAACACACAGATTCTCTCTCACACACACATACAAACGCACAGATACTCACACACACACAAATACAATCACACAGATACGCTCACACACATACACATACACATACACACACACAAATACACATAAACAAATACAAACACACAGATACTCTCTCACACACCACACACACAAATACAGTCACACAAATACTCACATACACACACAAATACAAACACACAGATAATCTCTCACATGCACAAATACAAACACACAGATACACACACACAAACACAAACACACAGATACTCACACACACACAAATACAAACACACAGATACTGACACACACACAAATACAAACACACACAGACTCTCTCACACATACCCTCAAATACAAACACACAGATACTCACACACACACATATTCATACACACAGATACTCTCACACACACACAAATAAAAACCATCACAGACTCTCTCACACACACACACAAATACAAACACACAGATACTGACACACACACAAATACAAACACACAGAGACTCTCACACACAAATACAAACTCACAGATACTCACTCACACACACAAACACAAACACACAGATACTCACTCACACACACAAATAAAAAATCACATACTCACACACACATACAAATACAAACACACAGATACTCTCACACACACACAAATACAAACACACAGATACTCAGACACACACACACAAATACAAACACACAGATACTGACACACACACAAATACAAACACACAGATAATCTCTCACACGCACAAATGCAAACACACAGATACACACACACAAATACAAACACACAGACACTCACACACACATAAATACAAACACACAGATACTTTCACACACGCACAAATACAAACACACAGATACGCACACACACACACACCAATACAACGATACGTAGTCTCGCACACACACAAATACAGACACACAGATACTCAGACACACACACACAAATACAAACACACAGATAATCTCTCACACGCACGAATACAAACACACAGACACTCACACACACACAAATACACACAGATACACTCTCACACACACAAATACAAACACACAGTTACTCACACACACACACAAACACAAACACACAGATTCTCTCTCACACACACATACAAACGCACAGATACTCACACACACACAAATACAATCACACAGATACGCTCACACACATACACATACACACACACAAATACACATAAACAAATACAAACACACAGATACTCTCTCACACACCACACACACAAATACAGTCACACAAATACTCACATACACACACAAATACAAACACACAGATAATCTCTCACATGCACAAATACAAACACACAGATACACACACACAAATACAAACACACAGATACTCAGACACACACACAAATACAAACACACACAGACTCTCTCACACATACACACAAATACAAACACACAGATACTCACACACACACATATTCATACACACAGATACTCTCTCACACACACAAATACAAACACACAGATACTCAGACACACACACACAAATACAAACACACATATACTGACACACACACAAATACAACCACACAGAGGCTCTCACACACAAATACAAACTCACAGATACTCACTCACACACACAAACACAAACACACAGATACTCACTCACACACACAAATACAAAATCACATACTCACACACACATACAAATACAAACACACAGATACTCTCACACACACACAAATACAAACACACAGATACTCAGACACACACACACAAATACAAACACACAGATACTGACACACACACAAATACAAACACACAGAGACTCTCACACACACAAATACAAACACACATACTCACACACAAATACAAATGCACAGATACTCACACACACATACAAATACAAACACACAGATACTCAGACACACACACACAAATACAAACACACAGATACTCTCTCACACACAAATACAAACACACATACTCACACTCACATACAGATGCACAGATACTCACACGCACATACAAATACAAACACACAGATACTCTCACACACACACAAAGACAAACACACATACTCTCTCTCACACACGCAAATACAAACACACATGTACTCTCACACACACACAAATACAAACACACAGATACTCACACAAACACACACACAAATGCAAACACACAGATACTCACACACACACATATTCAAACACACAGATACTCTCACACACACACAAATACAAACACACAGATACTGACACACACACAAATACAAACACACAGAGACTCTCACACACAAATACAAACTCACAGATACTCACTCACACACACAAATACAAACACACAGATACTCTCTGACACACACACAAATACAAACACACAAATGCTCACACAAACAAATATAAACATACAGATACACACACAGACACAAACACACAGATACTCACACACACACACTCAAATACAAACAAACATGTACTCACATACACACACATACAAACACACAGATACTCTCCCACACACACACACACAAACTACAAACTCACAGATACTCAGACACACACACACAAATACAAGCACACAGATACTGATACACACACAAATACAAACACACAGAGACTCTCACACACAAATACAAACTCACAGATACTCACTCACACACACAAATACAAATGCACAGATACTCACACACACACAAATACAAACACACAGATACTCTCTGACACACACACAAATACAAACACACAGATACTCTCCCACACACACACACACAAACTACAAACTCACAGATACTCAGACACACACACACAAATACAAGCACACAGATACTGATACACACACAAATACAAACACACAGAGACTCTCACACACAAATACAAACTCACAGATACTCACTCACACACACAAATACAAATGCACAGATACTCACACACACACAAATACAAACACACAGATACTCTCTGACACACACACAAATACAAACACACACATGCTCACACAAACAAATACAAACACACAGACACAAACACACAGATATTCACACACACAAATACAAACAAACATGTACTCACATACACACACAACTACAAACACACAGATACTCACACACACACAAATGCAGACACACAGATACGTGCACACACACACAAATACAGACACACAGATATTCACACACACACAAATACAAACACACAGATACTCACATACACACACACAAATACAAACACACAGATACTCACACACACACATATTCAAACACACAGATACTCTCACACACACACAAATACAAACACACAGATACTCTCACACACACACAAATACAAACACACAGATACTCTCTCTCACACACAAATACAAACACACATACTCACACTCACATACAGATGCACAGATACTCACACTCACATACAAATACAAACACACAGATACTCTCACACACACACAAATACAAACACACATACTCTCTCTCACACACGCAAATACAAACACACATGTACTCTCTCACACACACACAAATACAAACACACACAAATACAAACACACAGATTCTCAGACAACACACAAATACAAACACACAGATACTGACACACACACAAATACAAACACACAGAGACTCTCTCACACACACACAAATACAAACACACAGATACTCACACACACACATATTCAAACACACAGATACTCTCACACACACACAAATACAAACACACAGATACTCTCACACACACACAAATACAAACACAGATACTCTCACACACACACAAATACAAACACACAGATACTCTCACACACACACAAATACAAACACACTCTCACACACACACAAATACAAACACACAGATACTCTCACACACACACAAATACAAACACACTCTCACACACACAAATACAAACACAGAGATACTTACACACACAAATACAAACACACAGATACTCACACACGCACAAATACAAACACACAGATATTCACACAAACACACACAACTACAAATACACAGATACTCACACAAACACCCACACAACTACAAACACACAGATACTCACACACACACATATACAAACACACAGATACTCTCTCACACACACACAAATACAAACACACAGATACTCTCTCACACATATACAAACACACAGACACTCACACACACACATTCAAACCCACAGATACACTCACACACACACATATACAAACACACAGATACTCAGACACACACACAAATACAAACTCACAGATACTGACACACACGAATACAAACACGCAGATACTCTCACACACACACAAATACAAACACACAGATTCTCTGTCACACACACATACAAACGCACAGATACTCACACACACAAATACAAACACACAGATACTCTCTCACACACAGACACAAATATAAACACACAGATACTCACATACACACACACTCACATACACACACATACAAACACACAGATACTCTCTCTCACACACAAATACAAACACACAGATACTCTCTCACATACATACAAATACAAACACACAGATACTCACATACTCACAAATACAAACACACATATACTCTCACACATACACACACACAAATACAAACACACAGATACTCTCACACACGCACAAATACAACAACACGTACTCTCACACACACACACAAATACAAACACACAGATACTCACACACACATGCACAAATACAAACACACAGATACAAACACACACACACAAATACAAACAAACAGATACTCACACACACATTAATACAAACACACGTACTCTCACACACACACACAAATACAAACACACAGATACTCTCTAACACACACACAAATACAAACACACACATGCTCGCACAAACAAATACAAACACACAGATACACACACAGACACAAACACACAGATACTCACACAAACACACACAGTCAAATACAAACAAACATGTACTCACATACGCACACATACAAACACACAGATACTCTCCCACGCACACACACACACACAACTACAAACACACAGATACGCACACACAAATACAAACTCACAGATATTCTCTCGCACACACACACACTAATACAAACACTCAGATACTCTCACACACACGCTCACAAATAGAAACACACAGATACTCTCACACACATAAATACAAACACACAGATACTCGCACACACAAATACAAACACACAGATACTCACACATGCACAAATACAAACACACAGATATTCACACAAACACACACACAACT
Organism: Chiloscyllium plagiosum; assembly: GCF_037043375.1. Taxonomy (NCBI): domain Eukaryota; kingdom Metazoa; phylum Chordata; class Chondrichthyes; order Orectolobiformes; family Hemiscylliidae; genus Chiloscyllium; species Chiloscyllium plagiosum. The sequence continues at coordinate 11,678,792 of NW_028270162.1, read as the reverse complement.
ACAAATACACAGATACTCACACACACACACACAAAGCAAACACACAGATACTCACACAAACACACACACAACTACAATCACACAGATACTCACACACACACAAATGCAAACACACAGATATGCGCACACACACACAAATACAGACACACAGATATTCACACACACACAAATACAAACACACAGATACTCACATACACACACACAAATACAAACACACAGATACTCACACACACATATTCAAACACACAGATACTCTCACACACACACAAATTCAAACACATAGATACTCAGACACACACACACAAATACAAACACACAGAGACTCTCACACACAAATACAAACACACAGATACTCACACACACACACAAATACAAACACACAGATACTGACACACACACAAATACAAACACACAGAGACTCTCACACACAAATACAAACTCACAGATACTCACTCACACACACAAATACAAACACACAGATACTCTCTGACACACACACAAATACAAACACACAAATGCTCACACAAACAAATATAAACATACAGATACACACACAGACACAAACACACAGATACTCACACACACACACTCAAATACAAACAAACATGTACTCACATACACACACATACAAAAACACAGATACTCTCCCACACACACACACACAAACTACAAACTCACAGATACTCAGACACACACACACAAATACAAGCACACAGATACTGATACACACACAAATACAAACACACAGAGACTCTCACACACAAATACAAACTCACAGATACTCACACACACAAATACAAATGCACAGATACTCACACACACACAAATACAAACACACAGATACTCTCTGACACACACACAAATACAAACACACAGATACTCTCCCACACACACACACACAAACTACAAACTCACAGATACTCAGACACACACACACAAATACAAGCACACAGATACTGATACACACACAAATACAAACACACAGAGACTCTCACACACAAATACAAACTCACAGATACTCACTCACACACACAAATACAAATGCACAGATACTCACACACACACAAATACAAACACACAGATACTCTCTGACACACACACAAATACAAACACACACATGCTCACACAAACAAATACAAACACACAGACACAAACACACAGATATTCACACACACAAATACAAACAAACATGTACTCACATACACACACATACAAACACACAGATACTCTCCTACGCACACACACACACAACTACAAACACACAGATACTCACACACACACAAATGCAGACACACAGATACGTGCACACACACACAAATACAGACACACAGATATTCACACACACACAAATACAAACACACAGATACTCACATACACACACACAAATACAAACACACAGATACTCACACACACACACAAATACAAACACACAGATACTCTCACACACACACAAATACAAACACACAGATACTCTCTCTCACACACAAATACAAACACACAGATACTGACACACACACAATTACAAACACACAGAGACACTCACACACACACACACAAATACAAACACACAGATACTCACACACACATATTCAACACACAGATACTCTCACACACACACAAATTCAAACACATAGATACTCAGACACACACACACAAATATAAACACACAGATACTGACACACACACAAATACAAACACACAGAGACTCTCACACACAAATACAAACACACAGATACTCACTCACACACACAAACACAAACACACAGATACTCACTCACACACACAAATACAAACACACAGATACTCACTCACACACACAAACACAAACACACAGATACTCACTCACACACACAAATACAAACACACATACTCACACACACAAATACAAACACACAGATACTCTCACACACACACACAAATACAAACAGATACTGACACACACACAAATACAAACACACAGATACTCTCTCACACACACAAATACAAACACACATACTCACACACAAATACAAATGCACAGATACTCACACACACATACAAATACAAACACACAGATACTCTCACACACACACAAATACAAACACACAGATACTCTCTCACACACACAAATACAAACACACAGATACTCTCACACACACACAAATACAAACACACAGATACTCTCTCACACACGCAAATACAAACACACATGTACTCTCACACACACGCACAAATAAAAACACACAGATACTCACACACACAAATACAAACACACAGATACTCACACAAACACCACAAATACCAACACACACTTACACACACACAAATACAAATACACAGATACTGACACACACACAAATACAAACACACAGAGACTCTCACACACAAATACAAACACACAGATATTCTCTCACACACACACAAATACAAACACACAGATACTCTCACACACACACACAAATACAAACACACAGATACTCAGACAACACACAAATACAAACACACAGATACTGACACACACACAAATACAAACATACACAGACTCTCTCACACACACACACAAATACAAACACACAGATACTGACACACACACAAATACAAACACACAGAGACTCTCACACACAAATACAAACTCACAGATACTCACTCACACACACAAACACAAACACACAGATACTCACTCACACACACAAATACAAAATCACATACTCACACACACATACAAATACAAACACACAGATACTCTCACACACACACAAATACAAACACACAGATACTCAGACACACACACACAAATACAAACACACAGATACTGACACACACACAAATACAAACACACAGATAATCTCTCACACGCACAAATGCAAACACACAGATACTCAGACACACACACACAAATACAAACACACAGATACTGACACACACACAAATACAAACACACAGATAATCTCTCACACGCACAAATACAAACACACAGATACTCAGACACACACACACAAATACAAACACACAGATACTGACACACACACAAATACAAACACACAGATAATCTCTCACACGCACAAATGCAAACACACAGATACACACACACAAATACAAACACACAGACACTCACACACACATAAATACAAACACACAGATACGCACACACACACACAAATACAAACACACAGATACTCAGACACACACACACAAATACAAACACACAGATACTGACACACACACAAATACAAACACACAGATAATCTCTCACACGCACAAATGCAAACACACAGATACACACACACAAATACAAACACACAGACACTCACACACACATAAATACAAACACACAGATACGCACACACACACACCAATACAACGATACGTAGTCTCACACACACACAAATACAGACACACAGATAATCTCTCACACGCACGAATACAAACACACAGACACTCACACACTCACAAATACACACAGATACACTCTCACACACACAAATACAAACACACAGTTACTCACACACACACACAAACACAAACACACAGATACTCACAAACACACAAATACAAACTCACAGATACTCACAAACACACAAATACAAACACACAGATATTCTCTCTCATACACATACACATACAAACACACAGATACACACACACAAATACAAACACACAGATACTTTCTCACACACCACACATACAAATACAGTCACACAAATACTCACATACACACACAAATACAAACACACAGATACTCTCTCACACGCACAAATACAAACACACAGATACACACACAAATACAAACACACAGACACTCACACAAATACACACAGATACTCTCACATACACACAAATACAAACACACAGATTCTCTCTCACACACACATACAAACGCACAGATACTCACACACACACAAATACAATCACACAGATACGCTCACACACATACACATACACACACACAAATACACATAAACAAATACAAACACACAGATACTCTCTCACACACCACACACACAAATACAGTCACACAAATACTCACATACACACACAAATACAAACACACAGATAATCTCTCACATGCACAAATACAAACACACAGATACACACACACAAACACAAACACACAGATACTCACACACACACAAATACAAACACACAGATACTGACACACACACAAATACAAACACACACAGACTCTCTCACACACACAACTACAAACACACATACTCACTCACATACAGATGCACAGATACTCACACACACATACAAATACAAACACACAGATACTCACACAAACACACACACAAATGCAAACACACAGATACTCACTCACACACACACATATTCAAACACACAGAGACTCTCTCACACACACACAAATACAAACACACAGATACTCACACACACACATATTCAAACACACAGATACTCTCACACACACACAAATACAAACACACAGATACTGACACACACACAAATACAAACACACAGATACTCTCACACACAAATACAAACTCACAGATACTCACTCACACACACAAATACAAACACACAGATACTCTCTGACACACACACAAATACAAACACACAAATGCTCACACAAACAAATATAAACATACAGATACACACACAGACACAAACACACAGATACTCACACACACACACTCAAATACAAACAAACATGTACTCACATACACACACATACAAACACACAGATACTCTCCCACACACACACACACACAAATTACAAACTCACAGATACTCAGACACACACACACAAATACAAGCACACAGATACTGATACACACACAAATACAAACACACAGAGACTCTCACACACAAATACAAACTCACAGATACTCACTCACACACACAAATACAAATGCACAGATACTCACACACACACAAATACAAACACACAGATACTCTCTGACACACACACAAATACAAACACACACATGCTCACACAAACAAATACAAACACACAGACACAAACACACAGATATTCACACACACAAATACAAACAAACATGTACTCACATACACACGCATACAAACACACAGATACTCTCCCACGCACACACACACACACAACTACAAACACACAGATACTCACACACACACAAATGCAGACACACAGATACGTGCACACACACACAAATACAGACACACAGATATTCACACACACACAAATACAAACACACAGATACTCACATACACACACACAAATACAAACACACAGATACTCACACACACACATATTCAAACACACAGATACTCTCACACACACACAAATACAAACACACAGATACTCACACACACACACAAATACAAACACACAGATACTGACACACACACAAATACAAACACACAGAGACACTCACACACACACACACAAATACAAACACACAGATACTCACACACACATATTCAACACACAGATACTCTCACACACACACAAATTCAAACACATAGATACTCAGACACACACACACAAATATAAACACACAGATACTGACACACACACAAATACAAACACACAGAGACTCTCACACACAAATACAAACACACAGATACTCACACACACAAACACAAACACACAGATACTCACTCACACACACAAATACAAACACACATACTCACACACACATACAAATACAAACACACAGATACTCTCACACACACAAATACAAACACACAGATACTCAGACACACACACACAAATACAAACACACAGATACTGACACACACACAAATACAAACACACATACTCACACACAAATACAAATGCACAGATACTCACACACACATACAAATACAAACACACAGATACTCTCACACACACACAAATACAAACACACAGATACTCTCTCACACACGCAAATACAAACACACATGTACTCTCACACACACGCACAAATAAAAACACACAGATACTCACACACACACAAATACAAACACACAGATACTCACACAAACACCACAAATACCAACACACACTTACACACACACAAATACAAATACACAGATACTGACACACACACAAATACAAACACACAGAGACTCTCACACACAAATACAAACACACAGATATTCTCTCACACACACACAAATACAAACACACAGATACTCTCACACACACACACAAATACAAACACACAGATACTCAGACAACACACAAATACAAACACACAGATACTGACACACACACAAATACAAACACACATACTCACACACAAATACAAATGCACAGATACTCACACACACATACAAATACAAACACACAGATACTCTCACACACACACAAATACAAACACACAGATACTCTCTCACACACGCAAATACAAACACACATGTACTCTCACACACACGCACAAATAAAAACACACAGATACTCACACACACACAAATACAAACACACAGATACTCACACAAACACCACAAATACCAACACACACTTACACACACACAAATACAAATACACAGATACTGACACACACACAAATACAAACACACACAGACTCTCTCACACACACACACAAATACAAACACACAGATACTCACTCACACACACAAACACAAACACACAGATACTCACTCACACACACAAATACAAAATCACATACTCACACACACATACAAATACAAACACACAGATACTCTCACACACACAAATACAAACACACAGATACTCAGACACACACACACAAATACAAACACTCAGATACTGACACACACACAAATACAAACACACAGATAATCTCTCACACGCACAAATGCAAACACACAGATACACACACACAAATACAAACACACAGACACTCACACACACATAAATACAAACACACAGATACTTTCACACACGCACAAATACAAACACACAGATACGCACACACACACACCAATACAACGATACGTAGTCTCACACACACACAAATACAGACACACAGATAATCTCTCACACGCACGAATACAAACACACAGACACTCACACACACTCAAATACACACAGATACACTCTCACACACACAAATACAAACACACAGTTACTCACACACACACACAAACACAAACACACAGATACTCACAAACACACAAATACAAACTCACAGATACTCACAAACACACAAATACAAACACACAGATATTCTCTCTCATACACATACACATACAAACACACAGATACACACACACAAATACAAACACACAGATACTTTCTCACACAACACACACACAAATACAGTCACACAAATACTCACATACACACACAAATACAAACACACAGATACTCTCTCACACGCACAAATACAAACACACAGATACACACACAAATACAAACACACAGACACTCACACAAATACACACAGATACTCTCACATACACACAAATACAAACACACAGATTCTCTCTCACACACACATACAAACGCACAGATACTCACACACACACAAATACAATCACACAGATACGCTCACACACATACACATACACACACACAAATACACATAAACAAATACAAACACACAGATACTCTCTCACACACCACACACACAAATACAGTCACACAAATACTCACATACACACACAAATACAAACACACAGATAATCTCTCACATGCACAAATACAAACACACAGATACACACACACAAACACAAACACACAGATACTCACACACACACAAATACAAACACACAGATACTGACACACACACAAATACAAACACACACAGACCCTCTCACACACACAACTACAAACACACATACTCACACTCACATACAGATGCACAGATACTCACACACACATACAAATACAAACACACAGATACTCACACAAACACACACACAAATGCAAACACACAGATAGTCACACACACACATATTCAAACACACAGATACTGACACACACACAAATACAAACACACAGAGACTCTCTCACACACACACAAATACAAACACACAGATACTCACACACACACATATTCAAACACACAGATACTCTCACACACACACAAATACAAACACACAGATACTGACACACACACAAATACAAACACACAGAGACTCTCACACACAAATACAAACTCACAGATACTCACTCACACACACAAATACAAACACACAGATACTCTCTGACACACACACAAATACAAACACACAAATGCTCACACAAACAAATATAAACATACAGATACACACACAGACACAAACACACAGATACTCACACACACACACTCAAATACAAACAAACATGTACTCACATACACACACATACAAACACACAGATACTCTCCCACACACACACACACAAACTACAAACTCACAGATACTCAGACACACACACACAAATACAAGCACACAGATACTGATACACACACAAATACAAACACATAGAGACTCTCACACACAAATACAAACTCACAGATACTCACTCACACACACAAATACAAATGCACAGATACTCACACACACACAAATACAAACACACAGATACTCTCTGACACACACACAAATACAAACACACACATGCTCACACAAACAAATACAAACACACAGACACAAACACACAGATATTCACACACACAAATACAAACAAACATGTACTCACATACACACACATACAAACACACAGATACTCTCCCACGCACACACACACACACAACTACAAACACACAGATACTCACACACACACAAATGCAGACACACAGATACGTGCAAACACACACAAATACAGACACACAGATATTCACACACACACAAATACAAACACACAGATACTCACATACACACACACAAATACAAACACACAGATACTCACACACACACATATTCAAACACACAGATACTCTCACACACACACAAATACAAACACACTGATACTCTCACACACACACAAATACAAACACACAGATACTCTCTCTCACACACAAATACAAACACACATACTCACACTTAGATGCACAGATACTCACACTCCCATACAAATACAAACACACACATACTCTCACACACACACAAATACAAACACACATACTCTCTCTCACACACGCAAATACAAACACACATGTACTCTCACACACACACACAAATACAAACACACAGATACTCACACAAACACACACACAAATGCAAACACACAGATACTCACACACACACATATTCAAACACACAAATACTCTCACACACACACACAAATACAAACACACAGATTCTCAGACAACACACAAATACAAACACACAGATACTGACACACACACAAATACAAACACACAGAGACTCTCTCACACACGCACAAATACAAACACACAGATACTCACACACACACATATTCAAACACACAGATACTCACACACACACAAATACAAACACACAGATACTGACACACACACAAATACAAACACACAGATACTGACACACACACAAATACAAACACACAGAGACTCTCACACACAAATACAAACTCACAGATACTCACTCACACACACAAATACAAACACACAGATACTCTCTGACACACACACAAATACAAACACACAAATGCTCTCACAAACAAATATAAACATACAGATACACACACAGACACAAACACACAGATACTCACACACACACTCAAATACAAACAAACATGTACTCACATACACATACATACAAACACACAGATACTCTCCCACACACACACACACAAACTACAAACTCACAGATACTCAGACACACACACACAAATACAAGCACACAGATACTGATACACACACAAATACAAACACACAGAGACTCTCTCACACACGCACAAATACAAACACACAGATACTCACACACACACATATTCAAACACACAGATACTCACACACACACAAATACAAACACACAGATACTGACACACACACAAATACAAACACACAGATACTGACACACACACACAAATACAAATGCACAGATACTCACACACACACAAATACAAACACACAGATACTCTCTGACACACACACAAATACAAACACACATGTACTCTCACACACACACAAATGCAAACACACAGATACTCACACACACACATATTCAAACACACAAATACTCTCACACACACACACAAATACAAACACACAGATACTGACACACACACAAATACAAACACACAGAGACTCTCTCACACACACACAAATACAAACACACAGATACTCACACACACACATATTCAAACACACAGATACTCACACACACACACAAATACAAACACACAGATACTGACACACACACAAATACAAACACACAGAGACTCTCACACACAAATACAAACTCACAGATACTCACTCACACACACAAATACAAACACACAGATACTCTCTGACACACACACAAATACAAACACACAAATGCTCACACAAACAAATATAAACATACAGATACACACACAGACACAAACACACAGATACTCACACACACACAAATACAAACACACAGATACTGACACACACACAAATACAAACACACAGATACTGACACACACACAAATACAAACACACAGAGACTCTCACACACAAATACAAACTCACAGATACTCACTCACACACACAAATACAAACACACAGATACTCTCTGACACACACACAAATACAAACACACACATGCTCACACAAACAAATACAAACACACAGACACAAACACACAGATATTCACACACACAAATACAAACAAACATGTACTCACATACACACACATACAAACACACAGATACTCTCCTACGCACACACACACACAACTACAAACACACAGATACTCACACACACACAAATGCAGACACACAGATACGTGCACACACACACAAATACAGACACACAGATATTCACACACACACAAATACAAACACACAGATACTCACATACACACACACAAATACAAACACACAGATACTCACACACACACATATTCAAACACACAGATACTCTCACACACACACAAATACAAACACACAGATGCTCACACACACACACAAATACAAACACACAGATACTCACACACACACACAAATACAAACACACAGAGACACTCTCACACACACACACACATACAAACACACAAATACTCACACACACACATATTCAACACACAGATACTCTCACACACACACAAATTCAAACACATAGATACTCAGACACACACACACAAATATAAACACACAGATACTGACACACACAAATACAAACACACAGAGACTCTCACACACAAATACAAACACACAGATACTCACTCACACACACAAACACAAACACACAGATACTCACTCACACACACAAATACAAACACACATACTCACACACACATACAAATACAAACACACAGATACTCTCACACACACACACAAATACAAACACACAGATACTCAGACACACACACAAATACAAACACACAGATACTGACACACACACAAATACAAACACACAGAGACTCTCACACACAAATACAAACTCACAGATACTCACTCACACACACAAACACAAACACACAGATACTCACTCACACACACAAATACAAAATCACATACTCACACTCACATACAGATGCACAGATACTCACACTCACATACAAATACAAACACACAGATACTCTCACACACACACAAATACAAACACACATACTCTCTCTCACACACGCAAATACAAACACACATGTACTCTCTCACACACGCACAAATAAAAACACACAGATACTCACACAAACACACACACAAATGCAAACACACAGATACTCACACACACACACAAATACAAACACACATACTCTCTCTCACACACGCAAATACAAACACACATGTACTCTCACACACACACAAATACAAACACACAGATACTGACACACACACAAATACAAACACACAGATACTGACACACACACAAATACAAACACACAGAGACTCTCACACACAAATACAAACTCACAGATACTCACTCACACACACAAACACAAACACACAGATACTCACTCACACACACAAATACAAAATCACATACTCACACTCACATACAGATGCACAGATACTCACACTCACATACAAATACAAACACACAGATACTCTCACACACACACAAATACAAACACACATACTCTCTCTCACACACGCAAATACAAACACACATGTACTCTCTCACACACGCACAAATAAAAACACACAGATACTCACACAAACACACACACAAATGCAAACACACAGATACTCACACACACACACAAATACAAACACACATACTCTCTCTCACACACGCAAATACAAACACACATGTACTCTCTCACACACGCACAAATAAAAACACACAGATACTCACACAAACACACACACAAATACAAACACACAGATACTCACACACACACAAATTCAAACACACAGATACTCTCACACACACACACAAATACAAACACACAGATTCTCAGACAACACACAAATACAAACACACAGATACTGACACACACACATATTCAAACACACAGATACTCTCACACACACACACAAATACAAACACACAGATTCTCAGACAACACACAAATACAAACACACAGATACTCACACACACACAAATACAAACACACAGAGACTCTCTCTCACACACACAAATACAAACACACAGATACTCACACACACACATATTCAAACACACAGATACTCTCACACTCACACAAATACAAACACACAGATACTGACACACACACAAATACAAACACACAGAGACTCTCACACACAAATACAAACTCACAGATACACACTCACACGCACAAATACAAACACACAGATACTCTCTGACACACACACAAATACAAACACACAAATGCTCACACAAACAAATATAAACATACAGATACACACACAGACACAAACACACAGATACTCACACACACACACTCAAATACAAACAAACATGTACTCACATACACACACATACAAACACACAGATACTCTCCCACGCACACACACACACAACTACAAACACACAGATACTCACACACACACACAACTACAAACACACAGTTACTCAGACACACACACACAAATACAAGCACACAGATACTGATACACACACAAATACAAACACACAGAGACTCTCACACACAAATACAAACTCACAGATACTCACTCACACACAAATACAAATGCACAGATACTCACACACACACAAATACAAACACACAGATACTCTCTGACACACACACAAACACAAACACACACATGCTCACACAAACAAATACAAACACACAGATATTCACACACACAAATACAAACAAACATGTACTCACATACACACACATACAAACACACAGATACTCTCCCACGCACACACACACACACAACTACAAACACACAGATACTCACACACACACAAATGCAGACACACAGATAATCTCTCACACGCACGAATACAAACACACAGACACTCACACACACACAAATACACACAGATACACTCTCACACACACAAATACAAACACACAGTTACTCACACACACACACAAACACAAACACACAGATACTCACAAACACACAAATACAAACTCACAGATACTCACAAACACACAAATACAAACACACAGATATTCTCTCTCATACACATACACATACAAACACACAGATACACACACACAAATACAAACACACAGATACTTTCTCACACACCACACACACAAATACAGTCACACAAATACTCACATACACACACAAATACAAACACACAGATACTCTCTCACACGCACAAATACAAACACACAGATACACACACAAATACAAACACACAGACACTCACACAAATACACACAGATACTCTCACATACACACAAATAGAAACACACAGATTCTCTCTCACACACACATACAAACGCACAGATACTCACACACACACAAATACAATCACACAGATACGCTCACACACATACACATACACACACACAAATACACATAAACAAATACAAACACACAGATACTCTCTCACACACCACACACACAAATACAGTCACACAAATACTCACATACACACACAAATACAAACACACAGATAATCTCTCACATGCACAAATACAAACACACAGATACTCAGACACACACACACAAATACAAGCACACAGATACTGATACACACACAAATACAAACACACAGAGACTCTCACACACAAATACAAACTCACAGATACTCACTCACACACACAAATACAAATGCACAGATACTCACACACACACAAATACAAACACACAGATACTCTCTGACACACACACAAACACAAACACACACATGCTCACACAAACAAATACAAACACACAGATATTCACACACACAAATACAAACAAACATGTACTCACATACACACACATACAAACACACAGATACTCTCCCACGCACACACACACACACAACTACAAACACACAGATACTCACACACACACAAATGCAGACACACAGATACGTGCACACACACACAAATACAGACACACAGATATTCACACACACACACAAATACAAACACACAGATACTCACACACACACAAATACAAACACACAGATACTCACACACACATATTCAAACACACAAGATACTCTCACACACACACAAATACAAACACACAGATACTCACACACACACACAAATACAAACACACAGATACTCACACACACACAAATACAAACACACAGATACTGACACACACACAAATACAAACACACAGAGACACTCTCTCACACACACACACATACAAACACACAAATACTCACACACACATATTCAACACACAGATACTCTCACACACACACAAATTCAAACACATAGATACTCAGACACACACACACAAATATAAACACACAGATACTGACACACACACAAATACAAACACACACTCTCACACACAAATACAAACACACAGATACTCACTCACACACACAAACACAAACACACAGATACTCACTCACACACACAAATACAAACACACAGATACTCTCACACACACACACAAATACAAACACACAGATACTCAGACACACACATATTCAACACACAGATATTCACACACACACAAATACAAACACACAGATACTCTCACACACACACACAAATACAAACACACAGATACTCAGACACACACATATTCAACACACAGATACTCTCTCACACACACATATTCAAACACACAGATACTCTCACACACACACAAATAAAAACACACAGATACTCAGACAACACACAAATACAAACACACAGATACTGACACACACACAAATACAAACACACAGAGACTCTCACACACAAATACAAACTCACAGATACTCACTCACACACACAAACACAAACACACAGATACTCACTCACACACACAAATACAAAATCACATACTCACACACACATACAAATACAAACACACAGATACTCTAACACACACACACAAATACAAACACACAGATACTCTGACACACACATATTCAACACACAGATACTCTCACACACACACAAATACAAACACACAGATACTGACACACACACAAATACAAACACACATACTCACACACAAATACAAATGCACAGATACTCACACACACATACAAATACAAACACACAGATACTCTCACACACACACAAATACAAACACACAGATACTCTCACACACACACAAATACAAACACACATACTCTCTCTCACACACGCAAATACAAACACACATGTAGTCTCTCACACACGCACAAATAAAAACACACAGATACTCACACACACACAAATACAAACACACAGATACTCACACAAACACCACAAATACCAACACACACTTACACACACACAAATACAAATACACAGATACTGACACACACACAAATACAAACACACAGAGACTCTCACACACAAATACAAACACACAGATATTCTCTCACACACACACAAATACAAACACACAGATACTCAGACAACACACAAATACAAACACACAGATACTGACACACACACAAATACAAACACACACAGACTCTCTCACACATACACACAAATACAAACACACAGATACTCACACACACACATATTCAAACACACAGATACTCTCACACACACACAAATACAAACACACAGATACTCAGACACACACACACAAATACAAACACACAGATACTGACACACACACAAATACAAACACACAGATACTCTCACACACAAATACAAACTCACAGATACTCACTCACACACACAAACACAAACACACAGATACTCACTCACACACACAAATACAAAATCACATACTCACACACACATACAAATACAAACACACAGATACTCTAACACACACACAAATACAAACACACAGATACTCAGACACACACACACAAATACAAACACACAGATACTGACACACACACAAATACAAACACACAGATAATCTCTCACACGCACAAATGCAAACACACAGATACACACACACAAATACAAACACACAGACACTCACACACACATAAATACAAACACACAGATACTTTCACACACGCACAAATACAAACACACAGATACGCACACACACACACCAATACAACGATACGTAGTCTCACACACACACAAATACAGACACACAGATACTCAGACACACACACACAAATACAAACACACAGATAATCTCTCACACGCACGAATACAAACACACAGACACTCACACACACACAAATACACACAGATACACTCTCACACACACAAATACAAACACACAGTTACTCACACACACACACAAATACAAACACATAGATTCTCTCTCACACACACATACAAACGCACAGATACTCACACACACACAAATACAATCACACAGATACGCTCACACACATACACATACACACACACAAATACACATAAACAAATACAAACACACAGATACTCTCTCACACACCACACACACAAATACAGTCACACAAATACTCACATACACACACAAATACAAACACACAGATAATCTCTCACATGCACAAATACAAACACACAGATACACACACACAAACACAAACACACAGATACTCACACACACACAAATACAAACACACAGATACTGACACACACACAAATACAAACACACACAGACTCTCTCACACATACACACAAATACAAACACACAGATACTCACACACACACATATTCATACACACAGATACTCTCACACACACACAAATACAAACACACAGATACTCAGACACACACACACAAATACAAACACACAGATACTGACACACACACTAATACAAACACACAGAGACTCACACACACACACAAACACAAACACACAGATACTCACTCACACACACAAATGCAAAATCACATACTCACACACACATACAAATACAAACACACAGATACTCTCTCACACACACAAATACAAACACACAGATACTCAGACACACACACACAAATACAAACACACAGATACTGACACACACACAAATACAAACACACAGAGACTCTCTCACACACACAAATACAAACACACATACTCACACACAAATACAAATGCACAGATACTCACACACACATACAAATACAAACACACAGATACTCTCACACACACACAAATACAAACACACAGATACTCTCTCTCACACACAAATACAAACACACATACTCACACTCACATACAGATGCACAGATACTCACACACACATACAAATACAAACACACAGATACTCTCACACACACACAAATACAAACACACATACTCTCTGTCACACACGCAAATACAAACACACATGTACTCTCACACACACACACAAATACAAACACACAGATACTCACACAAACACACACACAAATACAAACACACAGATACTCACA
Organism: Chiloscyllium plagiosum; assembly: GCF_037043375.1. Taxonomy (NCBI): domain Eukaryota; kingdom Metazoa; phylum Chordata; class Chondrichthyes; order Orectolobiformes; family Hemiscylliidae; genus Chiloscyllium; species Chiloscyllium plagiosum. The sequence continues at coordinate 11,661,011 of NW_028270162.1, read as the reverse complement.
CACACACATATTCAAACACACAGATACTCTCACACACACACACAAATACAAACACACAGATTCTCAGACAACACACAAATACAAACACACAGATACTGACACACACACAAATACAAACACACAGAGACTCTCACACACAAATACAAACTCACAGATACTCACTCACACACACAAATACAAACACACAGATACTCTCTGACACACACACAAATACAAACACACAAATGCTCACACAAACAAATATAAACATACAGATACACACACAGACACAAACACACAGATACTCACACACACACACTCAAATACAGACAAACATGTACTCACATACACACACATACAAACACACAGATACTCTCCCACACACACACACACACAAACTACAAACTCACAGATACTCAGACACACACACACAAATACAAGCACACAGATACTGATACACACACAAATACAAACACACAGAGACTCTCACACACAAATACAAACTCACAGATACTCACTCACACAAATACAAATGCACAGATACTCACACACACACAAATACAAACACACAGATACTCTCTGACACACACACAAATACAAACACACACATGCTCACACAAACAAATACAAACACACAGATACAAACACACAGACACAAACACACAGATATTCACACACACAAATACAAACAAACATGTACTCACATACACACACATACAAACACACAGATACTCTCCCACGCACACACACACACACACACAACTACAAACACACAGATACTCACACACACACAAATGCAGACACACAGATACGTGCACACACACACAAATACAGACACACAGATATTCACACACACACAAATACAGACACACAGATACTCACACACACACACATATTCAAACACACAGATACTCTCACACACACACAAATACAAACACACAGATACTCTCACACACACACAAATACAAACACACAGATACTCACACACACACACAAATACAAACACACAGATACTCACACACACACACAAATACAAACACACAGACACTCACACACACACACACATACAAACACACAAATACTCACACACACACATATTCAACACACAGATACTCTCACACACACACAAATTCAAACACATAGATACTCAGACACACACACACAAATATAAACACACAGATACTGACACACACACAAATACAAACACACAGAGACTCTCACACACAAATACAAACACACAGATACTCACTCACACACACAAACACAAACACACAGATACTCACTCACACACACAAATACAAACACACATACTCACACACACATACAAATACAAACACACAGATACTCTCACACACACACACAAATACAAACACACAGATACTCAGACACACACACACAAATACTGACACACAGATACTGACACACACACAAATACAAACACACATACTCACACACACATACAAATACAAACACACAGATACTCTCACACACACACACAAATACACACACACAGATACTCAGACACACACACACAAATACTGACACACAGATACTGACACACACACAAATACAAACACACAGATACTCACATACACACACACAAATACAAACACACAGATACTGACACACACACAAATACAAATGCACAGATACTCACACACACATACAAATACAAACACACAGATACTCTCACACACACACAAATACAAACACACATACTCTCTCTCACACACGCAAATACAAACACACATGTACTCTCTCACACACGCACAAATAAAAACACACAGATACTCACACACACACAAATACAAACACACAGATACTCACACAAACACCACAAATACCAACACACACTTACACACACACAAATACAAATACACAGATACTGACACACACACAAATACAAACACACGGAGACTCTCACACACAAATACAAACACACAGATATTCTCTCACACACACACAAATACAAACACACAGATACTCTCACACACACACACAAATACAAACACACAGATACTCAGACAACACACAAATACAAACACACAGATACTGACACACACACAAATACAAACACACACAGACTCTCTCACACATACACACAAATACAAACACACAGATACTCTCACACACACACAAATACAAACACACAGATACTCAGACACACACACACAAATACAAACACACAGATACTGACACACACACAAATACAAACTCACAGATACTCACTCACACACACAAACACAAACACACAGATACTCACTCACACACACAAATACAAAATCACATACTCACACACACATACAAATACAAACACACAGATACTCAGACACACACACACAAATACAAACACACAGATACTGACACACACACAAATACAAACACACATACTCACACACAAATACAAATACACAGATACTCACACACACATACAAATACAAACACACAGATACTCTCACACACACACAAATACAAACACACAGATACTCTCTCTCACACACAAATACAAACACACATACTCACACTCACATACAGATGCACAGATACTCACACACACATACAAATACAAACACACAGATACTCTCACACACACACAAATACAAACACACATACTCTCTCTCACACACGCAAATACAAACACACATGTACTCTCACACACACACAAATACAAACACACATGTACTCTCACACACACACACAAATGCAAACACACAGATACTCACACACACACATATTCAAACACACAGATACTCACACACACACACAAATACAAACACACAGATTCTCAGACAACACACAAATACAAACACGCAGATACTGACACACACACAAATTCAAACACACAGAGACTCTCTCACACACACACAAATACAAACACACAGATACTCACACACACACATATTCAAACACACAGATACTCAGACACACACACACAAATGCAAACACACAGATACTCACACACACACATATTCAAACACACAGATACTCACACACACACACAAATACAAACACACAGATTCTCAGACAACACACAAATACAAACACGCAGATACTGACACACACACATATTCAAACACACAGAGACTCTCTCACACACACACAAATACAAACACACAGATACTCACACACACACATATTCAAACACACAGATACTCAGACACACACACACAAATACAAACACACAGATACTGACACACACACAAATACAAACACACAGAGACTCTCACACACAAATACAAACTCACAGATACTCACTCACACACACAAATACAAACACACAGATAATCTCTGACACACACACAAATACAAACACACAAATGCTCACACAAACAAATATAACCATACAGATACACACACAGACACAAACACACAGATACTCACACACACACACTCAAATACAAACAAACATGTACTCACATACACACACATACAAACACACAGATACTCTCCCACACACACACACACAAATACAAACTCACAGATACTCACTCACACACACAAATACAAACACACAGACACTCACACACACACAAATACACACAGATACACTCTCACACACACAAATACAAACACACAGTTACTCACACACACACACAAATACAAACACATAGATTCTCTCTCACACACACATACAAACGCACAGATACTCACACACACACAAATACAATCACACAGATACGCTCACACACATACACATACACACACACAAATACACATAAACAAATACAAACACACAGATACTCTCTCACACACCACACACACAAATACAGTCACACAAATACTCACATACACACACAAATACAAACACACAGATAATCTCTCACATGCACAAATACAAACACACAGATACACACACACAAACACAAACACACAGATACTCACACACACACAAATACAAACACACAGATACTGACACACACACAAATACAAACACACACAGACTCTCTCACACATACACACAAATACAAACACACAGATACTCACACACACACATATTCATACACACAGATACTCTCACACACACACAAATACAAACACACAGATACTGAGACACACACACACAAATACAAACACACAGATACTGACACACACACAAATACAAACACACAGAGACTCTCTCACACACACAAATACAAACACACATACTCACACACAAATACAAATGCACAGATACTCACACACACATACAAATACAAACACACAGATACTCTCACACACACACAAATACAAACACACATACTCTCTGTCACACACGCAAATACAAACACACATGTACTCTCACACACACACACAAATACAAACACACAGATACTCACACAAACACACACACAAATACAAACACACAGATACTCACACACACACATATTCAAACACACAGATACTCTCACACACACACACAAATACAAACACACAGATTCTCAGACAACACACAAATACAAACACACAGATACTGACACACACACAAATACAAACACACAGAGACTCTCACACACAAATACAAACTCACAGATACTCACTCACACACACAAATACAAACACACAGATACTCTCTGACACACACACAAATACAAACACACAAATGCTCACACAAACAAATATAAACATACAGATACACACACAGACACAAACACACAGATACTCACACACACACACTCAAATACAGACAAACATGTACTCACATACACACACATACAAACACACAGATACTCTCCCACACACACACACACACAAACTACAAACTCACAGATACTCAGACACACACACACAAATACAAGCACACAGATACTGATACACACACAAATACAAACACACAGAGACTCTCACACACAAATACAAACTCACAGATACTCACTCACACAAATACAAATGCACAGATACTCACACACACACAAATACAAACACACAGATACTCTCTGACACACACACAAATACAAACACACACATGCTCACACAAACAAATACAAACACACAGACACAAACACACAGATATTCACACACACAAATACAAACAAACATGTACTCACATACACACACATACAAACACACAGATACTCTCCCACGCACACACACACACACACAACTACAAACACACAGATACTCACACACACACAAATGCAGACACACAGATACGTGCACACACACACAAATACAGACACACAGATATTCACACACACACAAATACAGACACACAGATACTCACATACACACACACAAATACAAACACACAGAAACTCACACACACACACATATTCAAACACACAGATACTCTCACACACACACAAATACAAACACACAGATACTCTCACACACACACAAATACAAACACACAGATACTCACACACACACACAAATACAAACACACAGATACTCACACACACACACAAATACAAACACACAGACACTCACACACACACACACATACAAACACACAAATACTCACACACACACATATTCAACACACAGATACTCTCACACACACACAAATTCAAACACATAGATACTCAGACACACACACACAAATATAAACACACAGATACTGACACACACACAAATACAAACACACAGAGACTCTCACACACAAATACAAACACACAGATACTCACTCACACACACAAACACAAACACACAGATACTCACTCACGCACACAAATACAAACACACATACTCACACACACATACAAATACAAACACACAGATACTCTCACACACACACACAAATACAAACACACAGATACTCAGATACACACACACAAATACTGACACACAGATACTGACACACACACAAATACAAACACACATACTCACACACACATACAAATACAAACACACAGATACTCTCACACACACACACAAATACACACACACAGATACTCAGACACACACACACAAATACTGACACACAGATACTGACACACACACAAATACAAACACACAGATACTCACATACACACACACAAATACAAACACACAGATACTGACACACACACAAATACAAACACACAGAGACTCTCTCACACACACAAATACAAATGCACAGATACTCACACACACATACAAATACAAACACACAGATACTCTCACACACACACAAATACAAACACACATACTCTCTCTCACACACGCAAATACAAACACACATGTACTCTCTCACACACGCACAAATAAAAACACACAGATACTCACACACACACAAATACAAACACACAGATACTCACACAAACACCACAAATACCAACACACACTTACACACACACAAATACAAATACACAGATACTGACACACACACAAATACAAACACACGGAGACTCTCACACACAAATACAAACACACAGATATTCTCTCACACACACACAAATACAAACACACAGATACTCTCACACACACACACAAATACAAACACACAGATACTGACACACACACAAATACAAACACACACAGACTCTCTCACACATACACACAAATACAAACACACAGATACTCACACACACACATATTCAAACACACAGATACTCTCACACACACACAAATACAAACACACAGATACTCAGACACACACACACAAATACAAACACACAGATACTGACACACACACAAATACAAACTCACAGATACTCACTCACACACACAAACACAAACACACAGATACTCACTCACACACACAAATACAAAATCACATACTCACACACACATACAAATACAAACACACAGATACTCAGACACACACACACAAATACAAACACACAGATACTGACACACACACAAATACAAACACACATACTCACACACAAATACAAATACACAGATACTCACACACACATACAAATACAAACACACAGATACTCTCACACACACACAAATACAAACACACAGATACTCTCTCTCACACACAAATACAAACACACATACTCACACTCACATACAGATGCACAGATACTCACACACACATACAAATACAAACACACAGATACTCTCACACACACACAAATACAAACACACATACTCTCTCTCACACACGCAAATACAAACACACATGTACTCTCACACACACACAAATACAAACACACATGTACTCTCACACACACACACAAATGCAAACACACAGATACTCACACACACACATATTCAAACACACAGATACTCACACACACACACAAATACAAACACACAGATTCTCAGACAACACACAAATACAAACACGCAGATACTGACACACACACATATTCAAACACACAGAGACTCTCTCACACACACACAAATACAAACACACAGATACTCACACACACACATATTCAAACACACAGATACTCAGACACACACACACAAATACAAACACACAGATACTGACACACACACAAATACAAACACACAGAGACTCTCACACACAAATACAAACTCACAGATACTCACTCACACACACAAATACAAACACACAGATAATCTCTGACACACACACAAATACAAACACACAAATGCTCACACAAACAAATATAACCATACAGATACACACACAGACACAAACACACAGATACTCACACACACACACTCAAATACAAACAAACATGTACTCACATACACACACATACAAACACACAGATACTCTCCCACACACACACACACAAATACAAACTCACAGATACTCACTCACACACACAAATACAAATGCACAGATACTCACACACACACAAATACAAACACACAGATACTCTCTGACACACACACAAATACAAACACACACATGCTCACACAAACAAATACAAACACACAGACACAAACACACAGATATTCACACACACACACTCAAATACAAACAAACATGTACTCACATACACACACATACAAACACACAGATACTCTCCCACGCGCACACACACACACAACTACAAACACACAGATACTCACACACACACAAATGCAGTCACACAGATACGTGCACACACACACAAATACAGACACACAGATATTCACACACACACAAATAAAAACACACAGATACTCACATACACACACACACAAATACAAACACACTGATACTCACACACACACATATTCAAACACACAGATACTCTCACACACACACAAATACAAACACACAGATACTCACACACACACACAAATACAAACACACAGAGAAACTCTCACACACACACACACATACAAACACACAAATACTCACACACACACATATTCAACACACAGATACTCTCACACACACACAAATTCAAACACATAGATACTCAGACACACACACACAAATATAAACACACAGATACTGACACACACACAAATACAAACACACAGAGACTCTCTCACACACACAAATACAAACACACAGATACTCACTCACACACACAAACACAAACACACAGATACTCACTCACACACACAAATACAAACACACAGATACTCACTCACACACACAAACACAAACACACAGATACTCACTCACACACACAAATACAAACACACATACTCACACACACATACAAATACAAACACACAGATACTCTCACACACACACACAAATAGAAACACACAGATACTGACACACACACAAATACAAACACACAGAGACTCTCACACACACACAAATACAAACACACAGATACTCACTCACACACACAAATACAAACACACATACTCACACACACACACAAATACAAACTCACAGATACTCACTCACACACACAAATACAAACACACAGAGACACTCACACACAAATACAATCACACAAATGCTCACACAAACAAATATAAACATACAGATACACACACAGACACAAACACACAGATACTCACACACACACACTCAAATACAAACAAACATGTACTCACATACACACACATACAAACACACAGATACTCTCCCACACACACACAAACTACAAACTCACAGATACTCAGACACACACACACAAATACTGATACACACACAAATACAAACACACAGAGACTCTCACACACAAATACAAACACACGGAGACTCTCACACACAAATACAAACACACAGATATTCTCTCACACACACACACAAATACAAACACACAGATACTCAGACAACACACAAATACAAACACACAGATACTGACACACACACAAATACAAACACACACAGACTCTCTCACACATACACACAAATACAAACACACAGATACTCACACACACACATATTCAAACACACAGATACTCTCACACACACACAAATACAAACACACAGATACTCAGACACACACACACAAATACAAACACACAGATACTGACACACACACAAATACAAACTCACAGATACTCACTCACACACACAAACACAAACACACAGATACTCACTCACACACACAAATACAAAATCACATACTCACACACACATACAAATACAAACACACAGATACTCAGACACACACACACAAATACAAACACACAGATACTGACACACACACAAATACAAACACACATACTCACACACAAATACAAATACACAGATACTCACACACACATACAAATACAAACACACAGATACTCTCACACACACACAAATACAAACACACAGATACTCTCTCTCACACACAAATACAAACACACATACTCACACTCACATACAGATGCACAGATACTCACACACACATACAAATACAAACACACAGATACTCTCACACACACACAAATACAAACACACATACTCTCTCTCACACACGCAAATACAAACACACATGTACTCTCACACACACACAAATACAAACACACATGTACTCTCACACACACACACAAATGCAAACACACAGATACTCACACACACACATATTCAAACACACAGATACTCACACACACACACAAATACAAACACACAGATTCTCAGACAACACACAAATACAAACACGCAGATACTGACACACACACATATTCAAACACACAGAGACTCTCTCACACACACACAAATACAAACACACAGATACTCACACACACACATATTCAAACACACAGATACTCAGACACACACACACAAATACAAACACACAGATACTGACACACACACAAATACAAACACACAGAGACTCTCACACACAAATACAAACTCACAGATACTCACTCACACACACAAATACAAACACACAGATAATCTCTGACACACACACAAATACAAACACACAAATGCTCACACAAACAAATATAACCATACAGATACACACACAGACACAAACACACAGATACTCACACACACACACTCAAATACAAACAAACATGTACTCACATACACACACATACAAACACACAGATACTCTCCCACACACACACACACAAATACAATCTCACAGATACTCACTCACACACACAAATACAAATGCACAGATACTCACACACACACAAATACAAACACACAGATACTCTCTGACACACACACAAATACAAACACACACATGCTCACACAAACAAATACAAACACACAGACACAAACACACAGATATTCACACACACACACTCAAATACAAACAAACATGTACTCACATACACACACATACAAACACACAGATACTCTCCCACGCACACACACACACACAACTACAAACACACAGATACTCACACACACACAAATGCAGACACACAGATACGTGCACACACACACAAATACAGACACACAGATATTCACACACACACAAATAAAAACACACAGATACTCACATACACACACACAAATACAAACACACTGATACTCACACACACACATATTCAAACACACAGATACTCTCACACACACACAAATACAAACACACAGATACTCACACACACACACAAATACAAACACACAGAGAAACTCTCACACACACACACACACACATACAAACACACAAATACTCACACACACACATATTCAACACACAGATACTCTCACACACACACAAATTCAAACACATAGATACTCAGACACACACACACAAATATAAACACACAGATACTGACACACACACAAATACAAACACACAGAGACTCTCACACACACACAAATACAAACACACAGATACTCACTCACACACACAAACACAAACACACAGATACTCACTCACACACACAAATACAAACACACAGATACTCACTCACACACACAAACACAAACACACAGATACTCACTCACACACACAAATACAAACACACATACTCACACACACATACAAATACAAACACACAGATACTCTCACACACACACACAACTACAAACACACAGATACTGACACACACACAAATACAAACACACAGAGACACTCACACACAAATACAATCACACAAATGCTCACACAAACAAATATAAACATACAGATACACACACAGACACAAACACACAGATACTCACACACACACACTCAAATACAAACAAACATGTACTCACATACACACACATACAAACACACAGATACTCTCCCACACACACACAAACTACAAACTCACAGATACTCAGACACACACACACAAATACAAACACACAGATACTGATACACACACAAATACAAACACACAGAGACTCTCACACACAAATACAAACTCACAGATACTCACTCACACACACAAATACAAACACACAGATACTCTCTGACACACACACAAATACAATCACACAAATGCTCACACAAACAAATATAAACATACAGATACACACACAGACACAAACACACAGATACTCACACACACACACTCAAATACAAACAAACATGTACTCACATACACACACATACAAACACACAGATACTCTCCCACGCACACACACAAATACAAACACACAGATACTCAGACAACACACAAATACAAACACACAGATACTGACACACACACAAATACAAACACACACAGACTCTTTCACACATGCACACAGATACAAACACACAGATACTGATACACACACAAATACAAACACACAGAGACTCTCACACACACACAAATACAAACTCACAGATACTCACTCACACACACAAACACAAACACACAGATACTCACTCACACACACAAATACAAAATCACATACTCACACACACACACAAATACAAACACACAGATACTCTCACACACACACAAATACAAACACACAGATACTCAGACACACACACACAAATACAAACAGATACTGACACACACACAAATACAAACACACAGATACTCTCTCACACACACAAATACAAACACACATACTCACACACAAATACAAATGCACAGATACTCACACACACATACAAATACAAACACACAGATACTCTCACACACACACAAATACAAACACACAGATACTCTCTCTCACACACAAATACAAACACACATACTCACACTCACATACAGACGCACAGATACTCACACACACATACAAATACAAACACACAGATACTCTCACACACACACAAATACAAACACACATACTCTCTCTCACACACGCAAATACAAACACACATGTACTCTCACACACACACACAAATACAAACACACAGATACTCACACAAACACACACACAAATACAAACACACAGATACTCACACACACACATATTCAAACACACAGATACTCACACACACACACAAATACAAACACACAGATTCTCAGACAACACACAAATACAAACACACAGATACTGACACACACACAAATTCAAACACACAGAGACTCTCTCACACACACACAAATACAAACACACAGATACTCACACACACACATATTCAAACACACAGATACTCTCACACACACACAAATACAAACACACAGATACTGACACACACTCAAATACAAACCCACAGAGACTCTCACACACAAATACAAACACACAAATGCTCACACAAACAAATATAAACATACAGATACACACACAGACACAAACACACAGATACTCACACACACACACTCAAATACAAACAAACATGTACTCACATACACACACATACAAACACACAGATACTCTCCCACACACACACAAACTACAAACTCACAGATACTCAGACACACACACACAAATACAAGCACACAGATACTGATACACACACAAATACAAACACACAGAGACTCTCACACACAAATACAAACTCACAGATACTCACTCACACACACAAATACAAATGCACAGATACTCACACACACACAAATACAAACACACAGATACGCACACACAAATACAAACAAACAGATACTCTCTCACACACACAAATACAAACACACAGATACTCACACACACACAAATACAAATGCACAGATACTCACACACACACAAATACAAACACACAGATACTCTCACACATACACATACACACACAAATACAAACACACAGATACTCACACACATACACACTAAAATACAAACACACAGATACTCTCACACACACACAAATACAAACACACAGATACTCTCACACATACACATACACACACAAATACAAACACACAGATACTCACACACATACACACTAAAATACAAACACACAGATACTCTCACACACGCACAAATACAAACACACAGATACTCAGACACACACACACAAATACAAACACACAGATACTCAGACACACACACAAATACAAACACAGAGATGATCTCTCACACGCACAAATACAAACACGCAGATACTCACACACAAATAAAAACACACAGATACTCTCACACACACACAAATACAAACACACAGATACTCAGACACACACACACAAATACAAACACGCAGATACTCACACACACACAAATACAAACACACAGATACTCTCTCCCACACACACACAAATGCACAGATACTCACACACAAATACAAACACACAGATACTCACACACACACATACAAACACACAGATATTCTCTCTCACACACAAATACAAACACACAGATACTCTCACACACACAAATACATACACACAGATACTCACACTCACTAATACAAACACACAGATACTCTCACACACACCACACACACAAATTCAAATACACAGATACTTACACACACACAAATACAAACACACAGATACTCTCTCACACACACACGCATACAAACACACAGATACAGACACACAAATACAAACACACAGATACGCTCTCACACACAAATAAAAACACACACATACAAACACACAATCCACTCACACAAATACAGACACACAGATACTCACATACACACACAAATACAAACACACAGATAATCTCTCACACGCACAAATAGACACACACAGATACACACACACACAAATACAAACACACAGATAATCTCTCACACGCACAAATACAAACACACAGATACACTCACACACAAATATAAACACACAGATACTCTCATACACACACAAATACAAACACACAGATACTCTCATACACACACAAATACAAACACACAGATACTCTCACACACACACAAATACAAACACACAGATACTCTCACACACACACAAATACAAACACACAGATACTCACACACACACGCTCACAAATAGAAACACACAGATACTCTCACACACACAAATACAAACACACATATACTCACACACACAAATACATACACACACAAATACAAACACACAGACACTCACACACACCAATACAAACACACAGATACTCACACACACAAATGCAAACACACACATACTCTCACTCACACACACAAATACAAACACACAGATACTTACACACACAAATACAAACACACAGACACACACACGCACAAATACAAACACACAGACACTCACACACACAAATACAAACACACAGATACTCACACACACACACACACAAAGCAAACACACAGAGACTCACACAAACACACACACATCTACAAACACACAGATACTCACACACACACAAATGCAAACACACAGATACACGCACACACACATATTCAAACACACATATACTCTCACAAACACACAAATACAAATGCGCAGATACTGACACACACACAAATACAGACACGCAGATACTCACACACAAATACAAACACACAGATACTCTCTCACACACACACACACTAACACACAGATACTCACACATACACACACACAAATACAAACACACAGATACACACTCTCACATATACAAACACACAGACACTCACACACACACACACATATTCAAACACACATATACTCTCACAAACACACAAATACAAATGCACAGATACTGACACACAAACAAATACAAACACGCAGATACTCACACACAAATACAAACACACAGATACTCTCACACACACACATACAAACACACAGATACACACACACAAATAAAAACACACAGATACTCTCATACACGCAGAAATACAAACACACAGATAAGCACACACACACACTTTCAAACTCACAGAAAGTCTCTCACACATACATACAAACACACAGATACTCTCACACACACAAATACAAACAGACAGATACTCACACTCACATTAATACAAACACACAAATACTCTCACAAACACCACACACACAAATTCAAATACACAGATACTTACACACACACAAATACAAACACAGCTACTCTCTCACACACAAATACAAACACACAGATACTCTCACACACTCCACACACACAAATACAGACACACAGATACTCACATACACACACAAATACAAACACACAGATACTCACATACACACACAAATACAAACACACAGATACTCTCTCACACACACTCAAATACAAACACACATATACTCTCACACATACACACACAAATACAAACACACAGATACTCTCTCACACGCACAAATACAAACACACAGATACACACACAAATACAAACACACAGACACTCACACACACACAAATACACACAGATACTCTCACGTACACACAAATACAAACACACAGATTCTCTCACACACACATACAAACGCACAGATACTCACACACACACAAATACAAACGCACAGATACTCACACAAATACAAACACACAGATACTCTCACACAAATACACATACACACACAAATACAAACACACAGATACTCTCTCACACACACACAAATACAAACACACAGATACTCTCTCACACACACAAATACAAACACACAGATACTCTCTCACACACACACACACACCTACAAACACACATATACTCACACATACTCACACACCTACAAACACACATATACTCACACATACACACACAAATACAAACACACAGATACACACACTTTCAAACTCACAGAAACTCTCTCACACATACATACAAACACACAGATACTCACACACACATTAATACAAACACACAGATACTCACACACACACACACACACACTAATACAAACACACAGATACTCTCACACACACCACACACACAAATTCAAATACACAGATACTTACACACACACAAATACAAACACAGCTACTCTCTCACACACAAATACAAACACACAGATACTCACACACACACACACGCAAATACAAACACACAGATTCTCTCTCACACATACACACACAAATACAAACACACAGATACTCACATACACACACAAATACAAACACACAGATACTCTCTCACAAACGTACAAATACAAATACACATATACTCTCACACATACACACAAATACAAACACACAGATACTCTCTCACACGCACAAATACAAACAAACAGACACTCACACACACACAAATACACAGATACTCTCACACACACACAAATACAAACACAGTTACACACACACACACGCAAATACAAACACACAGATTCTCTCTCACACACACATACAAACGCACAGATACTCACACACACACAAATAAAAACAGATACTCACACACACACAAATACAAATGCACAGATACTCACACAAATACAAACACACAGATACTCTCTCTCACACACAAATACAAACACACAGATACTCTCTCACACACACACAAATACAAACACACATATACTCACACATACACACACAAATACAAACACACAGATACTCTCACACACGCAGAAATACAAACACGCAGATACGCACACACACACAAATACAACGACGCACTCTCAAACACACACAAATACAAACACACAGATACTGACACACACACAAATACAAACACACAGATACTCACACACACACAAATACAAACACACAGATACTCTCTCCCACACACACACAAATGCACAGATACTCACACACAAATACAAACACACAGATACTCTCACACACACACATACAAACACACAGATATTCTCTCTCACACACAAATACAAACACACAGATACTCACATACACACACATTCAAACTCACAGAAACTCTCTCTCACACACACACATACAAACACACAGATACTCTCACACTCACAAATACAAACACACAGATACTCTCACACACACCACACACATAAATTTCAAATACACAGATACTTACACACAGATACTCTCTCTCACACACACGCACACGCATACAAACACACAGATACACACACACAAATACAAACACACAGATACGCTCTCACACACACACACAAATACAAACACACAGATACACACACACAAATACAAACACACAGACACTCACACACACACAAATACACACAGATACTCTCACACACACACAAATACAAACGCACAGATACTCACACACACACACAAATACAAATGCACAGATACTCACACAAATACAAACACACAGATACTCTCACACACATACCCATACACACACAAATACAAACACACAGATACTCTCTCACACACACACACAAATACAAACACACATATACTCACACATACACACACAAATACAAACACACAGATACTCAGACACACACACAAATACAAACACACAGATACTGACACACACACACAAATACAAACACGCAGATACTCAGACACACACACACACAAATGCACAGACACTCACACACAAATACAAACACACAGATACTCTCACACACACATACAAACACACAGATACTCTCACACACACAAACACAAACACACAGATACGCTCTCACACACACACACACACAAATACAAACACACAGCTACTCTCTCACACGCAAATACAAACACACAGATACTCTCACACACTCCACACACACAAATACAGACACACAGATACTCACATACACACACAAATACAAACACACAGATAATCTCTCACACGCAAAAATAGAAACACACAGATACACACACACAAATACAAACACACAGATACTCTCACACACTCACACACAAATACAAACACACAGATACTCTCACACACTCCACACACACAAATACAGACACACAGATACTCACATACACACACAAATACAAACACACAGATAATCTCTCACACGCAAAAATAGAAACACACAGATACACACACACAAATACAAACACACAGATACTCTCACACACTCACACACAAATACAAACACACAGATACTATCACACACTCACACACAAACAAACAGATACTCTCATACACACACAAATACAAACACACAGATACTCTCACACACACACACACACAAATACAAACACACAGTTACACACACACACACAAATATAAACACACAGATTCTCTCTCAAACTCACAAACAAACGCACAGATACTCACACACACACACAAATACAATCACACAGATACTCTCACACACATACACATACACACACACAGATACACATACACAAATACAAACACACAGATACTCTCTCACACACACACAAATACAAACACACAGATACTCACACACACTCACAAATACAAACACACAGATACTCTCTCACACACACAAATACAAGCACACAGATACTCTCTCACACACACACAAATACAAACACATAGATACGCACACACACACACCAATACAAACACACATATACTCTCACACATACACACACAAATACAAACACACAGATAATCTCTCACATGCACAAATACAAACACACAGATACACACACACAAACACAAACACACAGATACTCACACACACACAAATACAAACACACAGATACTGACACACACACAAATACAAACACACACAGACTCTCTCACACATACACACAAATACAAACACACAGAGACTCTCACACACAAATACAAACACACAGATACTCTCTCACACACACAAACACAAACACACAGATACTCACTCACACACACAAATACATACACACAGACACTCACACACACATAAATACAAACACACAGATACTTTCACACACGCACAAATACAAACACACAGATACGCACACACACACACCAATACAACGATACGTAGTCTCACACACACACAAATACAAACACACAGATAGTCAGACACACACACACACAAATACAAACACACAGATAATCTCTCACACGCACAAATACAAACAACAGATACTCACACACAAATACAAACACACAGACACACACACACACAAATACAAACACACAGATACTCTCACACACTCACAAATACAAACACACATATACTCTCACACATACACACACAAAGACAAACACACAGATACTCTCACACATGCACAAATACAAACACACAGATACGCACACACACACCAATACAACGATATGTACTCTCACACACATACAAATACAAACACACAGATACTCAGACACACACACACAAATACAAACACACAGATAATCTCTCACACGCACAAATACAAACACACAGATACACACACACAAATACAAACACACAGACACTCACACACACACAAATACACACAGATACTCTCACACACACACAAATACAAACACACAGTTACTCACACACACACACGCAAATACAAACACACAGATTCTCTCTCACACACACATACAAACGCACAGATACTCACACACACACAAATACAAATGCACAGATACTCACACACACATACACATACACACACAAATACAAACACACACATACTCTCTCACACACACACACATATACAAACACACAGATACTCTCTCACACACACAAATACAAACGCACAGATACTCTCTCATACACACACACAAATAGAAACACACAGATACTCACACATACACACACAAATACAAACACACAGATACTCTCACACACGCAGAAATACAAACACACAGATATGCACACACACACAAATACAAACACGCAGACACTCACACACACAAATACAAACACACAGATACTCAGACACACACACACACAAATGCACAGACACTCACACAAATACAAACACACAGATACTCTCACACACACACAAATACAAACACACAGATACTCACATACACACACATTCAAACTCACAGAAACTCTCTCTCACACACACACACATACAAACACACAGATACTCTCACACACACACTAATACAAACACACAGATACTCTCACACACACCACACACACAAATTCAAATACACAGATACTTATACACACACAAATACAAACACACAGATACTCTCTCTCACACACACGCGCATACAAACACACAGATACACACACACAAATACAAACACACAGATACGCTCTCTCACACACACAAATACAAACACACAGTTACTCTCTCACACACAAATACAAACACACATATACTCTCACACATACACACACAAATACAAACACACAGATACTCTCACACACGCACAAATACAAACACACAGATACGCACACACACACAAAGCAAACACACAGAGACTCACACAAACACACACACAACTACAAACACACAGATACTCACACACACACAAATTCAAACACACAGATACACGCGCACACACAAATACAGACACACAGATTTTCACACACACACACAAATGCAAACACACAGATACTCTCACACACAAGTACAAACACACAGATACTCACACATACACACACACAAATACAAACACACAGATACACACTCACACATATACAAACACACAGACACTCACACACACACACACACATATTCAAACACACATATACTCTCACAAACACACAAATACAAATGCACAGATACTGACACACACAAATACAAACACTCAGATACTCACACACAAATACAAACACATAGATACTCTCTCACACACACACAAACGCACAGATACTCACACACACAAATACAAACACACAGATACTCTCACACACACACATACAAACACACAGATACACACACACAAATACAAACACACAGATACTCTCACACACGCAGAAATACAAACACACAGATACGCACACACACACACTTTCAAACTCACAGAAACTCTCTCACACATACATACAAACACACAGATACTCTCAGACACACAAATACAAACAGACAGATACTCACACACACATTAATACAAACACACAGATACTCTCACACACACACCACACACACAAATTCAAATACACAGATACTTACACACACACAAATACAAACACAGCTACTCTCTCACACATAAATACAAACACACAGATACTCTCACACACTCCACACACACAAATACAGACACACAGATACTCACATACACACACAAATACAAACACACAGATACTCACATACACACACAAATACAAACACACAGATACTCTCTCACACACACACAAATACAAATACACATATGCTCTCACACATACACACACAAATACAAACACACAGATACTCTCACACACGCACAAATACAAACACACAGATAATCTCTCACACGCACAAATACAAACACACAGATACACACACAAATACAAACACACAGACACTCACACACACTCACACACAAAGAGAAACACAAAGATACTCTCACACACACACAAATACACACAGATAGTCTCACACACACACAAACACAAACACACAGTTACTCACACGCACACACAAATACAAACACACAGATTCTTTCTCACACACACATACAAACGCACAGATACTCACACACGCACAAATACACAGATACTCACACACACACAAATACAATCACACAGATACTCTCACACACATACACATACACACATACAGATGCACATACACAAATACAAACACACAGATACTCTCTCACACACACACACAAATACAAACACACAGACACTCTCTCACACTCAAATACAAACACACAGATACTCTCACACACACACAAATACAAACACACAGATACTCACACACACAAATACAAACACACAGATACTCACACACACAAATACAATGACACATACTCGCGCACACACACAAATACAAACACACAGATACTCAGACACACACACACAAATACAAACACACAGATACTGACACACACACAAATTCAAACACGCAGATACTCACACACACACAAATACAAACACACAGATACTCTCTCCCACACACACAAAAACGCACAGATACTCACACACACAAATACAAACACACAGATACTCTCTCACACACACATACAAACACACAGATACACACACACAAATACAAACACACAGATATTCTCTCTCACACACAAATACAAACACACAGATACTCACATACACACACATTCAAACTCACAGAAACTCTCTCACACACACACACCTACAAACACATAGATACTCTCACACACACAAATACATACACACAGATACTCACACACACACACTAATACAAACACACAGATACTCTCACACACACCACACACACAAATTCAAATACACAGATACTTACACACACACAAATACAAACACAGCTACTCTCTCACACACAAATACAAACACACAGATACTCTCACACACTCCACACACACAAATACAGACACACAGATACTCACATACACACACAAATACAAACACACAGATACTCACATACACACACAAACACAAACACACAGATACTCACAAACACACAAATACAAACACATAGATATTCTCTCTCATACACATACACATACAAACACACAGATACACACACACAAATACAAACACACAGATACGCTCACACACACAAATACAAACACACAGCTACTCTCACACACACAAATACAGACACACAGATACTCACATACACACACAAATACAAACACACAGATAATTTCTCACACGCACAAATACAAACACACAGATACTCACACACACACACAAATACAAACTTCCAGATGCTCTCACCCACTCACACACAAATACAAACACACAGATACTCACACACAAATACAAAGACACAGATACTCACACACACTCACAAATACAAACACACAGATATGCACACACACACCAATACAACGATACGTAGTCTCACACACACACAAATACAAACACACAGATACTCTCTCCCACACACACAAAAACGCACAGATACTCACACACACAAATACAAACACACAGATACTCTCACACACACACATACAAACACACAGATACACACACACAAATACAAACACACAGATATTCTCTCTCACACACAAATACAAACACACAGATACTCACATACACACACAAACACAAACACACAGATACTCACAAACACACAAATACAAACACACAGATATTCTCTCTCATACACATACACATACAAACACACAGATACACACACACAAATACAAACACACAGATACGCTCACACACACACACAAATACAAACACACAGCTACTCTCACACACACAAATACAGACACACAGATACTCACATACACACACAAATACAAACACACAGATAATCTCTCACACGCACAAATACAAACACACAGATACACACACACACACAAATACATACACACAGATACTCACACACACACACAAATACAAACTTCCAGATACTCTCACCCACTCACACACAAATACAAACACACAGATACTCTCACACACACAAATACAAACGCACAGATACTCACACACATAAATACAATCACACAGATACTCTCACACACATACACATACACACACACAGATACACATACACAAATACAAACACACAGATACTCGCTCACACACACAAATACAAACACACAGATACTCTCTCACACACACACATACAAGCACACAGATACTCTCTCTCACACACATACAAACGCACAGGTACTCTCTCACACACACACAAATACAAACACACATATACTCACACACACAAATACAAACACACATATACTGTCACACATACACACACAAATACAAACACACATATACTCACACACACAAATACAAACACACATATACTGTCACACATACACACACAAATACAACGACACGTACTCTCACACACACACAAATACAAACACACAGTTACTCACACACACATGCACAAATACAAACACACAGGTACTCTCACACACACAAATACAAACAAACAGATACTCTCACACACACACACAAATACAAACAAACAGATACTCTCACACACACACACAGACAAATACAAACACACAGATAATCTCTGACTCACACACAAATACAAACACACACATGCTCACACAAACAAATACAAACACAGATACACACACAGACACAAACACACAGATACTCACACACACACACTCAAAGACAAACAAACATGTACTCACACACACACAAATACAAACACACAAATACAAACACACAAATACTCGCTCACACACACAAATACAAACACTCAGATACTCACACTCACACACAGATACACACACACAAATACAAACACACAGATATACACCCAAATACAAACACACTGATACATACACACAAATACAAACACGTAGATATACACACAAGTACTAACACACAGATACACACACACACACAAATATAAACACCTAGATATACACCCAAATACAAACACACAGATACACACACACACACAAATACAGACACACAGATACTCACATACACACACAAATACAAACACACAGATACTCACAAACACACAAATACAAACTCACAGATACTCACAAACACACAAATACAAACACACAGATATTCTCTCTCATACACATACACATACAAACACACAGATACACACACACAAATACAAACACACAGATACTCTCACACACACAAATACAAACACACAGATACTCTCACACACACCACACACACAAATACAGACACACAGATACTCACATACACACACAAATACAAACACACAGATGATCTCTCACACGCACAAATACAAACACACAGATACACACACACAAATACAACTTCCAGATACTCTCACCCACTCACACACAAATACAAACACACAGATACTCTCACACACACAAATACAAACACACAGATACTCTCACACACACAAATACAAACTCACAGATACGCACACACACACAAATACAACGACACATACTCTCACACACACACAAATACAAACACACAGTTACTCACACACATGCACAAATACAAACACACAGATACTCTCACACACACACACAAATTCAAACACACAGATACTCTCTGACACACACACACAAATACAAACACACACATGCTCACACAAACAAATACAAACACAGATACACACACAGACACAAACACACAGATACTCACACACACACACTCAAAGACAAACAAACATGTACTCACACACACACACAAATACAAACACACAGATACTCACACACACAAATACAAACACACAAATACTCGCTCACACACACAAATACAAACACTCAGATACTCACACTCACACAGATACACACACACGAATGCAAACACACAGATATACACCCAAATACAAACACACAGATACACACACATATATATAAACACACAGATACACACACAAACATAAACACTCAGATACACACACACATACAAACACATACACCAAAATATAGCACACCAGCTCACAAATACAAGCAGACACACAAATACAAGCAGACATACAAGTACAAACACATACAAACAAATACAAACACATAAATATAAATACACAAATACAAGCACATACACTCACAAATACAAGTCCACACACAAATACAAGCAGACACACAAATACAAACACATACACAGAAATACAAACACATAAATATAAATGCACAAATACAAGCTCACAAACTCACAAATACACACAAATACAAATACACACAAATTCAAGCCCACACTCAAATACAAATACACACAAATGCAAATACAAATACACACAAATTCAAGCCCACACACAAATACAAATACACACAAATACAAGCCCACACACAAATTCAAGCCCACACTCAAATACAAATACACACAAATGCAAATACAAATACACACAAATTCAAGCCCACACACAAACACAAATAGACACAAATACAAGTGCACACACACACAAATACAAACAGACACAAGCATATATACATACATATGTGTGCTCTTATTTGTAAATGTGCCCACACAAACACAGACACACAGATAGAAACATATGCACACATAAACACTTGAAAATAAACATATGTAGTTGCAAAGACCCTCGTACGCATACACAAATAGAAACATGCACACAGAAACCCACAAATACAGGTACACATATACCATATATAATCATGTATAGGTCATGTTTTGAAGACCATTTTTTAAAAGCTGAAATTAGGGGGTCAACTTATACACAATGTATTGTTTTCAAGGGGATGAAATTCATGTTTGGCATGAGTCAAAAAATGGACAAACAAGAGCCAGATCTCTGTATAAAATAATAAACAACAAAAGGAAAACTGAATTATGGCCATTATTGAATATTTTTCTACAAAATAACTGTCTCCATTTTGCCTACTATGGTAGAACGGTACCATCTTAATGTATTCCAGTTACCAGTACCATAAAGGGCATGTAGGTCTCACATACGTACAAAAGTTAATAGGCATACCAGCACGTGGCCAGGCTATCTACGGGTGTATTTTTACAACACACAATTCATGAAATAAAAACAGAGGAGCAGCAAAACCAAAAAAAAAGACTGATAGTATTTTATTAAAAAAGACTGCATGAACCTGTTAATGATAAACGATAAATACTTTACATCAAGAAAACTGATATTCACAACAAAAACTCTTCTCACAGCATGTCACAAATATTATGGGGTAGCTGCTTAAAACAAAAGTTACCGATACATGCAAAAGTCCATTAGAATGTTTCAAATTCACTGTCCTCATCAGTTGCACCACTGAATAATTCATTCCAGTCATCTGGATCACAACTGTGTGTGACACCTACTTCTAAGAAACTGAGGCAACAGCAGGAAGACAAGGTTCAGGGCTGCCATAAGGTACCGGAGATATTTGCGTGCACAGGTCAAATAGATGTATGTAAATATTAGAACATAGAACATAGAAGAATACAGCGCAGTACAGGCCCTTCGGCCCTCGATGTTGCGCCGATCCAAGCCCACCTAACCTACACTAGCCCACTATCCTCCATATGCCTATCCAATGCCCGCTTAAATGCCCATAATGAGGGAGAGTCCACCACTGCTACTGGCAGGGCATTCCATGAACTCACGACTCGCTGAGTAAAGAACTTATCCCTAACATCTGTCCTATACCTACCCCCCCTTAATTTAAAGCTATGCCCCCTTGTAATAGCTGACTCCATACCTGGAAAAAGATTCTCACTGTCGACCCTATCTAAACCCCTAATCATCTTGTACACCTCTATCAAGTCACCCCTAAACCTTCTTTTCTCCAATGAAAACAACCCCAAGTGCCTCAGCCTTTCCTCATACGATCTTTCTACCATACCAGGCAACATCATGGTAAACCTCCTCTGCACCCGTTCCAGTGCCTCCACATCCTTCCTATAGTATGGCGACCAAAACTGCACACAATACTCCAGATGCGGCCGCACCAGAGTCTTATACAACTGCAACATGACCTCAGTACTCCGGAACTCAATTCCTCTACCAATAAAAGCCAGTACGCCATATGCCTTCTTCACCGCACTATTTACCTGGGTGGCAACTTTCAAAGATCTGTGTACATGGACACCAAGATCCCTCTGCTCATCCACACTACCAAGTATCCGTCCATTAGCCCAGTACCCCATCTTTTTGTTACTCTTACCAAAGTGAATCACCTCACACTTAGCTACATTGAACTTCATTTGCCACCTTTCTGCCCAGTTCTGCAGCTTATCTATATCCCGCTGTAACCTGCCACATCCTTCCTCACTGTCTACAACTCCTCCGACTTATTACATAAGTAAATATGTACAATATTTATATATAGTTATCAACATTCGATTTTAACGATTTTAAAATAGTGTTTCACAAATACATACTGGTGCGCATAACGTGTGATGACGCAGATATTGCTTTTGAATCAAAATTGTGCAAATCATGTCCTGCCAGGCTGCAAATATGGTCAAGAAGACATCCCAGAAAAACTAGGATTGACTTATATATGAGGCATTTGAAAAATACCAGATTTTTTGGTCAAATTAGGGGGTTGACTTATACATTAGATTGACCTATTCATGAGTACATATGGCACACGCACATGTTCCTATTGCATATGTGCCCACACGAACGCACATACACACATAAATACAAACACACACATAACAATATACATACATAAACACATGCAAGTAAACATATTCAATTACGAAGACAATTATCTACGTACACAAATAGAAATACACATACACAAAAATAGGAATGACCAAACACGCACATACTCCCCCACAAACCGAAGAACATCTACATACACATCATATTGAATGTAAACTGTGTAATTTCCATGTATTTTTGATATCATTTAGTGTAGGTTTGGGTTCTCACATTGTGGGTTAGTGAGAGATACAGGATTTTCTGTGCATCTAAAGGTAATAATTAGCTTGCATGTATTTCTGTAGCCATGGTGAAACAAGCTTTGAGTCTAACTTTAGAATTAATGTGCAGTTTTTGTACTTTCTTTTGTAATTTGCTCTCACCTGCACTTATGAAAATACTGTGGAAAGTGTATAAGTTGCCACAATCTGGCGCCATTTTAATTACATAAATTATAAAAAGAAAATGTTGAGACAAAGTCAAGACAAAGTTAATCTTTTGTTCCCTCCATGACTCCTGGGTTTCTGAAGTGGCTACGGGAAAAACAAGGATTTCTGGTGCTGACCCACTATGCTGCCGCCATCAGAACTGATACTGAAGGGATCACAATGTTACCAGAGCCAGAAGGAACAGACTGGATCCACCAGCAAGGATCATGCTGACGAGGGGCCAGTTTTCTTGGTGTTTACTATTTACAGCATAGCTGTCAGGATTGGGTTGTTTGCTTCTAACTGTTGCCCCATTCTCTGTTGGTGGGAAAAAGGGTTTCACAACTGAACTAGATAAACAAGCTCCAGTTTACACAGTCAAGGGGAATGCCCATAGTTTAGAGAGAGAGAAAGTTTTCTTTGTTTTACTTTGAATTTTTATGTGGAAGTGTTGGGGTGGACAAAGTCAGAGGTCACATGACACCAGGTTATAGTCCAATAGGTTTATTTGAAATCACAAGCTTTTGTCAGGTGACCAAACAGTAGCGCTCTGAAAGCTTGTGATTTCAACTAACCTATTGGACTATAACCTGGTGTCATATGACTTCTGACTTTGCAGTCCTGCAAAGTCCTCAGTTGACGATGGTGGAATTGAGCACTGCTCCTGAGAAGAGAAGGATATGGTGAAACTAAATTCCCTCGTAACAGAGTTAATGTCAGTTTCAAATTGGAAATGATGGGATAAAACCCTGAAGAACTTACTTAAAGCTAAGTAGTTTAAGCTCAGGTGTATAGTAACTATCTGGTTCAATTTGCTTTGTCTGTCCTTTATTAAGTCAAGGGCACAGCATCAGAGGAGATATTTTGAGCTTGTAGTTTTCCTGTGAACCTATCCCAAAGCTGTGTTCAAGATCACTCCATTCCAAAGAAAATATGTGCATTTACCAGAACCTTAGGACACCCCCAAAGCTCTTCACGATCAGCAAAGTGGGGAGACAGTGGCATACTGACAGTGTCATTGACGAGAGCACACACAGTGGGTGACCTCTTTGTGCAACTCCTCCACTCTGTCTGTAGGGATGAGCCTGACCTTCCAGTTGGTTGGCATTTCAATAAACCACCTTGATTTCATTTCTGTCCCGGGCTTGCTAGAATGTTCCAACGAAGCACAATTTGCAAGCATGAGGAAGAACAGCTCATTATCCACTTAGGGACTTTACAAACTTAATATTGACTAACTTCAGAAACTGACCATGTTCCGTCTGTTCTCCATTTTTCTTATGTTCTCTCCCCCAGCTTGACTCTTGTTTCATTTGTGCATTGTTTATTTTGCTCTTAATAGGGAGGATCCGTTAGTCTCATTAGTAAGTTTGTGAATGATAACAAAGTAGGCTGAGTTGCAGGTAGTGAGGAGGATTGACAAAGGATAGAGCGGTATATACATAGATTGGCGATGTGAGCAGAGAAATGGCAGATGGAGTTTAATCCGGACAAATGCGAGGTGATGCATTTTGGAAGATCAAATTCAAATTCAAATTATACAATAAATAGCAGAGCCCTTAGGAGCATTAATATGCAGAGGGATCTGGGCGTACAGGCCCATGGATTCCCGAAAGTGACAACACAGGTGGATAAGACAGTCAAGAAGGCTTTCTGCACACTTGCCTTCATCAGCTAGGGTATTGGATATAAAATTTGACAAGTTGTGTTACAGCTGTATAAAACTTTAGTTAGGCCTCATTTGGAATATTGCCTGCAGTTCTGGTCCCCACACAATCAGAAGGATGTGGATTTTTTGCAGAGAGTGCAGAGAAGATTTATTAGGATGTTGCCTGGTTTGAGGGCTTTAGTTATGAGGAGAGGTTGGATAAACTTGGATTGTTTTCACTGGAAAGACAGAGGCCAAGGGGTGACGTTATAGAGCTCTACCAAATTATGGATAATCAGAGGCTTTTTCCCAGGGTGGATAGGTCAACAACAAGAGGGTGCAGGTTCAACGTGGGAGAGGGGGAAAACTTAGGGGAGAAGTGAGGGGGTGGGGTGCCTGGAAGGCACTGCCAGTGGAAGTGGTGGAAGCAGACACATTAGCACGTTTAAAACTTATCTTGATAGACACATGAACGGGAGATGAAGAGAGGGATGGAAACTGTATATGGGCAATAAGTAGTGGGTCTAAATAAAGAATAGGAATCAGCACAGGCTTGGTGGGCCGAAGGGCCTGTCCCTGTGCTGTATTGTATTGTGCTGTATTCCCTCCCTTTCACACTTCTGTTTACAGCCATTTTACATCTCCATTTCTCTTTCCAAACTGTTAACAACCCCTTCATCTTCTGCACTGGCCCTCTATAGATCAAACCCTTGCTTCTCCTCCTCCAATCTGTCTAAAGCATTAAAGACATTTTCCAACATCTATCAGTCCTGAAGAAGAACCAAACCAGACTCAAAACGTGAAAACCAAAAGAACTGCAGATGCTGTAAATCAGAAACAAGTACAGAAATTGACCAGACCTGAAACATTAACTCTGATTTCTCTTCACAGATGCTGCCCAACCTGCTGAGTTTCTCCAGTATTCCCCAAGGCTTGCTTTAGATTTTTAGTATCTTCAGTATTTTGCTTTTATTTGTAAGGCAGTGCCACTGGACCCAGAACTCCAGCCTAATTTTCTAGGGACATGGCTTGAATCCCAATAAGGCACATGGTGAAATTTGAATTCAACCAAAACCCAGAGTTAAAAGCTATTCTAATGGTGTGACTGTGTAACCGCTATCAATTGTTGCAAAAACCCCCTGGTATATTAAAGTCCTTTAGGAAAGGAAATCTACTGTACTGGCCTTCAGGTGAATCTGTATGTATCAGATGATTAGATGAGATTAGATTCCCTACACTGTGGAAACAGGCCCTTTGGCCCAACAAGTCCACACCGACCCTCTGAAGAGCTACCCACCCTGACTAATGCACTTAACACTGTGGGCAACTTAGCGTGGCCAATTCACCTGCACATCTTTGGACTGTGGGAGGGAACCGGAGCACCCGGAGGAAACCCACACAGACACGGGGAGAATGTGCAAACTCCACACAGACAGTTGCCTGAGGTGGGAATTGAACCCAGGTCCCTGGTGCTGTGAGGCAGCAGTGCGAACCACTCAGCCACTGTGCCGCCCCAAAAGTCAGTGATAATGTGAGGACAAACCTTATTACATAGCAAGTGGTGGCATCTGGAACTTGCTGGTCAGAATTTGAGGCCCATCGAGTCCACATCAATCCCCTGAAGAGCATCCCCCTCAGACTCACACTCCTACCCTATAACTATGGGCAATTTATCTAACTCACACATCTTTAGAGTGTGGGAAGAAACCAGAGCACCCAGAGGAAACCCACGCAGACACAGAGAGAATGTGCAAACTCCACACAGACAGTGACCCGAAGGTGGAATTAAACCCGGGTCCCCAATGCTGTGAGGCAGCAGTGCTAACCACTGAACCACAGTCCGCCCCATTCTGTGAATGAATTTTTAAGAAACACTTGCCATTGTAAGATCAGGATTCACGAGTGTATTATGCCAAATGCAGACTGTGGGACCATCAAATCCACAATCTGAGCATGACAGACTGGGGTTGAGAATGCTGTGCTGAAAAAGCTCTGCCAGTCAGGCAGCCCCCAAGGAGCAGGAGAATCGACGTTTCAGGCATAAGCTCTTCATCAGGAATGACGCTTATGGGCCAAGAGATAAATGAGTGTGGGGTGGGGGGGCGGCAAGGTAGCTGAGAGTGCAATTGGTAGACGGAGGTGGGGGTAATGGTGATAGGTTGGAGAGGAGGACAGAGAGGATAGATGGGCAGGAAGATGGACAGGTAGGACAGGTCATGATGACGGTGCTGAGTTGGAAGAGAGGAACTCCTCACTTTCCCTCATGTAAGACTGGCCCAAGTGCATCCAGTCTCTGTGAGGGTCTGAAGTAGAGTCATATTGGTTTTGAAGCATTAACTCTGTTTCTCTCCACGGATGCTGCCAGACCTGCTGAGTTTCTCCAGCACTTCCTGTTTTTATTTCAGTGTCTGTGGTTTGGCTGCAGATAGAGGCAACAACACAAGCATATGTTTGCTGGCCCTGCATAAATATGGGCATGATGAGGAGATGCCAGTGTTGGATTGGAGTGGACAAAGTTAAAAATTACATAACACCAGGTTATAATTGGAAGCACTAGCTTTTGGAGCACTGCTCCTTTGTCTGGTAGGTCCTGAGGAGGGAGTAGTGCTCAGAAAGCTAGTGCTTCCAAATAAACCTGTTGGACTATAACCTGGTGTTGTGTGATTTTTAACTTGAGCAGTCAACTCTGGCTCCCTCTCACCTCTGAGGCCAAAGGTTGTGAGCTCAGGTCCCACTCCATGGT
Organism: Chiloscyllium plagiosum; assembly: GCF_037043375.1. Taxonomy (NCBI): domain Eukaryota; kingdom Metazoa; phylum Chordata; class Chondrichthyes; order Orectolobiformes; family Hemiscylliidae; genus Chiloscyllium; species Chiloscyllium plagiosum. Next base: position 11,627,964 of record NW_028270162.1, on the reverse strand, counting down.
ACTGAGGCAAAAAAGATCATTGATAGATGTTTCTGTGCAGTACCAAGGGATTACTGAGGGGCTGACTTTCAAATAAAATCTTCATAATGAAGACCTTCTCATGTGAATTTAGATATCGCCAGAACATTGACTTATACATTAGACTGACCTATTCATGAGTATATATGGCACACGCACATGTTCCTATTGCATATGTGCCCACACGAACGCACATACACACACATAACAATATACATACATAAACACATGCAAGTAAACATATTCAATTATGAAGACAATTATCTACGTACACAAATAGAAATACACATACACAAAAATAGGAATGACCAAACACGCACATACTCCCCCACAAACCGAAGAACATCTACATACACATCATATTGAATATAAACTGTGTAATTTCCATGTATTTTTGATATCATTTAGTGTAGGTTTGGGTTCTCACATTGTGGGTTAGTGAGAGATACAGGATTTTCTGTGCATCTAAAGGTAATAATTAGCTTGCATGTATTTCTGTAGCCATGGTGAAACAAGCTTTGAGTCTAACTTTAGAATTAATGTGCAGTTTTTGTACTTTCTTTTGTAATTTGCTCTCACCTGCACTTATGAAAATACTGTGGAAAGTGTATAAGTTGCCACAATCTGGCGCCATTTTAATTACATAAATTATAAAAAGAAAATGTTGAGACAAAGTCAAGACAAAGTTAATCTTTTGTTCCCTCCATGACTCCTGGGTTTCTGAAGTGGCTACGGGAAAAGCATGGATTTCTGGTGCTGACCCACTATGCTGCCGCCATCAGAACTGATACTGAAGGGATCACAATGTTACCAGAGCCAGAAGGAACAGACTGGACCCACCAGCAAGGATCATGCTGACTAGAGGCCAGTTTTCTTGGTGTTTACTATTTACAGCATAGCTGTCAGGATTGGGTTGTTTGCTTCTAACTGTTGCCCCATTCTCTGTTGGTGGGAAAAAGGGTTTCACAACTGAACTAGATAAACAAGCTCCAGTTTACACAGTCAAGGGGAATGCCCATAGTTTAGAGAGAGAGAAAGTTTTCTTTGTTTTACTTTGAATTTTTATGTGGAAGTGTTGGGGTGGACAAAGTCAGAGGTCACATGACACCAGGTTATAGTCCAATAGGTTTATTTGAAATCACAAGCTTTTGTCAGGTGACCAAACAGTAGCGCTCTGAAAGCTTGTGATTTCAACTAACCTATTGGACTATAACCTGGTGTCATATGACTTCTGACTTTGCAGTCCTGCAAAGTCCTCAGTTGACGATGGTGGAATTGAGCACTGCTCCTGAGAAGAGAAGGATATGGTGAAACTAAATTCCCTCGTAACAGAGTTAATGTCAGTTTCAAATTGGAAATGATGGGATAAAACCCTGAAGAACTTACTTAAAGCTAAGTAGTTTAAGCTCAGGTGTATAGTAACTATCTGGTTCAATTTGCTTTGTCTGTCCTTTATTAAGTCAAGGGCACAGCATCAGAGGAGATATTTTGAGCTTGTAGTTTTCCTGTGAACCTATCCCAAAGCTGTGTTCAAGATCACTCCATTCCAAAGAAAATATGTGCATTTACCAGAACCTTAGGACACCCCCAAAGCTCTTCACGATCAGCAAAGTGGGGAGACAGTGGCATACTGACAGTGTCATTGACGAGAGCACACACAGTGGGTGACCTCTTTGTGCAACTCCTCCACTCTGTCTGTAGGGATGAGCCTGACCTTCCAGTTGGTTGGCATTTCAATAAACCACCTTGATTTCATTTCTGTCCCGGGCTTGCTAGAATGTTCCAACGAAGCACAATTTGCAAGCATGAGGAAGAACAGCTCATTATCCACTTAGGGACTTTACAAACTTAATATTGACTAACTTCAGAAACTGACCATGTTCCGTCTGTTCTCCATTTTTCTTATGTTCTCTCCCCCAGCTTGACTCTTGTTTCATTTGTGCATTGTTTATTTTGCTCTTAATAGGGAGGATCCGTTAGTCTCATTAGTAAGTTTGTGAATGATAACAAAGTAGGCTGAGTTGCAGGTAGTGAGGAGGATTGACAAAGGATAGAGCGGTATATACATAGATTGGCGATGTGAGCAGAGAAATGGCAGATGGAGTTTAATCCGGACAAATGCGAGGTGATGCATTTTGGAAGATCAAATTCAAATTCAAATTATACAATAAATAGCAGAGCCCTTAGGAGCATTAATATGCAGAGGGATCTGGGCGTACAGGCCCATGGATTCCCGAAAGTGACAACACAGGTGGATAAGACAGTCAAGAAGGCTTTCTGCACACTTGCCTTCATCAGCTAGGGTATTGGATATAAAATTTGACAAGTTGTGTTACAGCTGTATAAAACTTTAGTTAGGCCTCATTTGGAATATTGCCTGCAGTTCTGGTCCCCACACAATCAGAAGGATGTGGATTTTTTGCAGAGAGTGCAGAGAAGATTTATTAGGATGTTGCCTGGTTTGAGGGCTTTAGTTATGAGGAGAGGTTGGATAAACTTGGATTGTTTTCACTGGAAAGACAGAGGCCAAGGGGTGACGTTATAGAGCTCTACCAAATTATGGATAATCAGAGGCTTTTTCCCAGGGTGGATAGGTCAACAACAAGAGGGTGCAGGTTCAACGTGGGAGAGGGGGAAAACTTAGGGGAGAAGTGAGGGGGTGGGGTGCCTGGAAGGCACTGCCAGTGGAAGTGGTGGAAGCAGACACATTAGCACGTTTAAAACTTATCTTGATAGACACATGAACGGGAGATGAAGAGAGGGATGGAAACTGTATATGGGCAATAAGTAGTGGGTCTAAATAAAGAATAGGAATCAGCACAGGCTTGGTGGGCCGAAGGGCCTGTCCCTGTGCTGTATTGTATTGTGCTGTATTCCCTCCCTTTCACACTTCTGTTTACAGCCATTTTACATCTCCATTTCTCTTTCCAAACTGTTAACAACCCCTTCATCTTCTGCACTGGCCCTCTATAGATCAAACCCTTGCTTCTCCTCCTCCAATCTGTCTAAAGCATTAAAGACATTTTCCAACATCTATCAGTCCTGAAGAAGAACCAAACCAGACTCAAAACGTGAAAACCAAAAGAACTGCAGATGCTGTAAATCAGAAACAAGTACAGAAATTGACCAGACCTGAAACATTAACTCTGATTTCTCTTCACAGATGCTGCCCAACCTGCTGAGTTTCTCCAGTATTCCCCAAGGCTTGCTTTAGATTTTTAGTATCTTCAGTATTTTGCTTTTATTTGTAAGGCAGTGCCACTGGACCCAGAACTCCAGCCTAATTTTCTAGGGACATGGCTTGAATCCCAATAAGGCACATGGTGAAATTTGAATTCAACCAAAACCCAGAGTTAAAAGCTATTCTAATGGTGTGACTGTGTAACCGCTATCAATTGTTGCAAAAACCCCCTGGTATATTAAAGTCCTTTAGGAAAGGAAATCTACTGTACTGGCCTTCAGGTGAATCTGTATGTATCAGATGATTAGATGAGATTAGATTCCCTACACTGTGGAAACAGGCCCTTTGGCCCAACAAGTCCACACCGACCCTCTGAAGAGCTACCCACCCTGACTAATGCACTTAACACTGTGGGCAACTTAGCGTGGCCAATTCACCTGCACATCTTTGGACTGTGGGAGGGAACCGGAGCACCCGGAGGAAACCCACACAGACACGGGGAGAATGTGCAAACTCCACACAGACAGTTGCCTGAGGTGGGAATTGAACCCAGGTCCCTGGTGCTGTGAGGCAGCAGTGCGAACCACTCAGCCACTGTGCCGCCCCAAAAGTCAGTGATAATGTGAGGACAAACCTTATTACATAGCAAGTGGTGGCATCTGGAACTTGCTGGTCAGAATTTGAGGCCCATCGAGTCCACATCAATCCCCTGAAGAGCATCCCCCTCAGACTCACACTCCTACCCTATAACTATGGGCAATTTATCTAACTCACACATCTTTAGAGTGTGGGAAGAAACCAGAGCACCCAGAGGAAACCCACGCAGACACAGAGAGAATGTGCAAACTCCACACAGACAGTGACCCGAAGGTGGAATTAAACCCGGGTCCCCAATGCTGTGAGGCAGCAGTGCTAACCACTGAACCACAGTCCGCCCCATTCTGTGAATGAATTTTTAAGAAACACTTGCCATTGTAAGATCAGGATTCACGAGTGTATTATGCCAAATGCAGACTGTGGGACCATCAAATCCACAATCTGAGCATGACAGACTGGGGTTGAGAATGCTGTGCTGAAAAAGCTCTGCCAGTCAGGCAGCCCCCAAGGAGCAGGAGAATCGACGTTTCAGGCATAAGCTCTTCATCAGGAATGACGCTTATGGGCCAAGAGATAAATGAGTGTGGGGTGGGGGGGCGGCAAGGTAGCTGAGAGTGCAATTGGTAGACGGAGGTGGGGGTAATGGTGATAGGTTGGAGAGGAGGACAGAGAGGATAGATGGGCAGGAAGATGGACAGGTAGGACAGGTCATGATGACGGTGCTGAGTTGGAAGAGAGGAACTCCTCACTTTCCCTCATGTAAGACTGGCCCAAGTGCATCCAGTCTCTGTGAGGGTCTGAAGTAGAGTCATATTGGTTTTGAAGCATTAACTCTGTTTCTCTCCACGGATGCTGCCAGACCTGCTGAGTTTCTCCAGCACTTCCTGTTTTTATTTCAGTGTCTGTGGTTTGGCTGCAGATAGAGGCAACAACACAAGCATATGTTTGCTGGCCCTGCATAAATATGGGCATGATGAGGAGATGCCAGTGTTGGATTGGAGTGGACAAAGTTAAAAATTACATAACACCAGGTTATAATTGGAAGCACTAGCTTTTGGAGCACTGCTCCTTTGTCTGGTAGGTCCTGAGGAGGGAGTAGTGCTCAGAAAGCTAGTGCTTCCAAATAAACCTGTTGGACTATAACCTGGTGTTGTGTGATTTTTAACTTGAGCAGTCAACTCTGGCTCCCTCTCACCTCTGAGGCCAAAGGTTGTGAGCTCAGGTCCCACTCCATGGTACTGAGGCAAAAAAGATCATTGATAGATGTTTCTGTGCAGTACCAAGGGATTACTGAGGGGCTGACTTTCAAATAAAATCTTCATAATGAAGACCTTCTCATGTGAATTTAGATATCGCCAGAACATTGACTTATACATTAGACTGACCTATTCATGAGTATATATGGCACACGCACATGTTCCTATTGCATATGTGCCCACACGAACGCACATACACACACATAACAATATACATACATAAACACATGCAAGTAAACATATTCAATTATGAAGACAATTATCTACGTACACAAATAGAAATACACATACACAAAAATAGGAATGACCAAACACGCACATACTCCCCCACAAACCGAAGAACATCTACATACACATCATATTGAATATAAACTGTGTAATTTCCATGTATTTTTGATATCATTTAGTGTAGGTTTGGGTTCTCACATTGTGGGTTAGTGAGAGATACAGGATTTTCTGTGCATCTAAAGGTAATAATTAGCTTGCATGTATTTCTGTAGCCATGGTGAAACAAGCTTTGAGTCTAACTTTAGAATTAATGTGCAGTTTTTGTACTTTCTTTTGTAATTTGCTCTCACCTGCACTTATGAAAATACTGTGGAAAGTGTATAAGTTGCCACAATCTGGCGCCATTTTAATTACATAAATTATAAAAAGAAAATGTTGAGACAAAGTCAAGACAAAGTTAATCTTTTGTTCCCTCCATGACTCCTGGGTTTCTGAAGTGGCTACGGGAAAAGCATGGATTTCTGGTGCTGACCCACTATGCTGCCGCCATCAGAACTGATACTGAAGGGATCACAATGTTACCAGAGCCAGAAGGAACAGACTGGACCCACCAGCAAGGATCATGCTGACTAGAGGCCAGTTTTCTTGGTGTTTACTATTTACAGCATAGCTGTCAGGATTGGGTTGTTTGCTTCTAACTGTTGCCCCATTCTCTGTTGGTGGGAAAAAGGGTTTCACAACTGAACTAGATAAACAAGCTCCAGTTTACACAGTCAAGGGGAATGCCCATAGTTTAGAGAGAGAGAAAGTTTTCTTTGTTTTACTTTGAATTTTTATGTGGAAGTGTTGGGGTGGACAAAGTCAGAGGTCACATGACACCAGGTTATAGTCCAATAGGTTTATTTGAAATCACAAGCTTTTGTCAGGTGACCAAACAGTAGCGCTCTGAAAGCTTGTGATTTCAACTAACCTATTGGACTATAACCTGGTGTCATATGACTTCTGACTTTGCAGTCCTGCAAAGTCCTCAGTTGACGATGGTGGAATTGAGCACTGCTCCTGAGAAGAGAAGGATATGGTGAAACTAAATTCCCTCGTAACAGAGTTAATGTCAGTTTCAAATTGGAAATGATGGGATAAAACCCTGAAGAACTTACTTAAAGCTAAGTAGTTTAAGCTCAGGTGTATAGTAACTATCTGGTTCAATTTGCTTTGTCTGTCCTTTATTAAGTCAAGGGCACAGCATCAGAGGAGATATTTTGAGCTTGTAGTTTTCCTGTGAACCTATCCCAAAGCTGTGTTCAAGATCACTCCATTCCAAAGAAAATATGTGCATTTACCAGAACCTTAGGACACCCCCAAAGCTCTTCACGATCAGCAAAGTGGGGAGACAGTGGCATACTGACAGTGTCATTGACGAGAGCACACACAGTGGGTGACCTCTTTGTGCAACTCCTCCACTCTGTCTGTAGGGATGAGCCTGACCTTCCAGTTGGTTGGCATTTCAATAAACCACCTTGATTTCATTTCTGTCCCGGGCTTGCTAGAATGTTCCAACGAAGCACAATTTGCAAGCATGAGGAAGAACAGCTCATTATCCACTTAGGGACTTTACAAACTTAATATTGACTAACTTCAGAAACTGACCATGTTCCGTCTGTTCTCCATTTTTCTTATGTTCTCTCCCCCAGCTTGACTCTTGTTTCATTTGTGCATTGTTTATTTTGCTCTTAATAGGGAGGATCCGTTAGTCTCATTAGTAAGTTTGTGAATGATAACAAAGTAGGCTGAGTTGCAGGTAGTGAGGAGGATTGACAAAGGATAGAGCGGTATATACATAGATTGGCGATGTGAGCAGAGAAATGGCAGATGGAGTTTAATCCGGACAAATGCGAGGTGATGCATTTTGGAAGATCAAATTCAAATTCAAATTATACAATAAATAGCAGAGCCCTTAGGAGCATTAATATGCAGAGGGATCTGGGCGTACAGGCCCATGGATTCCCGAAAGTGACAACACAGGTGGATAAGACAGTCAAGAAGGCTTTCTGCACACTTGCCTTCATCAGCTAGGGTATTGGATATAAAATTTGACAAGTTGTGTTACAGCTGTATAAAACTTTAGTTAGGCCTCATTTGGAATATTGCCTGCAGTTCTGGTCCCCACACAATCAGAAGGATGTGGATTTTTTGCAGAGAGTGCAGAGAAGATTTATTAGGATGTTGCCTGGTTTGAGGGCTTTAGTTATGAGGAGAGGTTGGATAAACTTGGATTGTTTTCACTGGAAAGACAGAGGCCAAGGGGTGACGTTATAGAGCTCTACCAAATTATGGATAATCAGAGGCTTTTTCCCAGGGTGGATAGGTCAACAACAAGAGGGTGCAGGTTCAACGTGGGAGAGGGGGAAAACTTAGGGGAGAAGTGAGGGGGTGGGGTGCCTGGAAGGCACTGCCAGTGGAAGTGGTGGAAGCAGACACATTAGCACGTTTAAAACTTATCTTGATAGACACATGAACGGGAGATGAAGAGAGGGATGGAAACTGTATATGGGCAATAAGTAGTGGGTCTAAATAAAGAATAGGAATCAGCACAGGCTTGGTGGGCCGAAGGGCCTGTCCCTGTGCTGTATTGTATTGTGCTGTATTCCCTCCCTTTCACACTTCTGTTTACAGCCATTTTACATCTCCATTTCTCTTTCCAAACTGTTAACAACCCCTTCATCTTCTGCACTGGCCCTCTATAGATCAAACCCTTGCTTCTCCTCCTCCAATCTGTCTAAAGCATTAAAGACATTTTCCAACATCTATCAGTCCTGAAGAAGAACCAAACCAGACTCAAAACGTGAAAACCAAAAGAACTGCAGATGCTGTAAATCAGAAACAAGTACAGAAATTGACCAGACCTGAAACATTAACTCTGATTTCTCTTCACAGATGCTGCCCAACCTGCTGAGTTTCTCCAGTATTCCCCAAGGCTTGCTTTAGATTTTTAGTATCTTCAGTATTTTGCTTTTATTTGTAAGGCAGTGCCACTGGACCCAGAACTCCAGCCTAATTTTCTAGGGACATGGCTTGAATCCCAATAAGGCACATGGTGAAATTTGAATTCAACCAAAACCCAGAGTTAAAAGCTATTCTAATGGTGTGACTGTGTAACCGCTATCAATTGTTGCAAAAACCCCCTGGTATATTAAAGTCCTTTAGGAAAGGAAATCTACTGTACTGGCCTTCAGGTGAATCTGTATGTATCAGATGATTAGATGAGATTAGATTCCCTACACTGTGGAAACAGGTCCTTTGGCCCAACAAGTCCACACCGACCCTCTGAAGAGCTACCCACCCTGACTAATGCACTTAACACTGTGGGCAACTTAGCGTGGCCAATTCACCTGCACATCTTTGGACTGTGGGAGGGAACCGGAGCACCCGGAGGAAACCCACACAGACACGGGGAGAATGTGCAAACTCCACACAGACAGTTGCCTGAGGTGGGAATTGAACCCAGGTCCCTGGTGCTGTGAGGCAGCAGTGCGAACCACTCAGCCACTGTGCCGCCCCAAAAGTCAGTGATAATGTGAGGACAAACCTTATTACATAGCAAGTGGTGGCATCTGGAACTTGCTGGTCAGAATTTGAGGCCCATCGAGTCCACATCAATCCCCTGAAGAGCATCCCCCTCAGACTCACACTCCTACCCTATAACTATGGGCAATTTATCTAACTCACACATCTTTAGAGTGTGGGAAGAAACCAGAGCACCCAGAGGAAACCCACGCAGACACAGAGAGAATGTGCAAACTCCACACAGACAGTGACCCGAAGGTGGAATTAAACCCGGGTCCCCAATGCTGTGAGGCAGCAGTGCTAACCACTGAACCACAGTCCGCCCCATTCTGTGAATGAATTTTTAAGAAACACTTGCCATTGTAAGATCAGGATTCACGAGTGTATTATGCCAAATGCAGACTGTGGGACCATCAAATCCACAATCTGAGCATGACAGACTGGGGTTGAGAATGCTGTGCTGAAAAAGCTCTGCCAGTCAGGCAGCCCCCAAGGAGCAGGAGAATCGACGTTTCAGGCATAAGCTCTTCATCAGGAATGACGCTTATGGGCCAAGAGATAAATGAGTGTGGGGTGGGGGGGCGGCAAGGTAGCTGAGAGTGCAATTGGTAGACGGAGGTGGGGGTAATGGTGATAGGTTGGAGAGGAGGACAGAGAGGATAGATGGGCAGGAAGATGGACAGGTAGGACAGGTCATGATGACGGTGCTGAGTTGGAAGAGAGGAACTCCTCACTTTCCCTCATGTAAGACTGGCCCAAGTGCATCCAGTCTCTGTGAGGGTCTGAAGTAGAGTCATATTGGTTTTGAAGCATTAACTCTGTTTCTCTCCACGGATGCTGCCAGACCTGCTGAGTTTCTCCAGCACTTCCTGTTTTTATTTCAGTGTCTGTGGTTTGGCTGCAGATAGAGGCAACAACACAAGCATATGTTTGCTGGCCCTGCATAAATATGGGCATGATGAGGAGATGCCAGTGTTGGATTGGAGTGGACAAAGTTAAAAATTACATAACACCAGGTTATAATTGGAAGCACTAGCTTTTGGAGCACTGCTCCTTTGTCTGGTAGGTCCTGAGGAGGGAGTAGTGCTCAGAAAGCTAGTGCTTCCAAATAAACCTGTTGGACTATAACCTGGTGTTGTGTGATTTTTAACTTGAGCAGTCAACTCTGGCTCCCTCTCACCTCTGAGGCCAAAGGTTGTGAGCTCAGGTCCCACTCCATGGTACTGAGGCAAAAAAGATCATTGATAGATGTTTCTGTGCAGTACCAAGGGATTACTGAGGGGCTGACTTTCAAATAAAATCTTCATAATGAAGACCTTCTCATGTGAATTTAGATATCGCCAGAACATTATTCCAATGAAAATCAGGGGAACGCTCCTTTTTGCTCTGACACATCACTCATCCCCCAACTGGCCATCACTAAAACATTTCAAACTCTTCAATCAAAACTCCCCTTGACCTTAAAACAAAAGGCAAATATTCCAGATGCTGTAAATCTGAAATAAAAACAGAAAGTGTTGGGGAGACTCAGCAGGTCTGACAGCATCAGTAGAGAGAGAAACAGAGTTGACGTCTTGAGTCCTACACAATTGCCTTCAAAACTCTGCTGAATGTGAAAAGAGCCATAGCAGGTGGGAAACCTTAATGCTGTTTCTCTCACTGCAGGTGTTGCCAGTCCGACTGTGTTTCCCAATAGTTCCTGTTCCTGTGTCATGAAAACTGTTGACTATCACATTGCAGTTTGTGGGATCTGCTGCGTGCAGACTGACTCCTCCATTACAATGGTGCCAGTGCTTCGAAAGTACACGATCTTGGCTGTAAGGGATGTCCTGAGGTTATGGCAGGTGCTACGCCAAGGCAAGTTCTCAATTCATACTGAGGTTATACTCTGAGTTCCAATTAGGATCACAACACAAGGATTTGACACATCTGCGTAAAACACGTTCCTCTGTTCATTATGGACTGCTCAAAATTACCACATTCTGGAGAATGTGCACAATTCCACTCAACACTGGTGGACCTGATATCCTTTCAATAGAGGCTTCTGAGACACCCCACTGTGCTGAAGCACGGAATTCATTCTCATTTACCACACAGCTAGTTTCCTAGTTAGTTCTAAGTGGTATCACGCAGTCTAGCACTTGTACAGAGAAACCATGTTTCCTGGTTTGTATTGTTTTTTAATAAAAATGCATTGACATGCAGACTGACGCTTCTTCCTTATTCTGTCCATCAAGATGGATCGTATTCAATGTTAATGTCCAGGGCTTAACGATATCTCTCAGAAACACCCTAAAGCCGCAGCCCAGGAAAAGCATTCTGTCCCAACATTAATCATTCTAAAGCTTTATTCAGGAGAAGGGAGTTGGGTTTTATACAGGGAATGGGGAGCAACGTTATTTACATGTGCATAGGGATTAATAGCAAACCCTACCACCCCTTCCTCTTCCAGTCACTGGTATTATTAATACACTGGTTGCCCTGGAAACGAAGAGCAGGATATTCCAAAGGGAAAGCTCAAGCTGCAGTTGGGAGTTTAACCATTTCAGGGAATACAAATATGTCAGTCAGTAGCAATATGGCCTTCAGAGGATATAGCCGCTAACATTTCCAGAGTTATCTCAGAGTAGCACTCTCACTAGAGGGGGTTGAAAATGAGGACAGTTCCAGAACGGAAGAAGCCACTCCTAAATGATGGATAAATTATACATCTCTCAGCACTGCAGGTATGTACAAGGTTCAAACTGATTAAGGCCTTGTATTGGTATGGCATTTTTCATGACCTCAAGCTGCCCCAAGCATTTTCAGCCAATGAAATGCTTTTGAAGAGTCCAATTACTATTGTAATGTAGGAAATATGGCACTCAATTCACACACAGCAAGCTCCCAAGACCAGTAATGTTGTAAAAATACATAAAAGCATACACAGGCAACCACAAATACCCACACACTGATATTTGTAATCAACCACACACACACACACACACACACATCTACCCCACTCAGTGACACACACAAACCCACACACACACAAACCCACACACACAAATACAGACACACAAACCCACACACACACACAAACCCACACACACAAATACAGACACACAAACCCACACACACACACAAACCCACACACACAAATACAGACACACAAACCCACACACACACACACAAATCCACACACACAAATCCACACACACAAATCCACACACACAAATCCACACACACAAACCCACACACACAAACCCACATACACACACAAACTCACATACACAAATCCACACAAATACAGACACACGCACAAATACACAAATACAGACACACAAATCCACACACACACACACACACCCAAACCCACACACAGACACAATCTTGCTCCTCGGATGCTGCCTGACCTGCTGTGCTTTTCCAGCACCACTCTAATCTAGACTCTGGTTTCCAGCATCTGCAGTCCTCACTTTTGCCACAATCCACAGACACACACACAAATCCACGACAAACTGCATCCCCACACAAAGCCACAAAAAAACCAAAACAAAACCTACACACACTTATCCCCAGACACAAACACCCACCTTTCTACATAAACCCAAACACACTCACACATAGAACATTGGACTTGGCAGAAGAAGTAGACCATTTGGTCCTTTGAGCCTATCCTACCATTCAGTATGATCATGGCTGAGCCAGTTGTGGCTTCAACACAATTTTCTGTGTGTCTGCAACCCTCCAGCCTTTCCAATCAAAAATCTATCTAATCCAGCCTTGAACAAATCCAATGGCACAGCCTCCACAGTTTTCTCAGGAATTCCACAGTCTCTAAGAGAAATAAATTCTCTTCTTTGCCCCCTTCAAAATAGGACCCTTTATTATTAAACTGTGTTCCCTAGTTTTCATCTTCCCCACCAGGGAAAGTATCATTTTCAGTATTCATCCTGTCAAGTCCCCTCAGAACTTTTATGTATTTCAATAAGATTCCCTCTCATTTTTCTCAACTTCAATGAGTATATGCCTCAGCTTTCTTCATCCCAGGAATGAGTCGCGTGAACATTTTCTGAACTGTTTCGAACACAATTTCATCTTTCTTTTCCAAATAAGGAGACCAGGATTGGATGCAGTGCTCCAAATGTAGTTTTAACAAGGCCCTGTAGTGCTGCAGTAAAAATAACCCCCTTTAGGTACCATTCCCCTTGCAACAAACATCTTTGTCTTTCTAATCTCTTGCTCTGCCAACATACTAACAGCTTGTGAGACTCGGATCCCTCTGTACCACATGGTTCTGCAATCTCCTTTCAGTTAAGTAGATTAGATTAGATTCTCTACAGTGTGGAAACAGGCCCTTCGGCCCAACAAGTCCACACCGCCCCTCCGAAGAGAAACCCACCCAAACCCATTCCCCTTACCCTATATTTACCCCTGACTAACACACCTAACACTATGGGCAATTTAGCATGGCCAATTCACCTGACCTGCACATCTTTGGATTGTGGGAGGAAACCAGAGCACCCCGAGGAAACCCACACAGACACGGGGAGAATGTGCAAACTCCACACAGACAGGTGGGAATCAAACCCAGGGCCCTGGTGCTGTGAGGCAGCTGAGCCCATTAATATCCCACTTTTCCATTCTTCCTGTCAAAATGGACAAGTTCACATTTTCGCATAATATACTCCATCTGCCAATTTTGGCCACTCATTTGACCTCTCTCTATTCTCTTGTAGACTGCCTACCTCTTCCCAACCTGAAAAGACCAATTTATCACTAGTCACTGCTTCTCATTGGCTAGATCTTTATGCATACCACTGCACAATAAGTTCTCATATTGTACATCTACCTTTGATGTGGCATCTTATCTAATGGTATGACTCATGCCGGACATGAAACGTTAACTCTCTCTCCCTCCACAGATAGTGAATTTCTTTGAGTTTATTTCAGATTTCCAGCAATATTATGCTTTATTACAGGTTCTCCTTTATCTGCCTTGCTTGTTACTTCTTCAAAAAATCTCAAATAAATTAGTAAAAAGTGATTTCCCTTTTATTAAACCTATTGAATGTGCCTGATTTTTCTTTCCCTGATGAGGTTGATTGTTTTAAGGTCTTGCCTCCCGTTAGCCTCTTGATTTCTAAGTATCATTGGGAATTTTTCTAGTCTTCTCACAGTGAAGACAAAAACAAAATACCTGCCCAATGCCTATGTCATTTCTTTGCTTTCCGTGATCAATTCCCAGTCTCTCAAGGACAATCACAAGCTTTAGTTTCTCTTTTCCTGTTTAAATATATGTAGAAACTCTTCCTCTCTGCTTTTCAATCACTAGCCAGCTTTCTCTCGTGCTCCACATTTTTCATCAGAAGCAAACATGGTGGACTGGCCAGTATTGCCCACATCAAATGAAAGACTGAAAAGGAGCTCTCTCTAGATCCCTCTTGATTTTGAATACTTCAATGAAATCTCTTCTCAGCTTTCTCTTCTTCCAATCTATCTTCATAAATTGAAATTTCTTATCCCCAAACCAAGTCATACAATCCGTACAGTGCAGAAAGAGGCCATTCAGCCCATAGAGTCTGCGCTGACCTTCCAAAAGGCATCACATCCAGAACCATCCCACTACCGCATTTCCAATGGCTAATCCACCAAGCCTGAACATCCATGGACACCATGAGCAATTTAGCAAGGCCAACCCACCCTAACCTCCACATCTTTGGACAGTGGGAGGAAACCGGAGCACCCGGAGGACACCCACACAGACAAGGGGAGAATGTGCAAACTCCACACAGGCGGTCACCCGAGGGTGGAAGTCAACCCGGGTCACTAGTGCTGTGAGGTGGCAGTACTAACCATTGATGAGGAAGTGTGGTGCTGGAAAAGCACAGCAGGTCAGGCAGCATCCAAGGAGCAAGGAAGTTGACGTTTTGGGCAGGAAGCTTCTTCAATCCTGACTCTCTTGTTCCTTGGATTCTACCTGACCCAATTTAGTATGGCCAATTCACCTAACCTGCACATCTTTGGATGTGCAGGTTAGGTGAATTGGCCATGCTAAATTGCCCATAGTGTTCTTTGGTACATTAGCCAGGGGTAAAGATAGGATAATAGGGTAGGGAAATTGGTTTGGATAGGTTACTCTTCAGAGGGTCAGTGTGGACTTGTTGGGCCAAAAGGCCTGTTTTCACACTGTAGATATTCTATGGCCTACTGTGCCTTTTCCAACGCCACACTTTATCAACTCTGATTTCTCCAGCATCTGCTGCCCCCTTTGTCCCCTCGCACTCATCACTGAGCCACCATGCCATCCAACTTGCAGTCCCACCGAAGCCTTCACATCCTTTCTACAGTTCTGGGCCCAGTCTATTTCCAGGCCAGCCTAATGTCTAATAAAATTTCAGAATAACCTCCTTAACCTTCTGCTCCATGTCCCTTTGAATAAAGTTTTCTTAACAGCAATCTCAACCTGTCCTGCCACCTTGAATGAGTTATACACATGCACACCCTTTGCTCCTGTACCCTTCTGGAACTGTGAGCTGTTTAATAATACAAAGAACAGTACAGCACAGGAACAGATCCCTAGGCCCACCAAGATTACGCTAACACATAATGCCTTTCTAAACTAAGAACTTTTTGCCACCACGTGGTATATATTTCTCTACTCCCTGCCCATTCACGAGGTTGTAAAGGTGCCTTTTAAATGTTGCCATTGTATGTGCTTCCACCATCCTCTGTGTAAAAAAAACCTGCTTCTCGCATCTTCTTTAAACGCACCCCTTTTTTCACTTTATGCCTTTGTCCCCTGGTAACGGACATTTCTACCCTGGGAAAAAGACTCTAACTATCTATTCTATCCAGGCTTCAATAATTTTACAGGCTTGGCAGAAGGACAGGAACCAGATCAGTAGGTCAGCAAGTAAAATGATGGAGGAGGAGTCACAGACTGAGGCCAGAAAGATTAAGACGAAGAACAGCCAGAGAAAGGTTACTGAGTACATACATTTCTACCGATTTAATTTACAGCTAACTACATAGTCGTGAGCGTTAAATTCTCACTAAAAAATATGAATTATACTATTCTGTAAACAACTGTCTAAGTACGACTCTAAATCCCAGTACTGTACTAGTCCACCACTAGCCTAAATCCTACTTCTCCAAAACCTTATGGGTATGAAAAGGTTAATAGAAAGTGAAAGCAAGATAAAAGAATCACTTGACCACTATTTACTAATCCGGATACCTTTTGAACATTTGGTAATGAAATAAAGCTCCCATGATACTCCCCTTGGAATGGATCAAGGTAAGGCTGCTACTTGAAACTAGGTCCAAAATGCCCCATGCTCGAGTTTTTACCTGTCCCAGCTACTCTCTGGTTCTGGTTTCCAGCCTGCTGGTCAATGTAAAGCTGTTACTCCAAACGAACAGCCATGGCAACTGTGCTGACTTCTCCCAGAATCCTCCACAGTCACTTCTCATTGGCACCTTCTGCTGGTACCCTACTTCCTGTTGAGCACCGGGCCCTCCACAATCCTCTTCTCAGTCACAGTGACTGTGCTAACGTCTCCTGGAATCCTCCTTGGTCACTTTTCACCTGTGCCTCCATCTCTCTCGTGTCTGTGCACTTGGAAGGCTTTGGCATTCCCTATTAAATTAGCTGCCAATCTCTTTTCATATTCTCGCTTTGCTTCTCTTATTTCCATTATCACTTTCCCTCTGAAACGTTTATAATTCAGCCTGGTTCTCAATGGTATTTTCTATCTGACATTCATCACATTTTCTTCTTTAGCTCGATTTCTATCTCCTTTGACACCCAGGGAGCTCCGTATTTGTTTGCCTCTCTCTTTTGAAAGAATATCTTTTGATTGCATGTGACATACCTCTTTCTTGAAGATAGTCAATTGATCAGCTGTCAGTCTTACTGCCAACCTTTGATTGCAATGTAATTCAACCCAGATCTTTGAAATTGTCATTCTCTCAGTTAACTGTTCTTACTCTGAAACCCATAAATAAATCCACATAAGTACAAACCCACATACATTAACATGCACAGGCCTTCACAGTGACAAGCACACAGTTACACACATACAGTCGCAAACACACATACCATCACATGGTTACACACATACAGTTACACACACATATAATTGCAAATACAAAGTTTTACACACACACATCATCACACAATTACAAGCACACATACTATCACACACACATGTACACAGTTACACACAAAGACACATCCCTTCACAGTTATACAATTACACAGTTAGTTATATACACCAAAACAGAAATTGCTGGAGAAGCTCAGCAGATCTGGCAGTTTCTGTGGGGAGAAATCTTTGAGGAGAAAGTGAGGTCTGCAGATGCTGGAGATCAGAGCTGAAGATGTGTTGCTGGAAAAGCGCAGCAGGTCAGGCAGCATCCAGGGAACAGGAGAATCGACGTTTCGGGCATAAGCCCTTCTTCAGGAATGAGGAAAGTTTGTCCAGCAGGCTAAGATAAAAGGTAGGGAGGAGGGACTTGGGGGAGGGGCGTCGGAAATGTGATAGGTGGAAAGAGGTCAAGGTGAGGGTGATAGGTCAGACTGGGGTGGGGGCGGAGAGGTCGGGAAGAAGATCTCAGGTTAGGAAGGCGGTGCTGAATTTGATGGATTTGACTGAGACAGGGTGGGGGGAGGGGAAATGAGGAAACTGGGGAAATCTGAGTTCATCCCTTGTGGTTAGAGGGTTCCTAGCCGGAAGATGAGGCGTTCTTCCTCCAACCGTCGTTTTGTTGTGGTCTGACGATGGAGGAGTCCAAAGACCTGCATATCCTTGGTGGAGTGGGAGGGGGAATTGAAATGTTGAGCTACAGGGTGGTTGGGTTGGTTGGTCCGGGTATCCCAGAGGTGTTCTCTGAAACGCTCCGCAAGTGCTCCCACGAGGAAGTTGAACAGTTCATCCACTTCACCAACACCTTCCACCCCGACCTCAAATTCACCTGGACAGTCTCAGATTCCTCCCTCCCCTTCCTCGACCTTTCTATTTCTATCTCTACTACAAACCGACCGACTCCCACAGCTACCTGGACTACACCTCCTCCCATCCTGCCCCCTGTAAAAACGCCATCCCATTCTCCCAATTCCTTCGACTCCGCCGCATCTGCTCCCAGGAGGACCAGTTCCAAAAACGCACAACCCAGATGGCCTCCTTCTTCAAGGACCGCAACTTCCCCCCAGACATGGTCGACGATGCCCTCCACCGCATCTCTTCCACTTCCCGCTCCTCCGCCCTTGAACCCCGCCCCTCCAACCGCCACCAGGACAGAACCCCACTGGTCCTCACCTACCACCCCACCAATCTCCATGTACAGCGCATCATCCGCCGTCATTTCCGCTACCTCCAAACGGACCCCACCACCAAGGATATATTTCCCTCCCCTCCCCTATCAGCATTCCGTAAAGACCACTCCCTCCGTGACTCCCTCGTCAGATCCACACCCCCCACCAACCCAACCTCCACTCCCGGCACCTTCCCCTGCAACCGCAGGAGGTGCAAGACTTGCGCCCACACCTCCCCCCTCACCTCCCTCCAAGGCCCCAAAGGAAACTACCATATCCGCCACAGATTCACCTGCACCTCCACACATATCATCTATTGCATCCTCTGCACCCGATGTGGCCTCCTCTATATTGGGGAGACAGGCCGGCTACTTGCGGAGCGTTTCAGAGAACACCTCTGGGACACCCGGACCAACCAACCCAACCACCCTGTAGCTCAACATTTCAATTCCCCCTCCCACTCCACCAAGGATATGCAGGTCTTTGGACTCCTCCATCGTCAGACCACAACAAAGTAGAGTTAATATTTTGGGTTCAGTGACTCTTCATGGAGTGGGTTTTATGCACACACTTGCATATATACATACAGTTACACACACATACAATTACACATATACAGTTATACACACAAACGTATAACTGTATGCTTGCAGATACACATACAGTTACACGTGTACAAACACATGTCTCACTATTATGCAGAGAACTTCAAGATGGGTACAGAGTTTCACACAGTTACACATAATTACACACACATTCACACACACTTGCATGTACATAGTTACTTGCATACAAACTGTTACACACACACCTTCATACCGTTAGACACATGCATACACATGCACTCAATTACACACATGTACAATAGACATTTTCATACATGCACAAAGACACACATATGATCACATGGAGACACAGAGCTACATATGCATACAAACACGCATAGATAATCACCTGCATATAGGCACACACACACATGCAGAGATAATCACACGCATATAGACACGTACACACAGGCACACACACACACAAATACATCTAAAATCATTATGGTTTTGTACTGTAAGGGACTCAGTTAGTATGGAGACAGGGCAATTCCGATCCAGGATGAGCAGAGTATGAGACTGAGTAGCTAACTCCTACTCTGTCTTTATGTTCTTATGTATTTACATTCACACCCGTAAACATAAACTGAAATACACACCCATGCAGGTATGCACAACAAAACAATCAAATCCATCCTTGCACACAATGTAATAAATATATATTTAACTAAACAAATATGATCCCACATGTATTCACAGTTAGATGAATGTGTAAATACATTTATTTCACACACACATTCTCAAGAACTCCTGAGAAATATATTGTCAGCTGTAATGCTTCTTCCCCCAGTATTTGGTTGCCCTGAACAGCCAGTTATGTCATCCTGTGACATCTGTGTAAAGCCAAACCCTTGGGGATTCTATACATGCTCCATATTGAACAGAACTTCCTGGATGTCTGATACAGATAATGTCCCCATTGACCTACATAGACTGGATTTGGAAAGCATTAGCAGATAGTTAATAAAGAATCGACTGAGCCAATTGGGTGCAGAGCTGGCGCAAATCCCAGATAGAGTGGCACCCTCGTAAAGAGCGCAATTCAATTGTTTTCGGAACAGCTCTGACTGGCTTTGGCAAACTGTTAAGTCTCAGTGGATGGCTGTAACTGAGCTGATCACAGTGTAGTATCCAGGGGGAGAGAGAGAGAGAGAGAGAGAGAGAAAGCCCGCAGCACACTGGAAATATCTCTGAACAGCTGGATTTAGCTGAGCACAGTGTGTCCCTGTTAATCAGAATGAAGTGTACACTGCTCTCACTTCATACATTTACAGCCTTCAGCTTAATTTATTTCGTAAATGAATCAGGCAGCCAGCGTGAAAGGAGGCATATATTATTCAGTTGCAATGTCATTGCTTACCTTTTAAAGGCTGGTTTATTCGGTAATATTGTATTGATTCTTATTTTTATTAGGATTTGACTGAAAGATAAAATGCTAGGCACTTTCGGATTTTATAAAGCAGCCTTTAAATACAGTGCAGAAGAGGTAAACTGGACCCAAATATGGGAAATATTTTGAATTGATTAACTACTTCGGAGGCTGGATAAGCTCGGGCCTGTTTTCTCTAGAGCTGGGAAAGATTTAAAAGGGACCTAAGGGGCAACGTTTTCACACAGAGGGTGGTGCGTGTGTGGAATGAGCTGCTAGAGGAATTGGCGGAGGCTGGTACAATTACAGCAGTTAAAAGGCACATGGATGTGTATATGAATAGGAAGGGTTTAGAGGGATCTGGGCCAAGTGCTGGCAAATACGAGTAGATTAGGTTGGGATATCTGGTTGGCATGCATGAGTTAGACCAAAAGGTCTGTTTCCGTGCTGTACATCTCTATGACTCTAACAATCCTGATAGAGGTGTATAAAGTTATGAGGAGCTATGGACAATGAGAATGGGAAAGCAGCAGTTCCTCTTAGTCAGAGGGTCACAAACAAGGAGACATAATTTTAAAGTGAAAGGCAAAAGATTTAGAGGGGATTTGTGGAAAGATGTTTTCACCCAGAGACTGATGAGGGTTGGAATGCACTGCCTGGGAGGGTAGCTGAGGGGAGAACCGCACAACCTTTAAAAAGTACTTGGATGAGCACTTGAAGTGTGGCATAATGCAGGAAAGTGGGACTCATGCATGTAGTAGTATATATATATATTTTGGTAGTACAGAGTTGATAGGCCGAAGGGTCTCTTCTGTACTGTATGATTCTATGATTTTTAAAAAAATTCATTTGTGGGATCTCTGGCTGAGCCAGCATTTATTACCCATCCCTAGTTGCCCCTTGAGATGGTGGGGGTGAGCTGCCTTCTTGAACCGCTGCAGTCCATGTGCTGTGGGTTGACCCACAATGCCCTGAGGGAGGAAATTCCAGGATTTAGACCCAGTGACAGTGAAGGAATGGTGATTTATTTCCAAGTCAGGATGGTGATACATTACTGCTATTGTTTTTTTTTCAATCTCGTTCTGTATTTCACTCAAAGTCACAGATTTGTACGGATATATTGTGTGAACGTATTGAGGATGGCATGGTGGCTCAGTGGTTAGCACTGTTGCCTCACAGCGTCGGGACCCGGGTTCGATTCCAACCTTGGACAACTGTCTGCGTGGAGCTTGCATATTCTCCCTGTGTCTGTGTGGGTTTCCTCCGGGTGCTCCAGATTCCTCCCATGATCCAAAGATGTGCAGTTTAGGTGAATTGGCCATGGGAAATTGCCCACAGTATCCAAGGATATGTAGGTTAGATGCATTTGTCAGGGAAATGTAGGGGAATGGTTGTGTGTGGGATAGTCTTCAGAGGGTCAGTGTGGATTTGTTAGGCCAAATGGCCTGTTTCCACACTGTAGAGATTCTAATTCTAACTGACAATGTCCTTAATCAATTGGGCTACACTTAATTCTTTAGCCTGGGCAGTGTGTGGGTTCCTGAAGACCATTGCCATCCCTGGTTGCATCTGCCCTCTACAACATTGTTCACTCTTAGTCAAAGAATCATCCAGTAACTAGGTTAATGCAGTTCGGTAGGCAGCACTCTCGTTGCAGCAATGGGAGGTCATGAGTTCAAGTCCCACTCCTGAGATTTAAGGACATAATTCACGTTGATGTGACTCCCGCAGTGCTACAGTGTTGGAGGGGCTGCTTTCCTTTTGGATAAAGACACAGCTCAAATGGACAAATCCTGAAAATGAGGGATTCCACAGTGGCAGAGATCACATGGTTTTCAGGCCAAAAGAATCAGCAACAGGGAAGAGTTGAGTGCAGAAAGACAGTCGAAATTTCATTGTCACTTCTCAACTTCTGTTGGCGGAAGCCTGATTTATTTATAGCAAACACTCATTGAGGTACTCATTATGTTGATCGGGGATTGGCTTGGGATTAGGAAAACATTCCGAAGCTGCTTGGCAACGAGGGTGAGGAAGATAAAACACAACGCTGGGTGACATATTTGCTTAGTTACTGCTGGGTCAGCACCCTGCTTGTTCATGATTTGTACTTCTCCCCATTCATTCAAATCACATAAAGGCTGAATTCATTCCTACACACACACACACATAGACACACACACACACTCACACACACACAGACACACACTCACACACACACAGACACACACACACACTCACACACACTCACACACACACAGACATACACACAGACACACTCACACAAAGACACACACACTCACACACAGACACACACACATCCCTGATACAACATTGCCAGAGGAGGAATTACTCACAAAACGTAATGACTGACAATCAAACCACTTAATGGGATTAAAGGACAATTATACTTCACATAGAAGTACTTTAAATGTATTGTATGCATACCAGAAACCCAGAGCTGAAACTGATAAACTGATGGGGTCAAATTGTAATTAGATAGATAAGGAAAAGCTGTGTAATTCTAGTATACAGTTTTCAGACCCTTTTTTTTGCTCAATAAATTGTTTCACTGTATTTTCTTCTCTTCCATTCGGCACCTCGCCATTTCACAATCTTACACTGAAGGGATTGACATATTTCTCCTGCACTATTGCCCTCCAATACGTCCTCCCGAAGTTTTTGTATGTAACTCTGGCCAGCGAATGGTACAAAGCTGTTTGACTTTGGGAGGCATCAGTGATCAGTGCTTGGAAGGCGTACTGGGTGAGCTAGCCATGGATTTTTCTTTTTAAAAATGCTTTCAAGGAGTGATGACGTTACTGACAAAGCCGACTTTTACTGTCCGCTTCCCCCCAATCGTCTTGGAACTGAGACACTTGCTCAGCCTTTTCAGAGAATGAATAAGATTGACCCAGTGCTGTAGGCCAGACCAACTAAGAATGTCAGATTTCCTTCCCTAAGTGTGATCAGTGAACCAGAAGACTCTTTATAATAGAAATTATAATTCACCAGCACCTTCCCAGAAACTAGCTTCAATTTTCAGATCTACAGCTGCTTTTGCCTCAGCTTTGAATCTATGAACCAGCAGTGCAGTGATAATATTATCTTGCCAATAGGGAACATATTGAGTGGAATACCCAGTCTTACAACCACACCCTGACTTGGGTTTTGTGGAGCAGTTTACAATTAGCAGCCAGCCCCCACCAGCTGCCACAGTTTTAGCTCAGTTGGATCATCTTTCCATGCTTTACAATTCTATGACTCTTTGTCTCTTGCTCAGTGGCCTTCCCATCTAACATGGGCAAACTGTCCCAGGGTGGAAGGTCAGCAAGTGACCTTCAACTGGCCACTTGATTGGCTGCCTGGTCAGTCAATATGTCACCCCTCTTGTCAGGTCACATGACCAAACCCGTTTCCCCCTGCACAAGGCACGAGTCAGCAGTTTGACAAACAGCAAAGTACTTTTACAAACTGGGTTTACGCTGCATTCATGAGCTAGGACCGCGAGACCGGATCTTCCACAATCATGGGTCTGCTGATACAGAATAGGAATTTTCTGAATGTGGAGGATAACATGAATTGAAGGTTCTACAGCCCTGTTCAAACACATCACCTCATTGCACCTCAATAACAGTAGTGTCATTCTTCCCATTTGTTAATATCTTCCTTTAGAGATTGATACATTTTCAGACTTAAAGGCATCAAGGGATATGGAGAGAAAATGTAAATTTGACATTGAGACAGAGGATCATATAAAATAATGCAGCGGGCTCGAAAGGTTGAATAAGATCATAAAGATCAGAAATAGGCCCTGGTGGAATTTGAATTTGAAAAAAAACCTGGAGTTAGGAGTCTAATGATGATCCATTGTTGACTGGCAGAAAAACCCATCTGTTTCACCAATATCCTTTAGGGAAGGAAACTGCCAACCTTACCTGCTCTCGCCTACATGTGACTCCAGACCCACAGCAATGTAGTTGCCCCTTAACTGCCCTCTGGGCAATTAGGGATGGGCAATAAAATCTCACCTGGTCTGCGATACCCTTATCCCATGAATGCATGAAGAAACAAAATTCAGCCCATCATGTCTGCTTCACCATTAAATGAGGTCATGGCTGATCTGATAACCCTCACCTCCACTTCCCTCCAATTTTCCCATAACCCTTGATTTCCTTACTGATTGAAACTCCATCTATCTTGGCCTTGAATGTACTTAATGACCCAGCCTCAAAAAGTTCTGTGTGGTAAAAGGTTCCATAGATTCACTCCCCTCTGAGATAATTAATTTCTCCTCACTGTCATAAATTTGAAACAGTAAAACCATAGACATAGGAGCAGAAATTAGACCATTCAACCCATCGAGTCTGCTCCACCATTCAATCATGTCTGATCAGTTTCTCAATCCCATTCTCCCCCTTTCTCCCTGTAACCCTTGATCCCTTTCACAATCACGGGGATGCCATATTCTGAATCTATGGTCTTAGATTCTCCAGCAAGGGAAACAATCTCTCCATACCTACACTGCCAACTCCTCTAAGAATTTGGAATGTTTCAATACAGTCGCCTCTCTTTCTGCTACGTTCCAGTGAGTACAGACCCAGCCTACTTAAGCTGTCCACATAAGAATAGCTTACTGTTGCTCCTAACTTCTCTGTTTCTATGTTTTGCAGTGGCAAGTGAAAGGAGTGAGACTGACCCAATGGGTGGTCCTTTGATTTTGTCTAACTGGATAGTGGATCGCTCTAAAGGCTAAGTTTAGCTGCCCACGTCAAATTACTCTACCAGCAACTTTCGAGAAAAGGTGTGTTGTTTACACCATCAGATGGTCCAGTTTTTTTAAATCGAGTGTCTACTGGGACAGGGGAAGGGCTGGGTTTTCCTGTTTACGTAACTAGATGCAAATGATCTTTTTTGTCCTGTGTTTGCAGATGGTCCAAGCTGAAGAGCAGCTTCAGTTGGTTCAAGTATTACTTGAGGATGACCCATGGACACGTTGTAGGTATGGAGACAGAAGTGAACTGCTTACACAACCCTAGGCCCACACCTTCAGTGAGGAAGGTAGATTGAAGAAAGTGGGACTCTTCTTCTTAGAGGGAAGATAGCTGAGAGGAGATCTGGTTGAGACTTTCAAAGTCACGAGTGGCCTGGATACAGAAGATTAGGTGAACCTGTTCACATTTCTAAGAGAATGAGAGGGTGTCGATTTAAAGTGATGTGAGAAAAAATGTTTTTCACTCAGCGAGTAGTTAGGGTTTGGAATGCACCACCTGGAAATGTGGGGGAGGCAGGTTCAGTTGAGGCATTCGAGAGGGACATTGGATGGTTATTTGGATAAAGGTAGTGCCTAGAGATATGGGATAAAAGCGGGGGGTTAGCACTAGGGAGCAAAGGTAAGCACACTGGACCAAATGGCCTCCATCCGCACTGTACAATTCTGTGTTTTGTTCACCCTCCATGCTTATTTTCATCACCTTACAGCATAGCACCACAAGCCAATCAGATTACATAGAGCATTGTGGGTCCTATTTGACTGATGAACATTTGCTGGGTTAAATCCAACTGATTTCCATATATTGATCTGATCTGAAGTTTATTCTGCCAATAGTGTAAACACATTAAAGAAAATATTTGGGTTCAATCACTGCGTTAGCGCATTTCCTGACTCTGTCGTCATGGTGATGCTGTCCATCGTCAGAGACACACTCCTCAGATATCATAGAATAACAGAATCCCGACTGTGTGTAAATAGGCCATTCGGCCCAACAAGTCCACACTGACTCTCTGAAGAATATCCCACCCAGACCATTTCGTGTCTTTAGCTACATTCATGAAGGTCAGTGGGTGAACTGTCCACACTAGATCCAGGCAAAGATGGAGACAGTGAAAGGAAAGAAGTCACATATTCACTGAGAACCTTTCACAGTCTCAATGTCCCAAAACTGCTTTGCAATCAATGAAATAGTTTCGAAGGATGGTCACTGTTATAACAGGAAGCACCTGAACCCATTTGTATGGAGCAAGATCCTATCAGTAACAGCTGTTTCAGTAAGGATTGGTTATTGGATAAATATTGGCTGTGGCACTTGGGAAATGTAATCCTCTCCTATTCTGTGGGACAATCCTTTCACATCTATCAGAGAGAGCAAATGTAGATTTTAGCTTAATTTCTCACCTGAAAAACAGCATCTCTGACAATGCAGAGCCCTCTCAGTGGTAAAACATGTCTCATAAAAATACACAGTCATGAAAACCATACGGCTACAGATGTGTTTACAGACAGTGCACTTACAGAACAGAAATTTCTAAAGAGAAAGATTGTGCTGATAAAAATTCAGTGTAAAAGGAACATATTTAGATAGAGTGCCCACACATAAACAGTGCATGAACAAAGAAAAGATTGTGCCTATCAATGGGTTCATAATGAGAACGCGAACAAAGATTATATTTATAAACAGTACTTTGATAAACAGCACTTTTATAATGAACACATTTATAAAAGGCAGGCTTTTATATTGTATTAAGTGTATTAAGATTAAGTTGATACAAAACTACGTTGATAATTTTACATCAGTTAGCAAACCAAAGAAAGCTCTGTTATCTGCCACACGCACGTGGCTCACTGTTGTGACATTAGATTGTCTCTATGATCTTTAATGTCCTACACGGCTTCTTTCTACAAGTATGCTGTGTTTTTGGCCAGGCTACATTGGACCATTTGTCAAACCACTACCAAAGTCCACCAGCCTGGCTTTCATCAATTAGTTCTCATTCTCAAACTACTGAATATTTTTACAAACCTCTTGCCAGGAACATTTGAGAACCAAACCAAGGGAACTTTCTCTTTGATTTATCTGCTCCAAATGACTGCCCTCTCAAAGGTAATGGGAAGTCGTATGTTCAACTTATGGGGTCATAGAGATGTCCAGCACAGAAACAAACCCTTCGGTCCAACTCGTCCATGCTGACCAGATATCCTAAATTAATCAAGTCCCATTTGCCAGCACTTGGCCCATATCCCTCCAAACCCTTCCTGTTCATATACCCATCCAGATGCCTTTTAAATGTTACAATTGTACCAGCCTCCACCACTTCCACTGGCAGCCCATTCCATACACGCACCACCCTCTGTGTGAAAATAGTCGTCCTTAGGTCTCTTTAAAATCTCTCCCCTCTCACCCTAAACCTATGCCCTCTAGTTTTGGACTCCCCCACTCCATGGAAAAGACCTTGTCTATTCACCTGTCAGAGCCCTCAGCCCTCAGCCCTCAGCCCTCAGCCCCTGACAGTCCAGGAAATACAGCCTCAACCTATTCAGCCACTCCGTTTAGCTCCAGCCCTGGCAACATTCTTGTAGATCTTTTCTGAACCCTTTCAAGTTTCATAACATCATTCCCATAGTAGGGAAACTAGAATTGCATGCAATATTCCAATAGTGGCCTAACCAATGTCCTGTACAGCTGCAACATGACCTCCCAACCCCTGTACTCAATACTCTGACCAATAAAGAAAAGCATACCAAACACCTTCTTCACTATCCTATTTATCTGCAACTCCACTTTCAAGGAGCTATGAACCTGCATTCCAGGGTCTCTTTGTTCAATAACACTGCCTTGGAACTTACCATTAAGTGTATAAGTCCTGCCCTGATTTACCTTTCCAAAATGCAACACCTCACATTTATCTCAACTTTTGCTAACAAGTTTGGAGAAGATTTGTAGCTCAGGTTAAGGTTCTGGATGTAGGTTTGCTCGCTGAGCTGAAAGGTTCGTTTTCAGACGTTTCGTCACCATGCTCGGTAACATCATCAGTGAGCCTCCGGTGAAGCCTTGCTAACAATCTTTGTATTTACATAGCACATGAATGAATGCGTACTTTGTTCAGTTGATGGATGGAGGGCTATATGATCCAGGATGTGGAATAAAGTCACCATAGTCCCATTCTCTCATTAGAGAGAGATAACCGGTGATGGTTTAACCTACAAGTCATCCCACCTCAGGTGAGGGGAGAGGTGGAGAAAGAGAATCCTTCATGGTAACTTCAGCTGGTGTGTGGGAATTGAACCCATGCTGTTAATATTACACTGCACCACAAATCGCCTGAGCTAACAAACAGCTGGTCTGGATATAGTGAGTGTCTTGTCATGTGTTGTGTCTCACAGCTGATAGGCAATGTGCCTCTAAGAGACATGCTCATCTGATCACTATCTCGTAGTATATGAGCTGATGGTATAGAAGTGCCAGTCCCCATCTTACTTGGACTACATGCAGCATGACAGGCTGAGAGAAGCTTGTTTTGCAGCTGTCTTGTTCAGTATCAGTTTCACAGTGTCAGTGAATGTCTAGTACTAGAAGCTGTAATAAAAAACGATTGAATAGTTCAGCACTACATTACCAACTTTGAGTTCTTATGTCATGGGAGATTATATAAGTATTGTCTGATCAAGTACAGAAACACTTTGGAACGTTAAAACACCCATCGTTGCATCTGTGCAGCACCTCACATTTATGTAAGCACTTGCACACAATCTTTGTCCTGAAGAAGGGCTACACCTAAAACGTCGACTTCTGCACCTCCTGATGCTGCCTGGCTTAATGCGTTCTCCCAGCCTCCTGCCCGTCTACTCTGGGATTCCAGCATCTGCAGTTTATTTGTCAATCACCACCATTGTGTCTACAGGACAGATCAAATCATCCCAGGTCATTTTCTCTTGAAATGTGGGTTGAGAGTGAATAGAATGGATAAACTAGATCCAAGTGAGTTTTGTTACTATGTCTGGGATTTAAGTTCTGTAGATTGGTCAGTGCATTGAGTTGGGAGGTCATGTTGCAGCTGTATTGGACATTGATTAGGCCACTTCTGGAATACTGTGTTCAATTCTGGTCTCCCTGCAGTAGGAAAGATACTAAAAAACAATGCAGCACAGGAACATGCCCTTCAGCCCTCCAAACCCGTGACACCACATTTTGCCCTTCCATACTAAACCTGTCCTCACTTACAGGATTCGTATCCCTCTATTCCCTTCCTATTCACACATTCATCCAGGTGCTTTTTGAAAGCTGCTAGTGTGTTTGTTTCCACCACCTCCTGTGGCAGTGCATTCCAGGCACTCACCACCCTGTGTGTGAAAACCTTACTTCACATATCTCTTTTAACCCCCCATCCCTCTGTACCTTGAACCCGTGCCCCGAGAAATCTTATAAACGTCTATCAGGTCGCTCCTCAAGCTCCTGTGTTCTACTGAAAACAACTATCCAACCTTTTCTCCATCGCTAAAATCCCCCAGACCAGGCAACGTCCTGGTCAATCTTTTCTGTACCCTCTCCAAAGCCACCGCATCCTTCTGGTAGTGTGGTGACCAAGTTTGGCCTAACTAAAGTTCGATAAAGCTGCAGCATAACTTGTCTATTCTTATACTCAATGAAGGCAAACATGCCATAGGCCTTTTTTACTCCCTTATCTACCTGCGCTGTCACCTTCAGTGATCTGTGGACCTGCACACCCAGATCCCCCTGCATATCAATATTCCTAAGGGTTCTGCCATTCACTGCATAATTTCCACCTGTATTTGACTTTCCAAACTGAATCACCTTAAATTTGTCTGGATTAAACTCCATCTGTCATTTTTCTGCCTACGCCTCCAACTGATTTATATCCTGCTGTATCCTCTGACAATCCTCCTCACTATCTGCAACTCCTCCAAATGTACTAATTAGATCAGCTACGATTTCCTCCAAATCATTTATGTAGACCACAAACAGCAGAGATCCCAGCACTGATCCCTATGGAACACCACAAGCCACAAACCCTCCATTCCGAAAAGCATCTTTCCACCGCTACCCTCTATGTCCTATGACTAAACTAATGTTGTTAAATTTGAAAGGGTTCAGAAAAGATTTACAAGGATGTTGCAGGGTTGGAGGGTTGAGCTACAGGGAGAGTCTGAATAGGCTGGGGCTGTTTTCCCTGGAGGGTCGGAGGCTGAGGTTTATAAAATCATGAGGGACATGGATAAAGTGAATAGTTAAGGTCTTTTCCCCAGGGTAGGGGAGTCCAGAACTAGAGGGCATATGTTAAAGTTGAGAGGGGAAAGATTTAAAAGGGTCCTAAGGGCAAACTTTTTCACACAAAGGGTGGTGTGTGTATAGAATGAGATGCCAGAGGAAGTGGTGGAGGCTGGTACAATTACAACATTTAAAAGGCATCTGGATGAGTATATAAATTGGAAGGGTTTACAGGGATATGGGCCAAATGCTGGCAAATGGGACTAGATTAATTTAGGATATGAGGTCAGTATGGATGAGTTGGACTGAAGGTCCTGTTTCCATACAGTACAGCTTTATGACTCGAGATCATATTTACAAGGGGACAACAAAAGAAAATAGGAAGGGTGGGAGGAACTGCTTTTACTCAAATTACTTTTACCCAGAATGTGGTGAGTGTGTGGAATAGATTATTGGCATGGGTGGTAGAACAGGAAACCTTAATGGGTTTCAAGAGGGAAGTAGATAGGTTCTGGTAAACAAATAGGGTGCTGGGTTCTTCAAAATACATTGACAGAATCCTGCAGGCAGGTGGGCAAAATAAACTAAAGGTTTTCACTAGGGCTTGAAACTGTCACTATGGTCAGAATTCCACACCGCTCTGCAGAGTGGCCAGGGAGGTGGGAAGGGTGACCATTTTACAGGGTGGGAGTGAACAAGGGCAGGCAACTGAGGGCAGCGGTGGGAATGGTGGATGGTTGGATCAATCTTTCTGCCTTTGGAGGATTGGAGGAGAGCCATAAATGGCCACTTGCGCGTCTCACAGTGGCTGATGGTGGTGGTGGGTGCTCACTCAGTAGTCATGTGCCATGGTGTGGGGAGGGCTAACACACTTCTTGTTTGTTCTCCTGCACGGGGCAACATTAGCAGAAAGCCTGACCCTCCCACAAAAAAAACTCCCCCACCTCAAGAAGAAACCCCCTCCCCCCTCCATATTCACCCTTGCCAGGAACTCCCCAGTAAGCTCTTGCCCCACCACTGCCTTAAATACCTCTCCTTTGATCCTCCATGGCTTCATATCCCTTCAGCCACCCCCCCCCCCCCCGTTGACCCATCAGTGGACCCACCACACCCAGCTGTGTCTGAAGAGCTGTGGTTATTTGATTGGGAGAAAGTGAGGACTGCAGATGCTGGGGATCAGAGCTTAAAAATGTTGCTGGAAAAGTGCAGCAGATCAGGCAGCATCAAAGGAGAAGGAGAATTGACGTTTTGGGCATAAGCCCTTCTTCAGGAATGAAGAAGGTGTACCAGGCAGGCTAAGATAAAAGGTAGGGAGGAGGGACTTGGGGGAGGGGCATTGGGAATGCGATAGGTGGAAGGAGGTTAAGGTGAGGGTGATAGGCCGGAGAGGGGGTGGGGGGGGAGAGGTTGGGAAGAAGATTGCAGGTCAAGAAGGCGGTGCTGAGTCCGAGGGTTGGGACTGAGATAAGGTGGGGGGAGGGGAAATGAGGAAGCTGGAGAAATCTGTATTCATCCCTTGTGGTTGGCGGGTTCCTAGGCGGAAGATGAGGCGCTCTTCCTCCAGGCGTCGTGTTGCCATGGTCTGGCGATGGAGGAGGCCAAGGACCTGCATGACCTTGGCGGAGTGGGGGGGGAATTAAAGTGTTCAGCCACGGGGCGGTTGGGTTCGTTGGTCCGGGTGTCCCAGAGGGGTTCTCTGAAACGTTCCGCAAGTAGGCGGCCTGTCTCCCCAATATAGAGGAGGCCACATCGGATGCAGCGGATGCAGTAAATTTCTGATGGATATTGAAGGATCCCTTGGGTCCTTGGAGGGAAGTGAGGGGGAGGTGTGGGCGCAAGTTTTGCATTGTTTGCAGTTGCATGGGAAGGTGCCGAGAGTGGAGGTTGGGTAGGTGGGGGGTGTGGATCTGTCAAGGGAGTCACGGAGGGAGTGGTCTTTCTGGAATGCTGATAGGGGAGGGGAGGGAAATATATCCTTGGTGGTGGGGTCCGTTTGGAGGTTGCGGAAATGACGAAGGATGATCCGATGTATCTGGAGGTTGGTGGGGTGGTAGGTGAGGACGAGTGGGGTTCTGTCCTGGTGGCGATTGGAGGGGTGGGGTTCAAGGGCGGAGGAGCAGGAAGTGGAGGAGATGCGGTGGAAAGCATTTTTAAGGTAATTTGATTGGGTCAATCAACACAACGGGGTCTATACCTGTGAATGAGCTCCTCATGGAGGGTTTCCCAGACTGATAGCTGAAATGAATGGATTGTCGATTGAGAATGGATCCAACAGGCTGCCTTGTCTCCACTTGGGTTTCCAAGAATGAGAGATGACGTGATTGAAGTATATAAGACCTTGATAGGTCTTGCCAGGCCACAGTGATAAAGTGGTTTCCACTTGTGGGTCACTCCAGAATGAGGACACACTGTCTCAAAATTGGAGGGTCACTCTTTTAGGACAAAGGTGAGAAGAATTGTTTTCTTCTCTCAGAGAGCTGTCCGATTTTGGAACTCTTTGCCTCAGAAGGCTGTGGAGGTGTATGTGTGTCTGTGTGTGTATGTCTGTGTGTCTGTGTGTGTGTGTGTGTGTGTCTGTGTGTGTGAGAGAGGGAGAGTCTCTGTGTGTGTGTGAGAAAGAGAGTGTGTGTGTGTGTGTCTGAGTCTGTGTGTGTATCTGTGTCTGTGTGAGAGAGTATACGTGTCTGAGTCTGTGTGTGTGTCTGTGTTGTGTGTGTTTGTGTCATGTGTGTGTCTGTGTGTGTGAGAGAGACTGTGTGTGTGAGAGAGAGACTGTGAGTGTGAGAGTCTGTATGTGTGTGTCTGTGTGTGCGAGAGAGGAAAAATCTGTGTGTGTGTGAGAAAGAGAATGTGTGTGTCTGAGTCTGTGTCTGTGTGTGTGAGAGAGAGAGAGACTGTGTGTGTGAGAGAGTCTGTGTGTGTGTCTGTGTGTGTGTCTCTGTGTGTGAGAGAGGGAGACTGTGTGTGTGAGAGAGGGAGACTGTGTGTGAGAGAGAGTCTGTGAGTGTGTCTGTGTGTGTGAGAGAGGGAGACTGTGTGTGAGAGAGGGAGACTGTGTGTGAGAGAGGGAGACTGTGTGTGTGAGAGAGTCTGTGAGTGTGTCTGTGTGTGTGAGAGAGGGAGACTGTGTGTGTGAGAGAGGGAGACTGTGTGTGTGAGAGAGTCTGTGAGTGTGTCTGTGTGTGTGAGAGAGGGAGACTGTGTGTGTGAGAGAGTGAGACTGTGTGTGTGAGAGAGGGAGGAGTCTGTGTGTGTGTGTGTGTGTATATGTGTGTGTATCTGTGCGTCTGTGTGTGTGAGAGAGAGTATGTGTCTGAGTCTGGGTGTCTGAGTCTGTGTCTGTGCGTGTCTGTGTCTGAGTATCTGTGTGTGTATCTGTGTGTGTCTGTGTGTCTGTGTCATGTGTGTGTCTGTGAGTATCTGTGTGTGTGTCTGTGTGTGAGTATCTGTGTGTGTGTCTGTGTCTGTGTGTGAGTATCTGTGTGTGTGTCTGTGTGTGAGTATCTGTGTCTGTGTGTGAGTATCTGTGTGTGTCTGTGTGTGTCTGTGTGTGAGTATCTGTGTGAGTGCGCGTGTGTGTCTGTCTGAGTATCTGTGTGTGTGTCTGTGTGTGAGTATCTGTGTGTGTGTGAGTATCTGTGTGTGTGACTGTGTGTGTGTGCCTGTGTGTGTGTGTGTCTGTGTGTGAGTATCTGTGTATGTGTGAGTATCTGTGTGTGTGTCTGTGTGTGTGTCTGTGTGTGTGTGCCTGTGTGTGTGTGTCTGTGTGTGAGTATCTGTGTGTGTGTTTGAGTATCTGTGTGTGTGTGTCTGTGTGTGAGTATCTGTGTGTATCTGTGTGTGTATCTGTGTGTGTCTGTGTCTGTGTGTGAGTATCTGTGTGTGTGTGTCTGTGTGTGAGTATCTATGTGTATGTGTGAGTATCTGTGTGTGTGAGTATCTGTGTGTGTCTGTGTCTGTGTGTGAGTATCTGTGTGTGTGAGTATCTCTGTGTGTGTCTGTGTGTATCTGTGTGTGTGTCTGTGTGTGAGTATCTGTGTGTGTGTGTGTGAGTATCTGTGTGTGTGTGTCTGTGTGTGAGTATCTGTGTGTGTGTCTGTGTCATGTGTGTGTCTGTGTGTGAGTATCTGTGTGTGTGTGTGAGTATCTGTGTGTGTATGTGTGTGAGTATCTGTGTGTGTGTGTGAGTATCTGTGTGTGTGTGTGTCTGTGTGTGAGTATCTGTGTGTGTGTGTGTGTGTGTGTCTGTGTGTGAGTATCTGTGTGTGTGTGTGTGAGAGTATCTGTGCGTGTGTGTTTGTGTGTGAGCGTTTGTGTGTGAGTATCTGTGTGTGTGTGTGTGTGTGTCTGTGTGTGAGTATCTGTGTGTGTGCGCGTGTGTGTCTGTGTGGTGGGGGTGGGAGATGCGGGGCATTGAATATGACTCTCATGAAGCAGGAGAGCCAAACGGTTAATGGAAATGTTGAATTTGGAAAACCAATGGAACAGCCATGATCTTATCAAATGGAGGGACTGTGTGTGTCTGTGTGTGAGTATCTGTGTGAGTGCGCGTGTGTGTCTGTCTGAGTATCTGTGTGTGTGTCTGTGTGTGTGTGTGTCTGTGTGTGAGTATCTGTGTGTGTGTGAGTATGTGTGTGTGACTGTGTGTGTGTGCCTGTGTGTGTGTGTCTGTGTGTGAGTATCTGTGTATGTGTATCTGTGTGTGTGTCTGTGTGTGTGTCTGTGTGTGTGTGTGTCTGTGTGTGAGTATCTGTGTGTGTGTTTGAGTATCTGTGTGTGTGTGTCTGTGTGTGAGTATCTGTGTGTATCTGTGTGTGTGTCTGTGTCTGTGTGTGAGTATCTGTGTGTGTGTGTCTGTGTGTGAGTATCTATGTGTATGTGTGAGTATCTGTGTGTGTGAGTATCTGTGTGTGTCTGTGTGTGAGTATCTTCTGCTTCTGGTTCACATATTTGAATGTTCTGCCCTTTCTGTTCTTCAAACTCCTTCCACATCTGGATGGTGTTTCTTTGTCGAGAAATGGCAAGGGGTTCTATCCGGAACACTCAGTATTATAATCAAAGCAGAAAACACACCCCTCATTATCAAAACCTCTCAGCGAAACTTTCTAATCCTTTCAGACTCATGCTTATTTACCTTCCCCTTCCATGTCTTTGGGCTATCTGTTGAGAGGTCCACACTCCCAATGCTTTCTGTGAAGTTCTCCTGAATTCCCGATTGGATCTATTAGTGACTGTCTTATGTCTATGGCCTGTTGCTTTGGGCTCTCTCCAGCAAATGGAAACAGCTACTCCACATCTCTAAACCCGTCCATTATCTAAACCCGTCCATTATCTAAACCCGTTCACTATCTAAACCCGTCCATTATCTAAACCCGTTCACTATCTAAACCCGTCCATTATCTAAACCCGTCCATTATCTAAACCCGTCCATTATCTAAACCCGTTCACTATCTAAACCCGTCCATTATCTAAACCCGTTCACTATCTAAACCCGTTCACTATCTAAACCCGTCCATTATCTAAACCCGTCCATTATCTAAACCCGTCCATTATCTAAACCCGTCCATTATCTAAACCCGTTCACTATCTAAACCCGTCCATTATCTAAACCCGTTCACTATCTAAACCCGTTCACTATCTAAACCTGTCCATTATCTAAACCCGTTCACTATCTAAACCCATTCACTATCTAAACCCGTCCATTATCTAAACCCGTCCATTATCTAAACCCGTTCACCATCTAAACCTGTCCATTATCTAAACCCTTTCACTATCTAAACCCGTCCATTATCTAAACCTGTTCACTATCTAAACCTGTCCATTATCTAAACCCGTTCACCATCTAAACCCGTCCATTATCTAAACCCGTTCATTATCTAAACCCGTTCATTATCTAAACCCGTTCACTATCTAAACCTGTCCATTATCTAAACCCGTTCATTATCTAAACCCGTTCACTATCTAAATCCGTCCATTATCTAAACCTGTCCATTATCTAAACCCATTCATTATCTAAACCCATCCATTATCTAAACCTGTCCATTATCTAAACCCGTTCACTATCTAAACCCGTCCATTATCTAAACCTGTCCATTATCTAAACCCGTTCACTATCTAAACCCGTTCACTATCTAAAACCGTCCATTATCTAAACCCGTTCACTATCTAAACCCGTTCACTATCTAAACCCATCCATTATCTAAACCTGTCCATTATCTAAAGGCATTCTATCAGGCAGTAGGAAACCTATCAGCCTTTCAATGCAACTGAGGATTGACAATAAATGCCAGGCTACCAGCCCATACTGTGGGCAAAGGTCATTGACCAAATCATGCTCAAACACTAAATAAACTATGATAGAAATTGAAAATCTGAAATAAAATAGATATGAAACATAGTTTGAAAATGTGCTCCCTAAAATAGGGTGGCACGATGGCTCAGTGGTTCGCACAGCTGCCTCACAGCGCCAGGACCCTGGGTTAAATTCCTGCCTCGGGTGACTGTCTGTGTAGAGCTTGCACATTGTCTCCCTGTGTCTGCGGGGGTTTCCTCTTGCTGCTCCAGTTTCCTCCCACAGTCCAAAGATGTGCAAGTTACGGTGAATTGGCCATGCTAAATTGCCCTATAGTGTAAGGTGCATTAGTCAGAGGGAAATGGGTCTGGGTGGGTTACTCTTCAGAGGGTTGGTGTGGACTTGTTGGGCTGAAGGGCCTGTTTCTACACACTGTAGGGAATCTAATCTAAAACAATAAATGCTGGAGATCACAACGGGTCAGGCAGCATTCATGGGGAGAGAGCAAGCTAATGTTCAAGTCTAGATGACTCTTCACCAGAACTGGAGAGAATTGTGGAGGGGACAGCATTTATACAGTAGTGGGAGGGGAGATTAGAGTGCTGGGGGAGAAAGGATGTTAATAGTTCAGATGAAGTGATCCAAATGTGAGAATGGCAGAACAATAGTGTGTCTAACAGCCAGGCTGGAAGGAACAGACAGTCTCTCTGGGGTGGGGAATGGGAGATAGGACGTGGTGACAGAGAATGCAACAAGGATGGATTAAAAAAAAAGGGAAGGAATTTGTTCACAGTTTGAAGGTGTCGAACTCAATATCGAGCCCAGAAGGTTGACATTTGCTGAGCAGGTCAGGCAACATCTGAGGGAGGAGGGAAAGGAATTCCGAGTTATTGGACAGGGGCTCCCAATACTTCTCAGGCTGAGTTCAAGAGTGTTGGTGAGTTGGAATTCAGGGGACAGTCAGGGGACAGTGCTGAGTTCATAAAAGAAGAATCTGGAAAAGCCAGGCCAGTCCATAATGTTGATCTGTCAGCTGGGGAACACAAAGCAAGAACAGCTAACAAACACACTCAGTTAATTTGGCCTGTTTCCACACTGTAGAGATTCTAATTCTATGATTGACAAAGAGTGCTAGAGAAACTCAGCAGGCCTGGGGTCACATCCTTGGAGAGAGAAACTGAGCTAATGTTTTAAGTATGATGTGACTTTTCTTCAGAAATGCTTATGCAGCCCTGCTGTTAAACCCACTTCTGGCCTGGGACTTTCCCCACATTTTGACTACATACCCCCCCCCCACCCCCATCTCCCAGTAAATAGCCAGGCAAATGGTTCTGGTCAATCAGCATTCATCAGAATTGGAAGCAGATATTTAATGTGATATTTTTCAATGCCGGAAATACATATCTTATTGGTACAGAGAATGCTGACGGGTTAATAAGTTTGTAAAAAGTATTGAAATGGAAACATTTACTCTGCTATTTTAACTCATGGCTACTACAGTGGGAATGCACCTTTTAATAGGATATATTAATCACTTGAAGAGTGTAGATAGAGCTTGCAAATATTGCTTTATACAAGCATAAAATGCTCTAAAGGCTGATCAGGGAGCAACTATTGAGTGATACTGCTTACGCATCTTTGAAAAGCGGGCACAAAAAAAAAAGACTTTGCATTGGAAATGATTCTGCAAGTACTAATCTGTTATGCCAAATACTTCTGACAGCATGTCAACTGGCAGAGGAATTGACTCAGTTTAAATGCTGCAAACGTAATCTGTGTGTCACAAACATTGCCAACGATTCATCGGATGAAGGTGGTAAATAAGTGAGTCACACCCATTGGGAAAGTCCCATGTTTAATCTCTGCTCGCTGCTGAGCCAGCTGATATCCCGGCAAGGCTTCCAACACCAACACCAACAACCTGTATTTATGTAGCGCCTTTCAATTGCAAAACAGAGTGCACCAAGGCATGATCAGACAGAATCGGTGCTGAGCCATAACTGCATGCTGTTGGGGCAGGTAACTACAGACCTGCTCAAGGGGATCACTCAGCAACCTTTTATATCTGAAGAGTTATTTTCTTATCTCATCGTGTAGAGATAGACCCTCTGGCCCACCATGTCTACACTGACTTACAAACACCAGACTATATTAATCCCACTTGCCTGCACTTGGTCCACAGCCTGCTGTCCCCTGGCATTTTAAATGCTCATCCAGAAGCTTCTTAAATGTTGCGAGGGTCCCTGCCTCCACCATCCTCCCAGGCAGCACGTTCCACATTTCCACCACCCTCTGGTTGAAAAATCTTTTCTCAGACTTTTCAAAACTACCTATTCCTCACCTTAAACTAATGCCCTCTGGTGTTAGCTATGTCTGCCATGGGGAAAGGTTCCTCGCCCTCTGTCATAAGTTTGTATGCCTCAGTCAGAAGCCCCCCTCAACCTCCTCTGCTCCAGGCAACACAAACCCAGTCGATCCAGCCTCTTCTCATAACAGATTTTTCACCCCAGGCAACATGGTGAATCTCCTCTGCACCTTCTTCAGTGCAATCACTTCCTTCTGTCAGTGTGTTGACCAGAACTGCACACAGTATCCCATTAGTGAGTTTTGAGAAGATTTGTAGCTCGGGTTGAGGTTCTGGATGTAAGTTTGCTCGCTGAGCTGGAAGGTTCCTTTTCAGACGTTTTGTCACCACACTAGGTAACATCATCAGTGAGCCTCCGGTGAAGAACTGTAACAAACACTACATTGGATAAACAGGCAGAACACTAGCCACCAGGATACATGAACATCAACCAGCCACAAAAAGACATGATCCACTCTCACTAGTATCCTCACATACAGATGAGGAAAGACACCACTTCGACTGGGACAACACAGCCATCCTCAGACAAGCCAACAGAGACACACATGAGAATTCCTAGAAGCATGGCATTCCAACCGGAACTCTAACGAACACATCACTTTGGACCCAATTTGCCACCCTTGGAGAAAAAAAACAGGAAATAACATCACCACATGAAATGACATCACCAACCCAAGGAAACCTAAACACATAAATAGAAAGCGGGCCATAACATCAGTGCTTCACCGGAGGCTCACTGATGATGTTTCCTAGTATAGTGACGAAATGTCTGAAAGTGAACCTTCCAGCTCAGTGAGCAAACTTACATCCAGAACAATATTCCATCTGTGGCCCTACTAATATTTTATGAAGTTGTAACAAGATTCCCATTTTCCGATATTCCTGGCTAATGAAGGCATGCATCTTATATGCTTTCTTCACCACCCTAGTTAGAGACAAACAAAACGGCAGATGCTGGAATCCAAGGTAGACAAGCAAGAGGCTGGAGGAACACAACAAGCCAGGCAGTATCAGGAGGTGGAGAAGACAACGTTTTGGGTCAGACTAGAATCCTGAAGAAGGGCTATGCCCAAAACGTTGACTTGTCTACCTCCTGATGCTTGCTGTGTTCCTCCAGCCTCCTGCTTTTTCCCTACCCTGTCTACCTGTGCTGATACCTTCAGGGACTTGTACACCAAGGTTCCTTTGTTCCTCAGTACTCTCTAGGGACCCACCATTCATTGTGTAAGTCCTTCTGTTACTAGACCTCCCAAAATGCATCACCTTGCACTTATCAGGATTAATTCCACCTGCTGCTGCTCTGCACTTTTTACCAGCTGATCAACATCAGACTGTAACCTGAGACAATCTCCTCACTATCAACGGCACCACCAACTTTCTGTGGCACCTGCAACTTTCTAATTAAACCTTTTCCATTCACATTCATGTCATTAATGTCCCTACCAAGAAGCATTGGTCCCAGCTCTGATCCCTGTGGGACACCGCCGGTCACAGACTTCCAATCACAAAAGCAACCCTCCACCATCACCCTCTGCCTTCTATTTTTTTTTTCAAGTTTAAAAGATTTTATTTTGTTACATTCTACCATACACCGCTTATGTACACTAAATCAGTATGGGTTTATCGTAACATTTTTCGTTTCCACCACCACCCTATTGTCTACAGATTAATGCAGCAGGTAGTTGAACTGGAAAAGAACATGGGTGGGATAGTCTCCAGTGTTTTCCCACCTCTGCAAAGAAAGAGTTAATTGTGGTGGATCAAATTCCAGTCTAATACATAGTCTACCATTAGAATAACTAAAAACTTGATGGCTAGCCTTTTCTCACAATCCACGA
This sequence comes from Chiloscyllium plagiosum, assembly GCF_037043375.1. Classification (NCBI taxonomy): domain Eukaryota; kingdom Metazoa; phylum Chordata; class Chondrichthyes; order Orectolobiformes; family Hemiscylliidae; genus Chiloscyllium; species Chiloscyllium plagiosum. Next base: position 11,587,349 of record NW_028270162.1, on the reverse strand, counting down.
CTGCACCTTTAAAAGTTCTGCCTGCATCCTGCCTGCAGGATTCCTGAAGAAGGGCCTGTGCCCGAAACGTCGAATCTCCTGTTCCCTGGATGCTGCCTGACCTGCTGTGCTGTTCCAGCAATAAAGTTTCAACTGCCTGCATCTTACACTTCCAATGGTAGTTAAGCTGAGATGAAAATGGCAGATGTACAAAATAAACCCTGTTTCATCACTATGTTTAAAAATAATAAATTCATTGCACACCAGAGAAAAAGGAAGCGATTTTCTGCACTCAGCTCTGAGCCTGCACTGGTTGTCTTCTGTAATTACTGCTACTCTCTGCCTTCTATTTGGAAGCCAATTATGGATCCAATTTGCCAACTTGTTTGGAGCAGCCTTCTATGTGGGACTTTGTCAAAGGCCCTTTTGAAGTCCACGCAAACCACATCAGTATATATTTAGTCACCTTTTCAAAAAAACACTCGGACAGGAGTTCCTTCTGACAAATCCATGCTGATCTATACCAGCCTTTCTGAGTATTGATTAATCCTGTCCTTCAGAATGTTTCCCAATAATTTTCCTGGTACTGACGTCAGACTGACAGATCTGTAATTTCCTGGTCTATCCTTGCTACCCTTCTTGTACAAAGGGACCACAGTAGCTATCCTGCAGTCCACTGGCACTTCCCCTATGGCCAATGGCGTATTAAATATCTCCACCAGGACCCCAGCAATCTCTGTCCTTTCCTCCCATAGCACCATGGGTACATCCAGCCCTGAGGTTTATTTCTTTATATTACAAAATATGATAAAATCAATCACTTTTGCTGTTGAAATTAATAGGCAGAGTTAAGACTGACTGAAGGAACTATTTGCTTTGGGGACAGAACTTCAGCAGCTTAAATTGACAACACTGATCGAGTCATCATAGTCTTACCAGACCACAGGGCTGCTCTCCCATTAGAGAGAGATAACTGGTGTTGAGTTTAACCTGAAGGTCACCATACCTCAGGGGAGGGAAGGGGTTGAGAAGCAGAGTCCTTCCTGGTAATCTCAGCCAGCGATGGGAACTGAACCCACATTGTTGGTATTACACAGCTTTGCAAAACCATCCAGTCCACTGAGCTAAACCAACACACCACTCCCACTACACTCAACAACGATGATGACAATCTTGATGGACATCCTGCCTTCCCAGAAAAAAAAGTGCAAAGTGTGATTCACATGAATTCATGGGCTATGGGAGTTGATGGCTGGGTCAGTATTTATTCCCCAGAGGGCAGTTAACCACATTGTTGACGGTCTGGAGTCATGTGTGGGTCAGACCTGGTAAAGGTGACAGATTTCATTCCTTAAAGGCTATTATTAAACCAGATGTTGTTTTTACATCCACTGACAGTGGTCTCCTGGTTGCTATCTGGCTAGATTTTGTTTAAGTTCCGGGCTAGAGGAGATATTCTTGGATGGGAGCAGTGACAAAGTGAACAGGGTCCAGGGCAAAGCAACACAACATCTACTCCCTACACCACCAATGCTCAGTAGCTGCAGAAGTTCTTCAAGGGTCCTTAGACAGCACCTTCCAAATCCATGACTACTTCCATCTAGAAGGACAAGGGCAGCAGATACATGGATTATAAAATCATGAGGGGCATGGATAGGGTGAATAGACAAGGTCTTTTCCCTGGGGTGGGGGAATCCAAAACTAGAGAGCATAGGTTTAAGGTGAGAGGGGTGAGATTTAAAAGGGAGCTAGGGGGCAATTTTTAGAGGGTGGTGCATGTATGGAATGAGCTGTCAGAGGAAGTGGTGGAGGCTGGAACAATTACAACATTTAAAAGTCATCTGGATGGATACATGAATAGGAAGGATTTAGAGGGATATGGGCCATCTGCTGGCAAATGGGACTAGATTAGGTTAAGACATCTGTTCGGCATGGACAAGTTGACCGAAGGGTCCATTTCCGTGCTGTGCAGCTCTATGACACTATGACCACCTGCAAGCTTCCCCTCCAAACCACTCAATCATCCTGACTTGGAAATATATCACTGCTCCTTCAGTATCACTGGATCAAAATCCTGGAATACCCTCCATCACACTAATGTAGTCCACTACATGGACTAGAGCAGTTCAAGAAGGCCATCGCCATCATCTCAAGGGCAAATAGGAACGGGCAATAAACACTGGCCCAGTCAGAGACGCCCATATCCCATGGTTGAATACAAATAATGTGGTTGAAGGATCTGAAGGAAGCTTTTAACATCTAATGGGTCAAGATAGGGCAGAGTTACAAAGGTTAAAATAAGTTTGAGAAGGATACAGGCTGGTAAACTTATCTTACGCTAGGCCTTTGTGCTGAGCTGGCAGATGGTTATATTCAGATTTTCAGGTGGTTTTGTTTCTATATGTCGTGAACCCAGTGACACTGGGGTGATCGAGACCGTCTCTGCTGCCATCCAGGTCAGAGCCCGACCAACTCAACATTTACAAGGCTACAAAAGCGTTCTCAAATCACTATGTTGTGCCACATGAGGACCAATGCCCACATGTTCCACACACACGTACACTCACACGCATACTAACACACACATACACACACTAACACACACATGTACACACACACATACACTCACACGCACACTAACACACACTAATACACACTCACAAACTCACATGCACACACACACTAACACACACACAAACACACCCACATGCACACACACACATATATGTACACACACACTAACACAGACACAAACACAAGCACACACACACTAACTCAGACGCATACACACACAAGAGTTCCTGTTTCCAGGCTGTGCCATCAGTGTCCAGGATAGAGCAGCAACCCATCACTTCCCTCCCTGGGTCACTAAGAGTAACCCTCTTCCACCCCCTAGTGGGGAGTCATGCAAGAGCCGAAGAAAACAAGAAATGGGAGCAGGTGTCGGCTCTAACTGAGACTGCTCCACAACTGCATCAAATCAAATCATGGCTGGTCATCCCCTACACCTTCCCATATTATCCCTGCACCCCTCCATTCTCCTAATATCAAAAAAATCTATCAATTTCAGACATTGCTAAGCTCAAGTTGGGAGGATGTCAAGGGTTCTGTACCCCGAGTGAAAAAGACCTGACCTCCGTCCTAAATAGGCACCTCCTCTTTCTGAAGCAAGCCAAGGGAAACATCCTTTCAGCATTGACCCAGTTCAACCCTTGAAGACATCAGCCTCAATGAGATCACCTCGTATTCTTCAAAACTACCGGGAATAGAGGCCTGGCTGACTCAATGTCTCCTCAAGCCACCCTTCCTAGCAATCATGCTGCTGAGTCCTTAATGCACTCCCCTCTGAGGCACTGAATCCACCCTCTGTAAACATAGGATCACTTTTTGAATTTAAGTACAACCCTGGACCTAGCCCTAAGAAAATATAAAATAAACAGTTTATTTTACTGTTATATAAATCTAAAACCAACCAATACGTGATTAATAATTTTGTCATTGTGTCTCTATGTGACACCTGTGGCTACACATCATCTGCCAGTGCCTTAAAGTCTGGCCTGTAGTTTGAGACTGCTAGTTGTTTAGAGTCCAACAAATGGATATCTGAGGGACAGGTGCAATACTTTCATCTGGAAGAACATTGTCTCACAGAGGTATATTGAGTCATTTTAAAAGCACTGGATTGTAGGAGTGTGTCTTTTTCTATGTTTACAAATCTTCAAAAGTCACTATCTCTTGATCTGACTTTCAACTCAATATCAGTTTGTGTTGTAATTATCTCCATTTCTTTATAAATCAAATACCTGATGGAATTTTGGTATAGATTTGAGACAAACGTGATGACTGCTCCATCACATTTAATTCCTGAAATTCTTAGTTGAATTTCAATGCTAACTTCCTCAGATGTGCAGAGGTGATTTCTGTAAGGAACCATTTATCTTTATCTTTTGATCATTTCTACGGTTTTCTACAGCCTCGGGAAATGTTGCAACATTTCATTTTTTTAATCGGTAGGACCACAGACCCAGTTTCAGTCTGAATGCATTTACAGCAGTGATCCTATGTGCTACGTCTCTGCCCTTTCCCTGTAGTTCACGGTTCAATTCATTTAGTTTTGACGTTATGTCTGTATGTACTGTCTGCCCAACAGTAACATATTGACTGTATTATTGAACTAGAGATCTGGATTAATGATCTGGAGACAAGTTCAAATCCCAACATGGCAGCTAGGGAATTTGAATTCTATTAAATATTCTATTAAAAATTACTATTAGTAATGGTGACCATTAAATACCAGATTGAAGTAAAACTTCTCTAATGTGCTTTAAGAAAACAGAATTTCCCATTTTTCCCTGGTCTGGTCTACTAACATCTCCAGTATAGTGCCAAAATTGGAACATACCCCACAGGCTAGTCAAGCAACAGCCTGACATCATAGTCATACCCATGGAATCAAACCTTACAGACAATGTCCCAGACCCCACATCACCATCCCTGGATATGACCTTTCCCACTGGTAGAGAGACCCAGCAGAGGTGGCATACAGGGTGGTATACAGTAAGGAGGAAGTTGCCCTGAGAGTCTTCAACATTGACTTTTGATGGCATGAGATCAGGTTAAAAAAAACCCAATCTTCTGTTGATTATCACCTACAATCTTGCCCCCCCCCCACCCCTTCAGCTGATTAATCCGATTCTTCTCCACGGTGAACACCACTTGGAGGAAGCAAACTGGATGTCAAAGGTATGGAAGAAGAGGTTGGAAGGCTTCTCGTTGTCTTATTCACAGACCCAAGCTGTTCAGCTTCCTGAGAATCAATCACGCAATTACTAGCAGGCAGAGGCCCTTTGGCATCAATGACTGGTCACTAATCCATAGACCAATCAGCTACTTGAAGCTCCATTTGTAAACAAGCCTTCAGTTCTCAGTCATCTGCAGATTACATGCCAACTACTGCTTGAATCAGGCAGCTGTGTAAACAGTGCTTCCAATGAGTGTTAGGTTATCTGCTTTTCGAAAGTGCAGCAATCTTTCAGCAAGCTATGATACAATTCTTTCAGAACACAATGGGAAATACAGAAAAATAAAGTGACCAAGTCTTTGGAAGATCCATAGAACTTAGAATTTAACAACAGAAAAACTGGCTTGCTCCTCCCACGAGGAGCCTTTTATATCTGATTGGCCAGCCACAATACTAACTACTACAATAGTTTTTTTTAAACTTCACTCATTGGATGTAGTCATTTCTGGCTGGGCCTGCATTTATTGCCCATCCCTAGTTGCCCTTGAGAAGGTGGTGATGAGCTGTTTTCTTGAACGGTTGTAGTCCATGTGCTGTAGGTACACCCACAATACTCTTAGGGAGGTAATTCCAGGAATTTGACCCAGTGACACTGAAGGATATTTCCAAGTCAGGATGGTGAGTGGCTTGGAGGGGATCTTGCAGATGCTGGTTTTCCCATGTATCTGCTGCCCTTGTCCTTCGAGATGGAAGTAGTCGTGGCTTTGGAAGGTGCTGTCTAAGGACCTTTGCTGAATTTCTACAGTGCATCTTGTGGGTAATAGCAACAGTCTGTACTGAGCGTCGGCAGTGGAGGAAATGGATGCTTGTGGATGTGGTGCCAATCAAGTGGGCTGCTTTGTCTTGGATGATGTCAACCTTCATGAGTGTTGTTGGAGCTGCACCTATCCAGATAAGTGGGGAGTATTCCATCACACTCCTGACTTGTGCCTTGTAGATGGTGGACAGGCTTTGGGGAGTGAGGAGGTGTGTTATTCACTTCAGTATCCCTAGCCTCTGACCTACTCTTGTAGCCACTGTGTTTATGTGGCCAGTCCAGTTGAGTTTCTGGTTAATAGGGTAGTGGCAGATTCAGTGATGGTAACACCATTGAATGTTAGGGGACGGTGGTTAGATTGTCTCTTATTGGAGATGGTCATTGCCTGGCATTTGTGTGGTGTGAATGTTATTTGCCACTTGGTAGTCCAAACCTGGTTAGTGTTTAGACCTTGCTGCATTTTATGAGGAATCATAAATGTTGCTGAACATTGGTGTAATCATTTCTGATTTTATGATGGAGGGAAGGTCGTTGATGAAGCAGCTGAAGGTAAGAGTTAATGTTGTTAGAGGTGTCAAACTGTTTGTGAGAGGCAATATTTGCCCTCTCGGGTGGTCTTCAAAGACCCTGTAGCACTTCTTTAAAGACAGGCAAAAGAATTTCTTCCTGATATTCAGAGTTAATATTTATCCCTCAATCAACGCTGGCATCTTGCATCTTGTAAAATGACCATATTACAGAAGAGGAAGTGCTGGATGTCTTGAAACGGGTAAAGATGGATAACTCCACAGAACCAGATCAGGAGTACCCTAGAACTCTGTGGGAAGCCAGAGAAGTGATTGCTGAGCCTCTTGCTGAGATATTTGTATCATCGATAGTCACAGGTGAGGTGCCGGAAGACTGGAGGTTGGCTAACGTGGTGCCACTGTTTAAGAAGGACGGTAAAGACAAGCCAGGTAACTATAGACCGGTGAGCCTGACCTCAGTGGTGGGCAAGTTGTTGGAGGGAATCCTGAGGGACAGGATGTATATGTATTTGGAAAGGCAAGGACTGATTAGGGATAGTCAACATGGCTTTGTGTGTGGGAAATCATGTCTCACAAACTTGATTGAGTTTTTTGAAGAAGTAACAAAGAAGATTGATGAGGGCAGAGCAGTAGATGTGATCTATATTGACTTCAGTAAGGCGTTCGACAAGGTTCCCCATGGGAGACTGATTAGCAAGGTTAGATCTCACTGAATATAGGGAGAACTAGCCATTTGGAGACAGAACTGGCTCAAAGGTAGAAGACAGAGGGTGGTGGTGGAGGGTTGTTTTTCAGACTGGAGGCCTGTGACCAGTGGAGTGCCACAAGGATCGGTGCTGGGCCCTCTACCTTTTGTCATTTACATAAATGATTTGGATGCGAGCATAAGAGGTACAGTTAGTAAGTTTGCAGATGACACCAAAATTAGAGGTGTAGTGGACAGCAAAGAGGGTTACCTCAAATTACAATAGGATCTGGACCAGATGGGCCAATCGGCTGAGAGGTGGCAGATGGAGTTTAATTCAGATAAATGCGAAGTGCTGCATTTTGGGAAAGCAAATCTTAGGAGGACTTATACATTTAATGGTAAGGTCCTAGGACGTATGGCTGAACAAAGAGACCTTGGAGTGCAGGTTCATAACTCCTTGAAAGTTAGATAAGATAGTGAAGAAGGTGTTTGGTATGCTTTACTTTATTGGTCAGAGTATTGAGTACAGGAGTTGGGAGGTCATGTTGCGGCTGTACAGGACATTGGTTAGGCCACTGTTGGAATATTGCGTGCAATTCTGGTCTCCTTCCTATCGGAAAGATGTTGTGAAACTTGAAAGGGTTCAGAAACGATTTACAAGGATGTTGCCAGGGTTGGAGGATTTGAGCTACAGGGAGAGGCTGAACAGGCTGGGGCTGTTTTCCCTGGAGGCTGAGGGGTGACCTTATAGAGGTTTACAAAATTATGAGGGGCATGGATAGGATAAATAGACAAAGTCTTTGCCCTGGGGTTGGGGAGTCCAGAACTAGAGGGCATAGGTTTAGGGTGAGAGGGGAAAGATAAAAGAGACCTAAGGGGCAACGTTTTCATGCACAGGGTGGTCCGTGTATGGAATGAGCTGCCAGAGGAAGTGGTGGAGGCTGGTACAATTGCAACATTTAAGAGGCATCTGGATGGGTATATGAATAGGAAGGGTTTGGAGGGATATGGGCCAGGTGCTGGCAGGTGGGATTAGATTGGGTTGGGATATCTGGTCAGCATGGACGGGTTGGACCGAAGGGTCTGTTTCCATGCTGTACATCTCTAGGACTCACTATTTGTAGGAACTTGCTGTTTGCAATTGGTTGCCAGGTGTTCCTTCAACAGCTCTGAGACATCCTGAGCTGTGACAGGCACTGGATAGATGTTAGAACCTTTCCCCTGTGCACTCACAGCATTTGATGCTCCCATTGTACATCTATACAAGTGCCCATCCATTATGTAGATGTCGAGGTCCTTAGTTCTCTAGTTTCCACCAACTTTAGGGATCACAAGGATTCAATAAAACTAGGGCCTTGGGTAATGTTGTAGAACAGAGAGATTCAGAGTTCAGGTAATTCTTTGAAGCTCACATTTGGATCAGTGGTTAGCGATGCGGCTTCACAGTGCCAGGGACCTGGGTTCAATTACCTGCCTTGGGCGGCTGTCTGTGTGGAGTTTGCACGTTCTCCCCGTGTCTGCGTGGGTTTCCTCTGGGTGCTCTGTTTCCTCCCACAATCCAAAGATGTTCAGGTCAGGTGAATTGGCCATGCCAAATTGCCCATGGTGTTCATGGTTAGATGCATTAGTTAGGGTGAGCACGGTGGCTCAGTGGTTAGCAATGCTGCCTCACAGCAACAGGGTCCCAAGTTCGATTCCTGCCTCGGTCAACTGTCTGTGTGGAGTTTGCACGTTTTCCCTATGTCTGTGTGGGTTTCCTCTGAGTCCAAAGATATGCAGGTCAGGTGAATTGGCCATGCTAAATTGCCCATAGTGTAAGGTACATTAGTCAGAGGGAAATGGGACTGAGTGGGTTACTCTTCAGACGGTCGGGTTGGGCTGAAGGGCCTGTTTCCACACTGTAGGGAATCTAATCTACGATAGTTTATCATTCCTTTTAGCCTTCCATGCCCTCCCACCCCCAACAGAAGGAAGTATATTTCTTTCCAATTAAGAACTGAACAATTCAAAGGAGAAGACCATGCATATTTGAAGGAAAATACTACCCCATATAAATATTTCTTTTATGCCTGAGACACCAGGTTCCAATCAAAGGGAGGAGATACTCTTAAGGGGGCTTAAAAGCAGGAAAAAAAATCAGCTTGGAAATTTTGGCTAAGGAGGTTTTGATGAGTTGACCTTTGAAAGTTTTGACAGTGTGTGGGTTTGAAGTAATCCTAATGTGAGTAGCAGGAAGAGGATTTAAACACAGAACAGCTGCCTTAATGTGGGAGCTGCGGACGGTGTTGAGATCATTCGTGACCCCTGTGTTTGTCAGTTGGGCACGTCTCAGCTCCTTCTTCCTATTTCTCTTTGCGATTCTCCGTCGCATGAGGAGGAAATACTCAGGCACTGTGTCATGCATCTCCCTAGACATCCAAAATGACACTCCTGGACTGCTTTTAATATGAAGTGAGGGGGAAAGGAAGGGGCAGACTGGAGAGACAGAGAGAGAGAGAGAGAGGCTTGAGAGGGCTGGTGATGAGTCCTGAGGAGACTCTCAAAGATGAAGGAGAATCTCCATCAATTGGAAATGGAGCCTCACGCTTCAAAAACTATTTCTACAACCTCATAGCTTCATTCAGGTATCTGCGAGAAATGAGTTTTTTCTTAACATTTTCAGGGGATGTAGCTGGCAAGGTCAATATTTATTGCCCATTCTTAATTGCCCTAGAATTGAGGAGGGGAGTTCAGGTCAACTTTGAGTCTCACGCAGGCCAGACCAGGTAAAGATGGCTAATGTCCTCCTCTAAGAGGCAGCAGATGACTTTCAATAGCATTCAGTAAGAGTTATAGTCTACTGATATTACTATGACTTTCCCTTAAACTCTGCAGTTAATACTGAGCTCACCACATGATAGAATCCCTACACTGTGGAATCAAGCCATTCGGCCCATCGAGTCTACACTGACCTCCGAAGTATATCGCATCCCGCCCACCCCTGGCTAATCCACTTTGTCTTGCTTCTGTGGGCAATTTACCATGGCTAGCCTACCTAACCCGTCCACGTTTGGACTGTGAGAGGAAACTGGAGCACCCAGAGGAAACCCACGCAGACATGGGGAGAATGCGTAAACTCCACCCAGACGGTCCCTAGCGCTGTGAGGTAGCAGTGCTAACCACTGAGCCACCGTAAGGATCTTGTCTAGCATCGGATGAATATTAAAAAGATGGTCTTGGAGTAGACTTGCTAGCATGTTCTAAAATAAATAAAGAAACTCAGGTAAAAACAGTAAGAATGTGAAGAATAGAAGCAGCACGTCATGATCATCATAAAAGGCAGAGCAGCTTCGAAGGGTCGAATGGCCTCCTCGCACTCCTGTTTTCTCTGTCGATGTTTGTAATATTTCTTGAGCCTCTTCCACCATCCAATAAAACCATTACTGATATAATCTTGGCTCCTTCTCTGTCTGTTTCTTCATAACCCTTGGCTTCCTATCTATAATTCAACAAACTGTCTACCTCAACCCTAAAGATAATCAAATGACTCAGGCTTTAGAGTTCTCTGGATAAGAAGGGATGCCTCTCCATCTCTCTCTTAAATAGGAGACCCTGATCTGAAACAATGTCCCGATGAGGGGAAACGTTCTCTCATTATCTACACTGACAAGTCTCCGATTGGCTTCCCTATTCTTTGAAACTCCAATGAGTATAAGCGAAACCTGCTCAACTTTTCTTCATTGTTGTCTTTTCTTAATTCATTCAGGAGAGCTGTGAGTGACGTTGGCTGGGCCAGCATTTATTGCCCATCCATAAGTGCCCCTCAAGAAGGTGGTACCGAGCTGCTTTCAACACCTGCTGGCACTTTCATCCCAGAACTGGCTGAGTGAACCTTCTCTGAACAGCTTCTAATATGAGTATATCCCTCCCTAAATAAGAGGAAAACTGTAACAGAAGTACTCTGTGGTCCTCCTGCGTTATCCATATCACTGCCTTTGACCCATATCCCTCAATACTTTTGCTTAACAAAACTTTATCCACCTCAGATTTAAAGTTAACAATGGATCCAGCATCCACTGCCATTCGTGAAAATGTTCCAAATTTGGGAATTTATTCAAAACCTCTACCACCCTTTTTCTGTAGAATTGCTTCCTAACCCCCTCTCCTGAACGGTCTGGCCCTAATTCTCAGACTATGCCCCTTAGTTGTAGAATCTCCAACCAGTGAATGTAGTTTGTCTTCATCTGCTTTGTCTTTTCCCATTAAACTCCTGAAGACTTTGTTCAGATTACCTCTCCAAACCATCCCTCCGCCCCCCCCCCCTCCCACAACAGCTACATTAACCTCCTATAGGCCTAAAAATGAAGACAATAGGTGCAGAATTACACAGCACTAAGGATTCCGGGAAAGAGGATGAGGAGTGGGGAGAGCATGAAGAGGATGCAAAAGAAAGGAACATTCAGTTCATCACTAATCACAAACCACCCCTGAATTATGAAAGAAAACACAATTTTCAGTGGACAGAGAGAGAGAGAGTTTCCCAAGATGAGCAAACTACTGGAAGATGTGTGGACAGGATTAAAATTTTCATTGGTCTTGTATTCTGGAGTGTCTTGAGTATATCAGATGGAAAGGATTGGTTGCTGTAAAAGAGTGAGTTGAGCATGGTGTCACCTTTAGCTATCGAGGGAGATGTCAAGATTGCATTTAGGATCAAAGAGACAAAGGGCACAAGGCCTCGACGTTATTGAAATAACTCTACAGAGGCCGGTATCCCATCACTAAGTCACCTTTTATTTAAACATGGAGAGTCCTTGACGCTGTCGAAGCTCCCTCAGAGCCAGCTCTTAGAGTGAACAGAACCCCTTGCATTACTGTTTACATCTGTCAGCCAGGGCTCCCTGATTAAACCAAATTAACAGCCCCAATCAGAGAACTCCTATTTCATGAGGTGCACCTGACTGACCTTATTCCAATCAGAGTCAAAACTGGTGGTGCTGGAAAAGCACAGCCGGTCAGGCAGCATCCGACAAGCAGGAGAATTGATGTTTTGGGCATAAGCTCATCATCAAGACCGAGTTCCAATCTGCAGAGTTATTAGATTAGATTAGATGACAGAACATTACAGTGTGGAAACAGGCCCTTCAGCCCAACAAGTCCACACTGACCCGCCGAAGCGCAACCCACCCATACCCCTACATTTACCCCTTACCCAACACTACGGGCAATTTAGCATGGCCAATTCACCTGACCCGCACATCTTTGGACTGTGGGAGGAAACCGGAGCACCTGGAGGAAACCCACGCAGACACGGGGAGAACGTGCAAACTCCACACAGGCAGTCGCCTGAGGCGGGAATTGAACCCGGGTCTCTGGCGCTGTGAGGCAGCAGTATTAACCACTGTGCCACCGTGCCACCCACCTATCTGACCTAGTGTTAGCTTGCAAGAGGAAATGATGTAACTAGGGATCTCACTGCCACAAAAATGCATGGTGAGTTCAAAGCATTGCAACTTAAACTAGTCTCAATAAAGTAATGGGAAGAGGAATTTTAGACAAGCACAGCAAGCATTCACTCTTTCGTATTTACTTCACTTCAGAGCCCATGTCTTTGACAGATTGGAAGAGATAAGAGACTCACTGGCCTGTCAAAAAGAGATCAAGAGGCAATAGTCATTCAGTTTATGCATTTGGGAATGAATCCTTCACTGTGTTGTGTTTCTGTGATAGAGTAAGTATCTATTACCTTCCAACCCCATGTTTAATAGCTATACCAGCTGGACAATGAACGGAGGTGGTGGAATGAAAAGAGATTTGTTCAATTTCCCAAAGGGAGGGTGGGGATAACACTAAGTCACTATTTAGCCAATTGTTTCAGCAATTCTACATCTATTCCACATAAAATAGTGAATCAATCAGTTTGTGTAAGGAGTGGATATGATTTAGCAACTCAATGATTACATCAACACAAACTCAGAAGTTGCCTGGTCAATCTTCTTTCGAAGAATTCCTATGAAAGCAGGCCGCTCAGTCCATCAAACCCATACTACCTCTGTGAAGAGTATCCCAGCAAAACCTACACACCCACCCCACCCTATAACCCTGCATTTCCCATGGCTAAACCACCTAACCTGCACATCTTTGGACTGTGGGAGGAAACTGGAGCACCTGGAGGAAACCCACACAGACCTGTGGTTGACTGTCTGTCGGAGTGGAGTTTGCACATTCTACCCATGCCTGTGTGGGTTTCCTGCCAAAGGTAGGTGGATTGACCATGGGAAATGAAGGGTTATAGGGATAGTGTAGGGGGTGGATCTGAGTGAGATGCTATTTGGAAGTTGGTGTGGAATAGCTGAATTGCATGCCTCCACACTGTGGGGATTCTATGAATGTGCAAAGTTCACACATTCAGTTACCCGAGGCTGGAATCGAACCTCGGTCCTTGATGCTGTGAGGCAGCAGTGCTAACCACTGAGTCACCATGCCACCGAACCTCCTCAACTTCATTGAGACAAGGTCACATGATATGGTACACTTCAACCTTCAAAAGGCTTTTGAAAAGGTTCCACATGAAAAGCTGTTGATCAAAAAATGCTGTGGGCAGTAAACACAAAGGGACTCAACAGACAGCACCAAAACCTCTGGGGTATCATCAAATCAGAAAAGGCAACTCAGAAATTACAGTGCAAGTTGGACAGCCTGGGTAAATGGGAAAGTTAATACATTAGTGATGACGAAGTTAATGTTTCTGGCATCAGCAGAGGCACAGAGCTCTGTGATCGAGACTCAAAGAGCAGTAGAGGGATATACTGTGCTGGAATTCCGTCTTCAGTCCAATATATATCATAGTGTAAGAGTTTACAGGTATTAGAGAGAGTGACAGAGAGATATACTCCTAGGATAGGTACAAGCTCGAATTGTCAGGTACTCAAAGCAGTCAAGCTAAAGAGTGAAACCTCTAAGCTAAAGCTCGAGAGAAGCGAGTGTATATAGAATCCATGGAGGGACAGTCATATCGGCTTGAGCCAAGGAGAGTAGCTGCAGAAATTTGAGGCTTGGTCACAGTGATGTTCCCTCAAAGCAAGACAGAGAAATGCAAAACTCTGCATAAAAGAAGAAAAAAAAGCAAGCACTCTTTATTCCATGAACAGTGCTGAAATAGTCAAAGGTGCAAGCTGAAAGGAATAGAGGAGGCAGTGGTAGTGGACTCATTGTCAAACATGTCCAACTAATGCAGATTCACAATTAACAACATCAGTGGGAAGGTTGAAATCCAGAGGCAAGAAAGTAGAAGCCTGGCCAGAGGAGAAAATAAACCAATTCTACAGTGTTGTGGTCATGGGCTATGGAGACTTTCAGTACAATAACAACAAGAACATCAACAGCAGCACACACTCAATCAGCTCCCAGCATCCTCTGGGTAAATACATTTCCTTCAAATCTCCTCTAAACCTCTTCCCCTTCACCTTATAGTTGTGTCCCCTCACTACTGACACTTCAACCAAGGAGAACTTAGCTGCTTCCTTCAGCTATGCTAAAGGAGGGCACTATGGAAGATTTGAGCAGTGTGATAATATGGGCAGAGCTCAGAAATAGGAAGGGTGCAGTAACAATGTTGGGACTGTACTACAGCCCTCCCAACAGCGAGTGTGAGATAGAGGTACAAATATGTGAAGAGATTATGGAAAGATGTAGGAACAACAGGATGGTGGTGATAGGAGATTTTAACTTTCCCAACATTGACTAGGATTCACTTAGTATTAGAGGTTTAGATGGAGCAGAATTTGTAAGACACATCCAGGAGGGTCTTCTAGAGCAGTGTAAACAGTCCAACTCAGGAAGGGGCCATACTGGACTGGTGTTGTGAATGTGGTTGAAATGGGGGATTACTTTGGGAATAGTGATCACAATTCCATAAGTTTTAGGATACTCATGGACAAAGACGAGAGTTGTCCAAAAGAAAGAGTGCTAAATTGGGGGAAGGCAAACTATACCAAAATTTGGCAGGAGTTGGGGAATGTATATTGGGAGCAGCTGTTTGAAGGGAAATCCACATTCGATATGTGGGAGGCTTTTAAAGAGAGGTTGATTAGAGTTCAGGAAAGGTCTGTTCCTGTGAAAATGAGGGAGAGAAATGGCAAGATTAGGAACCATGGATGACAGGTGAAACTGTGAGACTAGCTAAGAGGAAAAAGGATGCGTACATAAGGTCTAGGCGACTGAAGACTGACAAAGCTTTGGAAGAATATTGGGAATGTAAGACCAACCTGAAAAGAGGAATTAAGAGGGCTAAAAGAGGTAATGAGATATCCCTAGCAAATAGGGTCAAGGCAAATCCCAAAGCCTTTTATTCATATATAAGGAGTAAGAGGGTAACTAGAGAAGGGGTTGGTTCTCAAGGACAAAGCAGGAAAGATATGCGTGGAGTCAGAGAAAATAGGTGAGATTCTTAATGAGTACTTTGCATCAGTATTCACTGAGAAGAGGGACATGGCAAAGTTAGAGATAGATCTTTGATTACTCTAGGTCAAGTTGGCATAAGGAGGGAAGAAGTCTTGTGTATTCTAAGAGGCATTAAGATGGACAAGTCCCCAGGTCCATATGGGATCTACCCCAGGTTCCTGAGGAAAGCGAGAGAGGAAATAGCTGGGTCTTTAATAAATATCTTTGCAGCATCCTTGAAAACGGGGGATGTCTGGAGAATTGCTAATGTTGTCCACTTGTTTAAGAAGGGTAGCAGGGGAAATCCAGGTACTTACATACATGTGAGCCTGACGTCAGTGGTAGGGAAGCTACTGGACAAGATACTGAGGGATAGAATCTATTTACATTTGGAAGAAAATGGGCTTATCAGTGATAGGCAATATGGTTATGATAGGCAGGGACTGTCATGTCTTACAAACCTAATAGAATTCTTTGAAGAGCTGACAAAGTTGATTGATGAGGGAAGGGATGTAGATGTCATATACGTGGACTTTAGTTAGGCATTTGATAAGGTTCCCTATGGAAGGCTGATGAAGAAGGTGAAGTCGCATGGGGTCCAGGGTGTTCTAGCTAAATGGATAGACAGGTTGGGCAACAGGAGACTGAGAGTAGTAGTAGAAGGGAGTTTCTCAAAGTGGAGACCTGTGACCAGTGGTGTCCCACAGGGATCTGTGCTGGGTTCACTGTTGTTTGCGATGTACATAAATGATTTGGAGGAAGGTGTAGGTTGCCTCATTAGCAAGTTTTCAGATGACACCAAGATTGGTGGAGTAGCAGACAGTGAAGGGAACTGTCAGAGAATACAGCAGAATATAGATAGATAGTTTAGAGAGTTGGGCAGAGAAATGGCCGATGGAATTCAATCCAGACAAATGCGAGGTGATGCATTTTGGAAGATGCAACTCCAGAGCAAACTATACAGTAAATGGAAAATTCCTGGGGAAAATTGATGTACAGAGAGATCTATGTGTTCAGGTCCATTTTTCCCTGAAGGTGGCAATGCAGGTCAATAGAGTGGTCATGCTTTCCTTTATCAGACGAGGTATTGAGTTGGCAGGTGTATAAGACTTTGGTTTGGCACATTTGGAATATTACATACAGTTACCAAAAGGATGTGGATGCTTTGGAGACGGTGCAGAGGAGGTTCACCAGGATGTTGCCTGGTATGGAGGGCGCTAGCTATGAGGACAGGTTGAGTAGATTAGGATTATTTTCATTAGAAAGACAGAGGTTGAGGGGGGACCTGATTGAGGTCTACAAAATCAAGAGAGGTATAGACAGGGTGGATAGCAAGAAACATTTTCCCAGAGCGGAGGATTCAATTACTTGGGGTCACGAATTCAAAGTGAGAGGGGAAAAGTTTAGGGGAGATATATTCGTGGAAAGTTTTTTATGCAGAGGGTGGTGGGAGCCTTGAACGCGTTGCCAGCAGAGGTGGTAGAGGCCTGAACGATAGCATCATTTAAGATCTGTCTAGACAGAGACATGAATGGGTGGGGAGCAAAGGGGTACAGATCTTTAGAAAATAAACAGCAGGTTTAGATAGAGAATCAGGATCGGCGCAGGCTTGGAGGGCCGAAGGGCCTGTTCCTGTACTGTACTATTCTTTGTTCGATCCACCCTTTGATTCCTTCATAATCTTACTAGATCAGTTCGATCACCACTCAGCCTTTTATGCTCTGAAGGAAATAACCCAGTATCTCTTCATCACCAAAATGTTCTATCCCAGGCAACATCCTGGTGAATCTCTTCAGCACCCCCTCTTGTGCAATCACATATCCGATCTTCCAGGTGCACTGAAGTGATTTGCCGAGGTGTAGATGTCGATGGTAGGCAGAAGGGATCATTACTGCTCCAAGTGGCACACCATACCAGGGTACCATCCACTCCATCATGTCACTGGCTCAATCCCCTGGAACCTGTGAACTAACAGCAGTGTAAGAGCAGCTTCCCCACACTATAAGACTCACCATCAGGCAAAGACAGTCAATGCTGGCCTCATGATGCCCATTCCTGAGCATAAATTTCCAAAAATTGGCTAATGGTTATTTCAACAGGCTTTATTTTAATTGGACTAGAATCACCATGATGTTAGCTTCGATTATGAACTAACCTTGAATAGTTAGTGACTATCAATTTGCCAATCAGTTGAATGTGAAATTTGGATCACGCTGGCACATTTGTGGCATCCAGCAGAGGGCATGAAAAAAGAAAATCAGCCTAGAAACTATTGAAAGACCAACAATCTCAAGCTGTTAGGAGGGGGTAACCCTAGACTCCCAGATATAGGTGAGTCGGTAAATTCTCTCTCGCTCTAAAGGTAGCCTGTTCCCATACCCAGGTCAAATTATCATCACCCTAAACTCAGAGGAAGAGCAGGTGTCAATGTACAAACGTTTCAGGGCTACATTCCACCGAAACTATAACAGATTGCCATTGCATCACTTACGCACATTTTTTTGACTGTGGGCAGAAACCCACAGGAGACACAGGGAAAACGTGCAAACTCCACACAGGCAGTCACCCAAGGCTGGAATTGAACCAAGGGCCCTAGCACTGTGAGGAGCAGCAGCCTGGTCCTCCGGATTTCTAGCCCAGTAACACTAAAACTACACCTTACACTCTCTCATACAATCTGAGACGTTAGAGCGAGAGGACTGGGAGTGAAACAGGTCTTTTTAACACGGAGGGTTGGCTGAGCGTGGCATACACAATTGGAGTTAGCCATTACAGCAGAAGCAGTAATGTTTTTAACGTTAAATGTCGACCTTAGGACGATGCACAAATTCAATAATGAATATTGACAAACTAGACAAAAACGTAGAAGCCTTTATTCTTTCTGGGGATGGATAATAAATGCGGGCCAGACAACATTGCCCCAAGTACCACATTAAATTTTTAAACACTTACATCTAGAGGGGTAAAGAGAGTCAGGGTGTTGTTGGAGGTGAATGGGGTTAGTGTGTTATTGGGGGCGAAGGGAGTCACTGAGTGATGTGGTGAAGGGACTCAGTGTATTATTGGGGGCGAGGACAGTCAGTGTGTTATTGGGGGGAGGGGTGTCAGTGTGTTATTGGGGGGAGAGGTGTCAGTGTGTTATTGGGGGTGAGGGGAGTCAGTGTGTTATTGGGGTTGAAGGGAGTCAGTGGGTTATTGGGGGTGAGGAGAGTCAGTGTGTTATTGGGGGGAGGGGTGTCAGTGTGTTATTGGGGGTGAGGGGAGTCAGTGTGTTATTGGGGGTGAGGGGAGTCAGTGTGTTATTGGGGTTGAAGGGAGTCAGTGTGTTCTTGGGGTTCAGGGGAGTCAGTGTGTTATTGGGGGTGAGGGGAGTCAGTGGGTTATTGGGGGTGAAGGGAATCAGTGTGTTATTGGGGGGAGGGGTGTCAGTGTGTTATTGGGGGGAGGGGTGTCAGTGTGTTATTGGGGGGAGGGGTGTCAGTGTGTTATTGGGGGTGAGGGGTGTCAGTGTGTTATTGGGTGTGAGGGGAGTCAGTGTGTTATTGGGGGTGAGGAGAGTCAGTGTGTTATTGGCGGTGAGGGGAGTCAGTGTGTTATTGGGGGGAGGGGTGTCAGTGTGTTATTGGGGGTGAGGGGTGTCAGTGTGTTATTGGGGGTGAGGGGTGTCAGTGTGTTATTGGGGGTGAAGGGAGTCAGTATGTTATTGGGGGGAGGGGTGTCAGTGTGTTATTGGGGGTGAGGGGTGTCAGTGTGTTATTGGAGGTGAGGGGAGTCAGTGTATTACTGGGGTGAAGGGAGTCAGTGTGTTATTGGGGGGAGGGGTGTCAGTGTGTTATTGGGTGTGAGGGGAGTCAGTATGTTATTGGGGGTGAAGGGAGTCAGTATGTTATTGGGGGGAGGGGTGTCAGTGTGTTATTGGGGGGGAGGGGAGTCAGTGTGTTATTGGGGGTGAGGGGAGTCAGTGTGTTATTGGGGGTGAAGGGAGTCAGTGTGTTATTGGGGGGAGGGGTGTCAGTGTGTTATTGGGGGGGAGGGGAGTCTGTGTGTTATTGGGGGTGAAGGGAGTCAGTGTGTTATTGGGGGGAGGGGAGTCAGTGTGTTATTGGGGGTGAGGGGAGTCAGTGTGTTATTGGGGGGAGGGGAGTCAGTGTGTTATTGGGGGTGATGAGAGTCAGTGTGTTATTGGGGGGAGGGGTGTCAGTGTGTTATTGGGGTGAGGGGAGTCAGTGTGTTGTTGGGGTGAGGGGAGTCAGTGTGTTATTGGGGGCGAAGGGAGTCAGTGTGATATTGGGGTGAGGGGGTGTCAGGGTGTTATTGAGGGGAGGGGAGTCAGTGTGTTATTGGGGGGAGGGGTGTCAGTGTGTTATTGGGGGGGAGGGGAGTGTTTGTGTTATTGGGGGTGAGGAGAGTCAGTGTGTTATTGGGGCGAGGGCTGTCAGTGTGTTATTGGGGGTGAGGGGAGTCAGTGTGTTATTGGGGGTGATGGGAGTCAGTGTGTCATTGGGGGTGAAGGGAGTCAGTGTGTTATTGGGGGGGGGGGAGGGGAGGCAGTGTGTTATTGGGGAGAGGGATGTCAGTGTGTTATTGGGGGTGAGGGGAGTCAGTGTGTTATTGGGGGTGAAAGGAATCAGTGTGTTATTGGGGGGAGGGGTGTCAGTGTGTTATTGGGGCTGAGGGGATTCAGTGTGTTATTGGGGGTGAGGGGAGTCAGTGTGTTATTGGGGGGTGCGGTGTCAGTGTGTTATTGCGGGGAGGGGAGTCAGTGTGTTGTTGGGGGTGTGGGGAGCCAGTGTGTTATTGGGGGCGAGGCGAGTCAGTGTGTTATTGGGGGGAGGGGTGTCAGTGTGTTATTGGGAGTGAGGGGTGTCAGTGTGTTATTGGGGGTGAGGGGAGTCAGTGTGTTATTGGGGGTGAGGGGAGTCAGTGTCTTATTAGGGGGAGGGGAGTCAGTGTGTTATTGGGGGGAGGGGAGTCAGTGTGTTATTGGGGATGAGGGGAGTCAGTGTGTTATTGAGGGTGAGGGGAGTCAGTGTGTTATTGGGGGGGAGGGGAGTCAGTGTGTTATTGAGGGTGAGGGGAGTCAGTGTGTTATTGAGGGTGAAGGGAGTCAGTGTGTTATTGGGGGGGAGGGGAGTCAGTGTCTTATTGAGGGTGAGGGGAGTCAGTGTGTTATTGGGGGTTGGGGAGTCAGTGTGTTATTGGGGATGAGGGGAGTCAGTGTGTTATTGGGGGGGAGGGGAGTCAGTGTCTTATTAGGGGGAGGGGAGTCAGTGTGTTATTGGGGGGAGGGGAGTCAGTGTGTTATTGGGGATGAGGGGAGTCTGTGTGTTATTGGGGGCGAGTGGAGTCAGTGTGTTAGTGAGGGTGAGGGGAGTCAGTGTGTTATTGGGGGGGAGGGGAGTCAGTGTGTTATTGGGGGTGAGGGGAGTCAGTGTGTTATTGGGGGTGAAGGGAGTCAGTGTGTTATTGGGGGGAGGGGTGTCAGTGTGTTATTGGGGGGGAGGGGAGTCTGTGTGTTATTGGGGGTGAAGGGAGTCAGTGTGTTATCGGGGGAGGGGAGTCAGTGTGTTATTGGGGGTGAGGGGAGTCAGTGTGTTATTGGGGGGAGGGGAGTCAGTGTGTTATTGGGGGTGATGAGAGTCAGTGTGTTATTGGGGGGAGGGGTGTCAGTGTGTTATTGGGGTGAGGGGAGTCAGTGTGTTGTTGGGGGTGAGGGGAGTCAGTGTGTTATTGGGGGCGAGGGGAGTCAGTGTGATATTGGGGTGAGGGGGTGTCAGGGTGTTATTGCGGGGAGGGGAGTCAGTGTGTTATTGGGGGGAGGGGTGTCAGTGTGTTATTGGGGGGGAGGGGAGTGTTTGTGTTATTGGGGGTGAGGAGAGTCAGTGTGTTATTGGGGCGAGGGGTGTCAGTGTGTTATTGGGGGTGAGGGGAGTCAGTGTGTTATTGGGGGTGAGGGGAGTCAGTGTGTCATTGGGGGTGAAGGGAGTCAGTGTGTTATTGGGGGGGGGAGGGGAGGCAGTGTGTTATTGGGGAGAGGGATGTCAGTGTGTTATTGGGGGTGAGGGGAGTCAGTGTGTTATTGGGGGTGAAGGGAATCAGTGTGTTATTGGGGGGAGGGGTGTCAGTGTGTTATTGGGGATGAGGGGATTCAGTGTGTTATTGGGGGTGAGGGGAGTCAGTGTGTTATTGGGGGGTGCGGTGTCAGTGTGTTATTGCGGGGAGGGGAGTTAGTGTGTTGTTGGGGGTGTGGGGAGTCAGTGTGTTATTGGGGGCGTGGGGAGTCAGTGTGTTATTGGGGGGAGGGGTGTCAGTGTGTTATTGGGAGTGAGGGGTGTCAGTGTGTTATTGGGGGTGAGTGGAGTCAGTGTGTTATTGGGGGTGAGGGGAGTCAGTGTCTTATTAGGGGGAGGGGAGTCAGTGTGTTATTGGGGGGAGGGGAGTCAGTGTGTTATTGGGGATGAGGGGAGTCAGTGTGTTATTGAGGGTGAGGGGAGTCAGTGTGTTATTGGGGGGGAGGGGAGTCAGTGTGTTATGGGGGGGAGGGGAGTCAGTGTGTTATTGAGGGTGAGGGGAGTCAGTGTGTTATTGGGGGGAGGGGAGTCAATGTGTTATTGGGGATGAGGGGAGTCAGTGTGTTATTGGGGGGGAGGGGAGTCAGTGTCTTATTAGGGGGAGGGGAGTCAGTGTATTATTGGGGGCGAGGACTGTCAGTGTGTTATTGGGGGGAGGGGTGTCAGTGTGTTATTGGGGGGAGAGGTGTCAGTGTGTTATTGGGGTTGAAGGGAGTCAGTGTGTTCTTGGGGTTCAGGGGAGTCAGTGTGTTATTGGGGGGAGGGGAGTCAATGTGTTATTGGGTGTGAGGGGAGTCAGTGTGTTATTGGGGTTGAAGGGAGTCAGTGTGTTCTTGGGGTTCAGGGGAGTCAGTGTGTTATTGGGGGGAGGGGTGTCAGTGTGTTATTGGGGGTGAGGGGAGTCAGTGGATTATTGGGGGTGAAGGGAATCAGTGTGTTATTGGGGGGAGGGGTGTCAGTGTGTTATTGGGGGGAGGGGTGTCAGTGTGTTATTGGGGGGAGGGGTGTCAGTGTGTTATTGGGGGTGAGGGGTGTCAGTGTGTTATTGGGTGTGAGGGGAGTCAGTGTGTTATTGGGGGTGAGGAGAGTCAGTGTGTTATTGGGGGTGAGGGGAGTCAGTGTGTTATTGGCGGTGAGGGGAGTCAGTGTGTTATTGGGGGGAGAGGTGTCAGTGTGTTATTGGGAGTGAGGGGTGTCAGTGTGTTATTGGGGGTGAGGGGTGTCAGTGTGTTATTGGGGGTGAGGGGTGTCAGTGTGATATTGGAGGTGAGGGGAGTCAGTGTGTTACTGGGGTGAAGGGAGTCAGTGTGTTATTGGGGGGAGGGGTGTCAGTGTGTTATTGGGGGTGAGGGGAGTCAGTATGTTATTGGGGGTGAAGGGAGTCAGTATGTTATTGGGGGGAGGGGTGTCAGTGTGTTATTGGTGGGGAGGGGAGTCAGTGTGTTATTGGGGGTGAGGGGAGTCAGTGTGTTATTGGGGGTGAAGGGAGTCAGTGTGTTATTGGGGGGAGGGGTGTCAGTGTGTTATTGGGGGGGAGGGGAGTCTGTGTGTTATTGGGGGTGAAGGGAGTCAGTGTGTTATTGGGGGGAGGGGAGTCAGTGTGTTATTGGGGGTGAGGGGAGTCAGTGTGTTATTGGGGGGAGGGGAGTCAGTGTGTTATTGGGGGTGATGAGAGTCAGTGTGTTATTGGGGGGAGGGGTGTCAGTGTGTTATTGGGGTGAGGGGAGTCAGTGTGTTGTTGGGGGTGAGGGGAGTCAGTGTGTTATTGGGGGCGAGGGGAGTCAGTGTGATATTGGGGTGAGGGGGTGTCAGGGTGTTATTGAGGGGAGGGGAGTCAGTGTTTTATTGGGGGGAGGGGTGTCAGTGTGTTATTGGGGGGGAGGGGAGTCAGTGTGATATTGGGGTGAGGGGGTGTCAGGGTGTTATTGAGGGGAGGGGAGTCAGTGTGTTATTGGGGGGAGGGGTGTCAGTGTGTTATTGGGGGGGAGGGGAGTGTTTGTGTTATTGGGGGTGAGGAGAGTCAGTGTGTTATTGGGGCGAGGGGTGTCAGTGTGTTATTGGGGGTGAGGGGAGTCAGTGTGTTATTGGGGGTGATGGGAGTCAGTGTGTCATTGGGGGTGAAGGGAGTCAGTGTGTTATTGGGGGGGGAGGGGAGGCAGTGTGTTATTGGGGAGAGGGATGTCAGTGTGTTATTGGGGGTGAGGGGAGTCAGTGTGTTATTGGGGGTGAAAGGAATCAGTGTGTTATTGGGGGGAGGGGTGTCAGTGTGTTATTGGGGATGAGGGGATTCAGTGTGTTATTGGGGGTGAGGGGAGTCAGTGTGTTATTGGGGGTTGCGGTGTCAGTGTGTTATTGCGGGGAGGGGAGTTAGTGTGTTGTTGGGGGTGTGGGGAGCCAGTGTGTTATTGGGGGCGAGGGGAGTCAGTGTGTTATTGGGGGGAGGGGTGTCAGTGTGTTATTGGGGCGAGGGGTGTCAGTGTGTTATTGGGGGTGAGGGGAGTCAGTGTGTTATTGGGGCGAGGGGTGTCAGTGTGTTATTGGGGGTGAGGGGAGTCAGTGTGTTATTGGGGGTGAGGGGAGTCAGTGTGTCATTGGGGGTGAAGGGAGTCAGTGTGTTATTGGGGGGGGGAGGGGAGGCAGTGTGTTATTGGGGAGAGGGATGTCAGTGTGTTATTGGGGGTGAGGGGAGTCAGTGTGTTATTGGGGGTGAAGGGAATCAGTGTGTTATTGGGGGGAGGGGTGTCAGTGTGTTATTGGGGATGAGGGGATTCAGTGTGTTATTGGGGGTGAGGGGAGTCAGTGTGTTATTGGGGGGTGCGGTGTCAGTGTGTTATTGCGGGGAGGGGAGTTAGTGTGTTGTTGGGGGTGTGGGGAGTCAGTGTGTTATTGGGGGCGTGGGGAGTCAGTGTGTTATTGGGGGGAGGGGTGTCAGTGTGTTATTGGGAGTGAGGGGTGTCAGTGTGTTATTGGGGGTGAGTGGAGTCAGTGTGTTATTGGGGGTGAGGGGAGTCAGTGTCTTATTAGGGGGAGGGGAGTCAGTGTGTTATTGGGGGGAGGGGAGTCAGTGTGTTATTGGGGATGAGGGGAGTCAGTGTGTTATTGAGGGTGAGGGGAGTCAGTGTGTTATTGGGGGGGAGGGGAGTCAGTGTGTTATGGGGGGGAGGGGAGTCAGTGTGTTATTGAGGGTGAGGGGAGTCAGTGTGTTATTGGGGGGAGGGGAGTCAATGTGTTATTGGGGATGAGGGGAGTCAGTGTGTTATTGGGGGGGAGGGGAGTCAGTGTCTTATTAGGGGGAGGGGAGTCAGTGTATTATTGGGGGCGAGGACTGTCAGTGTGTTATTGGGGGGAGGGGTGTCAGTGTGTTATTGGGGGGAGAGGTGTCAGTGTGTTATTGGGGTTGAAGGGAGTCAGTGTGTTCTTGGGGTTCAGGGGAGTCAGTGTGTTATTGGGGGGAGGGGAGTCAATGTGTTATTGGGTGTGAGGGGAGTCAGTGTGTTATTGGGGTTGAAGGGAGTCAGTGTGTTCTTGGGGTTCAGGGGAGTCAGTGTGTTATTGGGGGGAGGGGTGTCAGTGTGTTATTGGGGGTGAGGGGAGTCAGTGGATTATTGGGGGTGAAGGGAATCAGTGTGTTATTGGGGGGAGGGGTGTCAGTGTGTTATTGGGGGGAGGGGTGTCAGTGTGTTATTGGGGGGAGGGGTGTCAGTGTGTTATTGGGGGTGAGGGGTGTCAGTGTGTTATTGGGTGTGAGGGGAGTCAGTGTGTTATTGGGGGTGAGGAGAGTCAGTGTGTTATTGGGGGTGAGGGGAGTCAGTGTGTTATTGGCGGTGAGGGGAGTCAGTGTGTTATTGGGGGGAGAGGTGTCAGTGTGTTATTGGGAGTGAGGGGTGTCAGTGTGTTATTGGGGGTGAGGGGTGTCAGTGTGTTATTGGGGGTGAGGGGTGTCAGTGTGATATTGGAGGTGAGGGGAGTCAGTGTGTTACTGGGGTGAAGGGAGTCAGTGTGTTATTGGGGGGAGGGGTGTCAGTGTGTTATTGGGGGTGAGGGGAGTCAGTATGTTATTGGGGGTGAAGGGAGTCAGTATGTTATTGGGGGGAGGGGTGTCAGTGTGTTATTGGTGGGGAGGGGAGTCAGTGTGTTATTGGGGGTGAGGGGAGTCAGTGTGTTATTGGGGGTGAAGGGAGTCAGTGTGTTATTGGGGGGAGGGGTGTCAGTGTGTTATTGGGGGGGAGGGGAGTCTGTGTGTTATTGGGGGTGAAGGGAGTCAGTGTGTTATTGGGGGGAGGGGAGTCAGTGTGTTATTGGGGGTGAGGGGAGTCAGTGTGTTATTGGGGGGAGGGGAGTCAGTGTGTTATTGGGGGTGATGAGAGTCAGTGTGTTATTGGGGGGAGGGGTGTCAGTGTGTTATTGGGGTGAGGGGAGTCAGTGTGTTGTTGGGGGTGAGGGGAGTCAGTGTGTTATTGGGGGCGAGGGGAGTCAGTGTGATATTGGGGTGAGGGGGTGTCAGGGTGTTATTGAGGGGAGGGGAGTCAGTGTTTTATTGGGGGGAGGGGTGTCAGTGTGTTATTGGGGGGGAGGGGAGTCAGTGTGATATTGGGGTGAGGGGGTGTCAGGGTGTTATTGAGGGGAGGGGAGTCAGTGTGTTATTGGGGGGAGGGGTGTCAGTGTGTTATTGGGGGGGAGGGGAGTGTTTGTGTTATTGGGGGTGAGGAGAGTCAGTGTGTTATTGGGGCGAGGGGTGTCAGTGTGTTATTGGGGGTGAGGGGAGTCAGTGTGTTATTGGGGGTGATGGGAGTCAGTGTGTCATTGGGGGTGAAGGGAGTCAGTGTGTTATTGGGGGGGGAGGGGAGGCAGTGTGTTATTGGGGAGAGGGATGTCAGTGTGTTATTGGGGGTGAGGGGAGTCAGTGTGTTATTGGGGGTGAAAGGAATCAGTGTGTTATTGGGGGGAGGGGTGTCAGTGTGTTATTGGGGATGAGGGGATTCAGTGTGTTATTGGGGGTGAGGGGAGTCAGTGTGTTATTGGGGGTTGCGGTGTCAGTGTGTTATTGCGGGGAGGGGAGTTAGTGTGTTGTTGGGGGTGTGGGGAGCCAGTGTGTTATTGGGGGCGAGGGGAGTCAGTGTGTTATTGGGGGGAGGGGTGTCAGTGTGTTATTGGGGCGAGGGGTGTCAGTGTGTTATTGGGGGTGAGGGGAGTCAGTGTGTTATTGGGGGTGATGGGAGTCAGTGTGTCATTGGGGGTGAAGGGAGTCAGTGTGTTATTGGGGGGGGGGGGAGGCAGTGTGTTATTGGGGAGAGGGATGTCAGTGTGTTATTGGGGGTGAGGGGAGTCAGTGTGTTATTGGGGGTGAAAGGAATCAGTGTGTTATTGGGGGGAGGGGTGTCAGTGTGTTATTGGGGATGAGGGGATTCAGTGTGTTATTGGGGGTGAGGGGAGTCAGTGTGTTATTGGGGGGTGCGGTGTCAGTGTGTTATTGCGGGGAGGGGAGTTAGTGTGTTGTTGGGGGTGTGGGGAGCCAGTGTGTTATTGAGGGCGAGGGGAGTCAGTGTGTTATTGGGGGGAGCGGTGTCAGTGTGTTATTGGGAGTGAGGGGTGTCAGTGTGTTATTGGGGGTGAGGGGAGTCAGTGTGTTATTGGGGGTGAGGGGAGTCAGTGTCTTATTAGGGGGAGGGGAGTCAGTGTGTTATTGGGGGGAGGGGAGTCAGTGTGTTATTGGGGATGAGGGGAGTCAGTGTGTTATTGAGGGTGAGGGGAGTCAGTGTGTTATTGGGGGTGAGGGGAGTCAGTGTGTTATTGAGGGTGAGGGGAGTCAGGGTGTTATTGAGGGTGAGGGGAGTCAGTGTGTTATTGGGGGGGAGGGGAGAGTGTGTTATTGAGGGTGAGGGGAGTCAGTGTGTTATTGGGGGGAGGGGAGTCAGTGTGTTATTGGGGATGAGGGGAGTCTGTGTGTTATTGGGGGCGAGTGGAGTCAGTGTGTTATTGAGGGTGAGGGGAGTCAGTGTGTTATTGGGGGGGAGGGGAGTCAGTGTGTTATTGGGGGTGAGGGGAATCAGTGTGTTATTGGGGGTGAAGGGAGTCAGTGTGTTATTGGGGGGTGGGGTGTCAGTGTGTTATTGGGGGGGAGGGGAGTCTGTGTGTTATTGGGGGTGAAGGGAGTCAGTGTGTTATCGGGGGGAGGGGAGTCAGTGTGTTATTGGGGGTGAGGGGAGTCAGTGTGTTATTGGGGGGAGGGGAGTCAGTGTGTTATTGGGGGTGATGAGAGTCAGTGTGTTATTGGGGGGAGGGGTGTCAGTGTGTTATTGGGGTGAGGGGAGTCAGTGTGTTGTTGGGGGTGAGGGGAGTCAGTGTGTTATTGGGGGCGAGGGGAGTCAGTGTGATATTGGGGTGAGGGGGTGTCAGGGTGTTATTGAGGGGAGGGGAGTCAGTGTGTTATTGGGGGGAGGGGTGTCAGTGTGTTATTGGGGGGGAGGGGAGTGTTTGTGTTATTGGGGGTGAGGAGAGTCAGTGTGTTATTGGGGCGAGGGGTGTCAGTGTGTCATTGGGGGTGAAGGGAGTCAGTGTGTTATTGGGGGGGGAGGGGAGGCAGTGTGTTATTGGGGGGGGAGGGGAGGCAGTGTGTTATTGGGGAGAGGGATGTCAGTGTGATATTGGGGATGAGGGGATTCAGTGTGTTATTGGGGGTGAGGGGAGTCAGTGTGTTATTGGGGGTTGCGGTGTCAGTGTGTTATTGCGGGGAGGGGAGTTAGTGTGTTGTTGGGGGTGTGGGGAGCCAGTGTGTTATTGGGGGCGAGGGGAGTCAGTGTGTTATTGGGGGGAGGGGTGTCAGTGTGTTATTGGGGCGAGGGGTGTCAGTGTGTTATTGGGGGTGAGGGGAGTCAGTGTGTTATTGGGGGTGATGGGAGTCAGTGTGTCATTGGGGGTGAAGGGAGTCAGTGTGTTATTGGGGGGGGGGGAGGCAGTGTGTTATTGGGGAGAGGGATGTCAGTGTGTTATTGGGGGTGAGGGGAGTCAGTGTGTTATTGGGGGTGAAAGGAATCAGTGTGTTATTGGGGGGAGGGGTGTCAGTGTGTTATTGGGGATGAGGGGATTCAGTGTGTTATTGGGGTTGAGGGGAGTCAGTGTGTTATTGGGGGGTGCGGTGTCAGTGTGTTATTGCGGGGAGGGGAGTTAGTGTGTTGTTGGGGGTGTGGGGAGCCAGTGTGTTATTGAGGGCGAGGGGAGTCAGTGTGTTATTGGGGGGAGCGGTGTCAGTGTGTTATTGGGAGTGAGGGGTGTCAGTGTGTTATTGGGGGTGAGGGGAGTCAGTGTGTTATTGGGGGTGAGGGGAGTCAGTGTCTTATTAGGGGGAGGGGAGTCAGTGTGTTATTGGGGATGAGGGGAGTCAGTGTGTTATTGAGGGTGAGGGGAGTCAGTGTGTTATTGGGGGTGAGGGGAGTCAGTGTGTTATTGAGGGTGAGGGGAGTCAGGGTGTTATTGAGGGTGAGGGGAGTCAGTGTGTTATTGGGGGGGAGGGGAGAGTGTGTTATTGAGGGTGAGGGGAGTCAGTGTGTTATTGGGGGGAGGGGAGTCAGTGTGTTATTGGGGATGAGGGGAGTCTGTGTGTTATTGGGGGCGAGTGGAGTCAGTGTGTTATTGAGGGTGAGGGGAGTCAGTGTGTTATTGGGGGGGAGGGGAGTCAGTGTGTTATTGGGGGTGAGGGGAATCAGTGTGTTATTGGGGGTGAAGGGAGTCAGTGTGTTATTGGGGGGTGGGGTGTCAGTGTGTTATTGGGGGGGAGGGGAGTCTGTGTGTTATTGGGGGTGAAGGGAGTCAGTGTGTTATCGGGGGGAGGGGAGTCAGTGTGTTATTGGGGGTGAGGGGAGTCAGTGTGTTATTGGGGGGAGGGGAGTCAGTGTGTTATTGGGGGTGATGAGAGTCAGTGTGTTATTGGGGGGAGGGGTGTCAGTGTGTTATTGGGGTGAGGGGAGTCAGTGTGTTGTTGGGGGTGAGGGGAGTCAGTGTGTTATTGGGGGCGAGGGGAGTCAGTGTGATATTGGGGTGAGGGGGTGTCAGGGTGTTATTGAGGGGAGGGGAGTCAGTGTGTTATTGGGGGGAGGGGTGTCAGTGTGTTATTGGGGGGGAGGGGAGTGTTTGTGTTATTGGGGGTGAGGAGAGTCAGTGTGTTATTGGGGCGAGGGGTGTCAGTGTGTCATTGGGGGTGAAGGGAGTCAGTGTGTTATTGGGGGGGGAGGGGAGGCAGTGTGTTATTGGGGGGGGAGGGGAGGCAGTGTGTTATTGGGGAGAGGGATGTCAGTGTGATATTGGGGGTGAGGGGAGTCAGTGTGTTATTGGGGGTGAAGGGAATCAGTGTGTTATTGGGGGGAGGGGTGTCAGTGTGTTATTGGGGATGAGGGGATTCAGTGTGTTATTGGGGGTGAGGGGAGTCAGTGTGTTATTGGGGGGAGGGGTGTCAGTGTGTTATTGGGGATGAGGGGATTCAGTGTGTTATTGGGGGTGAGGGGAGTCAGTGTGTTATTGGGGGGAGGGGTGTCAGTGTGTTATTGGGGGCGAGGGGAGTCAGTGTGTTATTGGGGGTGAGGGGAGTCAGTGTCTTATTGGGGGTGAGGGGAGTCAGTGTCTTATTAGGGGGAGGGGAGTCAGTGTGTTATTGGGGGGAGGGGAGTCAGTGTGTTATTGGGGATGAGGGGAGTCAGTGTGTTATTGAGGGTGAGGGGAGTCAGTGTGTTATTGGGGGGGAGGGGAGTCAGTGTGTTATTGAGGGTGAGGGGAGTCAGTGTGTTATTGAGGGGGAGGGGAGTCAGTGTGTTATTGGGGATGAGGGGAGTCAGTGTGTTATTGGGGGGGAGGGGAGTCAGTGTCTTATTAAGGGGAGGGGAGTCAGTGTGTTATTGGGGGGAGGGGAGTCAGTGTGTTATTGGGGATGAGGGGAGTCTGTGCGTTATTGGGGGCGAGTGGAGTCAGTGTGTTATTGAGGGTGAGGGGAGTCAGTGTGTTATTGTGGGGGAGGGGAGTCAGTGTGTTATTGGGGTGAAGGGAGTCAGTGTGTTATTGGGGGGAGGGTTGTCAGTGTGTTATTGGGGGGAGGGGAGTCAGTGTGTTATTGGGGGGGAGGGGAGTCAGTGTGTTATTGAGGCTGAGGGGAGTCAGTGTGTTATTGAGGGTGAGGGGAGTCAGTGTGTTATTGGGGGGGAGGGGAGTCAGTGTGTTATTGAGGGTGAGGGGAGTCAGTGTGTTATTGAGGGTGAGGGGAGTCAGTGTGTTATTGGGGGGAGGGGAGTCAGTGTGTTATTGGGGTGAAGGGAGTCAGTGTGTTATTGGGGGGAGGGTTGTCAGTGTGTTATTGGGGGGAGGGTTGTCAGTGTGTTATTGGCGGTGAGGGGAGTCAGTGTGTTATTGAGGGTGAGGGGAGTCAGTGTGTTATTGGGAGTGAGTGGAGTCAGAGTGTTATTGAGGGTGAGGGGAGTCAGTGTCTTATTAGGGGGAGGGGAGTCAGTGTGTTATTGGCGGGAGGGGAGTCAGTGTGTTATTAGGGGGAGGGGAGTCAGTGTGTTATTGGGGATGAGGGGAGTCAGTGTGTTATTGGGGGGAGGGGTGTCAGTGTGTTATTGGGGGTGAGGGGTGTCAGTGTGTTATTGGGGGTGAGGGGAGTCAGTGTGTTATTGGGGGTGAGGGGAGTCAGTGTCTTACTAGGGGGAGGGGAGTCAGTGTGTTATTGGGAGGAGGGGAGTCAGTGTGTTATTGGGGATGAGGGGAGTCAGTGTGTTATTGGGGGGAGGGGTGTCAGTGTGTTATTGGGGGGAGGGGTGTCAGTGTGTTATTGGGGGTGAGGGGTGTCAGTGTGTTATTGGGGGTGAGGGGAGTCAGTGTGTTATTGGGGATGAGGGGAGTCCGTGTGTTATTGGGGGTGAGTGGAGTCAGTGTGTTATTGGGGGTGAGGGGAGTCAGTGTGTTATGGGGGGAGGGGAGTCAGTGTGTTATTGAGGGTGAGGGGAGTCAGTGTGTTATTGGGGGGGAGGGGAGTCAGTGTGTTATTGGGGGGAGGGTTGTCACTGTGTTATTGGGGGTGAGGGGAGTCAGTGTGTTATTGGCGGGGGAGGGGAGTCAGTGTGTCATTGGGGGTGAAGTGAGTCAGTGTGTTATTGAGGGGAGGGTTGACAGTGTGTTATTGGGGGTGAGGGGAGTCAGTGTGTTATTGGGGGGGGAGGGGAGTCAGTGTGTCATTGGGGGTGAAGGGAGTCAGTGTGTTATTAGGGGGAGGGTTGTTAGTGTGTTATTGGGGGTGAGGTGAGTCAATGTGTTATTGGGGGAGGGGTGTCAGTGTGTTATTGGGGGAAGGGGTGTCAGTGTGTTATTGGGGGTGAGGAGAGTCAGTGTGTTATTGGGGGGAGGGGAGTCAGTATGTTATTGGGGGGAGGAGAGTCAGTGTGTTATTGGGGGTGAGGGGAGTCCGTGTGTTATTGGGGGTGAGGGGAGTCAGTGTGTTATTGGGGGGAGGGGTGTCAGTGTGTTATTGGGGGTGAGGAGAGTCAGTGTGTTATTGGGGGGAGGGGATTCAGTGTGTTATTGGGGGGAGGGGTGTCAGTGTGTTATTGGGGGTGAGGGGAGTCAGTGTGTTATTGGAGGTGAGGGGAGTCAGTGTGTTATTGGGGGAGGGGAGTCAGTGTGTCATTGGGGGTCGGGGAGTCAGTGTGTTATTGTGGGTGAGGAGTGTCAGTGTGTTATTGGGGGAGGGGAGTCAGTGTGTCATTGGGGGTCGGGGAGTCAGTGTGTTATTGTGGGTGAGGAGTGTCAGTGTGTTATTGGGGGTGAAGGGAGTTAGTGTGTTATTGGGGGTGGGGTGTCAATGTGGTATTGGGGGTGAGGGGAGTCAGTGTGTTATTGGGGGTGAAGGGAGTCAGTGTATTATGGGGGGAGGGGTGTCAGGGTGTTATTGGGGGTGAAGGGAGTCAGTGTGTCATTGGGGGGAGGGGTGTCAGTGTGTTATTGGGGATGAGGGGTGTCAGTGTGTTATTGGGGGTGAAGGGAGTCAGTGTGTTATTGGGGGGAGGGGTGTCAGGGTGTTATTGGGGGTGAAGGGAGTCAGTGTGTTGTTGAGGTTAGGTGTGTCAGTGTGTTATTGAGGGTCAAGGGAGTCAGTGTGTTATTGGGGGTGAGGGGAGTCAATGTGTTATTGGGGTTGAGGCGTGTCAGTGTGTTATTGGGGGGAGGGGTGTCAGGGTGTTATTGGGTGTGAAGGGAGTCCGTGTATTATTGGGGATGAGGGGAGTCAGTGTGTTATTGGTGGTGAGGGGAGTCAATGTGTTATTGGGGGGAGGGGAGTCAGTGTGTTATTGGGGGGAGGGGAGTCAGTGTGGTATTTGGGGGAGGGGTGTCAGTGTGTTATTGGGGGTGAGGGGAGTCAGTGTGTTATTGGTGGAGGGGAGTCAGTGTGTTATAGGGGGTGAAGGGAGTCAGTGTGTTATTGGGGGTGAGGTGTAATTGTGTTATTGGGGGTGAGTGGAGTCAGTGTGTTATGGGGGGAGGAGTGTCACGGTGTTATTGGGGGTGAGGGGAGTCAGTGTGTTATTGGGACTGTGGGGAGTCAGTGTGTTATGGGGGGAGGGGTGTCAGTGTGTTATTGGGGGTGAGGGGAGTCAGTGTGTTATTGGGGGGAGGGCTGTTAGGGTGTTATTGGGGGTGAGGGGTATCAGTGTGTTATTGGGGGTGAAGGGAGTCAGTGTGCCATGGGGGGAGGGGTGTCAGGGTGTTATTGGGGGTGAAGGGAGTCAGTGTGTTATAGGGGGGAGGGGTGTCACTGTGTTATTGGGTGTGTGGAGAGTCAGTGTGTTATTGGGGGGAGGGGTGTCAGGGTATTATTGGGGGTGAGGGGTGTCAGTGTGTTATTGGGGGTGAAGGGAGTCAGTGTGTTATGGGGGGAGGGGTCTCAGGGTGTTATTGGGAGTGAAGGGAGTCAGTGTGTTATTGGGGGTGAGTGGAGTCAGTGTGTTATTGGGGGTGAGGGGTAGTCAGTGTGTTATTGGGGGGAGGGGTGTCAGGGTGTTATTGGGGGTGAAGGGAGTCCGTGTGTTATTGGGAGTGAGGGGTGTCAGTGTGTTATTGGGGGTGAAGGGAGTCAGTGTGTTATGGGGGGAGTGGTGTCAGGGTATTATTGGGAGTGAGGGGAGTCAGCGTGTTATTGGGGGTGAAGGGAATCAGTGTGTTATTGGGGGTGAAGGGAGTCCGTGTGTTATTGGGGGTGAGGGGAGTCAGTGTGTTATTGGGGGTGAAGGGAGCCCGTGTGTTATTGGGGGTGAAGGGAGTCCGTGTGTTATTGGGGGTGAGGGGAGTCAGTGTGTTATTGAGGTTAGGTGTGTTCGTGTGTTATTGAGGGTCAAGGGAGTCAGTGTGTTATTGGGGGTGAGGGGAGTCAATGTGTTATTGGTGGTGAGGGGAGTCAATGTGTTATTGGAGGGAGGGGAGTCAGTGTGTTATTGGGGGGAGGGGAGTCAGTGTTCTATTTGGGGGAGGGGTGTCAGTGTGTTATTGGGGGTGAGGGGAGTCACTGTGTTATGGGGGGTGAAGGGAGTCAGTGTGTTATGGGGGGAGGGGTGTCACGGTGTTATTGGGGGTGAGGGGAGTCAGTGTGTTATGGGGGGAGGGGTGTCACGGTGTTATTGGGGGTGTGGGGTAGTCAGTGTGTTATTGGGGGGAGGGGTGTCAGGGTGTTATTGGGGGTGAAGGGAGTCCGTGTGTTATTGGGAGTGAGGGGAGTCAGTGTGTTATTGGGGGTGAGGGGAGTCAGTGTGTTATTGGGGGTGAAGGGAATCAGTGTGTTATTGGGGGTGAAGGGAGTCCGTGTGTTATTGGGGGTGAGGGGAGTCAGTGTGTTATTGGGGATGAAGGGAGCCCGTGTGTTATTGGGGGTGAAGGGAGTCCGTGTGTTATTGGGGGTGAGGGGAGTTAGTGTGTTATTGGGGGTGAGGGGAGTCAGTGTATTTTTGGGGGTGAAGGGAGTCCGTGTTTTATTGGGGGTGAAGGGAGTCCGTGTGTTATTGGGGGTGAGGGGAGTCAGTGTGTTATTGGGGGTGAAAGGTGTCCGTGTGTTATTGGGGGTGAGGGGTGTCAGGGTGTTATTGGGGGTGAAGGGAGTCCGTGTGTTATTGGGGGTGAGGGGAGTCAGTGTGTTATTGGGGGTGAAGGGAGTCAGTGTGTTATTGGGGATGAGGGGAGTCAGTGTGTTATTAGGGGGAGAGGGGAGTCAGTGTATTATTGGGGGTGAAGGGAGTCAGTGTGTTATTGGGGATGAGGGGAGTCAGTGTGTTATTAGGGGGAGAGGGGAGTCAGTGTATTATTGGGGGTGAAGGGAGCCCGTGTGTTATTGGGGGTGAAGGGAGTCAGTGTGTTATTGGGGGTGAAGGGAGTCCGTGTTTTATTGGGGGTGAGGGGTGTCAGGGTGTTATTGGGGGTGAAGGGAGTCCGTGTGTTATTGGGGGTGAGGGGAGTCTGTGTGTTATTGGGGGTAGGGGTGTCAGGGTGTTATTGGGGGTGAAGGGAGTCCGTGTGTTATTGGGAGTGAGGGGAGTCAGTGTGTTATTGGGGGTGAAGGGAGTCAATGTGTTATTGGGGGTGAGGGGAGTCAGTGTGTTATTGGGGGTGAAGGGAGTCAGTGTGTTATTGGGGGTGAGGGGAGTCAGTGTGTTATTGGGGGTGAAGGGAGTCAGTGTGTTATTGGGGGTGAGGGGAGTCAGTGTGTTATTGGGGGTGAAGTCCATGATTTTGGTGAAAAGTTTTTGAATTGCAATAAGAGCATAAGACGTAGGAGCAGAAGTCAGCCATTCAGCCCATCAAATCAGCCCTTCCGTTCAATGAGATCATAGCTGATCTGATAATCTATTAACATGGATTCTGGAATAACTCTGCTTTTATGGAATGCCTGATGTTTATTTTGTCCTGTGATCCCGGAGCTGCCTGACGGATTGATGTGGTGAGATCTGATTCTAATCTAACAGCCCAAGGATGATGTCAGCATTTTCCCTGGTTTCTGATGTATGTGTGCTGAAATGAGTCACATTGTCTCTGACTGAGTGACTCACTGCAGTCTGACAACAAGTCAATTGGCCTAGATGCTGTGATATGAAATGGTCTCTGATGCTAATCTGGAGGTGCTGAGTTTGATTGGACATATTCCATCAACCCCTGCTTCCTTTCAGTCTTGGCCCCCTCCCTATCCCACTGTTAATCTCTCTTATATTTAGGGGGCAAGTCGGCACTTTTCGTGAGAGCTTTAGTTAGTTAGCCACATAAGACCATAAGATACTGGAGCAGAAATTAGGCCATTCAGCCCATCGAGTCTGCTGCACCATTCAGCCATGGCTGGCAAGTTTCTCAACCCCATTCTCTTGCTTTCTTCTTGTAAACCTTGACAACCAAGAACCTATCTATCTCAGCCTTAAATACTCTCAATGACCTGCCCTCCACAGCCTTCTGTGGCAATGAATTCCAGCCGCTCTCTGGCTGAAGTTTCTCCTTATTTCAGTTCTAAAGAGTTTTGCCTTTACTCAGACGGTATGCCCTCGGGGTAAAAACAATGACTGCAGATGCTGGAAACCAGATTCTGGATCAGTGGTGCTGGAAGAGCACAGCAATTCAGGCAGCATCCGACGAGCAGCAAAATCCACGTTTCAGGCAAAAGCTTTTGCCCGAAACGTCGGTATGCCCTCGGGACCTAGTCTTTCCTACCAATGGAAACATCTTCCTAAATCCTATCTGTTATACAAAGCTCTCAACCCACTGATTACCAACTCCCCTTATACAGGCCGACTGTCATATCTGCGGATCTGGTTTCCATGGTTTCAGTTACTGTGGCCTGGACATATTACAGGGAACGTTCCAGAACCAGGGACTGAGGACAGGGGGCTGCTGGGAAGTTAAATGAATGGATTCGCTCCTATCCACGGTTATGGGTTTCTGCGGAGGGTCCTGGAAGGTATCCTCTGCACATTCATGGGGACTACTGTACATAGAATTCATAGCAAATAAACCTTTCATTATTATATCCATCACTCACTCCCTCACTCCACGAGGTTTGAGGCATTCCTTCAGAACATATTAGACGATAACATCAATTTCCAATATTGAATAAGCAAAACGTTTTGAAGAAAATGAACAAAGGTGACACCAAAATTGGAGGTGTAGTGAACAGTGAAGAGGGTTACCTCAGATTACAACAGGATCTGGACCAAATGGGCCAATGGGCTGAGAAGTGGCAGATGGAGTTTAAATCAGATAAATGCGAGGTGCTGCATTTTGGGAAAGCAAATCTTAGCAGGACTTATACACTTAATGGTAAGGTCCTCAGGAGTGTTACTGAACAAAGAGACCTTGGAGTGCAGGTTCATAGCTCCTTGAAAGTAGAGTCGCAGGTAGATAGGATAGTGAAGAAGGTGTTTGGTATGCTTTCCTTTATTGGTCAGAGTATTGAGTACAGGAGTTGGGAGGTCATGTTGTGGCTGTACAGGACATTGGTTAGGCCACTTTTGGAATATTGCATGCAGTTATGGTCTCCTTCCTATCGGAAAGATGTTGTGAAACTTGAAAGGGTTCAGAAACGATTTACAAGGATGTTGCCAGGGTTGGAGGATTTGAGCTACAGGGAGAGGCTGAACAGGCTGGGGCTATTTTCCCTGGAGCGTCGGAGGCTGAGGGGTGACCTTATAGAGGTTTACAAAATTATGAGGGGCATGGATAGGGTAAATAGGCAAAGTCTTTTCTCTGGGGTGGGGGAGTCCAGAACTTGAGAGGATAGGTTTAGGTTGAGAGGGGAAAGATATAAAAGAGACCTAAGGGGCAACTTTTTCACACAGAGGGTGGTACGTGTATGGAATGAGCTGCCAGAGGAAGTGGTGGAGGCTGGTACAATTGCAACATTTAAGAGGCATCTGGATGGGTATATGAATAGGAAGGGTTTGGGGGGATACGTGCCAGGTGCTGGCAGGTGGGACTACATTGGGTTGGGATATTGGTCGGCATGGACAGGTTGGACCGAAGGGTCTGTTTCCATGCTGTACATCTCTATGACTATAGGACTCTATAAATGTACCATTTATTTCTAAAACCCATTTTGCTTATCCTTCCAGGTCTTTACACAAAGCAATGTCCAGGAGGTCAATTTTTTATGTTGGTGTCTGTGTGTGCATGTATGTGTGTGCGTGTATGTGCTTGTGTGTGTGTATGTGTGTGTGTCTGTGTGGGTGGGTGTGTCTGTGTGTGTGTCTTGGTGCGTGAGTGTGTGAGTATGTGTGTCTATGTGTGTGCGTGTGAATGTGTCTGTGTGTGTCTATGTGTGTCTCTGTGTCTGTGTGTGTGTGTCTGTGTATGTGTGTCTCTGTGTGTCTGTGTGTGTTTGTTTGTGTGAGTGTGTGTGTCAGTGTGTGTGCGCGCGCGCATTTGAGTGTGTGTCTGTGCGAGTGTCTGTGTTTGTGTGTCTGTGTGTGTGTCAGTGCGTGTGTATCTGTATGTGTGTGCATGCGTGTAAATGTGTGTCTGTGCGAGTGTCTGTGTGTGTGTCTGTGTGTGTCTGAGTGTGTGGGTCTGTGCGAGTGTGCCTGTGTTTGTTTGCGTGAGTGTGTGTATCTGCGTGTGTGTGCATGTGTGTGTGCCTGTGTGAGTTGGTGTGTGTCTGTGTTTGTGTTTGTAGTAATGTGTGTGTGTGAGTGCGGGTATGTCCTTGTAGTAATGTGTATGTATGTGTGTGTGTGTGTACATGTGTGTGTGCACATGTGTGTGTCCTTGTAGTAATGTGTGTGTATGTCCTTACGTGTGTGTGTGCGTGTGTGTATGCCCTTACATGTGTGTGTTAATGTGTTTGTGTGTGTGTTTGTAGTAATATGTGTGTGTGTCTGTTTGTGTATGTGTGGATCAATGTGAGAGTTCCTGTGTGCATGTGTCAGTCTATGTATGTGTGTCTGTGCGTGTGTCAGGGTGTTCGTGTCATTGTATGTGTGTCAGTGTATATGTGTGTCAGTCTATGTATGTGTGTCAGGCTATCTGTGTGTCTGTGTGTGCATATGTTAGCTATTCTGCATATATGTGTCTGCGTGTGTGTGTGTGTGAGAAAGAGAGAGACGCGTTGGTGGTTACTTTAAAATTTATTCATTAAATTCACGTTCTGCATAAACAGCAGACTTGTGTCAGAGGTGCAGCATTGCAGACATTAATTCAGTGCTTCCCAAACCTTCTCCCTCTATGACCCCATGTCAAGGCTTGAAAATTGTCACAATCACTCAGTGAGAGCTGTGACAGCCTGAGGACCCAACAGAGCAGGAATATGGCTGAACTAACCTGAGTGGAGCTCCACTGTGTCCGTTACTGTCTCAACACTTTAGATCATAGCTGATTTGGGGTCCCACCTCCCACTTCTACTTTGGGGAGGCCTGCTTATTGCAGCCTGAGGGTGGAAATCCATTAAGGAAACCCAATAGGAGTCTAGTCTTCAAACGATCAGGGATTACAGTCTGGGTTACAGCATGGAATTAGTCAGGAGACTTCAATTCCCTATGAGGTTCAACTTCTAATTAAATCATGAAGGTTTCCTCAAGATTTCTGTGTGATTTAAAAAAGAACTCTTCCCTATTTGCAAATAGAGTAATTTATGTAACAGTTTATGACATTGCACTTGTTGCACTCCTTGTTTTAAATCAAATAGATCTCGAGTTCTCTTTAAAATCTTTAACTATTTTATTTTTCTATACCGTAACAGGAACAACAATGACCCAGACTCAGAGACAATGCCCAGCCTGGTGTCTGCAGAGGTCTGCAGCCCAGAGAAAAGTTCTTCAGTCCATCAGTGGGTGAGGACGATGATTCTGAAGGTAAACATCCCCTGTCACTTTAAGAACTAACCCTGAGTTTCAGGAGTTACGGTCCTGAGAGAATTATATACATTACTGTCAGTGGAGTTCAATCTTCTTTACCTCTCTAAATTTTGTCTGATTCTTTTTAAATGGTCTCTTGAATATTGCTGGAAAGGAGTATACATTGTAGCGTTTACTGGGCGGCACAGTGGCTCAGTGGTTAGCACTCCTGTCTCACAGCACCAGGGACCTGGGTTCGATCCCAGCCTTGGGCGACTCCGTGGAATTTGCATGTTCTCCTTGTGTCTGTGCAGATTTCCTCCAGGTGCTCTGGTTTCCTCCCACAATCCAAAGATGTGCAGGTTAGGGTGAAATAGTGTTAGGTGCATTAGTCAGGGGTAAATATAGGCTAGGGGAATGGGTTGCTTTTCAGATGTTGGTGTGGACTTTTGGGCCATACTGTAGTGAATCTAATCTAATTGTTGTGATCATTTCAAATTTGGCATTTTTGCATTTGTCCTGGTGGGTGCAAGGTGAAAAAGCCCAACAACATTTCTGTCATTTTTCAGCAAGAGTCAAGATCTTTGCTATCCAGTAATTATTTGTGAAACTCTCCCTGCTAAAACAACATGCTGCAAACTATGCTAAGGACAGGTTGTAAACATTTGCACAATTCTTCGAACTGCTAATTATTAATCAGGCTGTTTGTTCCACATGCTAGATCATGGTTTGTGTGTGAGTGGGTCCTCCCCACCTCCCCCACACAATGGCTGCATTTTAACTGGGTGGCACGGTGTCTCAGTGGTTAGCACTGCTACCTCACAGCACTAGGGTCCTAGGTTCAATTCTGGCCTCGGGTGACTGTCTGTGTGGAGCTTACACGTTGTCTCCCTGTGTCTGCGTGGGTTTCCTCCCACAGTCCAAAGATGTGCAGGTAAGGGTGAATTGGCCATGTTAAATTGCCCATTAGTCAGAGGGAACTGGGTCTGGATGGGTTACTCTTCAGAGGGTCAATATGGAGTTGTTGTGCCGAAGGGCCAGTTTCCACACTGTAGGGAATCTAATCTAACTGCATCTGAAATCGATGATGTTTATGCTGAGGATTGAGTACATTGCTCAGGTAATTTGCTTGTGTTAAGTATTTAAGTGTAGAGCAGCAGGGGGTCAGAGGTGTTAAGGGCTCCTTGTGGGGGTGGGGCTGGGGGAGAGGTGAGGGGTGTTGGGGGTTAGGTAGTGGGTGTGGAAATTCTTTGCCAGGTTGAGGGATCCACATTAATGTTTAGCACTCAGCATGCAGCCTTTCAAAACTGGGAAGTATTCTGCGACTGTTTTCTGGAGAGTTTTAAGTGCGGCTCAGGAAGTGACACCCTCACTCTCAGTCAGCAAGCATAACTCAGGGGCTTGATATCAAACAGCAGGCTGATCGTACAGGAGAGGGTGCACCTTCATCCTTCACAATCTTCCCCATCTCTCCTGTCAGGTGCGTGTCATAGATCCAGAAATGGCCTTCGTTCAAAGAAGAACAGGGGGCGGTTCTCCATGGTGACCTGGGTCAATACTTAGCCCTCAATCATTACCATCAAATAAAGCAGAGAAGGTGATCATTGAGCCCCTGCTCACTGTGGTAGCTGACCATGTGCCATGTTTGCTATAGAACAACACCTTCCTGGTATTGGGGCAACTGAGGCCATGAAAGGCGCTATATGAAGGTAGCTTCCATTTTCCACCTGTACAAATGGATAGGAACTCACCAGTGTTGCTATAATCATAGAATCCCTACAGTGTGGAAGCAGGCCATTCAGTCCATCAAGTCCATACTGACCCTCTGCAAGAGCATCTCTCCCAGATCTACCCAACTTTTACATGTCCCATGGCTAATCCACCTAGACTGCACACTATGGGCAATTTAGCATTGCCAATTCCCCCTAACTTGCACAAATTTGGACTGTGGGAGGAAACCGGAGCACCCAGAGGAAACCCACGCAGACACAGGGAGAACAATATAAACTACGCTCAGTCGCCTGAAGGTGGAATCGAACCCGGGTCTAGGGAGTTGTAAGGCAGCAGTGCTGACCACTGAGCCATCGTGCCTATTCCTCCACAGCACCAACAGACACAATATTTTATAACTGTTTCATGCAACGCCTCAAACAGAATCTGCTGCAGAGAGAGTCAGTGCAGCTTTAGAATGAATCACAAAAATCCAAGTTCAGTAGGTAACAGGGAGGGAAAACGGATTGCTGGCCTGTATTTCAAAAAGGAATGACAAATGAGAGTAGGGACGTTTGCCAAATCTGTACAAGTCAGACCCCAGCTGGAATACTGTGAACAGATTTGTTCCTCTTATCTAAACAGAGATATACTGCCATTGGAATCAGTCCAGAAAAGATTTACTCAGCTGATTCGGGGTATGGAGGGATTTTCTTACGAAGAATGGTTGAGTAGCTTGAAATCCCACTCCCTGGAGTGTGATGCTGGAAAAGCACAGCAGGTCAGACAGCATCCGAGGAACAGGAGAGTTGATGTTCCGGGCATAAGCCCTTCACCAGGAATGTAGGGCTTTTTTCCGAAACGTCGATTCTCCAGCTCCTCGGATGCTGCCTGACCTACTGTGCTTTTCCAGCATCACAGTTTTGGACTCTCTGCAGTCCTCACTTTCTCCTACTCCCTGGTGTTTAGAGGAGTGAGAGAGTCCTGTTTGAACACAGGATGGGGAGATGCCAAAAAGGTAGATGATAGAAAGGTTGTTTCCCCTTGACGGATAATCCAGGATAGCAAAGGGAGAATCATTTGGAAAGAGAGCATAGAATTCCTCATCCCAATTGGACTGAGGCAACAGCAAGTTTGAGATTCAAATGTGTCAGAACTAAACATCTCAGCCCCAGATGTACGTATCTCGAACATCCAGCATGCTTCCGGCCAGTTTGAGGAATTATTTGGATGGTACTGTGGGTCTACCTACAACACACGGGCTGCAGTGGTTCAAGAAGGCAGCTCACCACCACCTTCTCAAGGGGCAACTAGGAATGGGGTGACACAGTGGTTAGCACTGCTGCCTCACAGCGCCAGGGACTCCGGGTTCGATCCCGGCCTTGGGAAGCTGTCTGTGTGGAGTTTGTACATTCTTCCCGTGTCTGTGTGGGTTTCCTCCGGTTTCCTCCCACAGTCCAAAGATGTGCAGGTTGGGGTGAATTGGCCGTGCTAAATTGCCCATGGTGTCCAGGGATGTGTAGGTGAGGTACATTAGTCAGGGGTAAATGTAGGTTAGGGGAATGGTCCTGGGTGGGTTACTTTGCAGAGGGTCAGTGTGGGCCGAAGGGCCTATTTCCACACTGTAGGGATTCTATGATAAAAGCTCAGTGCAGCCAGTGACACCCATGCCCCAGGAGTGTACTTTTTAAAAAAAAAACAGTTTAAGGAGACAATTCCAGGATAAGAGGTGAGTGGCTGAAGCCATGGTCACTCATGGTGGAGTGACGCTGTGGGGGAATGCTGGCAAATTGGAAGCATCCGGATTCCCGTGATCAGGGTCAGCTGGGGAGTTGTTTCAGGCATGAGCTGACGGTGGGAAATATAACTTGACGTATATTTGAGAGTAAAGAATTTACTGAGATACGCTGCTG
Source organism: Chiloscyllium plagiosum (assembly GCF_037043375.1). Classification (NCBI taxonomy): domain Eukaryota; kingdom Metazoa; phylum Chordata; class Chondrichthyes; order Orectolobiformes; family Hemiscylliidae; genus Chiloscyllium; species Chiloscyllium plagiosum. The sequence continues at coordinate 11,544,654 of NW_028270162.1, read as the reverse complement.
ATGCCAGGCACTGATCACAGGAGCAAATAAATCATTCACACTGAATTTTTCCACCTTTAAATCCAGAGGGTCGCTTGATTAATGACATTTTATACGTCTCGTAAATATGTGAGGTTAGCTTTTCTCGTGCTGATTAAAGTCAGCCTGCCCGTGAATTGCCTGAGGTGCTGGTTTCTGGGGACATGTGTGTAATCTCATTATTGCCACTAATCAAATAGCAGGATGAACGGGCAGGGTGGCCTGACCCTATGGTTTGATAAGTAAATGCCCCGTTTGGTTTGGTGTTTTGTCCTGATCAACACAGCCCCCTCTTTGTTCAGATCGCCATCCCAAGCTGTGTTTGAGACAAAAAAAAACGCAGATGCTGGAACCCAAAACAGAGAGGCAGGAAGCTGGCAGCCAATCCACACCAATGAGAGGTACGAGGGGGTGACTGAAGCGAGGTGGACGGTTGAGGTCAAAGTGCAGATCAGCTATGGCAGCACAGGCTTGAGGGGCTGAACGGTCTCCTCCTGATCCTGTGTTCCCAGCCAAACACTCTGTTTATACAGTGCCTTCCACACAGTAAAACATCCCAAGTGTTTCCGAACAAAAATAGAACTTGGCTCGCATCGGAAGATATTTGAGCAGGTGACTGAAAGCTGAATGAGGAAGTGTTGGCAGGAGAGGGAGAGGTGGAAGTACTGAGAAGGTCAGGGAGGGAGCTCCATTGCTGATGGCTGCTTCTGTTCAGACAGCACTGTCTCTGTGCTCTGGTTTGGGTAGATACTGTCCCAACCCTTCTTTCCCAGCGCTGAGTCTAAGGTCTGTTTAATTATCAGCATTAAAGATAGACCACTGTTCGGTCTAAATAGAAGGGGCATATAACTTGGTAGTTTATTGTAAGATAGGAATAGATAAAGCTTATGTTTACATAATGACTAAGGACTCTGGGCTGTACTGAATAGGTGCAAAACTCAACCATCTCCGTCCAAAGGCACCATTGGATTGGGTGAAGCTCAAAGTGACTTGAAGATTAACTCCTTCAGACCCATGCCTTACCCAACAGGGGCCTCAGCAATTCCACCCAGGGACCTCAGTGATGGGGGTGATTAAAGTCAGGGTTATGGTAGAAGCTAGAATTGGAGAAACACAGGGCACTTGGAGCATTGAAGGACTGGGTGTGGTTCCAGAGATGGGAATGGAGAGGGGGATCTGAAAACATGATGAGACTTTGACAATCGGGGCATTGCAAGCCTGAGTCAGTGAAGGTTCATGAGCCAAGGGTTAATTAATAAACCAGATATCATGCATGTCAGCCTCAGATCAGCAGAGTTTAAGATTTGTTCATGTCTGGGGTGGTACCACAGTTGGTCCACTGGAGAGGTGATAAATGGTCACCCCTGAGTATATGTAGCCGAGTATATGAAGTGACTGGTAAATATAGTGTACATAGTCTAGCAACATAGTGACTGTCTATATATTCCAGTATCCATCATGACTGTGTATTTGGTCCAGTAGATATAGTGACTGCATCTGTAATCTTGTATGGTGATACTCTGGGTAACCTTTGTGAGTTGGAGAGGAGTTTGTTGTGCGCTAACCAATGCTTCAGTTGTAATGTTGCTCAAGGGAAAGGTACCTCGTGCTACACTCTGCTTTATGAAACTGGCTAGACTGGTCAGGCTCTCTGTCATCAGCTTCTGATGAGGAAATCACATTTGCAAATGGGGCCCCTTCCTCCATAGCACCCAGTCTTGTTATTAATCATAAAAGTCAGAGCCATACAACACGGAAACAGACTTTTCGGTCCAACTCGTCCATGCTGACCAGATATCCCATTTTAATCTAGTCCCATTTGCCCCATATTCCTCAAAACCCTTCCCAATCATGTCCTCATCCAGATGCCTTTTCAATGCTGTAATTGTACCAGCCTCCACCACTTCCTTTGGCAGCTCATTTCATGCACACACACCACCGTCTGTGTGAAAATGTTGCCCAACCAAGTTGTAGCTGAAGCTGAGCAGCATCTCTGGTGAGGAAAAAAGAGTTCATGTATCGAGTTCAGTGACCCATCATCAGAATTGAAAATAGAACACTGAACAGTAGAGTACAGAAACAGGCCCTTCGGCCCACCATGTCTGTGACGACCATGATGTCACAGTAAACTAATCCCCTGTGCCTGTACATGGTCCATATCCTTCCATTCCCTGTCTGTTCAGGCTGGGAGAGGGTTATGGGGTGGAGGCAGTGGATAGTCTATATAGAGATGAAGCTTAGAGAGAGAGAGAAAGAGAATAAAGAAATATGCAAGAGATTGCTGATGGTAAGGCGAGAGGGTGATAAATGCTCAATATGGTTCTAAGAGATGTTGAAAATGGGTTGGGTGTGCTGGGAGTAACTCATAAGCAGGCAGGACCTTGGGTTCGGGGCAAGTGTAATGACCATGGAGGAAGATATTCCCACGCTGAAATTGGCGATTGTTCTGAGCTTGGCTGGAGTACTGCAGTAGACCCGAGGCAGAAGTATCAGCCCAGAAACATACTGGCGTGTTGAAGAGACGGGCATCTGGAAGCTCACAGTCATTTTTACGGAGAGTGCATAGATGTTCAACAAAGTGGTCACCTGGTCTGCGTTTCAACTCCCCAGTGTAGAGGAGAGCACATAGTGTAGAGGAGAGCACATTGTGCACAGAGTCGTAGCTGTTAACACAAGCTTCTCTGTGCTGCTATTAAACCTCTTCGAGCCCAGTGGCATTGGCTGAAATTAGTGCCATAATTCCTCATTCACCCAGTGCCTCAGAACCCTACCAAAGTCAGCATGGACTCTCCCAATTGGTATGGCCTGTACTTCTTAACTAACCTCATAGCATCCTGCACCAACCTGATTCTGTCTAGCCTGGTTTTCAATCTAACCAAAAAGCACACCAATGCCTCCATTTCCTCACAAGGCTAAGGAATCCCAAATGTCCGCAATTACTCTGACCAATTTTTAGGGATGCACCAGAGAAAGCATCCTATCTGTATAGATCACAGCTGGGTACGGCAACTGCTCTGCCCAAGAGTGCAAGGAACTACAGAGAGTTGTGAACACAGGTCAGTCCATCACGCAAACCAGCCTTCCATCCGCTGACTCTGTCTACACTTCCTGCTGCCTTGGGAAAGCAACCAACATCATCAAAGACCCCTCCCTCCTTGGTTACAAACTCTTCCACCTTCTTCCATCGGACAGAAGGTACAAAAGTTTGACAAGATGTACCAACAGTTTCAAGAACAGCTTCTTCCCCGCTGTTATTAGACTTATGAACAGTCCCCTCATATATTAGAGTTGATCTTTCTCTAACCTTCTCTATGGCTGGAAGACTATATTCTGCATTCTGTTCAATTACGCTGATGTTCTTGCATAATGTATGGTTTGTCTGGTTAGCACTCAACTTGTCACTGTATCTTAAAACAAACCAAATCAAAACTTTAAAAAAATCAAACTTAAAAAGACCCCTGTTGACATTTAACCCTTGTCCTATGATTTTGAGGCAGACTAGGGGCAGCCATTTTGTGTGGATCATCCAGCCATGGGTGAAACTGAAGCAGAAATCGCTGGAGAAACTCAGCAGGCCTGGAAGTATTGGGGAGAGAGAAACAGAGTTAATACTTCTTCTTCAGAAATTCTAAAGAAGGGTCAGTGGATCCGAAACGTTACCTCTGTTTCTCTCTCCACAGATGCTGCCAGACCTGCTGAGTTTCTCCAGCATTTTCTGCTTGAGTTTCAAATTTCCAGCATCCATAGTTTTTGCTACGGGAAGGGTGGCTTTGGCCACAAAATATCTGGCTTCAAATCCAAATTCTATTTGATGCTGCTGCTGCATAAACCATCTGTTAGAGGGAATTAAGACCCTGACAGAAGTATTGAACTGCCTACAATAGCCGGGACATTAATTTCAAGATAACTCACCTCCCTTTACTGTTTAAGACAATGGTCTTCAAGCCTGGTATGATGCTAACCTTGCTGCAGTTGCATTTAGTTGACCAAGATTTTTAAAAAGTGAGAATATGACAATTTCCTTTACTGACTGTACAATTATAAATTAAGAAATCTGAGATGAAACGTTCTGGTAATTTATAGTAACACATACTTACCTTATACAATGCTGGAATTCGAGATTTAAGACTTAAAACCAGCAAGGAGCATGAACAGTTTCATTAACTTAAGGAAACTATAAACCATCAATAAGCTGACACAAAATTCCTCAGTTCAATCGCTGGTTCAAATTTAATCTACAAATAGTGGCCTCATCAATACTTATCTCTCAACGAAAACCCACAACAGAGACCAGGAGAATTGACGTTTCGGGCATAAGCCCTTCTTCATTCCTGAAGAAGGGCTTATGCCCGAAACGTCAATTCTCCTGTTCCCTGGATGCTGCCTGACCTGCTGCGCTTTTCCAGCAACACATTTTCACTCTGATCTCCAGCATCTGCAGCCCTCACTTTCTCCACAACAGAGACCACCCATCACCTGTCATTGTTAAACTGTTCTTGTGGGATCTTGCTGTACACAGCTGTAAGACAATCCAGGACACCTTGAGGTGGTGAAAAGCATTATATACAAGGCCAATGAGACACAGGAGCAGAAGGTGGCTATTCAGTCAAAGGAGTCTGCTCTGCCATTTAATGAGGTCACGGCTGATCTGATAATCCTCAACTCCATTTTCCTGTCTTGATTCCCATAGTCCTTGATTCTCTTCCTGATTAAAAAATAGTCTATCTCAGCCTCGAATATACTTAAAAACCCAGCCTCAACAGCCCCCTGTGTTAAAGAATTCCATTGATTCGCTACCTCATTCCTGATGAAGGGTTTACGCCCGAAATGTCGATTCTCCCACTCCTCAGATGCTACCTGACCGGCTGTGCTTTTCCAGCACCACACTCTTCATTATAGATTCACCCCTGTCTGAGAGAAGAAATTCCCCCTCAGCTCTATCTTCACGTATGACCCCTTTATTCTGAGATGATTCTCCGTAGTCCTAGACTCTCTCACAAGGGGAAATAACCCTTCCACATCTACCCTGTCAAGTCCCCAAAGAATTTTGTATGTTACAATAAGGTCACCTCTCACTCTGTTACATTCTAACGAATGCACTCCCAAGCAACTCAACCTCTGTATTCTAACTTTGACTTAGTTCATTAACTAGTACTTATCAGTTGTATCAGTTTAAAAGAGATTGTAATTTTTTTCTGACCTGTTTGTGCAGAGTCTGATGCAGCAATTCACTTCAACATTGGACACTTTTGAAAACTTTCCGCTTGTACATTTTCAAACAGCACCACCTGCAGGATTGTTTAATGGAAACCGTTTCCCAGGAGCGTGTGGAGTCTGGGCAGTGCTAAAATTCAGGCTCACACGATCCAGTTTAAATCCAATATTGGAGGGTCTGGCACTTTGGCCTAATGTTTGTTTCGAGCCCGTGTGAATTAAGGCCAAGCGTGCAGTGTGCTGCTAGGACCATAGCCACTTACAGGGCAAGGGGTGGCCCTTCGGCCCATCTTGCCTGTGTATTATTGTCCTTTCTGCACTTATTACACAACAATCAATTCCTAACCCCTGATGGCTTTAGTTGAAAGGATTGAGGAAGGTACGGAATGCAACATTGGAGAATATGAAATAGAAGCAGGAATGGTCCCTTCAGCCTCCCCCCCCCCCCCCTCCTCCAACCCCACCTCTCTAAAAGCCATCAGCTTCTCTTTCACCTTCCCAACCTCGCCCCAAATCCCTTGGTTTCTTGAGTAGCTGCAGCCTGGAACCCAATACTTGAGCCTTCCTGGCCTCCTGGGGCTGTTGCTGAACTCCAGTGTGAACTGTCCCCATGTATGAGACCCTCCGTGAGGGCAACACGTTCCCAGTGTTTACTTGCTCAGAGCATTCCAACAAAATCATTCTTTCATTCTTCTACCTTCCAGGGAGTACAGTGCCAGCTCACTCGCTCCTTCGGAAAGCCCTCATCCCAGGAATCAAAGCCAGCGGCCTTCAGCTGCAGTAAGGATATCCCTTCATAGAACTGGGAGCAATACTGGACACTGTACTCTGTAAGAACATAAGAACTAGGAACAGGAATAGGCCATCCGGCCCTTCGAGCCCGCTCCACCATTCTATAAGATCATGGCTGACCGTTTCCTGGGACCCAGCTCCACTTACCCGCCCGCTCACCAGAACCCTTAATTGTCCAAAAATCTAGCTTTACCTTAAAAACATTCAGTGAGGTAACCTCAACTGCTTCACTGGGCAGGGAATTCCACAGATTCACAACCATTAGGGTAAAGAAATTCCTCCTCAACTCAGTCCGAAATCTGCTCCCCCTTATTTTGAGGCGATGCCCCCTAGTTCTAGTTTCACTCGCCCGTGGAAACTACCTCCCTGCTTTTATCTTATCGCTTCCCTTTGTCATTTTAGATGTTTCTACAATATACCTTGCCCCCCCCTCCCCATTCTTCTGAATTCCAATGACTATAATCCCAGTCTACTCAATCTCTCCTCATAAGCTAACCCCCCCGAACTCTGGAACCAACCGAGTAAACCTCCTCTGCATCCCTTCAGTGTCAGTACGCCCTTTCTCAAGTAAGGAGACCAAGACTGCACACAGTACTCCAGGGGCGGTCTCGCCAGCACCCTGTATAACTGCAGCATAACCTCCCTGCTTTTAAATTACATTCCTCTAGCGACGAAGGACAAAATTCCATTTTCCTTCTTAAAGATCTACTGCACCTGCAAACCAATGTTTTGTGATTCATGCACCAGGACACCCAGGTCCCTCTGCGTAGCAACATACTGTGATTTTTCACCATTTAAATAATAGTGCAGTTTGCTGTTATTCCGACCAAAATGGATGACCTCACATTTACCAACATTGTATTCCACCTGCCAGACCTTTGCCCACTCACTTAACCAATCTATATCCCTCTGCACACTTTGCTCTGCCACTCATTTCCGTGTCAACTAGGATAGCTCCATGGATAGCTGGTGGTAGGCTGGGTATCCAAAATACGATCTGAAATAAAAACTGATCATTAATTACTGTACAGCATGTGGGGGAAAGTACGCAAACACATTTCACATCAGTCACTCCAAACAGCAGGAGCTTGTACAGAGGAGAAACCCAATCAGGATGCAGTGATTTTCATAGATTCCCTCAGTAACAGGGTGGACTGTTCTGTTTAGTTTTGCATTGGAACAGGTTGTGTTTTTATTAAATTAATACATGGTAGGTGCTGGTTAGGTCAGTATTTATGAGCCATCCCTAATAGCCACGGCGGGATTCGAAAACATATCCTAACCAGGATGCCATCGCATTCCACTGTGTCCTGAACCAGTGCACTACTCCCTTCAAACACCCCTCAGGCCCCCACATTGCCCTGACCCACTCCGGTCCCCCCACACACACCGCCCTGACCCCCTCCGCGCCCCCCACACACACCGCCCTGACCACCTCCGCCCCCCCCCACACACACTGCCCAGACCCCCTCCGCCCCCCCCCACACACACCGCCCAGACCCCCTCCTCCCCCCCCCCACACACCGCCCAGACCGCCTCTGTCCCCGCCACACACACCCGCCCTGACCCGCTCCGTCCGCACCACACACACCGCCCAGACCGCCTCCGTCCCCCACACACACACGGCCCTGACCCCCTCCGTACCCCCCACACACACCGCCCTGACCGCCTCCGTCCCCCACACACACCACCCTGACCCCCTCCGCCCGCACCACACACACCGCCCTGACCCCCTCCGTCCCCCACACACACACGGCCCTGACCGCCTCCGTTCCCCCCCCACACACACACACGGCCCTGACCCCCTCCGTCCCCCACACACACACGGCCCTGACCCCCTCCGTCCCCCCACACACACCACCCTGACCCCCTCCGCCTGCACCACACACACCGCCCTGACCCCCTCCGTCCCCCACACACACACTGCCCTGACCCCCTCCGTCCCCCACACACACACGGCCCTGACCCCCTCCGCCCGCACCACACACACCGCCCAGACCCCCTCCGTCCCCCACACACACACCGTCCTGACCCACTCCGGTCCGCCCGCAGACACACCCCTGACCCCCTCCGTCCCCCCCACACACACCGCCCTGACCCACTCCGGTCCGCCCACAGACACACCCCTGAACCCCTCCGTCCCCGCCGCACACACCGCCCTGACCCCCTCCGTCCCCCACACACACGGCCCTGACCCCCTCCGTCCCCCCACACCGCCCTGACCCACTCCGTCCCCCCCCACACACACAGCCCTGGCCCCCTCAGACCCCAAAAAAATCGCCCTAACCCCCTCCATCCCCCCCACACACACCGCCCTGATCCCTGTCCTCACCACACACACACCGCCCTGACACCCTCTGTCCGCACCACACACCGCCCTGACCCCCTCTGTCCCCCCAACACCGCCTTGACCCCCTCTGTCCCCCCAACACCGCCCTGACCCCCTCTGTCCGCACCACACCACACCCTGACCTCCTCCGTCCCCCCTACACACACGGCCCTGACCCCCTCCGTCCCCCCTACACACGCGGCCCTGACCACCTCCGCCCCCACACACACACACCGCCCTGACCCCCTCTGTCTCCCCAACACCGCCCTGACCCCCTCCATCCCCCCTACACACACGGCCCTGACCCCCTCCGTCCCCCCTACACACACGGCCCTGACCCCCTCTGTCCCCCCCACACTGCCCTGACCCCCTCCGCCCCCCCACACACACACCGTCCTGACCCCCTCCGTTCCCCCCACACACACCGCCCTGACCCCCTCTGTCCCCCCCACACACACTGCCCTGACCCCCTCCGTCCCCCCCACACACACCGCCCTGACCCCCTCCGTTCCCCCCACACACACCGCCCTGACCCCCTCTGTCCCCCCTACACACACCGCCCTGACCCCCTCCGTCCCCCCCACACACACCGCCCTGACTCCCTCTGTCCCCCCTACACACACCGCCCTGACCCCCTCCGTCCCCCTACACACCACCCTGACCCCCTCCGTCCCCCCCACACACACCGCCCTGACCCCCTCCGTCCCCCACACACGGCCCTGACCCCTCCGTCCCCCCCACACACACCGCCCTGGCCCCCTCCGTCCCCCCACACACACTGCCCTGACCCCCTCCGTCCCCCCCACACACACTGCCCTGACCCCCTCCGTCCCCCCCACACACACTGCCCTGACCCCCTCCGTCCCCCCCACACACACCGCCCTGACCCCCTCCGTCCCCCCCACACACATCGCCCTGACCCCCTCCGTTCCCCACACACACACTGCCCTGACCCCCTCCTTCCCCCCCACACACACCGCCCTGACCCCCTCTGACCCCCCTACACACACCGCCCTGACCCCCTCCGTCCCCCTACACACCACCCTGACCCCCTCCATCCCTCCCACACATACCGCCCTGAGCCCTTCCGTCCCCCCCACACCGCCCTGACCCCTCCATCCCACCTACACACCGCCCTGACCCCTTCCGTCCCCCTACACACCGCCCTGACCCCCTCCGTCCCCCCCTCACCGCCCTGACCCCCTCCGTCCCCCCTACACACCACCCTGAACCCCCCGTCCCCCCTACACACCGCCCTGACCCCCTCCGTCCCCCCCACACACACCGCCCTGACCCCCTCCGTCCCCCCCACACCGCCCTGACCCCCTCCTTCCCCCCTACACACCACCCTGACCCCCTCCGTCCGCCCCACACACAATGCCCTGACCCCCTCCGTCCCCGCCACATACCGCCCTGACCCCCTCCGTCCCCCCTACACACCGCCTGACCCCCTCCGCCCCCACACACACACCACCCTGACCCCCTCCGTCCCCCCTACACACCGCCTGACCCCCTCCGCCCCCACACACACACCACCCTGACCCCCTCCGTCCCTTCCACACCGCCCTGACCCCCTCCCTCCCCCTGCAACGCCCTGACCCCCTCCGTCCCCCCTTCACCCTGCCCTCCCTCCCTCCCCCCTACACACCGCCCTGACCCCCTCCGTCCCCCCACACCACCCTGACCCCCTCCGTCCTCCCTACACACACCGCCCTGACCCCCTCCGTCCCCCCTACACACACCGCCCTGACCCCCTCCGTCCCCCCTACACACCGCCCTGACTCCCTCCGTTCCCCCTACACACCGCCCTGACCCCCTCCGTCCCCCCTACACACCGCCCTGACTCCCTCTGTCCCCCCTACACACCGCCCTGACCCCCTCTGTCCCCCCTACACACCGCCCTGACCCCCTCCGTCCCCCCTACACACCGCCCTGACCCCCTCCGTCCCCCCTACACACCGCCCTGACCCCCTCCATCTCCCCACACACATCATCCTGACCCCCTCCATCCCCCTGGCCCGCCCTGACCCCCTCCATCCCCCTGCACCGCCCTGACCCCCTCCATCCCCCCCGCACACTGCCCTGACCCCCTCCGTCCCCCCACACACATCACCCTGACCCCCTTCGTCCCCCCCACACACCGCCCTGACCCCCTCAGGCCCCCCGCCACACACTGCCCTGACCCCCTCCGTCCCCCCCGCACACCGCCCTGACCCCCTCCATCCCCCCCGCACACACCGCCCTGACCCCCTCCATCCCTCCCGCACACACCGCCCTGACCCTCTCCGTCCCCCCCCGCACACACCGCCCAGACCCCCTCCGTCCCCCCCCACACACACCGCCCTGACCCCCTCCGTCCCCCCTACACACCGCCCTGACCCCCTCCGTCCCCCCCCGCACACACCGCCCTGACCCCCTCCATCCCCCCCGCACACACCGCCCTGACCCCCTCCGTCCCGGCCACACACTGCCCTGACCCCCTCCGTTCCCCCCGCACACTGCCCTGACCCCCTCCGTCCCCCCCCACACACACCGCCCTGACCCCCTCCGTCCCCCCTACACACCGCCCTGACCCCCTCCATCCCCCCCGCACACACCGCCCTGACCCCCTCCGTCCCGGCCACACACTGCCCTGACCCCCTCCGTTCCCCCCGCACACTGCCCTGACCCCCTCCGTCCCGGCCACACACTGCCCTGACCCCCTCCGTACCCCCGCACACTGCCCTGACCCCCTCCGTCCCCCCCGCACACTGCCCTGACCCCCTCCGTCCCCCCGCACACTGCCCTGACCCCCTCCGTCCCCCCGCACACTGCCCTGACCCCTTCCGTCCCCCCCGCACACTGACCTGACCCCCTCTATCACCCCACACACATCACCCTGATCTCCTCCATCCCCCCCGCACACATCACCCTGACCCCCTCCATCCCCCCCCTCACACTGCCCTGACCCCCTCTATCACCCCACACACATCACCCTGACCCCCTCTATCACCCCACACACATCACCCTGATCTCCTCCATCCCCCCCGCACACATCACCCTGACCCCCTCCATCCCCCCCCTCACACTGCCCTGACCCCCTCTATCACCCCACACACATCACCCTGACCCCCTCCATCCCCCCCGCACACTGCCCTGACCCCCTCCGTCCCCCACACACACACGGCCCTGATCGCCTCCGTCCCCCACATACACACCGCCCTGACCCCCTCCATCCCCCCCATACCACCCTGACCCCCTCCATCCCCCTCACCACTCTAACACCCTTCAGCCCTCGTACTATGCTAACCTCGCACTCCCTACACCACCCTCATGTCCTCCTGACCCCACACCACCCTAATACCCACCCAAAATGTGCACAATTTATACTGTAGGAGAAAAGGGTACTGATTGGTTAGCAGTTGTAATCAATAAGTTAATTATGGAAACCATTAGAAATTTGCATTCTTTTGTGAATCCTATATGTTCAGAATGAAAAAAAGGCCTGAGTTGAGTTTGGAAAAGTAGCTGTCTGTTTGTCATTTGGTGAAGAAATCTTGCTTGTTGGGAGCACGTTTTGGAAATCTGAGTGTGCCCCTGATTCTCCAATTTTCAGCAGCTGAACATCTTGTGTGTGCTTCCTCATCCACAGACTAACAAAAATTACCCCTTACTCATTGCTGCACAGCTTGGAGTCTCAGTAATGTGAGTGTGAAGACAAAACCAAAGCCAAACAATCCTAAGCATTGGATTGTGTTTAAGATGTACGATCAGCTGTGATGGAGAGTATAGAACGGGTGAGGGTGAAATCTGAGCAGCTTTAATTTATATAATTGTCCCTGTGACAATTCTCCTTTTAGGATTTTGATAAAAGACCAACTCTATGTACACATTAAACTGGCACTGAAAGGTTTCACCAGTAACTGACCATCAGATAACGGAATATACCTCTGTTTCTCCTTCCCCTAGCTTTTGACAGCAAATTCAAAATTAGAAGTATAATCATTATTAGGGTTTTTGGTCCCCCTTAAAAGCTCCAAATCATATATGGATAGGATTCTGTAAGTGGCCTTTCTTAAATTGGGCAGAAGTGGATACTGCAGATGCTGGAGATTAGAGTGGTGCTGGAAAAGCACAGCAGGTCAGGGCTCATTCCTGATGAAGGGCTTTTGCCCGAAACGTTGATTTTCCTGCTTTTCGGATGCTGCCTGACCTCCTGTGCTTTTCCAGTACCACTCTAATCTGGACCTCCACCTTTCTTAAACTGTCAGGCAAAGCAATTGTAAAATGATATAAAATTAGACATTCACCCTATTATGGTGGTGCTGCCTTGATGATTGACCTATCCAATTAATCTCACTTTCTCTGCTCTTTCCCCACAACCCTGTCGAGAATTTCACTTCAAGTATTCTCTTACTATGGATGTGGATGTCAGTTCGCTCGCTGAGCTGGAAGGTTCGTTTTCAGATGTTTCGTCACCCCACTAGGTGGCATCATCAGTGAGCCTCCGGTGAAGCACTGGTGTTAGTGACCCGCTTTCTATTTATGGGTTTAGGTTTTCTTGGGTTGGTGATGGCATTTCCTGCTCTTTTTCTCCGAAATAGTAGAAGGGGTCAAAAACCAAGTGTTTGTAGATAGAGTTCCAGTTGGAATGCCATGCTTCTCGGAACTCTCGTGTGCGTCTCTGTTTGGCTTGTCATAGGATGAATGTGTTGTCCCAGTCAAAGTGGTGTCCTTCCTCATCTGTATGTAAGAATACTAGTGAGAGAGGGTCATGTCATTTTGTGGCTAGTTATGTTGATGTTCATGCACTCTCTTACTAAGGCCTGCTGCCTGTTTTCTCTCCCTGTCTGGGATCTGTCTCCACCTGTCCATTCACTCCTCCTGCTCCCATCTCCAGCCCTGTCATCAGCATAAATGCCACTTCTTCCTAGTCAAAATCAGCTCTGAAGAAGGGTCACTGGGTGTGAAATATTAACTCTGTTTTCTCTCTCCACAGATGCTGCCAGACCTGCTGAATTTCTCCAGCGACTTTTGTATTTATTTCAGATCTCCAGCATCTGCAGTTCGTAGAGTCATAGAGATGTACAGCATGAAAGAGACCCTTCACTCCAAGTTGTCTACGCTATCCAGATATCCGAAATTTATCCAGTTCCATTTGCCAGCATTTAGCACATATCCCTCTAAACATTCCTGTTCATACACCCATCCAGATACCTTTCAAATGTTGTAATGTTTTGATCTTTTCTCTCCTCCAAAGTTCCAAAACAATGTAACAGCTGATAAAACAGTAACTACTGTTCCTGGAATTTGAGGAAACCAGCTCCAACACCAAAAATATCTCCAAAAAGGAGCAGCTCTTAGAGCCACAGGTTTTCCCATCTCGGATTACCCAGAATCCTCTTTGATTTATTTGGGTTCAACAGATACTGAAATGGCTGCGAAAGCTGTTTTAGTTATCAGTTCAACCGAAAAGAAAGCTCATCAAAGCTGAAAATCTGAAACAGAGCACACAGCAACGTGCAGCAAGCCTGATGGCCCGTCAGAGAGAAACGTATTGAGACGATTCCTGTCCTCACCTTCCAGGCACAAGCTGAAGTGCTCCATATTTTCACTGTATTTTGGAAGTTGTTGTCATTACACAACAGCCATAGTCGGTGGTGTATATTGTCTGAAGGACTGATTCTAAGCTATTGGAATTGGGTTTCGGCTCTTCATTTAGAATGTTTTAGCAATGTAGAAGTAAAGTGGCCTTTTACCTGCTCTGCCATTCAGTTGTATCTTGGCTGATCAGAGCCTTGCCATCTCAATTTCATAACTCATAACAAAAACGTTCAATCTCAGATCACTTCAAATGAACTGCAGTTCTAAAGTGCTTTGTGAAGAAATGTTCCAGAATTCCACCACCATTTTCATTCCTTGCAAACTATAAAACACGATTCAAAGTCAGTCGAAATCAATGCTGAATTAATTCTGTTATCCTTTGATTGGAAGCAGTCAAGCGGTATTTTTTGAGGGTAAATATTAGCACATGCCAAGCCCTACTAGCACCAGGAGAAACCCATTTTAGAGAGCTAGTGTTAAACCTTAATGATGTAGTAGCCTACGTTGCAGATGGCTGATGAAATTCACATTGACACTTCTTCAGAGAACCAAGGTGGATTACAATGTCAGAACGAAGCTCATTATTAAAACAATAGTAGGACCCAGTGCTGAAGCACATCGCAATGGGAATGTGCCTCATTAGGGAACCAGAGCAGAGTAATTATCTCCTGCTCCTGTCTGAACAACTAAACAAGATCTTTGTTAGTTCTGCTTCAATCATGCACTTCTTTATCTTGCAGTTACATATCAACTAACTGCAAAAACTGAACAGTTTTAACATGTACATGCAGCTCACCTCATGCACTCATTTCTCCTCTGGGTCACAGCTCCACTTCCTTTTTAAATTTACACCTGATTAAATCGGGCTGGAAGCCACAACGTGTCACTGGATTTGTTATCAATGTGATGATAGTGGGGATAAAGCAAACAAACCATTTCAAAATCACCATCTCTTTTTGTTGTAGATCGTGAGAGTAAAGGTAAAAACAAAATAGCTACTATCTTGAAGCTCACAACTGAATTGGAATGGACACTTTAAAATCTAGATTTAACTCTAGGTTTTAATGCAAATACATTAAGCATTTTGTGAAAGGAAGCTTTGGCTTCAATTGATTTGCAGTCCAACCAAATAGGATAAATAGACAAGGTCTTTTCCCTGGGGTGGGATCTAAGGGGCAATGTTTTCACACAGAGGGTGGTGCATGTATGGAATGAGCTGCCAGAGGAAGTGGTGGAGGCTGGTACAATTGCAACATTTAAAAGGATGGGTAAATGAATAAGAAGTGTTTAAAGGGATGTGGGCCAAATGCTGGCAAATGGGGCTAAGTTAAATTAGGATATCTGGTCAGTTGGGAGGCATGTACAGGACATTGGTTAGGCCATTGTTGGAATATTGCGTGCAATTCTGGTCTCCTTCCAAGCTATATGGAGAGGCTGAACAGGCTGGAGCTGTTTTCCCTGGAGCGTCGGAGGCCGAGGGGTGACCTTATAGAGGTTTACAAAATTATGAGGGGCATGGGTAAACAGACAATGTCTTTTCCCTGGGGTCGGGGAGTCCAGAACTAGAGGGCATAGGTTTAGGGTGAGAGGGGAAAGATATAAAGGAGACCTAAGGGACAACTTTTTCACGCAGAGGGTGGTATGTGTATGGAATGAGCTGCCAGAGGAAGGGGTGGAGGCTGGTACAATTGCAACATTTAAGAGGCATTTGGATGGGTATATGAATAGGAAGGGTTTGGAGGGATATGGGCCAGGTGCTGGCAGGTGGGACTAGATTGGGTTGGGATATCTGGTTGGCATGGACAAGTTGGACCGAAGGGTCTGTTTCCATGCTGTACATCTCTATGATTCTGTTTCTAACTTTCACTGTGCACTGAATGCCTAAACTATCAAATGAGGAGCTGTGGCCCTCATAATCTATCTTGGAAATTTCAAATGTCTCCAAAGGAAGGGACTGCTGTGGGTTATGCCAGCTCTAGCAGATGACCCACTGGAACACTGAAGAGCATGGGACTGGTGTCACAAAAGACTGGCAGATTTTTGTATTGGGTAAACAACAGGCAACATTATTATAGCATGGAAAATGACCACTCTGCCCATCGTGTAATGTGTGGGCTCTTGGAGACAGCGATACAGTAAATCCCATTTTTTTGCTTTTTTCACCTGGTGCTGTAAGTTTCTCCTTTTTCAGTGGGAAAGCAATTCCCTTTTGGAAATTACAATGGCTGTGTTTTCACTGCCTTTTTCAGGCAGTGCATTTGAAAGCATAACTCCCTGGGTAAACAAAGTGTTCTGCTTTGTCCCACAGGCTGTGGTATGTTGTAGTGACTGCACTTTTATTTCTGCACTTTTCAGAAAAGATCCATAAACTAAAAAAAGCAAGCAACACCAAACTAATCCAACTACTTTATTCACATTATAGATTTAACATCTGTATCACACATTTACATACTCTAAAGAAAAATAATATCTCCACATACAATTTTAATATTTCAATTTCATCATCTCAACATCACAGACAACACATATAGTGCAATTAATGCTTCAACTATGATTTGACACATATTCTATGTTCTATAATCGCAAAGAGTGATTGAATATCCATTTTATAACAAGTGATTGTTGTGAGGTCCCAAGAATACAGTTTAAGATACCACCGGTAAAGACGGGTAACACAAACTGAGGCTAAAAAGTGCAAGAATTATACAGTAGTGACAACAGCATGAGCATCTTTCCTATCTCAAGTTCGTCATCAGTATGGGATCTGGTTCTGGTAGTACTGAATCATGTCGTAGGTTTTACTCCTGAAAGTAACAAGATAGTGTGCAGCTTTTCAGTCAGTGTACATTGCATTCATCATTTCCCTCCATCTTTCTGACTCCTCCGGGATATTAATATTTCGGTTTAAAAATTATTTCATAGAATGTTGGACACCGCTAACTTCCCCTTCAATTGAGTGAAAGCAGTAGACTACTTTGGAGGGGATCAACCACTTTACTGTGAGAGTCTAGAAGATAGGCCAGGTAAGGACAGCAGATTGCTTTATGACAATCATTTTGGGGTTTTTATGACAATCATTTTGGGGTTTCCTAGTCCTGATACTCACTACCAATTCCACGTTTAGGACCTGAATTTAAAACTCCACTATCTGTCATGGTGGGATTCGAACCTAGGTCCCCAGAACATTAGTTTGGGCCCCAATGAGCAATAGTTTGGATCACCATTCCAGTGGGATATTACCACGATGCCACTGTCTTTCCCCAATTCCAAACTAGAAGCCAACTGAATGCAGTTGGAGGCAATTATTCTCCCTCTCTTATCCCAGGGGAAGGACATGACAGATTCCAAGTGGTGAGCAATGCGTCGAGTCACAGGTTTGTCCCACAGGAACCTGGGGCAATAAGTGAGCTTGGCCCACTCTCAAAAGCTGCGGTATTACACAAGACGAAAGGAAATCCCAGAGACAAAAGATCACCGACCTGTTGCTCAGGAAGCAGTTCTGAATGACTTTGATGATGTAGTTTGCTGCCTCTCTCTCACTTACATTCGGGTTGAATCTTTGTCTGAAAGAAAAGAAGGAAAAATGCTCGGAAGAAAATATGGAGACTTTTATCCTGGACATTTGAACCATTGCCATTTCAGATTAGGACAAAATGTTCAATACGCTGCTTAAATATACTGCACACACATCGAATGGGCAACCTATTGAAAGCAGGCTTCTTGACAACGACAGCATTTTCTCAGTGAAGGATTGATTTTAATAAAATAATAAATAAATCAGGAATGTTTTTGGCAAATGTAAGCGTGTCTCTAAGTTCCAAAAGTCACTGTGTTTGAAAGGGTTAATAATATCAATAATGCCTTACTTCAGGAGCTTGATGGTCTGTCCCCGGAAACATGGAAGTCCAGTATCCAACATGAGTGTTACGAGTGACACCACAGCATCCATGTAAGGCCTAAACAATGAGAACATTAGCAATCACCAGAGGCTCCAAATGGTTCACACTTTGAACATCAGGTGAGAACAGAACAGATCAAGTGGGAACGCAGGCTGTGTGTTCCATAGGCCATTTCCTTAATTGAATTAGTTTGCTCCCCTAAATAGATAACAGCGTTAACTGGGATGGATTGAAGATTCATTTTTCTCACATGTCATTAACAGTTCTAATTTCCCCTCACTTCCTGAATGCATTCCTTTCTTAAATGTTACCGAGAGTGATCAGCACAGAAACGGGCCATTTAGCTCAACTGTTCTTCATTGGTGCTTTTGCTCGACATGAGTAGATTTGTCCTACTTCCCGCTCCTCCGCCCTTGAGCCCCGCCCCTCCAACCGCCACCAGGACAGAACCCCACTGGTCCTCACCTACCATCCCACCAATCTCCATGTACAGCGCATCATCCGCCGCCATTTCCGCCACCTCCAAACGGACCCCACCACCAAGGATATATTTCCCTCCCCTCCCCTATCAGCATTCCGTAAAGACCACTCCCTCCGTGACTCCCTCGTCAGATCCACACCCCCCACCAACCCAACCTCCACTCCCGGCACCTTCCCCTACAACCGCAGGAGGTGCAAGACTTGCGCCCACACCTCCCCCCTCACCTCCCTCCAAGGCCCCAAAGGAAACTTCCATATCCGCCACAGATTCACCTGTACCTCCACACATATCATCTATTGCATCCTTTGCACCCGTTGTGGCCTCCTCTATATTGGGGAGACGGGCCGCCTGCTTGCGGAGCGTTTCAGGGAACACCTCTGGGACACCCGGACCAACCAACCCAACCACCCTGTAGCTAAACATTTCAATTCCCCCTCCCACTCCACCAAGGATATGCAGGTCTTTGGACTCCTCCATCATCAGACCAAAGCGAAACGACGGTTGGAGGAAGAACGCCTCATCTTCCGGCTAGGAACCCTCCAACCACAAGGGATGAACTCGGATTTCACCAGTTTCCTCATTTCCCCTCCCCCCACCTTGTCTCAGTCAAATCCATCAAATTCAGCACCGCCTTCCTAACCTGCAATCTTCTTCCCGACCTCTCCGCCCCCACCCCAGTCTGACCTATCACCCTCACCTTGACCTCTTTCCACCTATCACATTTCCAACGCCCCTCCCCCAAGTCTCTCCTCCCTATCTTTTATCTTAGCCTGCTGGACCAACTTTCCTCATTCCTGAAGAAGGGCTAATGCCCGAAACGTCGATTCTCCTGTTCCCTAGATGCTGCCTGACCTGCTGCGCTTTTCCAGCAACACATTTCCATCTCATTCAATATATTCACAGTTAAAAATCACACAACACCAGGATATTGTCCAACAGGTTTATTTGGAAGCAGTCGCTTTTGGAGCGCTGTTCCTTCATCGGGTAGTTAGTGGGGGTGGATCATAAGACATAGAATTTATAGCAGAAGATCCTAGTGTCACGCAACTGATACAATATACTGAACAAACCTAGATTGCTGTTAAGTTTTTCAGGATGGGTTGCAGGTTTCAATTGATTAATATGTAAATCCCAGAACTTCTTTCAAGTCACATTCTGAGATAACTTAAAGTTTTGTAAAAAGATAGGTGCCATCAGACAATGCATTAAAGGTGTGAGGTTGGAGTTTGTCTGTGTCCCAATCTTGAGTCAGACTGTTCTGTTTCCTAAGGGAGAAAGTGAGGACTGCAGATGCTGGAGATCAGAGTTGAGAACGTGGTGCTGGAAAAGCACAGCAGGTAAGGCTGCATCCGAGGAACAGGAGAATTGACGTTTCGGGCATAAACCCAATTCCTGATGAAGGGCTTACGCCAGGTAAGGCTGCTCCTCGGATGCTGTCTGACCTGGTGTGTTTTTCCAGCAACACCTTCTGTTCTGTTTCCAAAGTAGGAATTTATAAAATGTTACATGGATTGACTGCTTGCATTGACTGCCTGCAGATTGTGTGCTTTCTGAGCAAAATAGAATCTGTCTACTCTTGATTGACGAAGGACTCAAAGATTATGGAGGCAGGCTAGAATGAGGAGTTAAGGACACAACAAGGTGACCCAGAGCGACGCTGAAGGCCCAAATGGCCTACTCCTTTTTCTTAGTTTTATTATTGTATTTCCTACCTTCTTATGAGCTGCCTCCACCTTACCTCAGGTCATCCCCTTTATTCATTCCCCCGCCTCCAAGCAGTAGTTTTAAACACACTTGAGTAAAGAAACAATGCCCGATTTCCTTTAGGAGTGACTGTTTGGTACATACGGCCCCTAGATTTGGGCTTACTCACAACTGAGGCAAATTAGCAACCACCCCATTGGACACTCTCAGCATTTTAAAGACTTTCTCTGTGTTTGGGTCCACAGAGGGAAAGTCACCATCTGTCCACCATTCAGCAAGTGGGCACCCAAGCACCTCACTGGTCTTGGCCATCAGCATCCTATGGAACAGAGACTAACTACAGCACCCTCATAAGCTTTTCAACTGACAATGGCCAAGACAGTGCAGTGAAATGTTTCTCATCTGTACAACTCAGCTGTGTCTTGTCCAAACATGCAGACCTATCAAGGCAATATCATGCAATCCCAGAATGATTTGTTTCAGTTTGAAACCACAAAGATATAGATAAATAGGCTGAGGCACTCACATGTTAGAACAAGAACATTTTTTAGTGAAACAAGCAGACTTTAATTTAATTCTCACTCAAGAAACTTGAAAGGGTTCAGAAAATATTTACAAGGATGTTGCCAGGGTTTGAGGATTTGAGCTATAGGGAAAAGTTGAACAGGCTGCAGCTGTTTTCCCTGGAGTGTCGGAGGCTGAGGGGTAACCTTATAGAGGTTTATAAAATCATGAGGGACATGGGTAGGGTAAATAGACAAAGTCTTTTCATGGGTTGGGGGAGTCCATAACTAGAGGGTTTAGGGTGAGAGGGGAAAGACTTAAAAGGGACCTAAGGGGCAACTTTTTCATGCAGAGGCTGTTGTGTGTATGGAATGAACTGCCAGAGGAAGTGGCACAACTTCAATATTTAAAAGGCATCTGGATGGGTATATGAATAGGAAGGGTTAAGAGGTGCTGGCAAATGGGACTAGATTAATTTAGGGTATCTGGTTGGCATGGATGAGTTGGACCAAAGGGTCTGTTTCCATGTTGTATGTCTCTATGACTCTAAGTTAATTTGTGGATCATCCGTTAGGGCATTAGGACATGTCAACAAGCCTCCATCATTAATAGAACTATAACCTTTCACAGTGTACAAGGCTCCTCTTGGACCCACTGAAAGTGTTGTTCACGAAGTCCATTCTACTGGTCTTTCTCACTAAATATATGAAAACAAAGAAAAATGTATTTACTCTTTTTAAATGCTACTCTGAATTTTGTTTCAGTCAAGATTTCTGGCAGAGAAAACCTTTCCCAACAGAGAGCTGCGAGTTTTTGCTACAGCTCTACAAGTCCCTGGTGAGACCATACTTGGAATATTGTGTCCAGTTCTGGTCACCCCACTACAGGAAAGATACAGAGGCTTTGAATAGGGTGCAAAGAAGGTTTACCAGGATGCTGCCTGGACTGGAGGGCTTGCCTTATGAAGAGAGGTTGACTAAGCTTGGACTTTTCTCTCTGGAGAGAAGGAGGAAGAGAGGTGACCTGATCAAGGTGTACAAGGTAATGAGAGGCATGGATAGAGTCAATAGCCAGAGATTCTTCCCCAGGGCAAGATTGACTGGGACAAGGGATCATAGTTTGAAGATATTAGGAGGAAGGTATAGAGGAGACGTCAGAGGAAAGTTCTTTACGCAGAGAGTTGTGAATGCATGGAATGCGTTGCCAGCAGCGGTGGTGGTGGAAGCAGAGTCATTGGGGACATGTAAGCGCCTACTGGACATGCACATGGACAGCAGTGAATTGAGGGGTGCGTAGGTAAGGTTACTTTATATTACATTAGGATTAATCCTCGGCGCAACATAGTAGGCTGAAGGGCCTGTTCTCCAATGGCCGATGCCTGAACTGAAAGGGCAGCTTGTGGAGAGATTCAGCGCCACATACATTTGGACACCTGCATCGGCAACAAACTAAAAAGGTCAGCCACCTTCCCTATTGTTTTAAATATAAATAGATTCTGCCTATCCACACACTGCAGCCATACAAGGACCGCTAATACCTTCACCAGGGTGGGGACCTACTTGCTGAACATCACCAAGGGTTTAAATTGCACCACGGTTCTTGAAAAGATAACATAAAAACTCTCTCTGCATGACCCCTATAAAACTAGACAATATTTATTTGTCCATAAGCTCCTTACCTGACTGCTAAGTATCCCTTAACACACATCTCCATGAACCATTTGAAGGGTGTGGCCTCCATCTTCCCTCCCATGATCATCACCATCTCGTCCGTGAGTTTAATATCAGGCTCCCAGCCGAGATTACCTCCAGGTGAGCTTTCAAACATGAAGCCAAAATCTGCAGAAAATACATATGGCATGATTAGATCAGCAGTCTTCAGCATCAACATGTTAATACTGGTAACTTGGCTACACGGGTATTTGAAAAGTATTAAAATCTAATATTGTGAAGGACACAAACCAAGTTGCTGTTTACCTGATGGAAACTCTGTACTCTCACTCAACAAAGGCAACAGCCTCTTCCCTACATCCAGAAAGTTTGTCTGGAAGCTCAACTTCTCGTGCCCACTAGTATTCAACCACCTACACTCCAGAGCTTATCCAGAGGGTTCTCTGCATGTGCCACCGGGCCATCGTGCTAGGTGTGTAACTCTTTGTTCTGAACAGAAGTCACACAGGACTCAAAATGTTAACTCTGCTTCTATCTCTCTACAGATGCAGCCAGAACTGCTGAGTTTTTCCAGCATTCACAGTCTTTGTTTGCTCTCAGTCTAAGCTCAGCAGTAACATTCTGGCTTCAGAGTTCAAGCCACAGTCAACATGATGGAGGCCAACACATCTGTGTATAGCTAAGGAAATGCTGCATTGTCAGGTGAGATATTAAATCAATGGTGATACCTGCCCTCTCAGATAGCTCAAGAAGACCCCATGGGTTTATGTCCAAGAAGAGCAGATAATTTCTCCTCAGTGTCCTGATTAAGAATTAGCCTTCAATTAAAATCAGCAACACTTTAGCTCATAGCTGTGCACAAACGGGCTGCCACGTTTCCTACTTTAGATCACAATACAGTCAGTTCTGTTGTAACGTGGTAGTTATGATCTCGTGTAATCCCGCGTTATAAGAAAATCGTATAATAGCAGCTTCATTGAAACGAATAGGGTTGGAAATGCATTATAACCGATACGTGCTTTAAAACTTTGTGCTTTAGAAAGTGTCCCTAATTCATTACTTGTGTTACAGCGAGTTTGTATTAACAAAAGGCACTTTACAGCGAAGAATGAACTGTATTGTAAATATTCAAGTACTAAATCACAAGTGCTTTGGAATACCTTGGGTGATGAAAGACACTGCATACACGCAAGGTTTCTTTTCATTTCACTCGGCCTGTTAAAGTTGCAAAGATTGAATGGTGAAAGTGAGAGAGTCTCCTGCAAACCTGCAGAGCTCAGTGATCAGATGACCAACTGTGACACAGGAGGGTCGGCCCCGCTCTAATATTCCAGCATCAGGCATGCCAGCTCGTCACCCCAAATAACCCTCCCGTGTATCCGCCCCTTCAATCCAGTCAGAACAGAACAGTCACTCAGCAAATGTCAATGATATAATCAGCAATAGGCAAAGGATAGTCACCACT
This sequence comes from Chiloscyllium plagiosum, assembly GCF_037043375.1. NCBI lineage: Eukaryota > Metazoa > Chordata > Chondrichthyes > Orectolobiformes > Hemiscylliidae > Chiloscyllium > Chiloscyllium plagiosum. Next base: position 11,520,995 of record NW_028270162.1, on the reverse strand, counting down.
TTCCCAATCATTATGACCCAGTGATTGAACCAGCCTCAGGTGTAAGATCTTCTGCAGAAACCACCTGCTTCCACAGTGACTCAATTACTGCAGTTGCTTTGATTCTGAAAACAGGAGTACCTGGACACATACCAGCCCCCAGATGCCATCTATTGGCAGTGACTGCTCCAGGGTCAGATTTGTAGCACTACGGCAAGGGATGGCTCCTGATCCTGCTCATCTAGACCATTATTGTTCCCTTCCCCTTCCCCAAGAGGATATTTCTCGTTCAGGAAGTTGGCATTGACACTGTCCACACTTATTGCTCAACAAATGGTTAGGAATCAGCAGCTTTTTAGTAAACTGGTTAGGGCAGCAATATAAGGGGAAGCAAGGGACGCGTAACCACCAAACCTACACTTAAAGCATTCCTGCACCTTTAAAACTATTGGATTGTATAATGGCTTCTGCATATTTATGACCCCCAATTATGGTTCCCTCTGCACAACTGGATACATTATGAAACCTTTTCAGAATTTTAAAGGTTTCTATCGAGGTCGCACTTCAGTGTTAACATTCCATGAGAAGTCAGCCCCAACATTGCTTATTTTTAAAATGAATATAAATCCAGAGCTGTGCTATTACCCTTGCAAATCATTTTTGCAACTTTTCCACTGAATCAAGTGTCTCATGGATTACAGTCATACAGCACGGAAACAGACCCTCTGGTCCAACCAGTCCATGCCGAGCATAATCCCAAACTAAATTAGCCCCATCTGCCCGTGCTTAGGCCATATCTCTCCAAGTACTTATCCAAATGTCTTTTAAACATTGTAACTGTAGTCTCTTTTGTTGTCAGAATTACACCATCTGAAGTTACCCCACCCCAACAGATTTTATTTGCTGCACACCTTTATTCCCATGTGTGTGGAAGGGTGCTGTTACCACTGTCTCAACCTCTTCCTCATAAAATAGGGACAAGTACAGTACACAGTACATGGAGTGCAGATTAACCACAGCTCTATCCAGCAATGACAACAAAGGTAGTCATGGGCAGAAAATAGGGAAATCCTCCAATGCTATATTCTCCAGCTGTTTTCTTAAAATGTAATCCCCTAATCAACTCAGAAGCAAAGAATAAACAGAGGTTCACAAGCAACAACGTGCTGATCACCAACTTAGTCAGCAAACATCAAGATTGCAATTCTTAAAACAACCAAGATTTGAACTTGATATTTTTGCATAGACCAGTCCTGGAGATTTTCTGGAACATACAACAAAAATAAAATGGATAATTTGACAGAGACACAAAAAAGAAAATCAACATCCGAGTTATTGATGCTGACGAGACTTTGTGCTGTACTTGCAAGTTAAGCACTGACCTATGTGGATGAGATGACCTTTCTTATCCAACATGATGTTCCCATTGTGTCGGTCTTTGATTTGGAGCAAGAAGAGGAGGAGGCTGTAGGCAGCCATGCTGCGGATAAAATTATACCGTGCCTTCCAGAAAGACAGAAAACAGTAATTGTGGGGTACATCAAAGACAGCAGGTTTATTAACAAAACTAGCCCCTCCTTTCCTTTACCAAAAAAAATAACTTGTTTAAAAGGTAGTTTATAACATGCACCAAGCATCTGCTTATGAGTGTCAAGATCTAAATTCTTAAGAGAATAGAAATCTCATTTCTTCTTTTTGTGTTATTGGAGCTGCACATTACCAAGCAAGTGGGGATTATTTCATCATGCTGATGATTTATACTTTGTACAGTGGGCACACCCTGGAGGTATCAGGAGATACATTATGTGCCACAGTATTCCTAACCTCTGACCTGTTCTTGTAGCTATAGTATTTATAGGACTGGTCCAGTGCAGTTTCTCATCAATGGTGATTCTTCCACACCTCCCCTCAACGATGTTACAATTCAGCAATGACAATATCATTGAATATTATGGGGAGATGGTTAGGTTCTTTGATTGGACATGAACATCGACTCACACTTGTGTGATGCAATAACTATTTGCCAATTACCTTCCTAGGCCCCCTGTTTTGATCAATATAGGAATTGAGTACTTTAATATCTGAAGACTTATGAATGGGAGTAAATGCCAACCATCATTAAGCAAACACCTCCTCTCTGCCCTTATGAGGAGAGGTCACCAATGGCACAATTGAAGATGATTGCGTGACCCTAAACTAAATGAAATCATCTACAGAGGTGTGAGCAATAGCAATAATGTGCACCACAGTGCATCTTTCTAATAGCTCTGGGTCAAACAGGCATAGTCATATTAATGGAATTCAGAGGTGGTATGGGCCATTTGGATTAACAGGTCTCTGGCACTGTTGACACTCTAAACAGTCCCGTTCTACCTTACTTCACCTAAGCCTCCAGCATAGCCTCCTGTCCATTTCTCCCTCATGAATTTACCTAGCCTCCTATTAAATGCTTTTATGCAACACACCACAACTACTCTTCACTCTTTCTGGTTAAATGATTTTTTCTCAGAATTTCGTACACCTATGTGGTTTAGGTTTGCACTCTCCCACATGTGGAAACATTTTTACATCTTTCTAATTTGTAAGGTCACTTCTTGAACTTCTCCGATTGGAGAAAAGAACACACTTTGAAGCAATAATACAACATTGATTGCCCCTTCCAATTTACAGCCAATATTTCTTGTTGCAGAGATGCTCCGACGTTACCTTTGTGAACGCTAAAGTTGATTCATCTCCATACTGGTTTCTGAAGTAATCGTACATTCCAAAATCGGTCTGCCGGCCCAGCTGATCTCGTGATTTGCAGTCAGGGATGCATTCAATCACTCCACACTGAAAAGTTAAATTGTTGTCACACTCAAAATCCACTTATAATGAGTTGACATCTGATAGTTCCATCGCTGTACAGGACTTAATTCACCAAGTAATAAGCTGACGATAACCCAAATAGTAAACATTAGACAGTTGGTTTTACAAATTGCCAACAGCTAGTCTCATCTGCTTAACTGGCACATCAGGAAATTAGTGCTGAGCCAGACATGATTTTACATGCACTGATTTCATAGCTGCCCATTACTAGTGCACACTGCTAAATATCGGCGCTTTGGCACAAGGCCTAAGGAAAGCACACTTGCTCTGTTTGTTAAATAAAAACAGGAAATTGCTGAAAAGCTAGTGTGTGTATTTTTTTTTTAAAAGTCTAAATTATTTGAAGCAAGGGTCTGACATTGAGAATGTCGGATCAGCCAGAATCCTATTGAATGGTGCAGCGGGCTTGCAGGATGAATGGCCTATCCCTGGTGCTATTTCTTCTGGCTTTATGGAGAGAATTTCTCAATTTGCTGGCATTTAGACTAAATTTAACCGGAGGTCTAATTGATTCTTGACTGAACATGTTATCAATTCCAGAAATGTATAGTTTTCTGACAATGGCAGCGTTTCAAGGTTAGATCTTCAGACTGTGAGAGTCTAGCTGTCCCTCTATTTTTAACTTGTATGCACGTAACTGGATCCCAGTAAGTTTTCTGAACAATCACAGACACAAATAGAAACATGCTTCAATATCATTCTACCATGCGAGACATACCCCTGGTGCTGTAGCCACGACTCTGTATGGAAAGACAAAGAGATCCAAACCAACAAGCTGAATAATGTTCTTGAAAAGACCAATAATCTGTAACGCTAACATATCCTGCGGAGACAAAAAAAACAGTAAATACATTTTGAGAGCCAGGCAACATTAAAACAATTTAACTATTCAAAACTAGCTTTCTAACAAAAATATTCCAGGTATAAGAGCACACAATTACTATCATAGAAGTTTCACAACAAACATGAAAATGGTTATAGCTAAAATAGAAATACTTAGGGTTAGAAAAAGCACTTTTCTAAGTACAGTTTCCATGCAAAACAGAAGTTGAACCTTGACTTCGTTTGAGGCTCAGTATTTTTATCCATCAAAGCAGACTGCATGTTTCATGTGGTCACTGGCCATTATCTCAATCAGTCAGGTTTCCTTTTATTACTGCAAGATACCGACATCTAACGGTTGAGATTATGGCAAGTGTAGCCGACCTGCAGTTGGGCTAACAATGTCTTACTTTTAGTACAGCACGTATGTCACTGTTGGAGAAAGTATCTCCAGCACCCTCCATTGGTTACAAGCTCCCTGGTATAAATGACTTTCTAATAGTTAACCAGATCCAAATCATTTGGAGCAAGTAGGAAAACTAAAGTTACAAGTTTAAATGTCAGTTTCTAAGAACAAGCATGGATTTGCATTGTGCCATACTATGTATACAGATATCCAAAATCGCTAAATGACAATTACTTGAAGCAAAGTCTCGACTTTATAAGTCCCATCTCAATTCCAAATTGCTTCATGGAATTAGCCCACCTGATCACTATCAGTTCCTCCAGCCCCGCAGCACTCCTGTGCAGAATCTTAATTATTACCTGTGTTCCACTGGTAGCCATGACTCTCACTGTGTGGAGATTATGCTCCAGGATTCTTTTTCTAAACATGTAAATTTCTTGACTAAGCTTTCCTCTTTTCACACACTCAATAAATCAGGTCAAACATCTAGCCACGTACCCTGATATCACTTTAATTGGCTCGATGTCAAATTTTGTTTGATAATGCTCGTGAAGTTGCTTGGATTCGGTTCTTGTTGGACATTAGTTCATACTCCAATGTAAGCAGATCCACTTTTTATTTTGATTACTTCAGACTTGCTAAGTTAATGTTAGTAATTATAAACCACTATAAAACTACAGAAATGAAATGAAGGGTTTACCTGTCTGCAGTCATCACCAACTTTAAAAATGGCAGCCTGCCAACATATCCTTTCAGAATCATCATTCTCTGTACTGTCAGTGTAGTCAGAACAGGAGCGAAGACCTGGAAATCATATTCATTATTCTTCACTGTAATAGCATGTCGCTTCAATGTTTAACTCATATGGTTAAAGCACAGAAATGATACAGAAGATCAGCAAACATTGATTAAGTATCAATACTTATTTACTTCAGCATTTACATTTGAAGATGATTGGAATACACCAAAGCTTTTGACTATCTTCTCTAGATATTGCTGCCTTTTGATGCAGAAATGTTCCCATAGTCACCAGTAGCCTTTCAGGCTAAGCATGTACTCATTGAGCAACTGTGGAGAGAAACATGAGCCAGCTAATCATATACTCCCCCAGGATTTACTCACAAATCCTCACTTAAAGAGTATATGGATAATACATCAAAATGATGTTTTTGTTTCCTCTGGACTACAAATGCTTGTATTCCTTAATGTTAAGTACAGTGAGAAGTTATGACTATGGCATAGTGTTTTCCACAAATGCCATTTTTCATTTATTTATTAAATAAAAGGAGGAACTGATAGTGATTGGGTAGGCTTATTCCATGGAGTGATTTGGACATGCAAACAACCTGCTTTTATACAACACATTTAGAATTAAAAATGGCTTGTTACAACTTACAGAGGATCAGATACTGAGGCATAACAAGGGAAACAAAGACAAATTATACAGTATTGAAACACACTAAGACCTCAGGTTTGCTATTTTGCAATGTGTTTGTAATCTCAAAAACTATCCAACTTGAAAAATGTTTAGTTATACCGTTGTTTGGCTATACAGAATGGTTATCATCACTAGTTTAAACACCTAGTTTCAGGGAGCTAAAATTTGAGGAACACCTGCATTTGCCATTAGATTTTTCTTGAAATCTACCTACTAAAACACATTTTCTACTCCCCCTACCCTGAACAAAGAATAGCAATCCGTATCATTCTTTGAGCAGGTAACTGTAGAGCACAACTGCAATGCAGTATTGAGTGAATATTCAATAGCACAGCCACTGTTTTTCTGGTCATATCTAGAATTCTAGCACTATCTTGTTTCAGATTTAATTCAAGGACTGATATGTAATTTCCCCAGTGACCTGATGGGCATCTGGCCCTCAACCTTGTCTGCCCAAAGGAGATAATCCAGCCTTCGATCTTGTCATTTGAAGGATGTGAAAATGGTTTATAGCATTGAATTCTTAAGCAGTTAATAAACAAAGTTTGGGGGACATTCCTGTGAAACAAAGTACAGCTCCTTATTTTCATAAAAAATACTATATTGGGGTAAATAGCTAGGTTGGTTGCTATCCCACTCCTGGATTCCTCCATATTAGGTTTAATAGTCCAGCTCAGAGGAATTCTATTGGAATTAGTTAATGGATGATGGGCAGTAGTGACACTGATTGTTCTGCATATTAATCCTCTGGGAAAATGCACATCCCCTTGTTCTGATACATTAGAAGTTCACTACTCAGCATTAGTCCTGCAAGCCAGGGTTGTGGAGTGATATGGAGAAAGTGAGGACTGCAGATGCTGGAGAGTCAGAGTTGAAAAGTGTGGTGCTGGAAAAGTACGCAGGTCAGGCAGCATCTGAGGAGCACGAGAAGCGACTTTTCGGGCATAAGCCCTTCATCAGGAGTTACTGATGCCCGAAATGTCGATTCTCCTGCTCCTCGGATGTTGCCTGACCTGCTGTGGAGTGATATGTCAGGGGTTGCATTGAGTATATTGGCTCAGGTACAGCGGATGCCCATTTTCAATGTGTTAACTACTATGTTTAAAAATAATGTATGCTTCATTTGCACAAGGATCCCAAACAGTACTCATAATTGATTGCCTTTGAAAGTTTCAGAAGATGAATTATGCCAGGAGAAGTAAAAAAAGCGGATAGTGGTTTAAAGAATCCACACAGGAATGATGGGTTGAATGGTCTCCGTGTAAACCATTTCCAAACTGATCACCAGAAAAGAAAACAGAATCTTGTTTCTCTATATACCCTTCTATCACATCTCCTGACCATCTGAACTTGGTAACTAGGTTGATTGGAGAGGAACAAGAAATCTTTAATGACAGCAGATTTCACCACAAATGAAATGTTTTTACTGACCTTCCCTTTCCAATTCAGATACTCCACACCGTTTTACTTTAAACTTGGCCAGGTAGGGAGCTTTTGCAGCACTGTGCAACAAGAAATAAAGAAACAGATGTGTACGATTAATCAAAGCATTTAAATGGTAGATAACTAGATTTTATTTTAAGAAGTGCAAACTTGCTCAGCCTCTATTTGTAGGGAAGATGGGAATTAAAATAAAATGGAATTAAGACATTTCATAACGTTATTAATTATTAAACATGAAAAAGCCATTCACAGGATTAAGTGTGTAAAGGGGGTGGCTGAAAGGAATTCGAGACTTTGAATTAAATGCACCTCTGCATGGGAGTTCCTGACTTGTAGTCGATGTCCAAAACAATAGCTTCTGGATTACTTGGAAGGTAACAACCTGAAACCAAAAGAAATCAGACCAATGTTTCAGCATTCTTCTCTTAATTATTGCAGACATGTTTCACAATCATTCTGTTCAGAGTTTCTATTGCACACTTCTGGAGCGGGTGCAGTTTGAATCTGGGCCTCCTGGTTCAGAGGTAGGGACACCACCACTGTGCCACAGGAGGGCCCATCTGATTCAACGTAAAAAGTAGCTGAGGGGAACAATGAGGTCTTCTAGAATAAAGACTCTCAAATCGCAAACAATTAAAGATATGGAAACATTTACAAAATGACTTCTGATCACTACACTGCTATTTGACATGCTCAAAATGACACGAACAGGTCAGTTTCTCTTACCAGGCTGGACTTTAACCTCAGATAAGGCCTTCAGACATGCTTTCTTCCTCTCTTCACCTTTCGGATATGGCCTGGAGGAGGAAGGGAAGCATTCTGAGTAATTCTATTGCTCTTTCACTTAACTGCTTTTCTAATAAGACCTGGCAAAGATCATTTACCTGTAATTAAGGGACAGCGCATGAGAGAGAGAGAGAGAGAGACAGAGAGAGAGCGAGCACGAGAGAGATATTGTGGCACTGGACTAGTAATTCAGAGGACTGAATAACTGCAATTGGGACAAATCTCACCGCAGAATTACGTTTCACCAATTGCTATGAATTAGTGTGGAATGGACAGCTAATCTTGGTATGGTGAACACAAAACAATTGTTAAAAGCTACAAATGTCATTTATGAAAGAAAATCTGCCAACCTCACATGGCAAGACACAAGGATCATTTGGAATGGGCAATAAATGTTGGCCTTGACAGTGATGCCAACATCCCATTGAAGAAGAAATGAAAAAGACTGCATTTATTTTGCAAATTTAATTTCAGAAAACCCTTTCAGCTTTGCACTCCTGCACAGCTAAAGTGCTAGTCAGGTAAGTAAGGCTAAAACTGTGAATTGAAGCAAGACTATTTCCTTCAGACACTCGTGCACCTGCACTGAGAGTCAGACGCCACCTTCTAATTTTGGGTAGTGTCTGTATCGAACAGACTTGATCGGTGGAATTTGGGACAAATATTCGCAATTCCTTGAAGCAAGCACATAATCTATAAAACTTAATTCACAAAGAAGGAATGTGTGCTGAAGGGTCAAATATAATGACTGAGAAGAGAGTTAAAGCATTAACTTCCAATTTGAGATTTGGACATGGTTCCATTTAAAAAAACTGCATAATAATGGAGCCAAGCTAATCATAATGAAACAACTGGCAATTACTTCATAAGTAAACAAGGTGAACAAATTACTCCACTTCAAAACCTGCCCCATGGATTCCAAAATCAGTTCCCTATTACCTTCATTTTTTTTTGTCTTTAGAAAGTATTTCAAAACATTTCTTAAAAACTTGCAATCTACTTTGTATGTGCAAGCTTGTCATTTCCTTCCACTGTGGACATTACAGCTTTAAAATAAGCACTTAAAATACCATATCCCAATTTTACTGCACAAAGTTCAATTTCTACGTAATGTTTGAATTGTTTCAGCAACTGACAATTACATTGAAAGTCATACAATTAAGAAGACTACTCTTCATTTCAAAATCACAAATATTTCTAGGTTAGAATATCATAGTTAATCAAACATTGTTTTATCTAATGTCCCATCACATTGTATTAGACAGCATTTATTTTGTTAGAAAAATGGGAAAATTTGACTGATGGATAAGAGGTATTTCTGTAAACTGGTGCTAAAACCCAAATTTATATAACATCTCAAAATGTAGTGAAATATCCCAAACTGCTTCATAATCATACAGATGGAAACAGACCCTTCGGTCCAACCAGCCCATGCTGAACATAATCTCAAACTAAACTTGTCCCATCTGCCTGCACTTGAGCTGAATAAAAGTGAAAGGGTGATATGTAGGAAGCTATTAGGACTGATGATTAAGAGCGTGGTTAAAGAAGTATGTTTTAAAGTATATGTTAAAGGAAGAGAGAAGCGAAGAGGAGAGGGAGGAAAATTCACCATATTTGCTCCAAGCAGTTAAAGAGACAGCCACGGATGATGGGGAAAAAAAAAAAATCAGAGATGGGTAACTGACTCAGGAGCACAGAAATCTCAGAGATCTGAAGGGCTGGAGAAAGTTACTGAGATAAGCACAGATGGGTCAATGAAGGGATTTGAAAACAGGATCAGAAAGCATTGCTGGATGAGGAGCCAAATGTAGGTCAGCAAGCACAGAGATAAGTGAACAAGACAAGGTGTGGATTAAGGCTCATGCATTACTGCCAATGGAACAGTGACCAGGAAATGGGATGTGGAGCTGGAATCTTCAAGACGGTGGTATTCCTATGTATCTGATGCTTTTTTGTCCTTCCCATGGAGAGTGGTGTGGGGTTTGGAAAGTATTGTCTATGGAGCCTCGGCGAGTTACTGCAGGACATCTTGTAGATGGTATACACTGCTGCTGCGAAATGTTGGTGATGGAAGGAGTGGATGTTGTGCCAACCAAGTGGGTGCTTTGTTCTGGGTGGTGTCAAGCTTCTTGAGTAATGTTGGAACTGCATTCATCCAGGTAAGTAGGTAGTAATCTCCAGACTTGTGCTTTTTAGATAAAACAAAGAACAGTACTGTACAGAAACAGGCCCCTTGGCCCATCATGCCTGTGCTGACCATGATGCCATACTAAACTAACCCCATCTGCCTGCACATGGTCTGTATCTCTCTATTCCCTGCCTGTATATATGCCTGTCTAATGTTGCTATCATACCTGCTTTGATCAACTCCTGTGGAATCTCCCCTTCCAGGCACCTACCACCTTGTGTTAAAAAAAAAACTGGCTTTGAACATCTCTTTTAAACTTGCCCCCTCTCACCTTAAACCTATGCCCTCTAATATTTGACATTTCCATCCTGGGGAAAAGACTCTGACTATCCACCTAATCCTTGCCTCTCTCAATTTAATATACTTCTTTCAGGTCACTCCTCAACCTCTGATACGCTCATGAATACAATCAAATTTTGTCCAACCTCTCCTATACCTAATACATTCAAATCCAGGCAACATCCTGGTAAATCTCTTTTGCACCCTCTCCAAAACCTCTGCATTCTTCCTTTACCATGACAGCTAAAATGGCGCACACTACTCCAAATGTGGTTTAACTAAAATGTTCATGTCCTCTGCAAACTTACTAATCAGACAACCGGCACTTTTATCCAAATCATTTATATATATTACAAACAACAGAGCTCCCAGTACTGGTCCCTGTGCAACACCTTTGGTCACAGACCTCCAGTCAGAAAACGATCCCTCATTTACCCTGTGTCTTCTATGACCAAGTTAATGTTGTATCACTGGGGGTCTCACATAACTTAATGTGACCATGTGATGATGGACAGGCTTTGGGGACTAAGGAGGTGAGTTACTCACCACAGGACTCCTAGCCTTTGACCTGCTGTTTTTGCCACAGTATTTGTATGATTTGCCCAGTTCACTTTCTGATCAATGGCAACCCCCAGGATGGAAAATTCAATGATGATGATATCACTGAATGTCAAAAGATGATGATCAGATTCTCACTTGTTGGAGATGGTCATTGCCTGGCACTTGTGCAGTGTGAATTTTACTTGCCATTTGTCAGCCTAAGTCTGAATATTGTCCAGATCTTGTTGCAATTGGACATGGACTACTTCAGTACCTGGAGAGTGATAAATGGTGCTGAACATTGTGTAGTTATGAGCAAAAACCCCCCACTCCTGACCTTCTGACAGAGGGGTGGTCACTGAATCGGGTGAAGGTGGTTCGGTCAAGGACCCTACTATGAGGAACTCCTGCAGAGATGTCTAACGTCCAACTATCACAACAATCTTCCTCTGCGCCAGGTATGACTCCAACCAGCAGTGAGATTTCCCTGATTCTGACTAAATCCAGTTTTGCTTGGGCTCCATGATGCAACCTTATTACCAAGGTTGTAATGGGGGGGGGAAGAACTGAGCAGCCCTGGCCGGACTCAAACTGGGCACCACTGAGCAGGATTTTGCTGAGCAGGTGCTGCTTGATAGCATTGCTGATGACATCTTCCATCACTTTATTGATGATCGAGAGGCTGATAAGGCAGTAACTGGCTGAGTTGGATGTGTCAAAAAAGCACTCACTTCTCCCAATATCAGGTTCTTCATCCCTGGAACTGTTCTTGTAAATCATTTCTGCACTGTCTCTAACGCCTTCACATCTTCCCTGAAGTGTGGTACCCAGAACTGGACACAATACTCGAGCTGAAGTCAAACTCATGTGCTAGGTAAGATCACCACAACCTTCTAGTTCTTGTGTGTTCTATGCTCCTAGCTTGTATGCTACAGGCTAACATCTGAAGGCACATCATAAAAGTATCATCAAACAACCCTTGACACTGAGCCTCATTTGGATATTGGGGGACCGAAAGCCAATCAAAGAAGCAGGTTTTAAGGAGCATCTTAAAGGAGAAAAGAGAGAACAAGTAGTTTAGGGAAAGAATTCCAGAGATAGGGCCCTTGGTAGCTGAACGCATAGACAATAGTGGTGAAACAATTAAAATCAAGCAGCTAAAAAGGCACGAATTGGAACATTGCAGATATCTCGGTGGGTCGTGGTGTTGAAGCAGATTACAGAGATAGGGAGAGGGCAAACCAAGCCATAGTGATGTTCAAAAATAAGGATGAAAATTTTAAAATCAAGGTGCTGAGGCAAGTACAGGGGTGAAAAGTGAATGGTTCCATTTTCTGGCTCATGTGCTTAGCACCTAATCACGTATGGTACTGGATAGCCGACCATTCTAGTCTGCAACGAGCTTGTTCAACAATACCCCTGTGCCCTATAAGTTACCCAGCAGGCCGAACACAATCTGTGCCTGTGCCCAATACTGAATCAAGTCAATGATCTGATCAATTGGCATTATGCCCTTGACCTTGTTCTAACATTTGCTTGTGACTTAACAGAAAAACTACAATTGAGAAACAAAAGAATATTAATTTGATTTGAATGGCTTGGTCCTTCGCAAGTGCATTAAATATAGCCAAATAGATAAAATATTCAAATAATAGATCAAGAATTTCCAGAAAGATGGTGGGGGGCTAACCAAGGTTGGGATGTGTGCTTTTAAACCCTTTTGACATAGAATTCCTGCAGTGTGAAAGTAGGCTATTCGGCCTATTGAGTCGACACCAACTCTCTGAACATTATCTGATTCCGATCCAGACCCACCCCCTACCCTATAACTCTGCGTTTCCTGTGGCTGATCCACATAGCCTGCACATCCATGGACACAATGTGTAATTTAGCATTGCCAATCCACCCTAACCTGCACATCTTTGGACTGTGGGAGAAAACTGGAGCACCCAGAGGAAACACACGGGGAGCGCTTGCAAACTCCACACTGACAGTGTTCCTGGACAGGAAATGAACTATGGGTAAAATAATCCAGTAGTCTTTGTACAACCAAAGTACTCTTTGTTGACTGAAAGGTCAATACAACCTTCATTACACCAATTTGCAAACTATAATCAGAAGGGTTTTTGAGAGTTCACCATCTTACTTGATGATAGCAGAAACATTAGTGATCTTGTTGAAGAAATCATACTCTCGTTGGTAGAAGTCCTTAGCTGGGCCTGATAATGAACCAGTGATTTCTTCAATCAGTTGCTCCAGTAGCTCACCGATATCAGCTGCCAACAAAACAAAGGAACACCCAGTTGCTTTCACATTGAGAAATATGCCAGTTCAGCATTAAAATGGGACTTGCTCCAACCTGAAGCGAGATGGGATTTACCAGAGTTAGTAAACTATATAATTTATATAGAGCAGGATTACATCACAAACATAAACCCATTGACATCGTTCTTTGCTTTGATCTCTCCTCTCTCGCGTAGAGCTGCTGGCATCATACACCCATTAAAGAAACACCCAACCACCATTTTTTCCCAAGGTACAGTCAAACATCATTCTTCAACCTGCTCACCAGTTTTTGGGGTGGTTTATGGTGAACACACCCTTTCATTTTCAAATATTTTGCTTTGTCTTCATTTTCCCACCCCACCCAGACATTATAATGGAGATTTTAGAACAATATCATGCAGCTAATCACCCATAGGACTGGATAGCCGACCATTCTGGTCTGCAACGAGCTTGTCCAGCAACACCTTGCGCCCAATAAGTTACTCAGCTGGTTGAAAACAATCTGTGCTTGTGCCAATACTGAATCAAGTTGACGATCTGATCAATTGGCATTATGCCCTTGACCTTTAAGAACTCCATATAGTCCCATTAGACAAAAAGCTAATTTCCTTAGCATTTTTACATAACAAGTCCTTTTAGACAACCGACAAAGTAGTGCATTTCAGATATGAATGAGAGCAAGTGTGCATCTGAAAGACAACAAGGCATCAAGATTTTCACTTGGCCCCAGATTTGCAAACCCTTATGAAAGTGTAGTACCAGAACAGATCATTCCAAAAAAAACAAACAGATCAAGACTTGTACCATCAGGCTGATAGGACACAGCTTTAATCTTTGACGGATTTAGTTGGCATAAATGTTTGAGTATTTGAAGAAACATCACAGGACTTGAGGTATTTAATTCTGTCTCTGGCTGTTACTCCAGTATCTTGCTTTACAAAATAGTACTGGGATTCAAATGCTTTTATGAATAATGACAAGAAAAGATGTTATACAACCAGCTCAAACTTCTACCTGGCAACAAGTCTCATTGACTTGATTACTAAGGGTGAAAGGGGGGGCCATGGTGGCTTTAATAAGAAGACGAAGCAAGATTTTCCAACCTGTAAATAATGGCAGTTGTACTGATGGTGTACAGACTGTTAGTCTCCAAGTCTCAAGGAGATATTAGAAATGTCAGATTGTATAAACACTTATACTTTTAACCTATTTAATTCCAAAATAGAACAAAGTTGGGGATCTAGAAGATAGCCTGAATACAAAGTAGATGGAAATCGGTGGGGGGAGGGGAGCATTGGAAACCATTGCAGGTTTGGGTTAAACATTTTCCTGAAATATCTGAATCACTGAATCTCACAAACAGGTCAATCTACAAGAAGGTGTTGATCACCATGTGAAATGTTCATACTCAAATTTGAAGAGAGTGAATGCATGAAGATTTAAATAAGATTCGAAGATTTGTCTAGCTTTGGCTGAAGGTGTAAAATGTCCATTTCTCCCCGACTGTGAAAAATCAGTTCTGGGATTAGGCGTCATCCATCTGGAAAAGGAAAAGGAAAAGAATGGAAGCAGCCCTTGGAAGCCAGGAATTACCTTTGATTGGTTCCTGGAGGGTGAAGTGTCCACACTTAAGAGATGGAATAAAACATAAGTATGGAGGGGTTCTCAGTTGTTTTAGAAGTTAACAGGAAACGTTTTTGTAGCTTCGAATAAATGCAACTTATTCAATGTGGCTTTTAATTTATTTGCTAAGGTAAAAGGAAATCTGAAAGCTCGAGACATCTTACTGTGCGATCCTTTTGGTCAAGAAAGCAAAACAAGCCATTAACAAATACTTCAGTAGAAGTGAAACCAGAAAGTGCTGGAGAAATTCAGGAGGTCTGGCAGCACCTCTAGAGAGAGGAACAGAATTTATTTTTCAGTTCTGTAGAGGAGTCACGTTGGACTCAAAAAGTTAACTCTGTTTCTCTTTCCACAGATGCTGCCAGACCTGCTGAGCTTCTCCTGCACCTTGTGTTTTTATTTTTGATCTCTGGCATATACAATATCTCACTTTTGTTTAAATATCAGCTATCTTTCTTTTAATATGGACTTACCTGTAGCTCAATCACAAAAACCTACTATCACCTTCTCAAAGGAAGGAAAATGGGCAGTAAATCCTGGCCACATGAATGACACTCACAACCACAAGCACAGGCAGAACTAACCAAAGAACATCAACTACACAATTGGAGAAGGAATGTGGCAATGAATAAAGGGCTATCGTCCTTCATACAATACAGCGGTCTAAATACTTACGGTCCTTATGATTGCCTTCTTCATCTGTGTATATATTGGTTTTCATGTTCCAAATAAACTGATGACCTAAAAGCTGAGACTTGGCTGCTGCGCATAAGATGTACTCTCTCACATATCCCATCTAGAACACATTTATAAGACAAACAGTGGGTTAATAGATCGAACACATGAAAATTTAATATCTAGAGGTAAGTAGTATTTGTAGTTCTACCAAATGGCATAATAGTGCAAAAGCATACTTGTTCCAGAGAAAGAAGCTCCAAAGATCTTTTCTAGGAGACAAAATGGAGTACAGAAAAAGGGATTGACCTGGGTGTAGCTGAATACCAGATGTCACAGAGTAGCTGAAGACAAGCTAAGTGGACGTGTAATGGTACACCGTACCAGCAGATCTCATGGCAGAAGGAGTTACTTTGCAGAAGATGCAATGATTCTTTAACATATATGAGCAAGACCAGATATCAACGTTCATAGTAAAAAGGGCAAAGTCAGAAGTCACATGGCACCAGGTTAGAATCCAACACATTTATTTGAAATCACAAAGTCACGTCACCTAATGAAGGAGCAGCGCTCTGAAAGTTTGAGATTTCAATACAATAAGTGAGAATGTATGCTCCAAAGCAAATCTTCCCAGGAATTGGGGTACAACTTGATTTAGTTTAGAAGAATGTGAGGTGATCTTATTGATACAAACGAGATCTTGCAGGGTCTGGATAGCGTGGATGCCTGGAGGATATTTCCTCTGGTTGGGAGACTGAAACTAGGAGACACAGTTTAAGAAAACAGGTCTCCTTTTAGGATAGTGATGAGGAGAATTTCTTTTTCACTTGCCAAGTTGTTAGAGCATGGAATTCTCTTCCCCAGAACATAGTGGGGGCAGTGTCTTTATATCTATTCAAGACGGAGTT
Organism: Chiloscyllium plagiosum; assembly: GCF_037043375.1. Taxonomy (NCBI): domain Eukaryota; kingdom Metazoa; phylum Chordata; class Chondrichthyes; order Orectolobiformes; family Hemiscylliidae; genus Chiloscyllium; species Chiloscyllium plagiosum. The sequence goes on along the minus strand of NW_028270162.1, from coordinate 11,504,751 downwards.
AAACAGATGTTGTTGGACAGGGAAGGAAGGGGTTGTGAGAAGCATATAAGTGGAGCTGAGATCAAAACCACTTTAACCATGAGCTTATTAAAACAAGGAACAAGGTTTAAAGGGCAAATCACCTCCTCCTATTCTGAAGCCCTATTTTCAACAAAGCCTGTCCACTGTGGCGAAGGATTCAATTTTTTTTTAGATTCCCTACAGTGTGGAAACAGGCCCTTCGGCCCAACAAGTCCACACCTCCCCTCCGAAGAGCAACCCACCCAAACCCATTCCCCTACCCTATATTTACCCCTGACTAACACACCTAACACTGTGGGCAATTTAGCATGGCCAATTCACCTGACCTGCACATCTTTGGATTGTGGGAGGAAACCGGAGCACTGGGAGGAAACCCACACAGACACGGGGAGAATGTGCAAACTCCACACATAGGTTCCCTGAGATTTCCATAACGTGAACATAAGAAAGGATTGGTGGACAATTTAAACGAGATGAAGAATCCTGCTTTTGGATCATACCCTAGTGACAGAATTTTTTTTTCAGAAACAAATGCAAATAAATCAACTCTGTTGCATCAGAAGCAGGTTTGGAGAAACGCAAAAGTCTTAGCAACAGAAGGGAAAAGTCATTCTTTCTAGGTAAAATACGATAAAGCAATTTCATGAATTTCTGAATCTTTAAACTCAGTAAACAGCAAATCAAATAACAGTGTGAAGTAGCAAAAGACTTTCTTGCCTGTCTTTAAGAAAATAAAGTGAATGCATTCCTTACCTTGTCGTATCGGAGAGCTTGAACAATTTGCGGAATGTAGAACAGAATTGCATCCTGTTTGGGGAAATAAAGAGTTCAATGTATAGCAGGTCAGTCAAAATATATACCCCACAAATAGATGGAGCTGCACAAACTCGGAATGTCCACAGCTGCTCTTCTCAGCAATAAGCTCATAAGGTTAGGCATCAGCATACCCCAAACAGCACGTCACAATATGACAACTGTCAGTATGTCTGATTATGCACGTGTGGAGGAGAGGGGAAGAGGGGTACACTGGCAATAAAAGAAAGGAGTCTGCAACTACTATAATCTGCATGTAAAGACTCAGTGACAAGTTGCAACTCTCAGACTAACAGCTGGTTCAACAGAATCGCAGTATGGATAGCCACAGTTTTAATAGTAAGTGAAATTAATGTAGAAATACTTATAGATTGTATTAACTGTATTGAACTGAAACAATCATTTAAGATGCAATCCATAAAAAACAAACTCTGGTAGTTAAGTCGTACTTAAATGCCACACTTGCTGATTCAGCTAATTCGCAGCAAAGCAACAAATTACGGTTATCAGAATGCCAATTGTCTAAAAAAAATCACCAACTTTTCTCCTGTGGTGAATTGGAAAAAAACACCTCGATTATAATTAGAATGACCTGAAAAACTGCGACAGGACACATGTATGGTAGTTCCTGGAAGAGTGTGTAATATGCAAGACTTCCAATACATTCAATGCTACATTCTCTGAGCAGTTAATTCATAAACTATTTGCATCTTACCGGAGGAAATGAACGCAGCACTTTTACAGCATACTGTGCAGTCAGCGGATGTGGTGGATATAAACTCGAAAAGTAAGAGAGGGCAGTGGGTGGATCTGTAGGCGCCCAACACAAAATATGGCTCAGCTCTGGGGCATCCGCATCAATAGTATGCAAAGTGACCAGATGCTACAAAACAAGCAGGGATTATACACTTTAAACTACAAACAGGAAGCCAAGATTGGGTATCAACAATTTTACAAAAATTTACTTTTTAATTGGTTTATCATTGAAATAAAGAGAAGTCACAAGTTTAACAGATCCATTTTACAGTTTTACCAATTGCAGTTATACAAATTATTCCAAGAAGCTCAAAAATGTAATACATGAATACAGCACAAAAAAAACTATTTTGAAAACAAAAAAATGCTGGAAATCACAGCAGGTCAGGCAGCATTGATGGAGAGAAAGGAAATTAACGTTTCTAATCTCTCTACGGATGCTGCCTGACCCGCTGTGATCTCCAGCATATTTTGCTTACAATACAAATTCCAACATCTGCAGTAACTTCCTCATACAAAAAAAACTATTACCCACTTGTTTTTCATATTATTTTGCGCCTATTTTCTTCTACTATCTTTTAGCGATGTGCATTTCCATATGCATTCTTTAGTCCTCCCATGTAGGTTATCAACCAGCTTCTCACTTCTCCCACTCAACCATCAATGATTACTCTTCCCTTGCTTTCACAAATTCATCTCATCACATTTTGGCCAGTCACCAAAAGACAGAATCATAGAGATGTACAGCACAGAAACAGACCCTTCTGTCCAACCCGTCCATGCCGACCAGATATCCCAACCCAATCTCCTCCCACCTGCCAGCACCCGACCCATATACCTCCAAACCCTTTCTATTCATATACCCATCCAAATGCCTCTTAAATGTTGCAATTGTACCAGCCTCCACCACTTCCTCTGGCAGCTCATTCCCTCCACATACCACCCTCTGTGTGAAAAGGTTGCCCCTAGGTCTCTTTTATACCTTCCCCTCTCACCATAAACCTTTGTCCTCTAGTTCTGGACTCCCCCACCCCAGGGAAAAGACTTTGCCTATTTATCCTATCCATGCCCCTCATGATTTTGTAAACCTCTATAAGGTCACCCCTCAGCCTCCGACGCTCCAGAGAAAACAGCCCCACCCTGTTCAGACTCTCCCTATAGCTCAAATCTTCCAACCCTGGCAACATCCTTGTAAATCTTTTCTGAACCTTTTCAAGTTTCACAACATCTTTCCGATAGGAAGGAGACCAGAATTGCATGCAATATTCCAAAAGTGGCCTAACCAATGCCCTGTACAGCCACAACATGACCTTCCAATTCATGTACTCAATACTCTGACCACTAAAGGAAAGCATACCAAACACCTTCTTCACTATTGTATCTATCTGTGACTCTACTTTCAAGGAGCTATGAACCTGTACTCCAAGGTCTTTTTGCTCAGCAACACTCCCGAGGACCTTACCATTAAGTGTATAAGTCCCGCTAAAATTTGCTTTCCCAAAATGCAGCAGCTCACATTTATCTGAATTAAACTCCATCTGCCACTTCTCAGCCTATTGACCCATCTGGTCAAGATCCTGTTGTAATCTGAGGCAACCTTCTTCGCTGTCCACTACACCTCCAATTTCAGTATCATCTGCAAACTTACTAACTGTAGCGCTTAAGCTCACATCCAAATCATTTATATGAATGATGAAAAGTAGTGGACCCAGCACCGATCCTTGTGGCAATCCACTGGTCACAGGCCTCCAGTCTGAAAAACAACCCTACACCACCACCCTCTGTCTTCTACCTTTGAGTCAGTTCTGTATCCAAATGGCTAGTTCTCCCTGTATTCCACGAGATCTAACCTTGCTAACCAGTCTCCCATGGGGAACCTTGTTGAACACCTTACTGAAGTCCATATAGATCACGTCCACCGCTCTGCCCTCATCAATCCTCTTTGTTACTTCTTAAAAAAACTCAATCAAATTTAAGAGACATGATTTCCCATGCACAAAGTCATGTTGACTATCCCTAATCAGTCCTTGTCTTTCCAAATGCACGTACATCCTGTCCCTCAGAATTTCCTCCAACAACTTGTCTACTACCGACATTAGGTTCACCAGTCTATAGTTCTCTGGCTTGTCCTTACCATCTTTCTTAAATGTGTTAGTCAACCTCCAGTCTTCTGGCACCTCACCTGTGACTACTGATGATACAAATATCTCAGCAAGAGGGCCAGCAATCACTTCCCTAGCTTCCCGCAGAGTTCTAGGGTACACCTGATCAGGTCCTGGGGATTTATCCACCTTTATGCATTTCAAGACATCCAGCACTTCCTCCTGTAAAATGTGGACATTTTTCAAGGTGTCACCATCTATTTCCCTACATTCTATATCTCTACAGTAAACACTGATGAAAAATACTCGCTTGGTATCTCCTCCATCTCCTGTGGCTCTATAAAAAGGCCGCCTTGCTGATCTTTGAGGGACGCTATTCTCTCCCTAGTCATCCTTTTGTCCTTAACATATTTGTAAATATCCTTTGGATTTTCTTTAACCGTGTTTGCCAAAGCTTTCTCATGTCCCCTTTTTGCTCTCCTGATTTCCTGCTTAACTATACTCCTACTGCCTTTATACTCTTCTCAGGATTCACTTGATCTATCCTGTCTATACCTGACATATGCTTCCTTCTTGTTCTTAACCAAGCCCTCAATTTCTCTTGGTGAAAGGGAGTACTGCCGATACTGGAGATCAGAGTCAAGATTAGAGTGGTGCTTGAAAAGCACAGCAGATCAGGCAGCAGGCAAGGAGCAGGAAAATCAATGTTTCGAGCATAAGCCCTTCATCAGGGATGAATTTCTCTAGTCATTCAGCATTCCCTACAACTTTCACCATAATAGGAATCTAATGTCTCTGGACTCTTATTATCTCATTTCAAAAGGCTTCCCATTTTCCAGCCGTCCCTTTACCTGTGAACATCTGCTCCCCCATCAACTTTTGAAAGTTCATGCCATATAACGTCAAAATTAGCCTTTCTCCAATTTAGAACTTCAACTTTCCGATCTGGTCTATCCTTTTCCATCACTATTTTAAAACTAATGGAATTATGATCGCTGGCCCCAAAGTGCTCCCCCACTGACACCTCAGTCACCTTCCCTGCCTTATTTCCCAAGAGTGGGTCAAGTTTTGCACCTTGTCTAGTAGGTACATCACATACTGAATCAGAAAATTGTCTTGTACACACTGAAGAAATTCCTCTCCATCTAAACCCTTAACACTATGGCAGTCCCAGTCTATGTTTGGAAAGTTAAAATCTCCTACCATAAACATCCTATTATTTTTACAGATAACTGAAATATTCTTACTAATTTGTTTCTCAATTTCCCTCTGACTAATAGGGAGTTTGTAGTACAATCCCAATAAGGTGATTAACCCTTTCTTATTTCTCAGTTTCACCCAAATAACTTCCCTGGATGTATTTCTGGAACTATGCTCCCTGAGTGCAGTAGTAATGCTATCGCTTATCAAAAATGGCACTCCCCCTCCTCTCTTGCCTCTCTTTCTGTCCTTCCTGTAGCATGACCAACTATCATTAGTATCCATACGCACAGATGAAGAGGGACACAAGATCAACAGAGACAATACATCCATCCTGGGACAGGCTAAACAAAGACATGCACGGGAATTCCTAGAGGCCTGACATTCAAACCGGAACTCTATTAACAAATATATCGATTTGGACCCCATTTATGAACCTCTGAGAGAAAGAACTGGAAGTGATATCACCCACCACAACAGACCAAGACAAAAAATAGAAAGCTGGACAGAACACCAGCGCTTCATCGGAGGCTCACTGATAATATTACCTAACTTGGTGGTGAACCATCTGAGAACAAACCTACCAGCTCAGCGAGCAAACTTACAACCTGATATGTTGATATGTGAGAAGCTCAATAAAAATCCATGCTATTTCGAGATACTGTACTTAAGAAAAAGTCACACTGCTTAACTAGAGAGTGGGAAATGGGAGAAAATGATAGGGACTTCCTTCCGGAACAGTCTAACTCCCAATGCAGCATTCTCCTGCACAGTAAATCACAATTGCTGCAATGCAAAACTTAACAGTGTCTGCTCTTAGTTGGACTTCACTTACATGTTTCAAGTTTTTAAGTTTCTGTATGAGAGCACTGACAGTGTCACACTGAAGGGCAACTGGGCATCTGGGACCCTGATGAAGGGCTTTTGCCCGAAACGTCGATTTTACTGCTCGTCGGATGCTGCCTGAACTGCTGTGCTCTTCCAGCACCACTAATCCAGAATCTGGGACCAGTGTGAATGGAGTAAATAGGATATCTGCTTCAATAATTAGATTGAAGGTTTTTGAAATAAACATCGCAAAGACATAAAGGAATTACATAGCGTGTGTATTCAATGTCAAATCTGATATAGAGACAGCATAAGAGGTACAGTTAGTAAGTTTGCAGATGACACCAAAATTGGAAGTATAGTGGACAGTGAAGAGGGTTATCTCACATTACAACAGGATCTGGACCAGATGGGCCAATGGGCTGAGAAGTGGCAGATGGAGTTTAATTCAGATAAATGCAAGGTGCTGCATTTTGGGAAAGCAAATCTTAGCAGGACTTATACACTTAATGGTAGGGTCCTAGGGAATGTTGCTGAACAAAGAGACCTTGGAGTGCAAGTTCATAGCTCCTTGAAAGTGGAGTTGCAGGTAGATAGGATAGTGAAGAAGGCGTTTGGTATGCTTTCTTTTATTGGTTAGAGTATTGAGTACAGGAATTGAGAGGTTATGTTGCGGTTGTACAGGACATTGGTTAGGCCACTGTTGGAATATTGCATGCAATTCTGTTCTCCTTCCTATCGGAAAGATGTCGTGAAACTTGAAAGGGTTCGGAAAAGATTTACAAGGATGTTGCCAGAGTTGGAGGATGTGAGCTATAGGGAGAGGCTGAATAGGCTGGGGCTGTTTTCCCTGGAGGGTCGGAGGCTGAGGGGTGACCTTATAAAGGTTTACAAAATTATGAGGGGCATGGGTAGGGTAAATCGGCAAAGTCTTTTCCCTGGGGTGGGGAATTCCAGAACTAGAGGGCATAGGTTTAGGGTGAGAGGGGAAAGATATTAAAGAGACCTAAGGGGCAACTTTTTCACACAGAGGGTGGTACGGGTATAGAATGAGCTGCCAGAGGAAGTGGTGGAGGCTGGTACAATTGCAACATTTAAGAGGCATTTGAATGGGTATATGAATAGGAAGGGTTTGGAGGGATATGGGCCGGGTGCTGGTAGGTAGGACTGGATTGGGTTGGGATATCTGGTCGGCATGGACGGGTTGGACCGAAGGGTCAGTTTCCATGCTGTACATCTCTACGACTCTATGTAAAGGGAATAAAAGAAAAATATGGATTGAGAGTGGGAACAAATCATAAAATAAAAAATAAATATTCAAATTTCTACATTTATAAATTTCTCCAGTAATTAAAAGCCGAAGAAGTGAGACTTCATAGTAATGATACATTAAATTTTTCAGTGTTAGAGAAATTGCTGGCTATAACTAACACATACTATTTAAGGAGTCCTGAGGCTGAAATAGAAAATGAGTTGAGGCAGACAGCGAAGTGGCACTTTCGCATAACTCATGGTGAAGGACCACAACATGAGCAGCAACATCTGAGTTACGTGGGTTTGATCACAAACCTGGCCTTGCCTGCTGTGCCATTTACACGAAAATAACCTTAAACACCTTTGGCTTCACTATTACTTTGACAGTCAATTAGGTAATGTCAACTAATGGCTATTTCATTAAGTTATTTCACCCAGTGGTTGATAAATGATAAGACATAGGAGCAGAAATTAGGAATTCAGCCCATCAAGTCTGCTCCGCCACTCAATCATGGCTGATAAGTTTCTCAACCCCATTCTGCTGCTTTCTCCCATTAACTCTTGATCCCCTTGACACTTAAGAACTGATCTACCGCAGCTTTAAATATACTCAATGAGCTGGCCCACACAGTCTTCTGTGGCAATGGTAGTCTTAACTTCACCATGAAAACTACATACTGACCAATTGATGAATTGCATACAAAGTAAAGCATTCCAAAGCTAATCCCCATTACCTATTCTCTTCCCATATCTTATATCTCCACACACTTTAAATGTCAATCCATTTTTGCCATCCAGTAGAATAGCACCTAGATCAATCACCCTTTGTTGTTATAGATCATGCTGCACATAGACATTTCTCCTCAACTTTGAGTGACAATTTTAAATTGTGTTACTAAAGTCGGTCACAGTTGATAGGGCAGTTAGTGTTCCCCTCCCCATCGTTTTTGTCACACCCTAACCCTAGAAAACAACTTCTCCATATTCATTCCAACAAATTATTTTGTCATTGTAAAAACTGCAATTAAATCCTCTCTTTTTCTGATTTAAAGATTTTGTGGGAACATTATTAGCCATATTCAAGATCATTTGGATGACAGTTTTGAAATTGAAGGGTAACAAGACTGAAAAAGTGCCACCACTCCTCTCCTTCCACTGAGTGTATAAACGTTTTTCATTACAGTACATTTGCACACGCTGATACAAGAGCGTGTTACTCATCCCTATAGTATCTCTTCTATATTTTGTTGGCCAATCTCCCGAACTGAGCAGATGTCTGGTGGAATTTATTCATGCAAGCAGTTGTACATTTTGCCAAAGGCAGGGGTGTCACAGCTTTTTTTCATCTTTCTTGCATGGTGTGATGCATGGAGACTTATAAAAAAATTACAGAGGAGGACATACAACACAGAAGCTGGCCATTCAGTCTAACAAGCCCATGCTGAAATTTATGCTTCAATTGTCTGCTTCAGTCTTTCCTTATTTACATTTATCAACACAACACTCTATTCATTTCTTGCTCACATACTTGGTTAGTTGCTCCTTAAGTGAAATGCCAATCACTTGAACCACTTCCTATGGTAGCGAGTACCACATTCACCAACCTTTGAGAAAATAATAATTTTTCGAATTCCTTACTTGATTTATTGGTGACTATCTTATATTAAATGTCTCTGGTATGTTCTTCCCGTCAAGTGGAAATATTTCCTCTGCATCCACCTTCCATAATTTTAAAGAACTCATGCTATCACCCTGCAGCTGTCCTTTCCCGATAATGTTATTCTTCTCTAGCATGGCTAACAAAAGTGCACACTTTGGTCACCCCTTGCAATGGTAATATATACCTTTTCATGCATGCTGCAACCTAAAACAATGGATAACGATATAAGAAACTCCCATGTTCTTTCCATCACAGAGCTGACCAGAAATGTTTCCCATTCTTACCACCTGCCATCCACATGTATTGGAAAAATTTAAGTTGACTGACCTGTAATTTTCTGAACTTGTTATATTTCCATTCTTCAATATAGATATTACATTAGCTAACTGCCAATCCTCTGGCACTGTGCCTTTTTAATGCATCTTTAAATAATGCAGCAATACCTCTGCTATCTCTGCCCCAGTTTCTTTTCAAATGTGAGAATGCAATCAAATCCAGCCCAGGAGTTTATCCTCGAGTTTGTTTAGTTTATTCAATAGATCCCTTTTCCATTTTAAATGCACTGGTCTCATTACTTACCGATCATCCAATATCATAGCTACCCGTCCTATTTCCGTGGTAAATACTGAAGTGAAATTATTTATCATCTCTCTATTGTTATCTATTGTATTACCCTGGGCATTTTTTCAGTTTTCTCATCCCAGAGTTTTAGGGTAATCGCTTAAAAAGTTTACATCTACAGTCTCATTAATTCATGTGCATCTCAAATTCAAGATTGCAGCAAATGTTGGTGTTCTAATTTGCATTGGTACAGAGCTTTTCAGAATTGCAGGATATCTCGAAGTGTTTTATAATTAATGCAGTACTGTTTTGAAGGGTAGTAACGTTTGTATTGGAGAAATGCAGCAGCGAACTGGCACTCAGTTTCCACAATTAATAATATATTTATGACCCGGCAACCTGTTTTAGTGTTGTTGCTGGGGAATAAATACTGGACAGGGTATGAAGGACAATCTTAACTTTTACGTGATTACAAAAAGTTAAATAATGGACAAGGTGGTTAAAAGTTATTACTTACATCATTCCTGACATGAATTCCTAAATCAGATTAATTTAATGGAAGGGAAATTCCGCAACTGCACCACAGAGATCATTACATCTCAGGGCTAAATAGATTTGTAAGAGCCTCTCCAAACAACAACTTTATTAGCAGCAGAAACAGCAGTAAATGACTTGGGAAATTCTAATGATGGTGCTCAATGATCTGCCATTAATGTGAATGACAGGACAGTGCTAATGAACAAGTTGTGAAAAAGACATGAAATATTTTCCATAGCTTATTTAGAATCATTACATAATTGATTCAAAGGCCATTTGACCCATCTTGCTATTGTCATCTCTCTGGTAGAACTATCCAATGAGTCTCACTTTCCTGTTTCTTTTCCCCACTGTCCTGCAATTCTCCTTTGTTAAGTCAACTCTCTTTTTGAATCACCCTTTCTGGCAGAGTATTCCAGAGCAATGTTAAATAAAAACTAGTCTCCTCACGTCAGCTTTGCACTTTGTTTTTACCAATTACTTCTAATTTATATCCTCACAGTACCTCCCCTTTGTCACTGGAAACAATTTTTCCTTAATGACTATCAAAATTATTCATGACTTTGATCACCTCTATCAAATGCACTCTTCATCTTCTGCGCTCTAACGAACATGAAACTCACTTCTCCATTATTTCCACGTAATGGAAATTCCTTATCTATAGTCCATTCCTGTGGATCTCTTTTGTACCTTCCCCTAGTTCTTGAAATCTTTCATGAATTTGGGTGCCCAAAAGTAAACACAATACTCCAGCTGAGGCCAAACCATTTCTTTTAAAATAACATTTTTAGATAACTACTTTGCCTTTATATTCAATTTTTTCTACTGTTGAAATCACATGTTCCATTTGTATTTTCAAACAGCTTTCTCAACTCACCTTGCCATATTAAATGATTCACGTACATATACCCAGGTCCGAGTTCAAGCACATACGTTAATTACGGAAAGCTTAAACATCTCCTTGATAAGCCTAATACAACCAATAATTTAAGATGCAATGAGGTCACTTGAGTAAGACTAACAACAGGAGGTAGAAAGCAGAAAGTTACATTGGAAAGCAAAAATGAGATGACACTAAGTTTGATCATAAAGATTTAAAGACTGCAGGAAGGAGGGGAGGATGAAAGAATTGAGGACAGTTTGGAACTTCAGAGTTCTAAGATTCGTAGGAAATAAGGAACTGCACAATTCATTTCCTTGCAACACTCTTGAAAGGAAAAGGAATAATGTAAAGCCTGAAATGCTAGCTGGGGATCAGTAACATAAGACCAGTAGCTGGGATACAACAAAGGACAATATCAATGAGACAAATGATGACATCAAACAAGTTAGACTGATTGACAGGGTGTAAATTAGTACAGAACATTACCGAGAAAACAGCTGAGGTGACTATGGATGGATAGTGCTTCATCATCGAATCCCCCACTATTAACATCTTGGTGGTGGTGGGGGGGGGGGGTTACCACTGACCAGAAACTGAACCAGACCTGCCATATAAATATCATGGCTGTAAAAAGCTGGAAGATGCTGGAAATTCTGCAGTGACTAACTCACCTCCTGATTGGCCAATGGCCACTGTCTTCAAGGTATAAATCAGGAATGTGACTGAATTTTCTCCATTTGCCTGGTTGAGTGCAGCTTGAAAATCACTCAAGAAGCTGGTCTCCATTCAGAACCTAGCAGCCCTCTTGATTGGAACATCATTGAGGAACTGCCACATTCACTCCGCACCAGCACCAAATGATCAGTGTGTATAGCATCTACAAAATGCTCTGCAGTAGCTCACCAATGCACCTCCAAAGGCATATTCCAAAGTTGCGACCTCTACTACGGACATCGCTAGCTGCAAGTTCCCCTTAAAGTTACACACCATTTCTTCAAAATGCTGGAATTCTCTCCCTTTCACTGTGGATGCATCTACACAACACAAAGGCATTCACAACTACATTCTCAAGAGCAATTTGGGATGCACAATATTCAATTTTTAAAAATCTGGCATTTGAGCTGAATTACTGATCCAGTTAGCATTACCTTGATCAAGATATTGTTTACTCCCCTTCATCTGAAACGGGGTCTCTGTATTCTTTAACATGTTAGGTAAGTGAGAAAATATATTACAATGATGCATAATTTTAATCTTTTTTTCTTTTATAGGATGTGAGCACCACTGGCAATGTCAGCATTTTTTTTGCCCATTTAAACTGAGTCGTTTGCTCTCGGTCATTTCAGAAGGGAATCCGGAATCAACCACATTGCTCTAGGTCTGGAGTCACAGGTAGGCCAGACCAGAAAGGATGGCAGATTTCCTTCCTTAAAAGCAAACAAGTTAGTTTTTTTTACAACATTTGATAATAGGGTCATAGTCTACCTGTTAATTCCAGACTTTATTAATTGAATTTAAATTCCATTAATACTGTGTAGGACTGGAATCCACGGCAAAACGATTACCGCCATTACACCACAATCGCCCACTAAATTAAACTGAAATTGAATGCTCAAGCTGGTTTCATTGCTCCTGGGTTGGGATTAGGAAAGATCACCAGCCAGGCTAGCAAATGACTTCTCTCAAGAAAAGCAGACTGGGAAGAACAAGATCAGAAATAGTCTAACACTCACTATAACATTTATAAGTGAATATTGATCACTGCAATGAAGGAATACCAGCAACAGTCAAGAAATGAAGATGCGATTAAATACCATTGTTGCAGTCACTATTTTTTCAATGTCTTGAAAGGTTCCCAGAATGAAACAAATGTTGAAGTAAACTGAATTCAAGTGCTGACAGATGAATAATGTTTCATGCTTGCTTTCTACAATATTTGATAAATGTACAAAAATTGTGACTACATTGCAAACTAAAATATGTGGAAGGAAAAAGGGGTTAACTTTGCAAATATTCAGTTAGCTCCATGCACTTCTCAACCACCTGTATTTGCCAGAAACTTCACCTCCAATTTATTGTTTACTTGCAGTGTGTAATAAATCTGTCATTTTGCCCACTATAAAAAAGTAAATTTTTTAATATCTCCTGGAATGTTAGCTGGATAATTGAGTTTCTTGACAGATTGTTTCATTGTATTCCAAGCCAGTCAGCAGAAAAAGGAACAAGTTCCCCTTTCAATGTTGCAAATGCCAAAGCCAGGATTATAGAATGAAGATTATGCTTGCAAGAAGTCCAGATTTAATTAATTACCTTGCTCGCAAATATCCTGGGGTGAAGGTGTGTAAATGGATTCATTGTTAGGTGCATTCTTTCTTCCCACATTTGTTCCATCTGTAGCAATCTGCTTTGCATGATAATATTTTGATTGTTCTTTTCCACAGTATTGAGGGGCATCCCTAAGATTTCATTTCCAGAAAAATGCCTTCAGTTTTAACTTTTATAATAAGATCACAATGGTCAACAATGACCTTTCAGCCCATCTTACTGTGCCCACCCAGAAAGTCTACATATTCCACTATTTTGTATCTAACTACCTTGTAACAGATTATAACACGGAGCTTCCATTATCCAGACCGGGGTTCATTCCAAGCATCGATCATTCATGGAGTGAAGTTGTACTTGTGACCATTAGCACCTCGGTTTCCATTGCTCCACTGAAAATAACATTCTAGATTTACCTTTCCCATCTCCTTAGCTAGTTCAGGTATCTCCACAAGATCACCTATCAAACACCACCATTTTTGTCTCTTCACTCCATTCTCCAACTTTTCTCTACATTGCCATCACCACATTCATGACTCTTGTTTTATGGCAAACAATTCTGCACAAAGTGCACATGGGTGCTGCAGCCAGTGCACTGTCCAACCTGTCGGGTTCAAAATCCATTTCAATGCAATCACGAAGGAGCACAGCATTATCGGATAATCCATCTTTTAAATGAGATGCTAACCTGAAAGCTTGGGATGTCTCCCTGGAAGTGAACATGAATATCTTCTGGCTATATCTGAAGGGTTGCACAGTGTACCTGATGTACTGGTTAACATCAATCTATCAATTGACCAACACTGTTGTAAAAACAGGATCTCTGGACATTCCTCTCAATTAAACAATGACTGCACTTCAAAAGAACTTTATAGGCTGTGAAGTACATTAAAACTTTCGTAGAATATGAAAGGCATAACTCTGTTGATTTGTATCCAAAACTGACTCATATCATTTGGCATTCCACTGAATTACAAGCCCCTGGGGAAAATTGAAAACCAAATTTATCAAAAGACCCCAAATGAAGAACTTCTTGTTCTTGTAACATCTACTTTAAAACAAATCATAACCAATGCAAATCAAAGGTGAATTAACAGGTAAACAGTACTTCAAATAAAAAGGAGTGATTTTGCGTTAAATAGTTGATACAAAGATACATTACAATCCCCATCACTACTTGCACAAATGTAGCCTCACATGAAATTTCTCAATTTTTCCAACCCTGTCAATTCAGCCTCAAGTTGTATTCGGTGGCAGGCATTTTCCATTTGAGGCCCTTGGATAATGTTTGCCCCAACACTTAATTGTGTACTTTTAAAGAATTTATTTTTAACCATATGACCGATGATATGCAATTCACAATCTAGTCCTCTGCTACAAACTCAGCTGTTTTACATGCCTGAGTTACTTATGTCACCTTTTATGTCTTTTTCAGCTCACTTTTGTATTGTTGTCCCAAGTGCTTGTGGAATTCTATTTTTCTTTTTACTGTCAAACAGAAAACTGAAATCCACTTTATAAAGATTTGCTGGTTTCTCCTCATGCAAACTCTCTATTCCTTTCTCTTTGTTTTCTCTTTAAGCCTGAAGCTGAGGGCTGATGGCCTTCTCTTAGTCTCTTGCATGCAACCTTCCTGCGTGTGTGTCTGGCCACATGGCTTCTGAATCAACTTCCTTCCTCATGATGCTGCTTCCAGGTCAAGGATTGCCATGTCACATGGGTCGGTATTATTATTAACCAAGAAAGTGACAATTGATCGCTTTACAATTAATACAAACTCAAAAGTCTTTTTAAGACACTCTTAAAAAAAAATTTGAGAACCAGGCTAAACACAGAAGATTCAAAAGGTAGGTGAAAAGTACATAAGAGGAGCAAGGAGGGATTATGTAAAGAGACTATCAGATAACAAAAACGGTAATCCCACAAGTCTACAGGCATTTGAAAAAGCAAAGGGATAAATTAGGGACCAAAATGGGAATTAACATTTGGAAGCAAGGAACATGGCTAGGTTATTAATGGAATATTTTACATTTGTCTTTACTAAGGAAGCAGATGCTACCCATGCCATGGTGACAATGAGTCACTAGAGAGGTCTAAAGCTGATAAGGCTGAGATATCCAGAGATATGGATATGTTATCTGTACTTAAAGCTAACAAGGATCTTTGAGCCTGTGACTGATGATGCTGATCAGATGAAACACAATGAGACATAATGAAGGAAGTGTGACTGGAGTTTGCAGAGGCACTGACTGAAAACTTTCAGTCTTCCTTAGACTTGAGGATGTTGTCAATGGACTGGAAAATCACAAATGTCGTACTTATGTTCAAAACAGGGTGTAAAGATTAGCCCGGCATTAACAGACCAGTCATTTTAAGTTTGGTGGTGGGAAACTTTTGGAAAGAGTCGAAGAATAGAAATGGTGCAGAAAGAAGCCTATCATACCTGCACCAATTTTATTACCAAAAGAATAGTCTCTTTTAACTGAAAAGCTTTTGAAATAAATTTGAAAAAAACTTGCACATCCTTGGTCCTGTTAGTGTGATTGGCTTAATGTTTTCCCTCTCTCATTGCAAACCACCACAATATAAACATACTCCCACAACCACTCCAATGGAACTAGCAGTTACTTGCACTTCCTACTTTCAAGACTGAAGCTGAATCCTTACAGATGAGCTTAACTAATATTGTCAAATACAACAAATTCTCAGCCTTCTCGGACAGGAATGATCCCCAAGAATAATCTACAAAGACCATATCTCGTTGCCCTCCTCTGCTATCAAAAAAAACTGCACTCTGAATAGACTGTGCCTGAAGATTGTATGTGTGTGTCATCTCAGTCACTGAAATCCAAGTTTTATAATGCGTTAACGTGAGCATATTCATCCAGCTGCTAAATACTTCTTAGCACTCTTGCAAGATTAAATGAAAAGACTGATGAGACTTATCTACAAGAATTGCTAAAACATATATAACAAGCAAGTCTAATTTACAAAATAGCCTGTTGTCTTGTCACTCGTATCTCATAATGAGTCATGATCAAAAGTACACAAACACAGAACAAAAAGCTTTGACTTTGCAGAAATATGTCAAAAAGCAACTAAAATGACACATCTGATCGCTGGAAATAGCCATTAACTCATTTTGTTCCAAAATCATCAGAAATTTATTTCATTTCCAAATTAAGTTTTTCCTATTTTCAGTAACTCATACATTTAAAAGCTGTATACAAAAAATAAATGAGGATGGTTATTTAGGGATATTTATTTCATTTCACAGTCTTACCCGTATGGCTTCTGGGACATCACTAACAGCTCCAGGATCCAGCCTCACCAAACGTGTTACTTCTGCTCCAATGGCTTCAGTGTTTTTAAATCTGGTAGGTACAACATAGTGAACAAGGTGTAAGTTATTGATAAAACTAACGTACAGTTCAATTCAGTTTTAGGTGTAGAATTCCTCATCCTTTCAAACATTACTGACGGCACTCATACATGTTATGGGATCTCAGTGTGGTCACACTCATGATTTATGATCTTGCTGTACATTAACTCAAAAGTAGTTTCTGCTTTTCTGCAATGTACCAACACTAGTGAAGCAGAAATCAGATAAATGTCTCAACCTAACAATATTACATGCATTGGTGACATGGGTCTCATAGATATAATATCTGTAATGTTATTTACTTACTGCTTTGCAAAACATGTTGGAGAAGCAGATGTTTATTGGGAAGAAAGAAATGAAGGGGATTAGTAATAATTAAAAAAAAGGAGTGCTGGAGAAAGTAATGGATCTGTAGGCTGTTAAATCCCCAGGGCCTGATTCAGCTACATTCCAAGAGATGGCCATAGTAATAGCAGATGCATTGGTCGTCACCTTCAAAAATTCTGTATATTTTGCAACAATCCTGGCAGATTCACAGGTGGTAAATAAAACTCCATTATTTAAAAGAGGAGACTGGGATATACAGCCTAGTTAACATTAATAGGAAAATGCTAGCATTTGTAGTAATGGATTTATAGCAGGACACTTGAAAACACCAAAAATGGATTATGCCAAGTTAATATGGATTTATTAAAGGAAAACTGCGTTTGGCAAACCCACTCCAGTTTATTTGAGAACAAAACTAGGAGAACAGATGGGGGAGAGCCAGTGGATGTGGTGTATTTGGAGTTTTAGAAAGGTCTGTTGACGAAGTTCCACATGAGAGAGAAGTGTGCAAAATCAAAACACAAGGGATTGGCGATAACGTACTGGAACGGAATGAGAATTGGTTAGCAGAAAAGAAACAGTGTAAGAATAAGTGAGCTGTTTTCAGAGTGAGATGCACAAATGGAACAGAGGAGGAATCAGTGCTTGGGCTTCAACTCTTCACAACGTATATCAATGATGTGGTTAATGTAACACTTCATTCTTGCTGATGACATAAAATTAGATGGGGTTGAAAGTGGTAAGTAGGAAGTGAAGAGGCTTCAGGGTGATTTCAGCAAGTTGAGTGTGTGGGCATATATATGGCAGATGAAGTTTAACAGGGATAAGTGTAGAATTGCCCACTATGTGAGGAAAAATGAAACACAGATGATTATTTAAATGGTGATTGATTGAAAAGGTTTGATGTACAAACAGATTTGGATGTCCTTGTACTTAGGTCACTGAAAGCAAAAATGCAGCAAGCAGTTAGGAACGCAAATGGTACGTTGGCTTTTATTGCAAGAGGGCTTGAGTTCAGCAGCGAGGAAGCCTTACCACAACTGAACCAGCCCTTGGGATAGACCATGCCTGTAGTAGCGTGTGCAATTTTGGTTACCTTACTTAAATAAAAATACCCATGCTACAGAGGGAGTGCAGCAAAGGTTCATCAGATTGATTCCTGGTATGGCAGGCTTATCATATGAAGGCAGATTGGGTTGATTGGGCCTGCATTAACTGGAGTTTAGAAGAACTGACAGATTGAATGCAGGAATGATGTTTCCCCTGGCCAGGGGCAGGGGACAGAATAAGGAGTCATCATCTCAGGCATGGAGTTGGTCATTTTGAACTGGGCTGAGGTGAAATTTCTTCACTCAGAGGGTTGTAAACTTGTGGAATTTCCTACCATAGAGTGCTCTACAGACCAAGTCACTGAAAAGATTTAAGAAATATTTCTAGAAGCTAAAAGGTTACAATGGGTGTAGGACAGCAGGAGTAGGGCACTGAACAAAAGGATTTGCCATGTTGATATTGAATAGTAGAGTGGGCTCGGTGGTCTGAAAAGATTACACCTGCTCCTATTTTCTATGCTTTCCTATATATGTGACAAGCACTTTCACAGGCATTTTGTATAGCCAACTTTATCACGAAATGCCTTGCCCATACATTTCACATTATGAGGACAAATAAAATCCTCTCAAAAGAGACTTCTGTCCTGTCCTGAATCGTCCTACATAACCCCAACTTAATCTATAATGAATTTGTATTCAGTGAAGACTGAAAAGAACAAGGAACTATACATCCCTGCTCACAATGGGGCAATTTAGGATGGCCAATCTTCCTAACCTACATATCTTTGGACTGTGGGAGGAAACCAGAGCACCCAGGTGAAAGCCATGCAGATCTGGAGAGAATGTGCAAACTTCACACAGACAGTTGCCTGAGGCTGGAATCGAACCAAGTCCCTGTCGCTGTGAGGCAGCAGTGCTAACCACTGAGCTGCCCTGCATGGCATTAGACAATCCTAGAAGGAAAGTGTTTGGATTCCAGTAGCGTTCGATCAATACCCAGCAAGTGAAGAACAAATAGAACACAGCAACAGAAAATGCATACAAACAATGTGGCAATTTTAATTTATGTATTAGCCAGCTGACTACTGATATAAAGTATTAAGCAGCAGTTTCGGATCCAGCAATACTCCTGCTTCCAATTAACATGATGTAAAATGATAAAGTTTTAATTCTCTGTCTTATTACCTGGAAGGCAGCTCTATTGCCAAGTAAGGTGAGATGCTCCAGGCCAGATTTACATTATCTTTCCATTGCTTTTCATTCAGACTGATGTACTTTGACCGCCAGTTTGCTACGCTGAGTTCTCCAGCCTGGTCCAATGCCAACTCAGGGGATGACAGGGGGTTATACCATGTGGTGAGTCGTTCAATTTCACTTGCCTAAACATTAAAAACAAAAGTAAACATTTGTCGGTATGTTAGCCATGGCTTGTGGGTAGAACTCTTGCTTGAATCAGAAGACTGTGGGTTCAAGTCTCATTGTGGAGTCCAAGCTGACACAGAAATCCAATGCCAAGACAGTACTGCATGGTCAGACAAGATGTTAAACCAAAGCCCTGTTTGCTCTCTCAGGTGATCATGAAAGATCCTGTGCCCACTATCTCAAAAAAAAGCACGAGAGTCATATTCAATATTCATTTCTTGATCAAGATCACTAAAACCAGATTATCTAGTGACAGGTTTGTGGCCGCTCGTTGTGTGTAACACAGCTTCTGTGTTTCCTGCATTATGACAGTGAGTACACTTCTAAAGAACTTTATTGGCTGCCAGGTGCTTGGGATATCCTGAGGCAGCGAAAGGTACTTTATAAAAACAGCCTTAAAGTAAATTATGGTTAGATGCTTTTTTAAATTGTTCATCCAGAAACCTTACGTAACTACTGAATCACAGAATTTAAGTAGCATAGGAAGTGATAGGGCCCATTGTATATTGTCATGACATTTAATTAATCTCAGTCCTCTGTTCTTTTCCTATAACCATAGATTCTGTTTTCCTTTCAAATACTTATTTAATTCTCTTTAGAACACTATTATTAAATCTGTTTCCACTGCCTTTCCTGATGGGGCATTCCAGATTACATTAACTCACTGTGTAGAAAAATATGTTGCTTTTGCTCTTTAGTCAATTATCTTAAATTTGGATCCTCTAATTATTGAACCTTCCCAATGTAGAATTAGTTTTCTTGCTGGTTTCCTATCAATTAGTGAGCCTAATGAGCCCAGCCTGCACAAAATGTACAGTCTTTTCTTGATAATTTACCCAGTTTTAATCCAAAATCAAATTAAACGATCAAATGAAGAATGGAAATTAAGAAGCTTTGAATTGAGAGAAGAGTGTAATTCATCAAGCAGACATGAAGGCATGAATGTGAATGAGTAATATAAAATTATGTATTATTTTTAATTAATTAGACAATTACCCAATTAGACAATTCTTCATAATTAAGAGTTAAAAGTCAAATAGTCTTGAAATCATAATGCCATTCAAATCACATTGGTGCTGCACTATGTGACTCTACTAATTGGAAAAATACAATGCCCAAAATGTATGAAGAGCTGTTCATGACGTTCTACTTCCTGAGAGTTTGTAAAGAGCATTATTCAGGCAATTACATGTACAGATTAAATTAATTGGATAATTATGTTCCACTTCAAGTCAAATGTAGCTAACATTTCTTTTTATTCATTCACAGGATTTTGGGAGCCATTAGCTAGGCCGCATTTATTACCCATCCTGAACTGCCCTCTGGTATTCCAACATGTAGTTGGAATAATGTCATGACAGCAAATGTTGAGGAATAAGATATAGTAATACATCAAACATTTTTCTATAGAAGCAAAAATGGATTATTATATCTGATATATGTATTAAAATATTATGTTTTTGATGACAGTCTCACAAGCGAAGTTAACTTGATGTTTTTTTGAAACACTTCAGGTCATTTACTGCAGTAAAGGCAAAATACATGGATCTTGCAACTGCTCCTAGGATTGCAGGCTTAGTTAAAGATTTATTATAGTTATATTACAGTTACTATATTTCACTAATGTACAATGTTTAAAAGACATTCGGATAAATACATGAAGGAAGGAAGGTTTGGAGGGATATGGGCGAGCAGGCAGGTGGGACTAATTTATTTGGGATTATGGGTGGCATGGAGTGGTTGGACCAAAGGGTTTGGTTCCATGCTGTATGACTCTATACAAAGGTAAGTTGTTGCATTTATGTCAGTATACAATCAGCAGCTTTGTGACACATTCTCACCATATTCTATTTCCCCTATAAGCCTCCTGACCATTAATTATTGTTTCTCTTTACAAAACTCAACATTTTTGTGGAAGTTGAATATTACTGATACAATAACAGGTGGTATATGTTGAGCTGATATACTTCTCTCAAAAACTGGCCCAAGTGAGAAGCACAGCAGTAATTATGGGAAACTCAAACACTGCAGCATAATTTATGTTGTTTTCAAAATCTCTCAGTATGACAGCCAAGATCACCACTTTACCAATTGTGTTCTTGTCTGAATTTATTACACAGGAATAATGACAAAATAAAACCTGGTAAAAGTGTCAGAGAGGTGATATTATCTAAGTATATTAAGTCGATTGTTAGGAATACAGAAAAGTAAAATTTGGAAAATTACTTCTAATTGAATCGCATGAGTCAGACAAGAGCCAAAAGGTTAGATATGTTTTTTTTAAACCAGGTTCAAGATCAATATCAGGAAAACAAAGAGTTATCAAAATGCAGAACAGATGGAGATGATTCCATAATAAAGTACTAATAAATTCCTTAATCAAGTGAATCATGTTTTAAAAAAAGCTGAGCATGCTCTGAAAGAATATTTGGAGTCATTGTTAAGAAACGAGATATATGGCCTTTTTCATTAGTATCACCCTTATGCAAACAGGGAGTTTAGAATATGTTTAAACATTGCTCTAGTGAAACCTAATTAACCCACATCATTATTATTTGGAAAACTATGATCAAGGGAAATAGTTTAATGAAGCAGAATGTGTGAAGCACAGCTTTCTCTTAACTACTGTGAATAAACAACTCACCAATAAAGACAACAGCAGTGTGCGCCGTTTCATGTAGTACTTGTGCAACTGAGTACCTCGATTAGTCTTTTTTGACATGCCTGATTGGAAGTAATAAATAATTTCATTGAGGTCATGAAAATAACTGTAATATTATGTACAAATTTGGACATCAACAAGATACAATTTCAGATCATCACAATACATTAATGACTATCTGAGGCATTCTAACATTTCCTGCATGCCACAATGCTTCTTTTAAAGATACTTCTGGATGCCATGATGTGAGCTGCAATCAATATCTTGCCTGAACGCTTTATAAATGAGTCACCTTTGATAAGAATAGGAGCAAATTACCAATCAAACAATGAAATTTATGGAAATGATCTCTGCATATGGAATGGTCATCACAGAAGTTACACAAGATCCGTGCACACATTATATGCAAAAGAGTCAACGACGGAATAACCAAATAGCAAGCATGAGAAAACAAAAATGTTGTAGCCACAATGCCACAGAAACGCTCGGAAACATAAACTAGGCAACATGCAGATCCAATGTAGTTTAAAAGGTTTCCATTGTTCACATCACCTGATTTTTTGGAGATAGTTGACATTCCACTGGACAGTGGGTAGGTATTGATCCAGCCTTGTGTCGCTTGCTGTCTTGTTCCAACAGCAACATCAAGATTGCTCCGGGAATCAGCCACAGTTATAACAGACAGGTTATTCACAGAGGGATCCTGGTTGTCTGAAGAATAGTTTTCCATTTGTAAGCTTTATGCCCAATAGTTCTCTTTGTACCACAATAAAACTGCAATGATCTTTTTTTCAAACAAAATTGCAGGTAAGAGAACAAAAGCAATTGAAAAGCATTTCATGGCAGCTCAGCACCAGCTGTTAAATAGTCTTTTCTTGAGGATTTTCCTTATGGTTGCACAAGTACAACCTTATACACAACAAGAGAAAATATTAACTTCTGCTCCCTTCCCTTTTGAGGGCAATGATTTATAATGGGGACCAATTTCTCAGGAATTGGAGATGTCAAAAACCTTGGGAACTGTAGTGGGATAAGTGTGCCCAAACAGCAAGGGTCAATATGCAGTCTACGAGAGCAACGCAGTGTCCTCACCATACAATGCCAGGAGGGTAAGTCTTTTCTGGCCAGGAATGAGGAATGGTATTGTAGTGCGTCTCCTGACACATGACTGAGGTGAGTTAACTCAGCACAGAACAGGGTCAACAAATGTTCTTGGATTAATTAACTCAGTGACACATGATACAAGCCTCTAGGCTGGTTTCAAGTTCACATCCAAATAGGAAACTGTTATTCTGATACTTTCCATTAACACAATTCTGCTTGAATTCCTACTGTTAGATACTAAGTGCTTCAGTACCACTATAATGGCCTTCACTAAACTGCCTCAAGTTAAAATGAGCTATTTTACTTCATTTAGTACATCTCACAATCATCTTCTGAAAATTAGACCTTATGGATTTTACAATCAAATTGTCAAAGTAGAAACCTGAGAAACCTTTCTTGTTACGTCCAAGAACAGGAATGAAAGCAGGTGCTTCGGTCAGTAAAGGAATAAGAATGGTAATAAATAGCAACAGGCATGGAATCTGGGTTGAAACTTGCTATTGCATTTAGAGAGATACTACTTAAAACAAAAGATGAGCATAAGCCTAGCATTAATATAGAGAGAAGGAAGATGAAGAATGAAGCCAAGCAATGGAAGGAAAGAAAATAACTGCAAGAGCCTTTTTTCCTTTTAGGAGGCTATTCCAGGTGTTCAAACCTATTAGATTATTTGAGGAAGAAAGAAAATTAGCAATAAATCACAACTTTGAGAGGAAAAGAAAGGCTTATTTGTGTAAGACTGACATGCTGTTTAAATACTGAGCTTGTTTAGTCTTAACAGAACAGATGTACTGAACGTGATGGGAGAGAACCCAGCCTTAATCACTCCCACATCTATACTTCCCTCCTCTTCTATTTCTTAGTTTCCCACTGTATACCTCTTCAACTTTTGCCCTTGCTATTCCTTTAACCTTGCAGGTTTCCTCAATGTCTTGCCTTTTCTCTGTTTCATGTGCAGGCTGCCAGAAGGAAACAATCATGTGACGCAGGAATCTGCACTGAAGGAAGTAAACTAAGGGCACAATTTCCCCGTTAATGCAGCTTTAATGAAGTTAAAGAGAGAATAATGAATGATAAAACATAATGAAAGCTAAAAGCATAGAAAAAGAGAACGGGAGGCTTTGAGAGGAGAATGGGTTGACAGGATCTGATGGAATTAGAGGGTGAAGTGAGTAAGGGTGAAATAGAGATGAGGCATGAAGGGATGAGGCAAAAAGGAAAAATGAGGCATGAAAAAGGAGTGGGAGGGAGCAGGTTACAAGGGAAGGGATAGCAGAGTGAAGGAGGGGCAGCACAATGAGGGAGAGAGCATGGTTGAGAGATAAAGAGAGGGTGGGAGAGAGAGACTGGGTGAAAAAGGGAGATATTTCAGAAGACAATTCTCAACCTATTTTATCAAGTTTGATGATAGCAAGATACTAGGCTGGAAAGAAATACAATGCAAATTGCATTATTGAAGGGGCTTTGGAACAATGTACTATAAAAACTAACCTATTTGCTTGCTTGATTTTCTCTCAGTTACGAGAAACACTCAAAATTTAATTTATGAGGAATAAGATGATCAATCACGATTCATATTCTTTCAAATTTTGCAGCAATGGAATGTAGACGAGAGCTGGATAGAAGCCTCTCAGTTTAACAGGATTTAGTTTAAACTTAGAGCGATGGTGCAGATTAACAGCTGGATCAAAGAATTGGTTGAATATATGATCAATAATGCTCCTTTAAATCCGCACTTAGTATAGGAAGTCAAGTGGAGCTTAATAGAGACCCAGAGGAAAATATAGAAGCTGTAGCAAAGTAATACTTGATAAATTGGCACAAGCTTGCCCAAAAAGATGGATTTAAGGAGGATCTTTGAGGAGGAGAAAAGGATTGAGAAGTTATAGGGAAATAATTCCACACCATAAGACAACAAAGTATCAGAACGAGATTAAGGGATATAAAGTGAGTACAGAAAGAGATGACCAAATATTGGACGTAACATAACAAGTGAATGCTGGAATCAGGATGATATGCAAAGAAATCAACTGATTAAGTGATAGAATTTGGCCGCTTAAATTTTAGAGATAGGGAAAAATTTGTAAAATTTTTCTCAACTATTACATTTATTGATAGACCAGTGAATTTTGAGAAGATTAGTAGCTCAGGTTGAGGTTCTGGATGTAAGTTTGCTCGCTAAGCTGGAAGGTTCATTTCCAGATGTTTTGTCACCCTACTAGGTAACATCTTCAATGGGCCTCCAGGTGAAGCACTGTTGCTGGTTCCTGCTTTCTACTTATATGTTTGGCTTTCTTTGGGTCGATGATGTCATTTCCTGTGGTGATGTCATTTCCTGTTCTTTTTCTCAGGGGGTGGTGAATGGGGTCTAACTCAATGTGTTTGTTCATAGAGTTCCAGTTGGAATGCCATGCTTCTAGGAATTCTCATGCGTGTCTCTGTTTGGCTTGTCCTAAGATGGATGTGTTGTCCCAGTCGAAGTGGTGTCCTTCCTTATCTGTATGTAAGGATAGCAGTGAGAGAGGGTCATGTCATTTTGTGGCTAGTTGGAGTTCATGTATCCTGGTGGCTAGTTTTCTGCCTGTTTGTCCAATGTAGTGCTTGTTAGTGTGAGTAGTCTGAGTAGTCTGGCAGTCATTTCTGAGATGTTTTCGATGTAGGGGAGAGTGGCTAGGATACCTGGATGTGTTTTGTCTGCTTGTTTGGGTTTGTTGCTGAGAAATTGGTGGAATGTGTTCATTGGGTACCCATTCTTTTTGAATACAAATGCAGCTTCGTTTGTGGATGTGAGGATGTGTGCTGCATCAGAACATTATTTCAACGAGCCAACACATAGTGCAGCACAGAGGAACTACGCAGAGCAGAGGAAAATTACCCATACCGCGTATTCAAAAAAAATGGGTTCCATCTCAGAAATGACTGCCAGACTACTCAGACCCCTTGACATTATCATAGCCCACCAACACACTAAAACAGCAGCTAATGAACTTGAAAGACCCTATACAGACAAGCAAAACTAACGTAATTTACAAAATACCATGTAAGAACTGTAACAAACACTACGTTGGACAAACCGGCAGAAAACTAGCCACCAGGATACATGAACTCCAGCTAGCCACAAAATGACATGACCCTCTCTCACTAGTATCCTTACATACAGATAAGGACGGACACCACTTCAACTGGGACAACACATCCATCTTAGGACAAGCCAAACAGAGACACGCATGAGAATTCCTAGAAGCATGGCATTCCAACTGGAACTCTATCAACAAACACATTGAGTTAGACCCCATCCACCACCCCCTGAGAAAAAGAACAGGAAGTGACATCACCAACCCAAAGAAAGCCAAACATATAAGTAGAAAGCAGGAACCAGCAGCAGTGCTTCACCTGGAGGCCCACTGAAGATGTTACCTAGCAGGGTGATGAAACATCTGGAAATGAACCTTCCAGCTCAGCGAGCAAACCTACATCCATTGATAGACTAGATTTCACATAGTCTGGAGGAGCAATGGCTTTGACATATCCAATAATCCTTTCTTATTCTATGTTTTAATAGGTCCTGTAATTGGACTTGGACTTTAGCGATGTGCTTACATTTCAACAAAAGCAACACTTCAACTGTGCAACTTCGTGTCATTTAAAGCCTCTGCTACGAAGAAGAATTTGCTTAAATGGTTAAAACTTCAATGTGCTTTTGCCTTTACTTTCTCTTTTAATAATAGAAAGGTCATACAGAATTTATTCAATTCATCCAATATAGAAAGAAGCTGTATGCATAATTATAGTCTAAATAAACATCTATACATATATACTTCAATTAATCTTAAAATAAATCTAGGCAGCTTCATAGGGTAACTACAGTTCCAGACTAAACGTATACTTAAATACCCTAACCACTGCCTGAACTTTTCTTCCACGTGACTAATTTCCCAGTGTCCAATAAAGTTAGCAACATTTTCAACATGACATCCCTTAACCTGCTCCAAGCATCCTTTGAAAATTTAGATACTTATGCCAGATAGGTCTTCCCAGTCTCCATTTGACATGTGGGGGAAAAAAAATAGAGCCCCCTTCCATTCATTTAACAAGGTTTTGACAAGGAGGACAACTTTACCAGGAGGGACAAGTTGGTTTGCATTAAGGTACTTCTTATCAGAGAACATGGCTGTCCAAAACTTGATCATAATGCTGATATCTTCACGCAGTCTCTTCTCCTCTTGCGTGGGATACTTTGGTGCAACACTGAAATAATTAATCAAAAGTAAACTGAAATGTTTGTGCGACTGCACAGAAAATAAAGGCACGGATTTTGCACTTGAACAATATGATAGTGTTTACCTGAAATAGTCAAAGGCAGTGGAATAGACTTTCTCCCTCAGCACATTCCGAATTGTTGCATTGGAAATAACATCAGCATGCAACAATGCAAGACCGAGAGTCAGTAACCTGGAGTGACAAAAACAAAAGCAGTTAGATCGCTTGAAATTGTAGTGAGATGATGGTGGAAATTGCACTGACGTTAATGAAAATTTACAGTAATTTTGATCCCATTTGCCCTCCCCTGTGGCAGCCCTGTGTGAAAAAGTCATTAGAGAAGGTACCAAGCAGGTGGCGAAAGGTCTCCACAAGGTCTGAAGGAAAGGGGAGACTCAGCCTAATGAGGTTATGCCATTCATTACTGTTATCATTTGCCAACTAGCGCACAGCATCAGCAGAATACTGTAAATAAAGGGCTTAGCAGCAAGGGTAGGCCAATTGGGCCCCAAGTCTGTCTGACGCCTCTGCCTATCAAAAATTTATATAAGCTTGCCTTGAATAAATTCAATCACACAGCCTCCAGCATTTTCTAGGGAAGAGAACAGATCTGCTAATTTCAACCATAAGATCTTTTCCATCATACATTTTGAAGTACACACGATCGTCATGATCATTGATGCAATTTCCACTGTAGTCACACTGCACTTACTTGAATCTTGGCCCAATGGCTGCAACGTGTCTGTTCAAACTTCCTTTGGATCCTCCAACATTTAAGGAGAGAGAACGCTGCAGCAGACTACCGAAGATCTCCACTTGGTCTGCACTGCAGTACTTTGCAATCTCAAACCTTTGCAGCAGGAACTAAACAGAAAAGCACACGTAATACATGTACTTTTAGCAATCATAAGGTAAAGGCCAGATCAGCTCATTGGATTCAATGCATTCAGCACACATCTTTGCAATGGTTTTCCCTTTCAGATGACAGAGGCAAAAGTGAGCTTGTTTGAAAAATAAATGGATGCGCTGTTCAAAATGATACAACAAGACTTACAATGCAACCACTAATGCTGATTCGCAATCAATTGCCAGCTTTGTTTAAATCTTATGTTGATTGAGTCTGACTGGTCGGGGTACTACCCTGAGAAATGAATAAGTGAATGGCTGGTCTTGTTTGGAGTTGGAGTAGGAGCTGTGTACGTATATACTATATCCCCCTGCAAAGAACAGGGCTCAGTGTATTAACATATGGAGCTTCTAGCAAACACAAGTGCACCACATTATGAACTGACTGAATCCTAAATTAGTTGTCAGCAGAATGATGTCATTAAGCTCTTCATAAATCTCTCTGACCAAATACCAGTCTGAAAGTGAGGAGTCTGCCCTCCGTCGTGGCTTCAGTTTTATGTGCTTTCATCTCACATTCAGGACAGACATTTTCTGAGTTGAACTCCAGGTATCCCTCTACAAACCAGTTCCCAATGAAGATGGTGAATTGTTGAAGGTTTGCCTATCTGATCTAGTGCATGCAAATGGGTTATCCAATTTTCATGGGCAATGTGAAAACCTGGCAGCGTTGAGGGGTCTCAAGGGCAACTTAGACATGCATATTACTAAACCTGCCAAAGGGACTAAAATTGTCATGCTTAACAAACATGACTATATCAACAAAACGCATGCATTTCTTAATGACAGGTTCAAGTTTGAATCCAATGAACCTGCTGCTCAGCATAGCCATACATGAAATCAAGCTTAAAAAAAAGTGGGAGATATCTGTGATCGTGTTCATCCTCACAACTCACCGAATTCTGGGTATGCATGGGCTACCTAAACATGTGAATGTGATGTCCCTTATCTATGGCTGGCTCTACACAACAAGAGCTGATAGAATGGTTGGCTGAATTGCTTCAACTAATTTTAAACATGTTTTCCACTTACAAGGTGAAGGATTCCTTCACATTTGCAAATATCATACAGGATTTCCACTTCAATAACTATGTAGAGCCCGTGTGCACTTTTGACGTTGCTAGCCTATTCACCAATGTAGCCGCGAAAGGAAAAGCCATAAACATCAACAGTGCAGCATTATATCATGGTAATCCAGACCTGCCAATGTTGCATGAATCCACATTCATTGAACTAATGATCTCAGCAACTCATGCAGATCTTTTTCAATGACACTAAGGAGCAAGTATGCCCAAAATAAATGCTGTCGCCATGGGATCCCCATTAGAATCAGCTCTCACAAATGTTGTTGATGCATTCTATGAGAAACAATCCTTTAATAGAACAACACACATTACCCTTGGTATATTTTTACAGTATGTAAACTATACATTTCCTATAGCTGGATCCTCAACTGCATGTAAGAACATCCTTCCCTTCATCCTGAGCTCATGACACATTTGAAATGGGACTGTCAATTAGCTCCTTTTCCCCGATGTACTCATCTTTGGAAACGTGGGAACTATAGACCAGTCAGCCTAACATCTGTGGTAGGGAAGTTACTTAAGAAGATTCTGAAAGACAAAATATACATGCATTTGGAAAGACAGGGTTTGGTTAGGAGTCATGAGCATGGCTTTGTGTGTGGGAGATCATGCTTCACAAACTTGTCAGGGTTTTTTGATGAAGTGACCAGGAAGGTTGACAAGGGCAGGGCAATAGACGTGGTCTATATGGATTTCAGTAAGGCCTTTGATAAGGTTCCACATGGCAGTTTGTTCTGGAAGGTTAGATCACAAGGCAAATTGGATACACAACTGGCTTGTTGTTAGGAAGCTGAGGGTAATAGTGGAAGAATGCTTGTTGGACTGGAGAGCTGTGACCAGTGAAGTGCCTCAGGAGTCAGTGCTGGGCCCATTGCTGCTTGTTATCTATATCAATGATTTGGATGAGAAGGTGCAAAGGGTGATTAGTAAGTTTGCAGATGACACTAAAATAGGAGGTATTGTAAACAAAGAGGGAGGTTATCAGAAATTGCAGCAGGACCTTGATCAACTGGGGAAGTGGGCTGAGAAAAGGCAAATAGAGTTTAATATAGAAAAGTGTGAGGTCTTGCATTTTGCAAAGTCAAGTCAAAGTAGGTGTTTCGTGGTGCATGGTAGGGCCTCAAGGTGTGTAGTGGAACCAAGAGGGACCTTGGAGTCCAGGTGCACAGTTCCCTAAAAGTCGAGTCATAGGTAGACAAGGCAGTGAAGGAGGCTTTTGGCACACTGGCCTTCATCAGTCAAGGCACTGAGTATAGAAGTTGTGAAGTTGTGTTGCAGTTGTACAGTACGTTGGTGAGGCTACATTTGGAGTATTGTGTTCAGTTTTGGTCACTTTGCTATAGGAAGGATGTTATTAAACTGGAAAGAGTGCAGAAGAAATTTACAAGGATGTTGCCCGGACTCAAGGGTGTGAGTTATAGGGAGGGGTTGGTCAAGTTAAGACTTTTTTTACTTTAGAGCGTAGGAGACTGAGAGGAGGAATTTTATAGAGAGGCATGGGTAGGGTGAATGTACTCAGTCTTTTTCCCAGGGTTGGGGAATCACTAGAGGTCATCAGTTTAAGGTTAGAAGGGAAAGAATAAAAGGGAACTTTTTTGGAATGAACTGTCAGAAGTGGTTGAGGAGAATACATGAACAACATTTAAAAGGCATTTGGACAAATACATGTATAGTAAAGGATTAGAAGGATATGGGCCAAGTGCAGGGAAATGGGGTTAGAATGGATGGACATTTTGGTCGGCATGGACCATAGAGTCATAGTCATAGAGACGTACAGCATGGAAACAGATCATTCGGTCCAACCTATCCATGCTGACCAGATATCCAAACCCAATCTAGTCCCACCTGCCAGCACCCGGCCCATATCCCTCCAAACCCTTCCTGTTCATATTCCCATCCAAATGCCTCTTAAATGCTGCAATTGTACCAGCCTCCACCACTTCCTCTGGCAGCTCATTCCATACACGTACCACCCTCGATGTGAAAAAAATTGCCCCTTAGGTCTCTTTTATATCTTTCCCCTCTCACCCTACACCTATGCCCTCTAGTTCCGGACTCCCCGACCCCAGGGAAAAGACTTAGTCTATTTATCCTATCCATGCCCCTCATAATTTTGTAAACCTCTATAAGGTCACCCCACACCAGTTTGGGCCAAAGGGCCTATCTCTACGCTGTAGGACTCTGAGTGTATTAAATGAGCCAAGAGTGTTCCTACTGCTGACAACCCCAAATCTACTTACACTAGTCAATATTCACACTGGGAACGCACAGTTTCACATGTTTTAAGAATGATCTTGTGAGCAATCTCATAATTAGATGCTGAACTATTTGTTCATTGTGCAAACCTGATTCTGAAATATAGCACATCTAAGCCATCCTGAGGGATAATGGTTAACCTGATTCAATCATCTCACCGCATATTGCGAAGACTCATGAAAGGCCTTAACACGGTCACTACTGGTAATGAAAAGTGCCCATCTGCCTCAGATTATCATTTATATTATTTAGCCTTTATATTATTCTGGGAGTGTTTTAAGCAAATATTGACAATTTTAGATCATACTTGTACTGAATACTCAAGAATTAGAAAATGCTATAATACTAAGGTCAGTTTATGAGCCAAAATGGCTTACAAGCACCTTCTCATTTTCACTGAGTATTGCAGGACAGAGGGCAGAAAATAGGAGCAGGAGAAGGCCATTCGGCCCTTCGAGCCTGCTCCACCATTCAATATGATCGTGGCTGATCATCCAACTCAGTCCCCTGTTCCTGCTTTCTCCCCCATACGATTAAACCCCTTTAACTCTAAGAATTAAATCTGACTCCTTCCTCAAAACATTCAATACTTTGGCCTTACCACCTTCTATGGCATTGAGCTTCACAGACACATGACTCTCAGGGTGAAGACCTAATTTCAGTAATAAATGGCTTACTACATAACCTTAGACTGTGCCCCTGATTCTGGACTTTCCAGTCATTGGGAACATGCTTCTTGCATTTACCTTGTGAGAAATTTTATAGGTTTCTACAAAATACCCCAAATTCTTCTAAATGCCATACACTTGCCTCTATCCAGATGTGGTGGGGTGTAACTTCTGGGGGACAGGGTTTGGGCTGGCTCTGCTCTGAAGCTGCCAAAGGATCTGCTTCTTTCTTGTCTTCTGAGAAAAGACCAATCTTCTGTTGCACTGTCATCTGCCAGGCTCCAACCATTTCACGCATAAACTGCAAAAGGTAACAACAGCTGTTTCTTCTTGCAATCAATAAATAAAGAACAATTGATGAAAAAGATGGTCGCATTTAAGATCAAAAACTTTTTCATTAGTTGTCAAACAAAATTGGTCACAAACACAGAAAATACTGCAGAAATTCAGTCGGTCAGTGTGGCAGCATCAATGGAGAGGGAAACAGAGTTTACATCAAAACTGAAGAGTCTTATTTGACTTTTTAAATATTCATTTCCAGGACATCTGTGTTGCTGGCTGACCAAGCTTTTGCTCCCATCCCTAATTGCTCTGGCTCTGGAGTCATAATGAGGCCAAACCAGGTTGGATAGCAGTTTTCTTCCCGAAAAGATATTAATGAACCAGATGGGTTTTTCCTACAATCAACAATGGTTCCAAGAACTCTCTTTTTTCCCCAGAAGGTTTCATGTTTGTTTCAGATTTCAACAATAAGACCATAACAGCAAAATTAGTCATTCAGCCCATTGCATCTCCTCTGCCATTTGATCATGGCTGATATATTTCTCAACCCCATTCACCTGCCTTCTCCCGTGACCTTTGATCCCCTTACCAATGACTAAGAAACTCTCAATGACATGGCCTCCACAGGGCCTGTAGCCCTGAGTTCCACAGATTCACCACCCT
Organism: Chiloscyllium plagiosum; assembly: GCF_037043375.1. Lineage (NCBI taxonomy): Eukaryota > Metazoa > Chordata > Chondrichthyes > Orectolobiformes > Hemiscylliidae > Chiloscyllium > Chiloscyllium plagiosum. The sequence goes on along the minus strand of NW_028270162.1, from coordinate 11,471,748 downwards.
CGAGGTAGCAAAATTCCTCCTCATCACAATTCTAAAGGGTTACCCCTTCATTGAGGCTGTGCCCTCGGGCTCTAGTCTCGCCTACGAGTGGAAACACCTTCACCACGTCCACTCCATCCAGGCCTCTCAGTATTCTGTAAGCTTCAATCAAAACCCACCCCCCCATCCCATAACCCTTCGAAACTCCATCCTGTAACGACTCAGGGTCCTTAACCGCTCCTCACAACAAGCCCCTCATCCCCAGGATCATTCTTGTAAACCTCCTTTGGACTCCCTCCAATACAGCATGTTATTCCTGTGGTATGGGACCCAAAACTGCTCACAATATTCCAACTGCAGTCTGACCAGAGCTTTATACAGCCTCAGCAGTACATCCCTGCTCCTGTAGTTTAGTCCTGTTGAGATCAATGCTAACATTTGCCTTCCTAACTGCCAACTGAACCTGCATGTTAACCTTAAGAGAACCCTGAACTAGGGCTCCCAAGTCCCTTTGTGCTTCAGAATTCTGAAGCCTTTCTGTGTTTAGAAAATAGACTACACCTCTATTCTTCCAACTGAAGTGCATAACCTCTCATTTTCCCAGTGTTCCACCTGCCACTTCTTTGCCAACCCCCTTAGTTTGTTCAAGTCCTTCTGCAGCCTCCACACTTCCACAACCTCTCCCTCTACCTATCTTTTTGTCATCTGTAAACATGGCAACAATGCCCTCAGCTCCTTTGTCCAGATCGTTAACGTATAACATGAACAGTTGTGGTCCCAACGCTAACCTTTGCAGAAGGCTACGAGTCACTAGCTGCCAACCTGAAAAAGATCTCGAAATCCTAACTCTCTGCCTTCTGCCAGTCAGCCAGTCCTCTATCATTGCCCCTAACATCATGGACTCTTATTTCAGTTAGCAGCCTCCTGTGCTGCACCTTGTCTAAGACCTTCTGCAAATCCAAACAGATAGAGTCGACTGGCTCTCCTTTGTTTCACTTGCTTGTTACCACCTCAAAGGCTTCCAACAGATTTGTCAGACATGATCTCCCTTTCAGAAGCTGTGCTGACTTTGCTCCATTTTATCACGCACTTCCAGATACAGAGGAACTTAGAGTATTCGGCATTCAATTAAACAAATTTTGAATTATCTGAACAAGATTGCAAGGTCGCAATGCTTGGCTAACTATGTTATCTATGGCATCGGTTATCTGAACAAAACACCCCCCGCCTTTGTCCTTTCTCTGTACTCCACAATCTCATCCTTAATAATGGACTTTAAAATCTTACCAATGACCAAAGTCAGGCTAACTGGCCTATAGTTTCCTGTTTTCTGTCTCCCTCCCTTCTTAACTAGGGGTTTAAGCATCCATATGCTCTGTGAGCCTCCAGTATCCACAGTATTTTGTTTACAAAATAAAATGACAGTCATTTGAAACTACGCATAAGGCCTTCACAAATAGCAGTTTCTGCTCTGTGTGGGACATTCATATTGATGAAAATGTGGCTGTTGCACACTGACCCTGAAAAGACGTGCATACAAAGCACTGAAGCAGAAATGGTCTGAAATTATGAAATATACCCTTTTCCTCTTTCTCCTCCAAACTTGTTGTAATTCATGCAGGGCACCATAGTAGAAATGTGACCTCACCGAACATGTGGAGTCACTTGAAAACACTCAGCAATAGGGACTGGGATCCTTGCTGTTTGTTATGTACATTAACACCTTGGATGTGAAGGTAGTTGAGAGATGGCACAAAATTAGTGGTGTTGTTGAAGGTAAGGTGGTCTCAGTTTACAGTTTGATGTTGATCACTTAGTAAATTGGGCAGAGCAATGGCAGTTGAAATTTAATCCTGATAAGTGCAAGGTGATGCATTTTGGGCGGTCTAATATTGGAAGGATTTACATAAGGAATGATAGGTCCCTAGGGAGTACTGAAGCACATGGAGATCTTGGTATATAAGTTCACAGATCCCTGGTGGTGTCAGCACAGGTAGACAGTGTGGTGAAGAGGGCATATGGAATGCTTGTTTTCATTAGCCAGCATAGATTACAACTTGATAAAACATTGGTTAGGCCACTGATGGCGTACTCTGTGCAGTTCTGGTCACCACACTATTCCTGATGAAGGCCTTATACCCAAAACATTGATTCGACTCTCCTGCTCTTCAGATGCTGTCTGACCTACTTTGCCTTTCCATTGCCACATGTTTCGACTCTGATCTCCAGCATCTGCAGTCCTCACTTTCTCCCCACTATCAGAAGGACAGGATTCACTGGAGAAGATGCAGAGGAGCTGCACCAGGATGCCTCCTGGGATGAACAGACTCAGTTATGAGGATGGCCTGGACAGGCTGGGTTTATGTTCCCTGGAGCAGAGTAGGTTGAGCAGGATCTGATTGAGGGATATGAAATTAGGAGAGGCATAGGCAGAGCAGATCATGAGAATCTCTTCCCCACAGCAGACATGTCTAAAACTAGAGGGCATAAATTTAAAGTGAGGAGTAGGTAGTTCAGAGGAGATCTGAAGAAACCCTTTTTCACCCAGAGGCTGATAGATATAATGGATCGTGTTCCTGGCAGTGGCGAAGACAATTGCTCTCACAACATTTAAGAAACAACTGGAGTAGTTAAAATGCCAGGGCACAGTAGGCTAAAGACCAAGTGCTGGTCAATGGAATTAGTATAGTTTATTATTTGTTAGTCAGCATAGACATGATGGGCTGAAGGGCCTCTTTTTCTATGCTGCATGATTCGACAACTCCTAAGTAGTCAGCTTTCCACCCACTTCCCACCCCCCACCCCACCCACAACCCTTTCCAGCCCTGGAGGAGCAAAATCAACTCAACTACAGATCAAATCAGGAATTTTCTGGTTACTAATGATTGAATGATTGTGCCTTCATTTACCATGTCAGAGAACTAGTCCCACAGCTTCAAATAATGAATCAACATTTTATTAATTTTATGTGGCACGGTGGCTCAGTGGTTAGTCCTGCTGCCTCACAACACCAGGGACCCACGTTCGATTCCAGCCTCGGGTGACTGTCTGTGTGGTGTTTGCATGTTCTCCCTGTGTCTGCGTGGGTTTCCTCCCATAGTCCAAAGATGTGCAGGTCAGGTGGATTGGTCATTCTAACTTGCCCATAGGGATGTATAGGTTAGGTGCATTAGTCAGGGGTAAATATAGGGTAGGAGAATGGGTCTGGGTGAGTTACTCTTTGGAGGGTTGGTGTGGATTTGTTGGGCCGAAGGGCCTGTTTGCATACTGTAGGGATTCTAATTCTAATAAATATTCTAAGCCTTTCTGTAGCAAACATCTATTATAACTTCAGTCGAAAAGTGTGGCACTGGAAATGCTCAGGAGGTCAGGTAGCATCTGAGGAGCAAGAGGATTGACATTTTGCGCATTAGCCCTTCATCAGAAATATGCAAAAAGTGCTCCTCAGATGCTGCCTGTCCTGCTGTGCTTTTCTAGCGCCACACTTTTCTGCGACTGATCTCCAGTATCTGCAGGCCTCACTTTCTCCTAATCTACTATAATTACCAAATGAAAAAATCTTAATGGATCAAAGACAAAATATGATGATCTTTTTCTAAATCCAGCATTTCAGATTAAATCTTTATAAAATAGTTCTGCTATTCTTATTGCTGGCATCCTAACAAAATCACAAGCGTTCAGAGAAACAAGGATAAATGCATTCTAAAAATCAATTCAATCTGAAATGTTCAAAAAGTCAAAAAATAAATATCGCGATGACTGCTCAAAGGCAACTCACTAACTTCTCCTCTCTGCCTTGTGAGTTAACCACACTGTCAGTGTAGAACTAGCTATAATTCAACATGCAGCTACAGATCATGGCCAGATTGCTGCATTTCCAAAATTCAATCTCGCCCACTGAAAGTGTAGCACTGAGTAACATCGTTTTGCAATGTTCAAACTAAAATTCTTGCAAGAAGACAGAGTTGCACTTTGCTTGCCTGAATGACAGCGAATGGTATAGAACAATGAGGGATTGATTTTTGTGACGTGCTTTTAAATAACGACATTAATTGACGGCATAATACTTACTGGAACCTCTATGCCATTCTTTGCAGCCAGCAGCCATTCCCAACAAGCCACAGCAGTTTCCATGCCCAATGCTGTAAACATACGCAGAGGAGCCCAGCACAGATGATGGAGGAGTTGAGGGTCACAAACTGTATCAGGACCAGAAAAGAAAATGAATGCTTTACATGAATGTGCATAATTATTCATTTAAACAGCTAAAAGAGTTAAACAATCTCAAGTATTAGTGATAAACGATGGAGCTTTAAAATTAAGGATCCAGAGTCGGGTGCAATTATTGATCAAAAACCTTCAGCTTGACTTATATTGCAAATAAAACGGCTAACAAATTATAAGGCCTACTAAATGTCAGCATCTGTTCAAACTGAACTTAAGAGATGCAGTACATCACTACTGAAACATCATCCATTGTACAGATATACTGTTAAATAATTAAAATAGTCAGCTTGAAGGGTCTTGCTGATGTACACATGGAACAATCTGGCGCTCCAGTTGGAACATATGCACTGTCTTTAAAAACAAAATTCTTCTTGCATAGAAATAAAATATCACATTTTGGGGCTTATTTTCAACTCGCCGAGTCAGAGAGATGTACAGCACAGAAACAGACCCTTCGGTCCAACTCTTCCATGTCGACTCTTCCATATCCTAAATTATTCTAGTCCCATTTGCCAGCATTTCGCCCATATCCCTCCAAACCCTTCCTATTCATATACCTATCCAGATGCCTTTTAAATTTTGTAATTGTACCAGCCTCCACCACTTCCTCTGACAGGTCATTCCAAACACACTACCACCCTGTGAGAGAAAGTTACACCCCTTAGGTCCCTGTTAAATTTTTCCCTTCTCATCCTGAACATATACCCTCTAGTTTTGGATTCCCCTACTCTAGGTAAAAGACCTTCACTATGCACCCTAAAAATGCTCCTCATGATTTTATAAACTTCTATAAGGTCTCCCCTCAGCCTCCAGTGCTCCAGGGAAAATAGCCCCAACCTATTCAGCCTCTCCCTATAGCTCAAATCCTCCAACCCTGGCAACATCCTTGTAAATCTTTTCTGAATCCTTTCAAGTTTCACAGCATCTTTCCTACAGCAATTTCCTGTACAGCTGCAATATGACCTCCCAATTCCTATACTCAATGTACTGACCAATACAGGCAAATGTACCAAGTGCTTTTTTCACTAACCTGTCCATCTGCGATTCCAATTACGAGGAACTGTGAACCTATACCTTAAAATCTTTTTGTTCAGCAACACTCCCCAGGACATCACCATTAAGTGTATACGTCTTGCCTTGACTTGCCTTACCAAAATGCAGCACCTCACATTAATCTCAATTTAACTCCATCTGTCACTCCTCAGCCCATCTGATCGAGGTCCCATTGTACTCTCAAGGTAAACTTCTTCACTGTCCACGACACCATCAATGTTGGCCTCACCTGTAAACTTACTAATCATTTATCCCATATTCACATCCAAGTTCTCCCAGTTAATTTATTTAAAACATATCTCATCCTGCATTAGATACTCCATAACAGAACAGGTGGGGATGAAGGATGAGCATTTTTAACTATAAAGTGCTACAATAAAGCTTTATGTGGTTAGCTTTTTGTTCGATGCCACAGGACATTCTAAGGAATAGCTTGACTTAAGCTAAAAGTAAATTAGGTGATCTTCACTGAGGAGGTACAAAACATTCACACTAGGGTTTAGTACTGCTAAACTTCCAACAAGTTCACTCTTTTGACATCAACAATTCAATTATCAAGCACTCAGTTACTGTAAAATAAAGTGCCTTGCCAATTCAAAGGTCAATTTTAATATGACTTATTACTTATGACACAGGTCATGTTATGCAATGCAGCCTATAATTTTTTGTAAGGTAGGATGTATTTCAGTGTTGTATCCCTCACCTTTGCTGCTGATAAGCAAAGCAGTAAGGTTAAACATGGATTGTGTGCAAGCCTCACTCTCAGCTGATTCCAGCGCATCATTAAGTTTTTTAATCATAACTTTGTTCAGGTCGGACTGCTGTCGACCAGTTGCTTCAGAGAAATGTATCATGCCTGCAACCTGTGGAGAGGAAAAAAAAAACTGAAGTACCCCAAAATATTGTACAGGTGGCAAATGTACATCCCTCATGACAGGAAATAAAATCATCACTCAAATACAGCAAAATAGCTTTGGACTACTCAAGTCACAATTACACAATTCTAGCAAAGTTTTAGAGTAAATTACAATTTTTTCCTGGTTTCACCTTACCATTGTCTCTTTTTCTGAATTAAAGGATTCCTGCTTTTCTTTCGGAAGGTGCTGGTATACGACAGGGCATAGCATGCCTGCTCCTGTCTTTCCACATGCTTGAGGAGAACATGTCAGTTAGATAGGTCCAGTCTAGTGCACGCCCGCCAAGCCAGATGCTGGAGTATTCAAGTCTCACTACGGGACCAGGGCATATAACCTAGCTAAAATAGTGCAATGCCAATGGTAGTGCCATGTTGTCAAAGATGCAATCTTTCCAACAGGATGCTAAACTGAGAACATATCTGGCTGCTTAGATAGGGTGAACAATCCACTAGCATCATTCAAAGCAAATTTCTACCAGGACCTTGGCCATATCAATCAGCACAGTCAAAACAGATTAATTTTGCTCATTCCTTCGATGCAGAAAGGAATACCCAAACATGATCTTCTGATGTCTATCATGTGATCTTTTCCTACCCATAGGCATAATGCAGGATCATACCAACATTGTAACTCTGGGCAACAAAAGCACTCAACTTCGACTGAGAGAATTCTAAAAATTCCTCATCAACACTATCTGGATGTGCAGATGTAGCCCAGCAAACCATACTGCCTAAGCTGATAAAACCTGACCTTTTAATTGCTTTTACATGACGTGATCTATGTCCTCACCATCTAGTCATCCTGTATGTCCACATTTAGGTGCATTAGTCAGAGGGAAATGGGTCTGGGTGGGTTACTGTTTAGAGGGTCGGTGTGGACTGGTTGGGCCGAAGATCCTGTTTCCACACTGCAGAGAATCTAATCTAATCATAACAAGTGACTGGCACATAAAATATTTCACGGGATTAAACCCACTTTAGGCCATCTTGAACTATGGTGAAACATCATCAATAACACAACTTATTCCTTTATTTGTTTCTGGGCTATCCTCACAGAGGTTTAAGTACAACATTTGCAGAGCGCAGGAAACAGGTAGATTTCCTTGATTGTAATTCCAAAAATTAAGAATAAGAAAGAAAGAAGATGATAAAGGAATAGTTTTAAATGAATGATTTACCTCTCCTGCAGAGCGATTGCGTAGATTGAGGGAGGACATAAAGCTAGAGTAGTCCTTCTTCACACAAGCAGGTCTTTCAGTTAGTTGGGTTGCCTGCAGAGTAATGCATAAACATGTAAAACAGTCTTGCTGTAAAGTGCTTCAAACGGGAGATGAAAATTGAAAACATTTACAGACAGAAAACAACCTATGTTTTCAAATTTTGAAACTCCTGTGACAATTCTGGAGAAGAACATAATTCTGATTTTTCATCCAAATGTTAGCCTGTAGATAACACATCGCTATCAATATGATATAAATTCCAATTACCTTCATTAAAATTTCAGACTCCTGTTCAACATTACTTCTGAGAATGAGATACCACCCGAAAGGATTGTCCAATCAAACAGAAGCAACAGACAAATCTGGGATCACAGCTGGGTGGCAACAGCTCAATCAACACTCATTAAGTTTGAATATTGTGTGATCATTGCCACACATCCTCCTCGTATTTGTATCCCATTATGTTTTGGAACAATGCTGAGAAGGCATTGAGGATTTACAGCACAGAAACAGGCCATATGGCCTGACAACTCTGGGTCAGATACCCAACAGCTGCCAGTTCACTTGGTGAGTGAGTGGCACAACATGGCATTCCCAGGAGACCCAAGGATCAAATCCGACTGCTGATGATGATGGGATATTCTTACGATTTGCTTTAAAAGCTAGCAGCGATTCTTGTTTATCAAACAGTTTAATACAAGCCACAGTAAGTAGAATCAAAGTGCAAATTACCAATAGTTGGCACATTGTGATCTATAAACATAAGTGGACTACTAACAGGTCAACTCAGTTAAAATAGTAACAAATGTAGTTATCAAATAGAATGTTCAATGTCAGAACTTTCACAGGATTAAAAACATTTAGTCGCAGAACTTTAGTTGTTAAAGTGAATAGTGAGACAAGCTTCAAGATCACCAACTGGTAATAAAATTATACCATGTTACAAAGTACGAGAATACCCAAAACCAACTAATGTAACCCTACCCTGCTCTCGGCACTGTGAAGCTTTGCTTCATTCACTTCACGCTGCAGCTTTCTGTTAATTCTCCTGCTCATTCAAGTTTCCACGCTTCATTGTTGAAAATATTTGTATCCAACCACTTGCCTTTTCATGATACACAAGCCTGGAGGTGCATTTACAAGGAATTTCTTTTCCTCAATATCCACCCAGTGACACCATGCACCAGCTGGAAGTAATGTTCGCCAGGTCAAATGCACCGTCCAGCCCCAGGATGACTGGAACTTCTAGTGTGGCCTCAGTCATGCTAGCCTTTAAATCTAAAGGACTGGAGTATAAGGATGCAGAAATTATACCGTGATTGTACAAAACCCCACTTGGAGTACTATGGGCAGATCTGGGCACCATATGTTAGGAACAGTATATTGGCCTTGGAGGTAAAACGTAGGTGTATAAGAACGATAACTGGATTTCAGGGGTTAAGGAGAGATTATACAAGTTAGGCCTGTTTTCTTTAGAATTTAGTAGGTTAAGTGGTGATCTGATCAAAGTCTTCAGCATATTAAAGAAAAGACAAGGTTCCTAAACTGTTTTCACTGTTTGAGGATTTTAGAACCAGGGGGCATAGTCTGAAAATTAGGGCCAGTCCATTCAGGAGAGATGTTAGGAAGCATTTCTACACACAAAGGGTAGTAGATGTTTGAAACTCTCTTCCACAAGCAGCAATGGATGCAGGATCAGCTGTTCATTTTAAATCTGAGATAAATAATTTTTTGTTAAACTAAGGGTATTCAGGATTATGAACCAAAGGCTGGTATATGGAGATAGGCCACAGATCGGCCATGATCTCATTGAATGGTGGAACAGACTTGAGGGGCTGAATGGCCTACTCTTATTCCGATATCCTTACATCCTTTGTGGCTTGGAGACAAAAGACACGACATAAATACGAGGTGTTTTTTTCCACTGATACCTGATAAATCTCTCCTATGAATGATTACAATAATTCTCTAATCAACCTATCCACACCTCAGAAGCAGATGAGACTTAAATGCAGGCCTGCTGGATCAGAGATGAGGCCTTTACTACTATTCCACAAGATCTCCTATAATAAGCTTGATGCATCAATAACTTACAAATTACAATATTAATGGTATATTGTTTACTGTATTAATATTTTATGAATCTACTGTACTGGTATTTTATGTAATACATATCGTTAAATTCTTATAGTGAAACTTGATAAACACTTACCTTGTTGTTATTTTATAAGCTTTTGATAATATTGGTTTTGTAAACTCAATTGGAATTTCATAAATATTTTGTAAATGCCTTAGAAGTGATATTTTTAAAATGCCTACACAATATTGATGCTTAATCACCCCCAGTGCTAATATCTTGCTTACTTCCTTACGAGTAACATTATTGAATAATGTAAAGTGCAGTTGGATGATAATCTGAATCCAGGGCCAGATTGGTTTTATAATACGTGCCCCACTGGCAGGCAGTCGTCTAACATTTCATCAATGCTGGTCATCTGAAGGCAACAAAACAGCACATCCAAAAACATTGACACAAAACAAAATATTTCAAAATAAAATATTTCAAACCACTTTCTATCCCACCACCTGTCACACTTCCAAGCAGTTTGAGAAAACAGAATAAGCAATTTATAACACACATCATTTCACAAAAGACATGGATAATGAAATGGTAATACATTGCATTGGTTATTCTACTGCTGTGAGCCACAATCCGTTGAAAATTGGATAACACATCCATGACTAATTTTCTGCCACATGATTGAGTGTGCCAATTCATTCTTTACAGAACTTATTCTGTGTTGATGGTTTAAGATGATACCCGAAGTAAACCTTTCCACATGTGTTTGTTTAGAATATTAGAAAGCGAACTAAAGCAAAATGTAATGTATTTATTTCTCTGGTCCTCCATCCCCATCTAATAAAGGTTCTAACTCTCTTTAAGACACATTTATTTTTCGTTCTTCCTCATGCAAGAGGCCACTCCTAAATACCAGCCTAACGTGGTATGACGGCACAATATACAGCAGTGGGAAGTTTCAAGACCGTGCTCAATCATGGTACTCATCTCAGTAGCTACGTGAGCAATTTGCAAACACTTCCCAGCAATAAGTGCAGCTCTCCTTAACTTGGGGATTGCCAAAGACAAGAGCAGGGCCCTTACTAGCAGCTGGGAACAGCCATCTTGGTACATACTATGGTTAAAAACACAGGACTATCATTTGGACACCAGGAGGCGTGTCGTCCATTATGTGTATACCCAACAAGTAAGTCTTTCAACATATGTGAAGTTCAGGATGGGGAATTTTAGGGGCTACATTAACTGATCTGAAATGTGCAACTGCTTTTGTCAGTTAAGACTCATTATTCTTCACTTTTGAATAAAGATCAATGTTTTTTTGATTAGCAATGCAACAACATTCTTTGTAAATCACCAAAAGGATGTGTTATAAAAGGCTTCACTAGAATCTAAAACTAACTCAGATAGGAATTAGTAGAAATCATTAGAAATGATCAAACCCGATCAAGAAATGATCTGCCTAGTGATTTGAGAGTATCAACCACATGGATCATGAATAACCATTGCATTTAACCCCAAAATCATAATTAACCAGTAAAGATATACAAGGCAATTGGAAATGCACTCTCATATACCAAGTCTGCACTCACTAATGTTCCAACTTCCAAAATTCATGTTTTAGCTTCCATTTGAGTCATTCTATTGTTAAGTAAAAATGCCACATTGTAAACGTATCGCCTTTATAAAGTCATGATTCCATTTCCAAAACAATTACAATTAGAATTTTGGTTTTGCATGAGGCACTTTCCATTTTGGACGGGACAACTGCTTGAAGGCAGCTGCATTATAATGCAGAATTTGAACTTTAGAATTGTTTTTCCATCACAATTGTGTCAAATCTCTGAGCACATACTTTACTGGCAGTTAATTTGCATCAATGAAAGAAATGAGAAGCTAAAACTCTCACAAAACGAGTCAAACGTGCTGGTTATTGCTACAACAAACCTGGATAACAAGGAAAGATGGTGGCTGTGGAGGTTACACACAATGCAGGACAATCAGTGACATGAAAAACAGGAACAGCCACATCACAAGACTAATTCATGGGGAACATAAAACGTAGAAGAAACCATACAAACACATTTCACTGAAAGATTGAAATTAAACAACAGGGCCCCACTGTGCAAAGTGATATGATACCCAGTTGTGAGCAAGTCTGCCTTCAAAGTGATTTATGTCAAATGAAACAGCTCAATCTGTGATGGTTAAAAGAAAAAAACCGGGGTGGGACCAAATGCTCTGACATGGGCTTTGACGTGATTCATCTTTAGTTAACTGTTCACATATACTCTCAAAACATGTTTTTAATGGTTACTGGGGTGACAATTCCAACAGACACCCATTCAGTAACTCACCCAAGTGACATTATTCTTCTGAGTTCCGAACACCACATTTTAGCATTTGATCACAGTGGGGTAGGGGTTCACACTGCAGCCCAGCTCAATATTGATTTTCATCCATCTGTATCACATTGTACAACAGAATGCAGTCAGGAATGGGAAATAGAGTGCTTTCAACTCCTTAATCTAATTAACCCAGATAATATCTTAGTTCAGTCTGAGGGGAGGGCATCTCTTGGTCAGGTAGCATCTGTGGAGACAGAATCAAAGCTAACATTTGCACCAATGACTTGACGTCAGAACTTTGAAAGGTTCGGATTAAAAACCTCGACTTGACGTATTAATGTTTCTCTCTGCACAGACTTTGCCTGACCAGCTGAATATTTTCACCATTTTCAGATTTTATTTCAGATTCCCAACCCCCACAGTATTGTGCTGTCACATAAGAGATGAATTTCAGTATTTGCAGGGTCAATGGATAAACTTGATGCGAGCTGTGAATGTTTGATGATTAACTTTAGGAAATGAAAGGCCTTCTGCTTGCTTTATAACATCGAGATTGGCACAGTGGATGTCTGAAGAAGGGGAGTATTTTACTTTGAAAGCACTGCATTATTAAGACAGCATGTTATGGAAAAGCTGAATATTTAAGCTGTTTCCTGATGTCTGCAGTGCTGGCGGCTCTATAATCTTAAACAACTGGCTTAATAAAGCAAAACTCGAAATGTATTCCAACACTTTTTTTATTTAAAGATAAGCATGAAATATTAAATTATACGCAATGGCGAAAATTGATCCAATATTCCAAAACTGGAGTTAAATTATATCCTACAACTAAACTTACAATTCATCTAGCTAAATAAACAGAAGGTGCTGCTTTTGTAGCCCATATATGTTTTAGCATGGCCCAGTTGTAACTATCTGATTGAAGCTCAATACACCCTGACATGTTAACAGCTTTCCTCCCCACAAATGATACTGAGCTGCTGAGTGTAACTTCAGTTTTTTTCTTTATATTTCAGATTTCCAGCATCTGCAGTATTTTGCTTCTTAATTAAAACCATTTTTCTTCTTTGGTATGTAATCAGAAATTGCTGGAGGAGCTCAGTAGGTCTGGCAGCATTTGTGGAGAGAGAAACAGAGTTAATGTTTTGAGTCCAGTGACCCTTCCTCAGATTCTAAAGGAGAGTCACTAGGTTTGATAGGTTAACTCTGTTTGTCCTTCTGCAGATGCTGCCAGACCGACTGAGTTTCTCCAGCAATTTCTGCTTTTATTTCAGATTTGGAGCATCCAGTGTTCTTTGTTTTATTGTGGTGCTCCTGGCTATCTTTTCCCATGCCAGATGCTGCACACATTTTCTTGTTTGAGAAACTAGGAAAACAAAAGTATTTCCAGAAATCTGTTGACAAAAAGCACTGAAAAACAGGTTGCAATGACTGCACTGTTGCTTTTTCTGGGGTAGTTGTTTCTCTTTGAATGGAATCTATTGAAAGTATTTCCCCAGGGTGGTTGCAGGAGGATTCCAATTTGCAGGCTCACCTTTGTTAAATTAAATTGCAAACATGATTCAAAGCCGATGATAGTTACATCTTAGCAATGTAAATTCAAACTTCAATTTGGCACAGATGTTTCAGTGAAAATTGAGATTTAAATTGCTGCTATAAAGTTACACCCAGAACTTCACTGTTAGAATAATGAATTCTAAATAAATAAAGAGTTGAGACAAACTGAGACTATTCTCTTTGGAAGCTTAAGGAAAAATTTGTTAGAGATGTTCAAAATAATATAGAGTAACTAAGAAGAATTTGCTTCAGATGGCATCAAGATCAATAAAGAGGGACTTAAGAAAAATGCGAAAGAACTGGGAGGTGAAACGAGACTATATTTTTATGCAGTTTAAAAAGAGTGGTGAAAGTAGATTTACTAATAATTTTCAAAAGCTTGAGGGGGATGCAAACAACGTGAGGGAATGGGGCTAATCTTTCAAAGCACAAGCACAGGCATAAGGAATGGCCTCTTTTTGCACCATATCATGGTGGTTCTTAAAACTAACAACTGTTAGTTCTCAGTGCAAAGTCAGCTGCATTCAGAGATTTGTTGGATGATCTGTAATTGTAATTTAAAACTGCAAGACCTTCAATGCCTTCTTGGATGAGATTTGTCTCAGAGAAGGGCAGGTTTTTGAAGGAATCCATGATTGGGAAGTTGGCTTGTTAGCACAGTGGGTCACCACATTTAATTAACAGGAAATGGAGAAATAAACAGCAAATCATGGAGGGCTTAGAGCTGGAGACACATTCAATTTTACACTATTATTCCTCCCCCGTACTATCAGGAGCAATTCTACATCATTCATTACCAATTCTGTCCTTGCTGTACATACCCCTAGAGTCGTGTTCTGTCTGTTGTAACTCGCAAAGTTCAAGATACTTTCAGTTGCCATAGCAAGGCCAGTGTGCTGAGACAGACCTGACACCCAATTCTGATGCTTATTCAGATATTCCTGAAAAACAAAAAAAAAATACAGACCACTCCTCACACAACAAATAACAAAAAGTGAGGATTAACTTTAGCTATGTAGTATAATTTCAGAAATATTCGCCACATGGACACTACAGATTTTGAGTTTCCAAATATTCTGCAATAGGAGGGCAGTTGAAATGAAAGATCTGCCACAATCCCTCTTTAGTCCACAAGATGGCAACCTATGCCTATTAGATGGGACACTTGAACAGGAATATGAACATGCAGTTCCTCGATCCTGCTCTGCTATTCAATTAGATCAAAGCTAAATTATTTCTCATTTCTATTTACTTGCACTGGACCAGTATTCCTCAATACCACGGAGGACGGAGAAACTCTGTTACTCTCAATTTGAAACCTCAAATGACACAGTGCCAACAATGTTTAAGAGCAGTTTCACACCTTCACTGTCCATTGTATGAAGAAGTGAGTCCCAATTTTATTCCAGAACAGCCTAGCTCTAATGTTAATTTTTTTGGTTCTAGACTCCCCAACCAAAGTACATTCCCCTCGTCATCCCCTGCTGTTTTAAACACCTCAATTAGGTCATTCTTTAATTCACTATATTCAAAAAGGAGATAAAATTGTGCTACCTTATGAACCCTTTAACTACAAGCATCATTCTGGTAAATGTGAACTGCACCCTCCCAGATCAATATATTCAGAAGTGCAATGTCCAGAAATGAATGTATATTCCTGGTAAGTCTATACAACTGACGTGTAACTTCCCTCCCTTCATATTGTAGTTCACTTGGGGTCACAGCCCATATTGCTCAAACTGATTGCTTCTTGTAACTGAATATTAGCTTTCTGTAACGTACATATAGACTCTTAAATCCCATCATTTAGAGAATATGCCACTTTGCAAATCTGGGATCCGTAATGGATGACCTTCCTAGTCCCCACATTGAATTCCGCTGTCCACAGTTCGATCCAATTACTAAATCTAAGCAAGTTCTCATACAGCCTCTCTCTCTGCACTGCCTACTGTGCCTCCTAACTTAAGGGTGGTCAGCAAAGTTGTAAAGGTGACTCTCTGTTTCAACATCTAAGTTTCTGACAAACATAGTGAACAGGTGAGGGAGGCCTCAAAATCCTTAGGGTTGCACTAGACACATCCTGCCCCTAAGATTAAAAAGCTACTCTTTTCAGCAAATGTTTTGATCATTTGTCTGGATATTCTTTCTTAGGCTTGGCACCATCATACATCAGTGAACATTGTAAAGGTGCTATCTAAATTTAGACTTGTTGCCAAACACCCAGCCCAATTTTCATTCAATTGATATCTCCGGTTCCGTGTGCATTCATTTTCTTTTGTTGCTAAATGAGCTGCCAGTTTACCTGGAGATGGGACTTGGTAACAGTTGGAGCCCATTTCATTGCCTCCTGAAGGATTCCACCACAACGAGCAGCAAAATCTCGGACAATGCTCTGAGGAGGATAAGGAGACAGATGATTAGGTTTAACACAAAGATAGGTGGAGGGACAGGTAGTGTTGAGGAAGCGGGGAGGCTGAAGGAGAACTCAGACAGGCTAACAGCATGGACAAGGAAGCGGCAGATGGAATACAAGTGGACAAGTGTGAGGTTATGCACTTTAGCAGGAAGAACAGAGGCATAGACTATTTTCTAAACAGAGAAAGGCTTTGGAAATTTGAAGCATAAGGGCACTTGGGACTCCTCCTCAAGAGGACTTTTAAGGTTAACGTGCAGGTTCAGCTGGCAGTAAGGAAGGCAAATACAATGTTGGCATTCATTTCCAGAGGATTGGAATACAAGAGCAGAGATTATCTGCTGAGGCTGTCTAAGGTTTTGGTCAGATTGTATTTGGAATAACGTGAGCAGCTTTGGGCCCTGCATCTAAGGAATGGTTTTGCGCTGGCCTTGGAAGAGGTCTAGAGGAGGTTCACACGAATGATTCCAGGGATGAAGGAATGTGTCATATGAGGAGCGACTGAAGACCCTGGGTCCATACTCAGTGGTGTTTAGAAGGGTGAGGGGAAATTTGATTGAAACTTACAAAATGCTCAGAGACCTAGATAGAGTTGATGCGGAGAAAGTGTTTCCACTCAGTGGAGAGGCTAGGACCCAAGGGCACAATCTCAGAGTTACTGGATGAGGAGGAATTTCTTCTGCCAGAGGATGGGGAATCTGTGGAACTCACTGCCACAGAACTCAGAGTGGGCCAAGTCATTGAGTGTACTTAAGACAGAGATAGATGGGGTCTTGATTGGTAAGGGAATCAAAGGTTACAGGGAGAAGGCAGGAGAATGGGGTTGAGAAACATATTAGCCATGATTGATTGTGGAGTAGAATCTGTGGGCTGAGTGGCCTGATGCTGCTCCTGGATATTATGGTCTAACCGGGGTAATTTATAACTACTCTAGTGCAGAAAATATGGTGAAAGCCAATTCAATAAATAATTTTAAAAAGGAGCTAGACAAAAATATAAGGATAAGGAATGCTCAGGGTTATGTTCAAAAAGCAAGGATGGCTGACTGAGCTCAATGGTTTGTTTTGAAGAGGCTGTACAAGGACAATGGGACAAATGGTCGCCTTCTACACTAATTCTATGGTATCTGCACGTGTTTTGAAAAATATTATTTGAGCACTAATTTATTATAAAACATCTTCTGCAAAAGTCATATAAATAACAACTTCTTTGCACAAACAAAACCAATTCCTTTGTACATTATTCCTCATAAATACATTTGCTTCATGTGCAAATTAATCATTAAGTGATTAATATTTCCTATGGAACCTAAATGTAACTTCTTTTAAAAAAAATCACTCATTTAAAAACAAAAGGGAAAATCAAGAACACCGCGGGGGAAATAAAAAAAAACATTAAACTGTCAACTTCAATTCAGCCAGAAGTAAAGTTGGAAAATTTAGACACTCTGTACTCCCAAACAGCAAAGGCATAACATCAGATCACTGTTGTATTTAACAGCTGGCTTATCTTGCGCTCTGTTTAACCAGGAATGGTTAGTGAGTGTAAAACATAAGTCGGAAAACAAAAATATGATTCCCTAGAATTAAAATCATAATCTTTCAGGGAAGTGCAATCATGCTCTGAGCAAATCCAAGGCTGAGATCAAAAGATTTTGGGTACAAGGGAATCAAGGATTTGGAGACAAGGCAGGAAACTAGAATTGACATAGATCAGTTGTGATCACACTGTAGGGCAGAATAGGCTTAAATGGTTGTGTTGCCTACTCCTGTTTCTTATGTCATGGCTTGAAATGTACAGTTGAGAAATGGTCTGGAACAAAGATGATTCATTGCAATGTGGTGTGCTGTAACAGAAAAACAGCAAATAGCATCGCGGTAAACCTTAAGAAATTAGAACAAAGCAAATGTTCCTCTGAATGAATTAGTAATATTGTCAGTGTAGATAAGCATTTTTGCAGTCTCATCAATTCTCCACCAAGTGGCGAGAATGCACAGCTACAGATGTGACGGCGTTAAATCACTTCACAATGAGAAAAAATCCCCTTGACAAATCACCTCAGAGGCGTGGCAGAATTATGACTGTCCAAATAAGACATACAGAGATCGGTTAAACTATTTTTACAAAAACTTCAACAGCTTCTGTTTTACAAGGTAATTAATTCTGGGAAGGCAAAGCAGGTTGCCAACAGCACAGAGAAAGAGACGGGGTGGGGTGAGGGGGGGGGGGGGGGGGGGCACTCTAGTGGTGGAGTAGAATTTGAATATTTCTTTTCCCGTAGGTTGATGATGTATATACAGTTTCCAGCCACCTGGATCTTACATGAAGTTCAAAACCATTGCTCTAATTAACCTGCATAATATCTGCACATCACAATGTCTGCACAAGATAGCATTGTGTTGGGAGATAGGATTTGCTAAGTGAGCTCTTTAAAAAAATAATCTAGGCTCAAACAGCAAAACGGAACACCAAATAGGAAACAGAAGGTTTAATTGAATTAAACTGAATAAACTTTGAGAACCAGACTACCAGGGGATGGTGGGCAGCATTTGCTTCATGGTCAGTGGTTTGAAGCAAACTTGGGGTTTGACATTTGGCAATCAATAAGAATTCCTGGTCCAGCAATGATTCAACTAACAAGTTTTCATCAAATCCTTCCACCCATCCTTGTCTCCATAGTCTCCTCTAATCCTAGGAGCTCCCAAGAAATTAGACAACGCCAGGTCTGAGCTCCTGCGTTTTCTCAATTTCCTTCACCTCATCATTGCCTTCAGCTTTCTGGACTTTGGTCTGCAATTCCCCCGCTAAACCTCTGCTTCTCTCTCCTCCAAGACATTCAGTAAAATTTGCAACTTTCCAAAGATTTTGTTGCTTCTTGTTTGTTTCATTTGTTCAGGAGATGTGGGTGATGTTAGCTAGACCATCATTTACTGGTCATCCTTAACTGGCAAACTATAGGTAGTGGTAAGCTGTCTTGACAGGTTTGGCAGGAGAGGAAGTTTTGCCTTATAGAATAATCTAGAACTAGGGGCTACTGTTTAAAAAAATCAGAGCCCCTATTTAAAATAAAGATGAGCTGATTTTTTTTTAACTGAGAGGGGCATGAGTCATTGGAATTCAACTCCTGAGAAGGTGGGGGAAGTCGAACCTTGAATATGTTTAAGGCAGAGGCAGACAGTCTTCGCTTAGGCAAGGCTGTCATGAATTGGCACGAATACGGATTTGAGTTTATAAACAGATCAGTCATGGTGGAGCTGCTTTGATAGGGTGAATGACCTTCTCTTGCTCCTTGCTCATATATTCTTGAACCCCATTACTTGGGATATGGGGACTCCCATGGTGATAGTGAGGAGGGAGGGTTCCAGGATATTGACCCAGTGACATTGAAGGAATGGTGGCATACTGCCAAGTCAGGATGGTGTACGGCTTGGAGGGAAACTTGCTCCTAATAATCTGCTGCTCTAGACCTTCGGGAAGGAAAAGGTTAATGCTTTTGGAGGTACTGTCAGTGCTCCTTGTGGATGGTGTACACAGCTGCCACTGTGTGTGTCATTGGTGAAAGGTCTGAATGGTAAAGGTCATAGATGGGGTTTCAATCAAGCTGCTTTGTCCTGGATAGAGTCAAACTTGTTGAATATTGCTGGAGAGCTGCACCCATCTAGGCAAGTGGACAGGATTACATGCCTTGTAGATGGTCGATAAATTGGGGAGTCAGGATGTGAGTTACTCACTGCAGGATTCCTAGCCTCTGACCTGCTCACTACAGGATGCCTAGTCTCTAACATGCTCTTGTAGCCACAATATTTATATGGCTAGTTCAGTTCAGTTCCTGGTTAATGGTAAAGCTGAGTATGTTGACAGAAGATTTAATAATGATAATGCCACTGAACATCAAGGGGTGATGGCTAAATTGTGTTTTGCTAGAGATGACCAGTGCCTGGCACTTGTCATGCCACACCTCGATGATGGCCTGGTATTTCAGTATCTGGCTTTGTATCTGAGGAATCACAAATCATGCTGAACATTATTCATTGATGAAGCAGCTGAAGCTGAGGCCCAGGACACTACCCTGAGGAATTTCTATGGTGCTGGCCTGGCTCTGAGATGACTGACCTCTTGCTTTGTACCAGGCATGACCCCAGCCAGTGGAGAGTTTTCCCCCGGATTCCCATTGACTCCAGTTTTTTTTCTGGGTTCCTTGATGTCACATTCAGATAAATGCCGCCTTACTGTCACAGGCAGTCACTCTCACCTCACTTTACTTTTAGAATTCAGCGTCCTCTTTTTGAACATGTTTGAACAAAAGCTCTAGTGAGGTCAGAAGCCAAAAGTCCATGCCAGATTCCAAATTAAACATCAGTGAGCAGATTATTCGTTGGCAACTTGACCCTTTCCATCACTTTGCTGTTGATCAGGAGCAAATTGACAGGATGGTAACTACTGTTGGATTTGTCCTGCTTTTCACATACGGAAAACGTTTTTACTTTAGCGGATGGATACCAGTGTCGTAACTTTGTTGAAAGAGCTTGGCAAGGAGCGTGGCAAGTTCTGGAGCACAAACCTTCAGTATTATTGCTGCAATGTTGTCAAGGCCCACAGTTTTGGCAGTATCCAATGCCTTCAGCAGCTTTTTCCGACCATGTTCCAGGCTTTGTGGAGCTTCCATAGTCTGTTAGCTGTTTAACTCGCCACCAACACAAGGCTGAACGTGGCAGCAGATGATCTGCTGGTCAGGGGATCGCTTTGCCTTGGAACATTTTATGATTAGATTCCCCACAGTGTGGAAACAGGCCCTTCGGTCCAACAAGTCCACACCGACCCTCCGAAAAGTAACCCACCCAGACCCATTTCCCTCTGACTAATGCACCTAACACTATGGGCAATTTAACATGGCTAATTCACCTGACCTGCACATCTTTGGACTGTGGGAGGAAACTGGAGCACCCGGAGGAAACCCACATAGACACGGTGAGAATATGCCCGAGGCTGGAATTGAACCTGGGACCCTGGTGCTGTGAAGCAGCAGTGCTAACCACTGAGCCACTGTGCTACCCTATGACATTGAAGCAGCTATGTAAACGTTAGTTGTTGCTGAGTCCACAATCCTCCCAAGGCTTCGGGGAAGCTCGAGACTAAAGTAATACGAACATGCAAACAAGGAACAAGAGTCGGCCACTGAGTCCTCCAAGCTTGCTCTATCATTCAATAAAATTGTGATCGATCGGATTTCACCTCAACTCCACTTTGCTGAATGTCCCCAATAACCTTTCATCCCCATGGTCATCAGGTTTAAAGATTCCATACCTACTGCCGTCTGGGAAAGGGAATTCCAAAGATTCGCAAAGAAAAAAATCAAAATCATCATCTCTGTTTTAAACTTTGGCCCCAGTTCTAGATTGTCCCACAAGAGGAAACATCTTTTCCACATTCACCTGGTCCAGTCACCTCAGGATCTGATATGTTTCAATTAAGTCACCTCTGACTTTTCTAAACTCCAGAGGATACAGACCTAGCCTGTCAAACCTTTCCTCATATGGCAATCTGGTCATTCCTGGTGTTAGTCTAACAAACCTTCTCTGACTGCTTTCAATACATTACTGTCCTTCTGTAGTACAGTACACAGGAGCCCAAATGTTCTTCTTTGGGAGTGGGGAGAACAAGAGGAGATGGGAAATGGAAAGAAAAGTTTATATAGTTGAACTAATCAAATAATTATTAGATCAGTTTACAGGCTGCCCAGCGGAAGAAACCAAATCATTTTTATTTCAGCATCAGACAAACATTTATACATTGAAAATGAAAGATAACAGTACCTCTCTGGCTTCATAGGTATCAGGAACAGTGATCCTGTAAGGGGTATCGAGTATATCATAATAAGGCTGATCCTTGTGGATGTCCTGCAAAGCAAACATTTATCTAATCTCATTATCTCTTATTGTAAGAACATTCTTCTGTGTGGTGAGCTTTGTTGACTAAAGTCCTTACCGCACTGAGGGAAAGAGAAAGTGTCTGAAGAATATCCAGCATTGTTTTTAGCACAGTACCACTCCATAACAGATGTGGGAATCTGAAATCAAAAACAACAAAATAGAAAGATAACTTTAAAAGGAGAAAGGTAACAACAGAATTTATGCAATGCCTTTTCAAGCTGTAGTTACTTTATCATACCACCAGGTGAAAAGATTGAACAGATATGTCTGCAACCAACATCAGCATACATGTAGACAGTAAATTTTCCTCTCTTCAAATATATCCCCTTCCATTAAAAATTCTGTTTCTGGCTCAGATACCACAGATGATATGGGACAAAGTCAGATAAAACAGCAGGATGCTGATCAGCAGGCTTGGCACATTTGGAGTCTTACTTAAGGACTGAATACCCGCTACTCAATTCCAATGCTCCTGACTTCAAAATCTGTCACATTATTGCAGGTACCAGGGTCAGTTTTGCTTCTCAACCTATGTTCTTCACTTCACCAAAGAAGATCGACTGTAGTTGTGAATACATTTGGGAGTTACAATACAATGCTTACTTTAAAACAGTGTATTGTTTGATACTGAATAGTTCATGGAATTACACAAAATGTACATCACAGACACAGGTCATTCAGCCCAGCACAGTGAATAATAACATGCAAGCTTCCATCCATCCCTCTTCAATCTCATCCTATCAGCTTAATCTTCTTTGTCTTTCTCCCTCATGTACTTATCTACTTACCCTTTAAAAACAAAAACACTTGAAGTGAGCAATTGTCCTAAACAAAACAAGACTGGAAAATAAACAATGGAAAATGAGATGGTAAATTAATTGAATAAGTATGTTGCGTTGGTCTTCAGAATTGAGGATACAAGTTACAAACCAGAATTAAGTGTCAATCATGAAATGGGAGAAGGAACTCCAGAAAATTAGAATCACCTGGGAATTCCCAACTAGCAAACTGTTTGATGCGCATGTCAATAAGCTTCCCACAGAGTCCTGATAGTTTTCACCTTATGGTCTTAAAAGAGGTGGCCAGTGAGATATTTGACGTACTGGTTTCAATTATGATGTGGAGGTGCCTGACAAAGGAGTAGCGCTCCGAAAGCTCATGTTTTTAAATAAACCTGTTGGACTGGAACCTGGTGGCGTGTGTCTTCTAACTTGGTTTCAATTCTTCAAAATTCACAATACTCCAATTGATTGGAAAAGGCAGTGGAAGCAGTCTTTGAATAATTTTAAGGCAAATGTATATAGAAACTTGATAAGCAAAGGGGTGAAAGGTTATTGGGACAAGGCACTAATGCGGAGATGAGATTAATCTCAGATCAGCCATAATCTTTGTGAATGGCCTATCACTCCTGGTCTTAATCCATAGGTTTATAAATGCAATTCAGTGATTGGAGCTACTCCTTGTTGTGGTGAATTCCATATTCCAATCACTCACTACGTACAGAGGCTTCTCCTAATTGCCTTTTGGATTTATTAGTGGCCACCTTAAATATGTGAGCCCTAGCTCTGATGTTACTCAGAATGCATGAGTTGTTTTCAAAGCAGTAGTACATCCAGTTACAAAATTTAAAATGAACAAAATGATCTCTTTGAAAGGTCTTACTTATCTACCAAGCCAGACAAGAACTTGTCAGCAACCCTTCGAATCCTCTTGTGAATATGGTTGAAATTCACCAACAGGAATTGGGCATGTTTCTCCAGTTCTTCCTCATTTTCTTTCGTTTTGGGCTGAAGGGGGTAGAATCAAGGGGCTTCTTTGTAAAGATTTGCCAACACAGATTCTTGTAAAATGCTTCAAAATGGTAAGTAAAGACAACTGGTTAA
The DNA here is from genome assembly GCF_037043375.1 of Chiloscyllium plagiosum. Taxonomy (NCBI): domain Eukaryota; kingdom Metazoa; phylum Chordata; class Chondrichthyes; order Orectolobiformes; family Hemiscylliidae; genus Chiloscyllium; species Chiloscyllium plagiosum. The sequence continues at coordinate 11,448,145 of NW_028270162.1, read as the reverse complement.
ACTAAAGCATTTGGTACCTTGTCGGCCATAACGGAGAGAAAAACATCAAACACTTTATCGGCTACTGCAACCACACATTGCATCATTCCTGCAGAAAACAAGGCACAAAAATAAATTAAATTTCTTTACAAGAGACTCAAAAGAGGCCTAACTTTCAGGCTGAGGAAAATGCTGGGACTAAATTGAATCACTGCTTCCAAGAGCAAGCACAGGCATGAAGGATCAAATTGGACTCTTTGCTGTTCATTTCTGTGACTTGATGGAAAAGTCTTTGAATTTACTTAGCACCTTTCATGACCTCAGGGTATCCCAAAGTGCTTTAAGGCCAATACAGTACTTTTCAAGTGTAACGAGCATTATATCGGAGGAAAGGTCTTTAGCAGAGCTTGATTAGACAGACTAGTTGGCAGTGAAGAAAGACCAGCCCAAGGAAAAGCTGACCTGACTCTAAGTGAATTGAGCTAACACCTGAGATAGAATTTGGTCTGATTTATTCCTCCTGCTTTATTGAACAGGTGAATAGCTGAAAAGGTGTTAGGACAATCAGATGCTGATTCTGCAAGGTGACAAATTGTAAATTACATGGAAACTGACAAATGTTTTTTTTTTATCAGAGGCAATTCCATGACTTCAATCCTCCAGTAGAAGAACCAATTCACAAGTGTTTGGACTCTAAGGGCCAGGGAAAGAGGATTTTCAAAATCAAGAACAGCATTAAAAAAGGAGGCAGCAGGGGAGTTTACAGGGGAGAAATTGATGAAGAGAATGCATGCTTTTATATGAAGGGCACACAAATATGAGCGTCTGTACAACTATTTTTTTTTTCAACAGTACGCAAAGTGTGGATCTCAGTTGATATGTTTACCTCTCATAGAAGTTGGTATGGACTAGGCCAGACCACTCAAAACATTCTGAAGCAGGCAGCTCAGACCATAAGTTTGCAATTTATTTCGGTAAGTGTACAGCGAAAATAATCCGGATTACATTAGCAAGGTTGACTACTAGATCTTAAAATAGACAAAAACTTATTCACAAAATTACACAAAGAACAGAATAAAGAAACCCGACAAAACTCAACCTATCCAACTAGACTTAATTATGCTGTTCTGAATATACACAACCATCCCAATAAACAAATTTCCTTTAAAAACCAGTATAAATGGCACACATGCTTACAGGTTGAAGTTAGGAGAGTTTCCACACAGCTCACTGTTGACCTTCTCACCATGTCATGACTGAACCAAAAACTGCTCAGCTCAGCTGGAGAGATGACCACTCCCCTTTCATTATACAGATCACTTCTAAAACATGATCACTTTGGCCTGAATTCTCATCTGTTTACATATAAACAAAAGGCCTCTCAAAATCCTTTTCCTCTCTGTACCAAACCAGACTGATTGGAGTGCGACCCGGTTTATTATCCCTCTGAAAAGAAAATCAAGGACAGAGTCTCCTTGAGCCAAGGAACAGCTTTTAGAAAAAAAAAGGGACTAGCTTTGTGACAAAGTCACACAGACTAGTTTTGGCTACTGTTGAATAAAGCTACTTCAAGCAGCAGGAATAAATCAAACCAAATTCCATCTCAGGTGTTAGCTCAATTCACTTAAAGAGAGACTCACAGAGTATGAAGAACAAGGCGATCTGAAGCAGATTACAAGACAGGCTCATTGTTGCACTCTCAGATCCCAGTATTATGCTCATAGACATGGGGCAGTGGGAGCCAACTTTTTATTGCTAAATGCAAAAGGAAGTTATTGACAATACTAACTGAGCACAAACCTACATCAAAACTGAACTTTCAATCATCCCCTACAAAAGTAAAATAAATAAAATAAAATAATATGCAAAACATTTTGAAGCTAGAATTCTGAAATAAGAATAAAGAAAGCCAGAAAAACACTCAAGATCTCACAGCATCTGTGATGAAGTGTCAACCACTTGAAACGCTTTGTCTCTGCAGATTTGTGTTGATATGCTTACCTGCCTTATCCTTCTGAATAGCTTTGTCCTCTAAATATCGAAACATGACTTGAAATCGGTCCTGGTCTGTAGAGCGGGATACCCTGTAAACAACACGTTGTTAATTAGCAGTTATTCCGTGCAGTCTAACTGCAGAAAAGCGCTCATGCATTTTACACGATAAAGTTTCTCACACCTCATATACTCCAATCGGTAGACAGAGAGCAGATAGGTTGACATGGCAAAATCCAACTTGTTAATGAGGGCAGAGACTTCGGGGGGTGGATCCAGGAGATTTATGATGGTGCTTCTTAGTTCATTCAGTTCAGCCTAAGAATGATAAATAAATGTCATGCTAATTTCTCAATACTAATTTAATAGGTAATTTGAAAAGATATTAGAAGAATTGCAGTGAAAAAGGACAGTAGAGTACACACATGCTCCATTGTGTTCTAATCTAACACTTATATTCCTTACTTTTGAGAGTCTCAAGATCAAATTTTAAGGAGCTTGATCAATTATGGTGCCTGTGTATTTATCTATTTTCTACACTACTTCCATAGCACGTCTACTTTGTTTGACCATAATCTGCCCTCAGTCCCTTCAAAGTAGATGAGTCCCTTCAAAGCAAAGATAATGATCACACGTTAGAAATGCCTAAAGTTCAAATGCTCTTGTCACTCCCAATTTCTACCAAACCCAACAAAGTTTGGGTACAACAACATACATGCCCCTCACAAAAGGACAGTCCCTTGTTCTACCTGAAATGACCATTTCTGAAGTGATTTCTTGTGAGGCATGCTAGTGACATGTGGCTGGCAATTAAGAGTGACAACACAGTGGTACAGATAGATTGGTTTGAGGAATCTCTGATTTTAGAGGAAAAAAGTAGAAGTGCAAGGTGATGGGGACATGCACCACCACTGACTTTAAAACAGAAAATGCTGGACTTTTGTAACATTCAACCATGTTTGTGAAACGGTTTTTTTTTAATTTGCATCTCAATTTGAATATTTTCACCAAGTGACAATCGAGCATTTATTGAATTGAATATAAAGTGTATAGTGCCATTTAAGAAAATATTTTCGAGACAAGCAACATAACTTGTACAGCTTGCTCCAAAAGCAGATGACATTGGGATGGAGGGAAATTAAAGACAAGATATAAAATAATTTCTTGACATTTTTAAGACTCGCAGCAGCAGCATTTCAAAATATCTCCTGAATGTTTTCATTATTGCTAGTTATCATGTAAGGTATGTTCTGAGGGAGCTGTCACTTGACTCTTGTTTTCTGAAAGAGGATTACTGGCTACTGCATAATTAGAGTCAAAGCATGCAAGGAAGCCATTCAGCCTATCATGTCCCTGCTGGCTCTTTGAAAGAATTATCCAGCTTGCTCGACACCCCTGCTTTTAAATACCACCCTCCTTATGAAGTCTATATCCAATTTCTTTTGAAAATTTACTTTTTCTCATTCCTTAGTTGAAGAAAATTACCTATTGCTCACCAGTTACTAAGGCAGAGGACTGCTTAAGAGTTTCTACAAAATATATCAGAGTCATTCTGACACATTCCAAAATTCAAAGACGCCAGAGCATCCTTTGTGTGTCATCTATGGGTCAGTGGATAGCACTCTCTCATCCCAGTCAGAAAGTGAAAATTCAAGCCCTAATGCATAGCCCTAAGCACAAAAACCTGACAGCGCACCCTGGTGTAGTACTGAAGCAGGTTGAGGATCAGATTAAGTTTTAAACGGACAGAATGTCTACTTTGAGGAGAAAGTGAGGTCTGCAGATGCTGGAGATCAGAGCTGGAAATGTGTTGCTGGAAAAGCGCAGCAGGTCAGGCAGCATCCAGGGAACAGGAGAATCGATGTTTCGGGCATAAGCCCGAAGAAGGGCTTATGCCCGAAACGTCGATTCTCCTGTTCCCTGGATGCTGCCTGACCTGCTGCGCTTTTCCAGCAACACATTTCCAGAATGTCTACTTTGTCAGGTAGATCTTGCTATTTGGAATTGGCTGCTCATTTCCTACAATGTAACAGTGTCTGGGGTCCACAGCTCAAAAAGTACTTTGTTGTCTGTAAGGTATGTTGGAATGCCCTGAGATCATGAAAAAGGCACACACAGGAACTTTTATTTCTTTTTGTGAGTTTCTGCCGTTCTTTTTCTGCATTTTCATAGATGTTTGTTGCAGAGCAACTTGAGTTTCTCATTAAACTAGGACCTAGGCTTATTACACTGAAGCCTCTTCTTTCCCACCACATGTAACATATCAATCCAGATTGGCTGCTGCCCTTCACATTGACCTCAACATGCTGCAACTAAAAGCTGTGGTCACTTGTCTGCTAAATTTCACTCTCCTCCCTTGTGGCACAACAAGCAGGGTTTCCTGAATCACTTACCCAGCAGCTGAGCCAAGAATGAAACTTTCAGAGAGAGAATCTTTACCCGATGCTGCCATCAAGTACACGAGTACATACTGATGCTGAATCACAATGTCCGAGACTAGCAAATATTTTGTTTCGATCACTAGAAAAATGTGGGTGTTCTTACCGGAGAAACGGTGTCATTCTTCAGGGCAGAGTTATACTGCAGTTCTGAACGTAATGGCTCTCCTCCAGGAAAGGTGAGCAGTGGGGACTTGGTGGCTATTTCACACACTCCCTCATACCACTCCTCTGGCCACAGGCCTGCAGGAATGCAGAAATACATCATTATCAATTGGAAATATTGGCTTTAGTGAAAACAACCTGGGGCAATGTCAGAGAAGCCCTAAGTGAGGTATTACGGCTTCCGACATTAAACAGTATTAGAAAGCGCTAAATGACAACATTGCACAAAATCAAACTGGATAACATGGATTAACTGGATTAACACACACTGTCAAATCTTATGATCAGTAATGATTCATTATTTGTAATTCAGACATGCATTTTTGAAAAGAATTATTTAATTTCTCCCTCAACACTGGTGTTCCTATCTAATCTAAGCATTCTGTGAGCAAATTCTGCACACATGAAGTTTATTTGTACATACTTTAAAATGTTTAAATTAACTTTGAAAGAAAGTGCGATGCCTTTAGTTAACAGGGTGAGTTACAAAATGTGCAAGTAAAGTTGCCATAATCCTACTGCCCCATAGGGATGTTCCCTCAATCCAGTGAGAGATGACTTTTGGTGGTTTAAGTAAAGTTGCCATAACCCTACTGCCCCATAGGGATGTTCCTATGAGAGATGAGTGAGAGATGACTGTTGATGGTTTAAGTTGAGGGTTACCATGCTTCAGGCAAGGGGAGAGGTTGAGAAAGAGTCTCCTTCATCGTAACAACAGCCAGAGCAGGAATTGAATTCATGCATCACTCTGCATCACAAACCAGCCATTCAGTAAACTGAGAGAAAGCAAGGACTGCAGACGCTGGAGATCAGAGTCGAGAGTGTACTGCTGGAAAAGCACAGCAGGTCAGGCAGCATCCGAGGGGCAGGAGAATCTGGGTTGTGGCTGAGAGATAAATGAGGGGGGGTGGAGTTTGGGGAAAGGTTGCTGAAAAAGCGTTAGATGGATGAAGGTGAGGGAAAAGGTGATAGGTCAAAGGGGGGAGGTCCGGAGGGCAGTACCGCCTTGGGGGTGTGTGTGTGGTGGGGGGTGGGGGGTGGGGGGGGGGGAGGGGTGGAGGAAGCTGTTAAAATCCACATTTATCCTGTGTGGTTACAGGGTCCCAAGACAGAATATGAGGTGTTCCTCCTCCAGGCGTTGGGTGGTAACAGTTTGGCGGTGGAGGAAGCTCAGTAAACTGGTCCAGGTATAACCATATATGCCAGGTAATTTTTGGAAATTCCCATGCCAAATAAGATTGTACCCATACAAGCTTGAAGAGTTTTCCAAACTACTTAATAAAATCTTTCAGATATTTTTCACGGATTCACTGAAGTCTGAAAGTTTCAGAATTTCATGATTGCTGAAATACAGCAAGTTCCATGAAGTATTTGGACTGACTCAAGGGAGCTGAAAATGTGTTGCTGGAAAAGCGCAGCAGGTCAGGCAGCATCCAAGGAGCAGGAGAATCGACGTTTCAGGCATGAGCCCTTCTTCAGGAATGAGGAGAGTGTGCCAAGCAGGCTAAGATAAAAGGTAGGGAGGAGGGACTTGGGGGAGGGGCATTGGAAATGCAATAGGTGGAAGGAGGTCAAGGTGAGGGTGATAAGCCGGAGTTGGGGTGGAGGCGGAGAGGTCAGGAAGAAGATTGCAGGTTAGGAAGGCGGTGCTGAGTTCGAGGGATTTGACTGAGACAAGGTGGGGGGAGGGGAAATGAGGAAACTGGAGAAATCTGAGTTCATCCTTGTGGTTGGAGGGTTCTTCCTCCAGCTGTCATGTTGCTATGGCCTGGCGATGGAGGAGTCCAAGGACCTGCATGTCCTTGGCGGAGTGGGAGAGGGAGTTGAAGTGTTGAGCCACGGGGTGGTTGGGTTAGTTGGTCTGGGTGTCCCAGAGGTGTTCTCTGAAACGTTCCGCAAGTAGGCGGCCTGTCTCCCCAATTTAGAGGAGGCCACATCGGGTGCAGCGGATGCAATAAATGATGTGTGTGGAGGTGTAGGTGAATTTGTGGCGGATATGGAAGGATCCCTTGGGGCCTTGGAGGGAAGTAATGGGGGAGGTGTGGGCGCAAGTTTTGCATTTCTTGCGGTTGCAAGGGAAGGTGCCGGGAGTGGAGGTTGGGTTGGTGGGGGGTGTGGACCTGACGAGGGAGTCACGAGGCAGTCGTTTCGGAACGCTGATAGGGGAGGGGAGGGAAATATATCCCTGGTGGTGGGGTCCTTTTGGAGGTGGCGGAAATGACGGTGGATGACACGCTGTATATGGAGGTTGGTGGGGTGGGAGGTGAGGACCAGTGGGGTTCTGTCCTGGTGGGGCGGGGCTCAAGGGCAGAGGAGCGGGAAGTGGAGGAGATGCGGTGGAGGAACACGATGGTTGGAGGAAGAACGCCTCATCTTCCGTCTAGGAACCCTCCAAACACAAGGGATGAACTCAGATTTCTCCAGTTTCTTCATTTCCCCTCCCCCCACCTTGTCTCAGTTAAATCCCTCGAACTCAGCACCGCCCTCCTAACCTGCAATCTTCTTCCTGACCTCTCCACCCCCACCCCCACTCCGGCTTATCACCCTCACCTTGACCTCCTTCCATCTATCGCATTTCCAACGCCCCTCCCCCAAGTCCCTCTTCCCTACCTTTTATCTTAGCCTGCTTGGCACACTCTCCTCATTCCTGAAGAAAGGCTCATGCCCGAAATGTCGATTCTCCTGCTCCTTGGATGCTGCCTGACCTGCTGCGCTTTTCCAGCAACACATTTTCAGCTCTGATCTCCAGCATCTGCAGTGCTCACTTTCTCCTGACTCAAGGGAGGGAAAGAAAAGAGAATGACAGAAAAAGAAATGAAATAAAAGGAGAGGAAAAAAAGGAGTGCAGTGAAAGACATTAATGAGGGATTTAGACTTTTTATAAGTTCGACACTTAAATTCCATACACATTAACAAAGTTCACAAGTCCACAGCAATAACATGATGAATGATTTATCCTTAGTCCCTCAGAAACACTGTTCTACAGTTTAGAGATGTTCAGCACCCATTCGCAACTCCCTCAATACTGAAGCAGACCAAATCCATAGAAAGCAAGATCTGGACAATATCTAAATTTGAGTTAATAAATGGCAAGGAACATAATATCATACAAGTGCCAGATAATGACAATCACAAGACAGAATCCAACCATTGCCATATGATATTCAGTTTTTTCACCATCACTGTAACCCCAATATCAATACCCTGGGATTATTGTTTACTAGAAATCGAATTGGATCAGCCATATAAATGCTGTGGCTACAAAACAGGTCAAAGACTGAATTCTGTGGTGTGTAACTTGCCTCCTGATCCCTCAAAACCTGTTATCAAGTCAGGAGTGTGACAGAATACTCTCCACCGGTCTGGAAGGCCTGGTGGCTTCTTGTCAATTGGTGAATACTTAAGGAAGATGCCTGCACCATCTCAAGAGTTAAAATGGATCGATTTTAACACTTAGCTCAAAACTTTAGAAGTGTTGATAATCTTGTTAAAAAGCAAAATCGATGACTTCTCACACTGACTCAACCAATTTCTCAAATGTTACTCTTTAAAATTATTAATCTGATCAAAATTATTATTTGTTTTTGCGGTTCAGCGATAAAAAGCCATGCTCATAGTCACTTTTGTTTGCACTAATCTGTGTTGCTGGTCCTTACTAGCACACAGCTGGAGGCACTTCTCCCTCTTGATACCCAAATTCTCACCACTGGGATTGTGTTAGGACTTTGCAGAGATTTATTCAATGTCAGCTGCAAGCAGAAATCCAAACAGTTCCTTCTTGGAATTTCACCAAACTAGAATCTTCATTTCAACCATGTCATAACACAGTATGTTATCATTCTCTCGGGTACCTGAGCCTTCCACGGCAAATCCCATCACAACTGAATAGAGCCAGAAATCTCGGAACAGCTTCTGAAGCCTGGGTTTTGCATCTTTGATTGGAGGGAGCCGTCTTGTCAGCTGCAAAACAGAAATCACATAACCAGAAGTTCCACTAAACCCACTTGTCTTAACACACATATCATTCTGAAATCTTCAGTCAGGAGGTTTGCAGGTGGTCTGGAGAGAAGGAAAACTGTTAAACAGTACGAGTCTAAGTCTATCTGTGCCCCCCTTTCTCTCAAACTAGGTAAGCTTCCAATTGGATGGTCTTCATTTAGCTTCCAACAGCAACTGAACACGTATCAAAGTTTAATCCATGTCCCCAACACCATCCTCACTTAAAGCCATAAAGAGATACAGCAGAAGTAGGTCAAGTGTATTTTATCATTCAATGAGCTGATAAACCTCAACTCCACTTTCCTGTCTCAGCCACTAACCCTTGATTTTTTTCACTGATTTCAAACTGCTTTTCTCAAACTTGAATAGGCTTCAAGAGTTAGCCTCCACAGCTTTCTGTGGTAAATAATTCCAAAGATTAACTACCCTCTCTGAGAAAAAATATTCCTCATCTGTTTTAAATGGGCAACCCCTTATTTTGAGGTTATGCCCTCTGGCCCTAGATTGTCTCACAAAGGGAAACAGCTTCTCCATATCTACCCCGTCAAGCCCCTTAAGAAACCTACATGCTTCAGTTAGGTCTCTTATCATTCTTCTGAATACAGGCCTAACCCATTCAAACACTCCTCGTGAGAAAATCCCTGCATATCCTGAATCAACCTAGTGAACCTCGTGTGAAATGTTTCCAATGCCAGCAAATGTTTTTTAGATAGGGTTAGGGTTGCAGCATTCCAGCTATGGGGTCTGACTAGTGCCTGATATAGCTTTAGCAAGACCCTCCTATTCTTATACTCCATTCCCTTTGAAATAAAGACCAACATTCCATTTGCCTGCCCGATTACCCATGAATTTGGATACACAAGGACCCCCAAATCCTTCTGGCAGATTCCAGTAGTCTTTCCCTATTTAAATAATATTCATTTCCTCTATTCTTCCAGGCAATGTGCAAAACTTCACACTTCCCTCATGACAGTCCATCTGCCAAGTTTTTCCCACTCAAACTGTCTATATTCCTTTGTGTGACTGTGTGTCCTCCTCACCACCTACTTTTGCAACATCTGTAAACTTGGTGACAGTACGTTTAGTTCTATAATCAAAGTCACTAATTCATATTGTAAATATTTTTTCCCTCAAAATGATTCCTGTGGCAGTCCACTAGTTAAAAGATTGCCATCTCAAAATGTCCTCCTCATCCCAATTTACTATCTTCTACATGAGCAGTACCTTATCTGAGGCATTTTTGTGTTTCATCTACCTATTTTTTTTGTCTATCCTGCTTGTTACCTCCTCAAGAACTGCAATAAGTTTGGCAGGAATGATTTCCCTTCATGAAACTATTCTGACTCTGCTTGATGATATCCGATATATATAATTGTTCTGCTATTGCATCTTTTATAATCAATTCTAATACCTTGCCAATGAGATATTAAGCTAACTGGCCTATATCTACCTGTTTTGTGCCTCCCTCCCTTTTTGAATGATGATGATATGTTGGTAGTTTTCAAATCCTCTAGGACTTTGATTGTTGGAAGATTATGACCAGTATGTCCACCATCTCGACAGCTACTTCCTTTGAAATCCCAGGATGCAACTCCTCAGGTCCAGAGGACTTATCAACCTTTAGCCTAATTAATTTCCCTAGTATTTTTTCTCATGTGTCACTGAGTGTTTAGCTTCCTCACCCCCTTTTGCCCCTTGATTATTTACTATTATTGTAATGCTAGTAATGTCTTTGACATGAAGACTGATGTGAAATATTTATTCAATTCTTTTACTTAGACATTTCTTGGTTCTTTATTACTTCCCAGCCTCATTCTCTAATATAGGAGAAAGTGAGGACTGCAGATGCTGGAATTCAGAGTTGGGAGTGTGGTGCTGGAAAAGCACAGCAGGTCAGGCAGCATCCGAGGAGCAGGAGAGTCGACGTTTTGGGCAAGGGCCCTTCATGAGAACTTCATCATCATTCTCTAATATGTTAACTTTCTTGTATATTTAAAGAAGCTCTTATTGCCCATTTTTATTTTTATTTTTTAAAATTCATTCATGGGATGAGGGTGTCATTGACTACGGCAGCATTTAATAACCATCCAGAGGGCAGTTAAGAGTCAACCACGTTGATGTGGGTCTGGAGTCACATGTAGGCCAGACTGGGTAAAGATGGCATTAAAGGACATTAGTGAACCAGATGGGTTTTTCGAACAATCAGCAATGGATTCATTGTCATCATTAGACTCTTCATTCCATGTTTTCTTTCATTGATTTCAAACTCCACCATCTGCCATGGCAGGATTTGAACCTGGGTCCCCAGATTTTTCATTAACCTTTGACACATCTGAACAGGTGCCTCATTTTGAATTTGAAAAAGGGAGATCTCACTAAAAGCAAAATCTTCCCATCTGCTAAGCCTGAAAGTTGGAGCTTCCAGGAGGGAAATCCACAATCTACAAAATCTGATGGTGCTTCCAGCAATAAAGCAGCTGATTGACTGCCAAAAGCTTTTCTGACAAACTAGAATGTCCCATCTACCTGGATTTACTGGCCAATCAGAGGCTGGAATATCTAAATGCCAAAGGCCACAGCAGCTGCTGAGAGGATGCTCTCCCAGACTCGCAGGATGGGAAATCACCTTTGGGAAGGGTGAGTGTTGTTTTAGTGAATGGGGTGGTGGGCGTGTTCCTGGGCTAGGTAATAGCAGGGAAGGAGCTTTCAGGTTCTCCTTAAATTAATCTTCTGCGCTATTTCCATATCCCATTTTGTAAGCATTCTCAGGGTAAAGAGGTTTCTCTTTAATTCCCTACTGGATATTTTTGGTTTATTTTATTATTCCTAATTTTGAATTTCCCACACAACTGGGAACATTTTCTCTACAAGTCTCCTCATCAAATCATCTCAGGATTGTGCAGACCCCACTTGGTCACTCAAAAGACATCTCTTTACTGCATCCTTTACTGGGTGAGCACTGGTGACTTTGATTCGAGCTGCATGAGACGGAGCTCTGGGAACAGGAATAAACCTGGTACCCATAGCACTATCTAGAAGACTGTGATCAGTGATCAATATATCATGCCCTCCCTCCCAACAGCAAGTAGAGATCATGTTGGGTAGGCTGATAACAAGGTTGACTGAGTTGACAAGATTATTTATGCAGCAAGTCAAAAATATCTTCAGAGTAAACATCTTTTCGATCAATCTGCCCAATTATCTATGTGCCCATCTGCCTTCCTACATATGCCATTAGAGTTGCATTCCTGTTAGTGCTGTATTCATAACCACTTCTGCAGCTGGAAGAAAGTCTATTCACCTCAAGTGATGTTTCAATTGTCTTTTTAATCTTTATCTTCAATGCTTTTTTCCTTCTCAATCTCAATCATGGATCTACCAAACCTTGCTGTTCCCATCTGCACGTCTGCCACATACAAATACACACACAATTTGGTTCTCTACTTATCCACTTTACCTTATTTGCTTTAAACAATTTATACCCGTCATTGCTTAATTGCACTTGGCAGCCAACCAATCACAAACTTTACATTTTGTTCTTCTCATCCCCTAACCCTATCTCTGTTTTTGCCTGAAATCTGTTATAACTAAAGTAAGATCAGAGAAGTAAGATGATATGAGCTATTGGGAGAGGCTGAATAGGCTGGGGCTGTTTTCCCTGGAGCGACAGAGACGGAGGGGTGACCTTACAGAGGTTGATAAAATCATGAGGGGCATGGATAGGGTAAACAGACAGGGGTTTTTTCCCTGGGGTGGGGCAAGTCCAAAACTAGAGAGCATAGGTTTAGGGTGAGAGAGGAAACTTTTAAAAGGGACTTAAGGTGCAGTTTTTTCACACAGGGAGTGATGCGTGCATGGAATGAGGAGGAAGAGGAAGTGGTAGAAGCTGGTACAATTACAACATTTAAAAGGTATATGAATAGGAAGAGTTTAGAGGGATATTGGCCAAGTGCTGGCAAATGGGACTAGATTAGGTTAGGATATGTGGTCAGCATGACGAGTGGACTGAAGAGTTGGACAATCATTGACTTTGTTTGTCTCTCCATAGTGACTCAGTATTTTAAGCATTTTCTGTTTACATTAAAATGAACTGAACCCTTGACAGAAAAGAATCATTTCCCAATCAATTACTTTGCTTTGAACCCGACTGGAGGCTCCAACTATTACTCAGGCAATCAACTAATCACATAAATAGCATATTTTAGCTCTAACCTAGCACTGTGAAGTCTGACTAGAATAATTTGGAATGATTCCATTGTAGTATCGGTAGCTCAGAATGTTACAGTAGATGTAGCTGCTCAAGTAGTGACTTCAAGCAAACCACATCAAAATAATTTGTTGTTTGCTATGTGGACTCGAGAGCAAATATAAACATATTGGCAGTCACTTTTAAAATGCTTTGCATACAAGGTTGATGGAAAAATTTTGGGAGAAAGTGACGAAAACTTGACAAACGGTAGCCTTGAAACCAATGATAAGTAGTTAACCCTGTAATCAAATTAGAACATAATTGTGAGGTTACATGACTTCAATAACTTTTTCTTTCAGGACAACATTCTCTTCCCTATTTTCTCCTGAAACCCTCTGGCTTCCAGTTGTTTACGTAAATGATCAAATGACCAAGGGCAACAAATGTTGGCAGGCTGATGAACTGCAGGGCACATCACAATCAAGCTCAATCTATCTTCAGCCGATATCCCGGTGCAGAATCTTCCAGCAGGGGTCACTGAAGCACACAGGGGCAGGAACCAGTCCAGAATTTCAATCCCTAGCTTAAAAGGGCCTGAGGCTAACATTCAGCCAAGTTAAATTGCAGAAGTATGTTCAAGTGAAAAATACACACTGGGATATGTATATCAACTCAAATCCACGAGAATAGTCTTGCCCAACGGGAATATTACATGTCCTGAAGTGTTTGATTTTAGTTTGTTTGCTTTCTCATTGATCAATGAACTGGGGACATTAGGTCAGATCTTTAAGAGCAAAGCTTTTGAAAAACACACAACCTTTTGATTTCAACTGCACAAGTCTGCTCTCCTACATCGTCCCGCAGGTAAGCCCATTCAAACATTTTAAATTAAGACCAACTGATTTAGATTACAAACACACATGTCAAAAGTGGTGATAGTTTATTGAGGAGCCTGTGCATTTTATTAGAAAAAACATTTACATTTTACTGTAAAGTTTAATTCGGAAAAGTGTTCTTTTGGGCATAAGAGTGATCGCAAATGGTTTCAGTATTCATGAGCAGAAATAGATTCAGAAAAAATGAACAAGGAACATTTTTTTTAAATTCAGGGTTTTAAAAGGATTTTAAAAAGAAAAAAACAAAATTGTTGGGTAACAGGTCATGTAGACCAGAACTAGCATATCCTGTGTGTTGTACATTCTAACAAATATAATCGGGGATTGTCACACATCACCCTCTAATAAATCAACATTTATGGGATTAAAAATTAATCCTTTCCAAGTGAGAATGGAAAAAATATGATTTTTACAACTGCTTTGAAAATTTCTTCATCTTTCACAATGCGCATCATGCACACAAGTCAAGGTAACAGCTGGGTAACACATCCTAATGCACTACCATCCTGCAAGTGTGCCAAGATATGTTTAACTTGACTGTGTCTTTAAGGTTATAAAGGTGAAGTGGATATCCTTTGTTGAAGGACAAACAGATGTTGTAGGAATTTTAAAGCTTCCAAGATGAATTGTGCCACATAAAAACAATGTTTGAAAAACTCCAGCTCTTCACTTTGAGGAAAGCAAAATCAGAACAGACTAGAGGGAAACAAACAGCTTTCCCTTTCTCTTTCATTCCTTTTAAATAATATATTTTAAAATCTCATTTGTTTATTGATGGGTCCTTATTGTTCAGCTTAATTACTGGGAAGAATTACTAGTTTACAAGTGTACTGAAGATAACACAATTGTGCGTCAATTTAATTGCATGTGATGCAAATTGATTATACTATCTGGTGTCAACTGTAGCTGAGATGGCCACACACTCAGCTCTGAGTCAGAAAGTTATGGGTTGAGTTGCACTGCAGGACTTCAGCACAAAAATCAAGGCCAATATTCCAATGCAGTACTGAGTAACTGCTACGCTGAAAGAAATGCGGTTACGATGAGATGTTCAACAGAAGTTTTATCTGTTCTCAATTGGCCATCCAACATCCAAATTCCCCTCTGGACAACTAGGGATGAGCAAAAAATGCTGCCTAACCAGGAACACCCTCATCCTGTGAATGAATAAAGAAAAAAAAACAAAGCTAATTGGGCACAAGAAGAAAACAAATATCTACTTAACTGTTCTTTATGATATTGATTGAGGAATGCATGTTGATTGGGATGGTATAAGAATTTGTTGCTTTTCTAAAATTAACGTGATGCGATCTTTTACACCATGCCAGGTAATAGGTTATTTGGAAGTAAAAGCTTTTGGAGCGCTGCTCCTTCATCGCGTAGCTGTGGAGCAGGATCATGCAAAAGATCTCAGTGTTATCAAACTGAAATGATTTTTTAAACAAACCTAGGTTGTTGTTAAGTCTTTCATCTTTTAGAATGGGTTATATGTTTCGATTCATTAATAGGTAAATCCCAGAACTTCTTTCAAGTCAGATTCCTGCGTTAACTTAAGGTTTTATGAAACAAATGTGACATCTCAGCTCAGACAATGCATTAAAGGTGTGAGGTTAGATTCCGTCTGTATCCCAATCTTGAGTCAGGCTGGTTCTATTTCCAAAGTGGATTAACTGCTTGCATTGACTGCCTGCAATTACAGTTCTGCATATGCAAATTCACCCCATAGATTGTGTGTGTGTGTGTGTGTGTGTGTGTGTGTGTGTGTGTGTGTGTGTGTGAGTGTGAGTGTGAGTGTGAGTGTGAGTGTGAGTGTGTGAGTGTGAGAGAGAGAGAGAGAGAGAGAGAGAGTGTGAGTGAGTGAGTGAGTAAGTGAGTGAGAGAGAGAGAATATGAGAATGTGTATGAGGGAGGGTCTGTATGTGTGTGCACACATAGTGTAGTGGGACATGAAACCATCCTCACAAGTACCGAACTTGGCTATCAACCTCTGCTCAGCCACTCTGTGTTGTCGTCTGTCCAGAAGTCTGCCTTGGAGAATGGTCACCCGAATATCTAAGGCCTAATGTCCCTGACCGCTAAGTGTTCCCTGACTGGGAGGGAACATCCCTGTCTGGCGATAGTTACATACTCACACTCTCATGCAGACCCTCTCTCGCAGACACACACACCCCTCACGCACAACCCTCTCACAGGGTTATACTCCATCATACTCTCACACACATGCAAACACGCTCTCACAAGTCCGCGCGCGCACACACATACACGTATAAATCTATGGGATGAAGTTGCATTTGCAGAATTATAATTGCAGATACATTCGATTTTGTTCATAAAACCTTACGTTATCTTGAGAATGTGACTTAAAAGTAGTTCTTGGATTTACATATTAAATGAACCCAAAACCTGCAATCCAATCTAAAAAGATGAAAGACTTAACTGCAATCTAGGTTTGTTCAATATACGATTTCAGTTGCACGACACAGATCTTTTGCTTTAAACTCTGTCTCTTATGGTGCTACTCCACAGCTACCTGTGGAGCACTTCGAAAGCCTGTATTTCCAAATAAACCTGTTAGACTGTAACCTAGTGTTGTGTGATTTTTAACTTGTCAATTGGATTCCCTTCATCGTAAGGTTAGAAGTAGTTTGCTGATGATTACATAATGTTCAGCACCATTCACTCCTCACAAACTGAAGCATCTCACATTCAAATACAACAAGTTCTGGACATTCTCCAGACTTCGGCTGAAAACTGGCAAGTATCATTTGCGCCTGGCAAATGTCACGCAATGACTATCTCCAATAAGAGATAATCTAACCACCACCCCTTGACATTCAATGATGTTATCATCACTGAAGTCCCCCACTGTCAACATTCTGGGGCTACCATTGACCAGATACTCAAGGAGAGTCACCACATAAACAGTGGCTACAAGAGCAAGTCAGAAGCTAGGAATAGTGCAGTGAATAACTGACTCCCCAAACCCTTGCCCATCATCTACAAAGGCACAAGTCAGGAGTGTGACACTGGATGGGTGCAGCTCCAACAACACTCAAGCTGACACCATCCTGGACAAAGCTGCCTATTTGATTGGCCCATCCACAAGCATCCATCTCTTCTGCCATCATCACTCAGCAGCTGCAGCAATGTATACTATCGACAAGATGCACTGCAGAAATCCAAAGATTCTCAGAGAGCACCTTCCAAACCCACAATCACTTCTATCTAGCAAGTGGCAGCAGATGCAGATGGTGATGCTCCAATGTAAGGTCCCCTTCATGCCACTCATCACCCACTTTTAATCAAAATCTGGGACTTCCCTTCCTAATGGCATTGTGGGTCTACTGAAAATGCATGGACTGCACCAGGCGAAGGCGGCAGCTCACCACCACTTTCTCGAGGGCATCTATGGACAGGCAATAAATGCTGGCCCAGCCAATGAATAAGTGGAATGAAGTTTGTACTCAAAACCTTGTAACTCCAAGGTAAGAAAGACCCCATTGTGGCAGGTTGACATCTTCCAGAAGTTGCATCTTTGTTGCAAGCATCTCTAAAAAAACATTTCTGAAGTTAAATTTTAAATTTCAGATCTTCATGGTTGGCATTTTGTGCAGATGGGGAAATAAACTGAGGGCAAGAACCCATTTTATTCACATTCAAAATAGCAGTTGGGTAAAGAGTGAATTAGAGTTCTGTTTTGAAATGATTTTGTTGGTTTTCAGCTTGTGTTTGCATGGGTATCTGTCTGCATCTCTCAAATCAAATGAAATTAACTCATTAGAATCTCTGCCAATAAATTTTATCCTGTACACTTTCAAGTCCTAATTAAAAAAAAAGTTAAAACAATTAGAGGATTTGTTATAGCTTCAAATTTAACTTCTTTCCTGAAAATTGAATAGATTTTGAGTAAAGGTACTCAACAGTTTCTCTCGATGAGTTTGATATGGTTTCTGAAGTTGATAAAACAAATGCTGAAGCAGGTGGTCCCCAGCTAACTGTTGCATTTTTGTAATTTTTTAGCATTACAAGAAACACCACCCAAAGTTTATTGAGAGAAAGATTTTCTTCAAGTAAGTTTAAAGAACAGGTAAGCACACTTAGTTAAAAAATGTTCAGGTCAGTTGATGCAACAATGCTGAAGCATCCTTGAAATTTAGATGCAAAGCACAAGCTCAGACTGGACTATTGAAAACCAACTGGCTAGAAGTCTCAAATCCAGGCAAACGTTTAGAGTGCTTGAGAGCATCATTTTGAACAAAGCACTAAAATGGTCAGAGTATTGAGTACAGGAGTTGGGAGGTCATGTTGCGGCTGTACAGGATATTGGGAAGGCCACTTTTGGAATATCGTGTGCAAGTCTGGACTCCTTCCTATCGGAAAGAGGTTGTGAAACTTGAAAGGGTTCAGAAAAGATTTACAAGGATGTTACCAGGGCTGGAGGATTTGAGCTATAGGGAAAGGCTGAACAGGCTGGGCTGTTTTCCATGGAGCATCGGAGGCTGAGGGGTGACCTTATAGAGGTTTATAAAATCATGACGGGCATGGACAGACAAAGTCTTTTCCCTGAGGTGGGGGAGTCCAGAACAAGAGAGCATAGGTTTAGGGTGAGAGGGGAAAGATATAAAAGAGACCTAAGGGGCAACTTTTTCACAAAGAGGGTGGTGCATGTATAGAATGGGCTGCCAGAGGAAATTGTGGAGGCTAGTATAATAGCAACATTTAAAAAGGTGGATACATGAATAGAAGGGGTTTAGAGGGATATGGGCCAGGTGCTGGCAGGTGGGACTAGATTGGGTTAGGATATCTGGTTGGCATGGACAGGTTGGATTGAAGGGTTTGTTTCCGCGCTGTACATCTCTATGACTCTATGTACTTTAAACAAGAGAAAACTGATAAACCTATAGTTGAGGTTGTGGGTTTTTTTCCAGAACTTTTAAACCTTCTTTGATACTGAAACCGCAGTCACAGAGAGTAAAGGGCATATTTTTCCCTCTGGAAAGCATTTGGAAGCAATGTGCAGGGGGTGGATGGTGATGGTTAATGATAAAGCCCTTGATCTCGGTGCAGTGAGAAACATGTCAAAGGACTTCTGAACAAGACATGCATGCAGGCAAGAATTTTAATATTGTATATAATTTGCCAGTTGAGAATTCTTAGGGAGCGTCATGTAATTAAAGGCAACTTGCTGCCAGTCTGACATGATCAGAATTATCACTGCACTTAACCACAACACTCCACTGAGCTTTCGCAAATGGAGAGATCAAAAACAAAGCATTTTTCTCTATTCATGATAGCAGTCATTATCAGTTAGTAGTGAAGTGGGTTACAAATGACAATTTTAGAAGCATCATTGTAAGATTTAAAAAATCCAATTCGTCAGATGGATCAGATCAGAATTCCACAATATGGTCTAACATCCAAAACTCTTAAGATGTTTTGACATATTTTACTATTTTCTCCAAATAATGGAATGCAGTTAAGGTATTCATAAGCAAGCCAGATAATAGGTAAAGTCTCCATAATCCCACAGAACCAGAGGGCTGCTCTCTCGTTTGAGAAAAATAACTGGTGATGGTTAAACCCGAGGGTCACCGCACCTCAGGCGATTGAACAGGTCGAGAAGCTGGGACCCCTAATGACCTCAGCCAGTATATAGCTGTTGGTATCAGTCACGCTGCATGACAAACTAGACATCCACCCAACTGAGCTAACCAACCCCTCTGCTTATTAATAATCAGTGAAACAGTACATTGCTAAACATAACATACCGCTATGTCAACCCCAGAATGTGTCAACTCCCGACTGTCACTCCGCATTTAACTTTTGTGCACTACAACAAATCTCTACATTTCTGTAATCCTGGCCTCTTCAGAAATGCAGCATACCCCTTACATTCAACGGTTCTCTTGTAGTGCAGGACAGTGAGGAAAGACAAAGATACGGCAACATTTTAGGGACTGGTTGCTTATTCTAAGAGTTTAAATATCTAAATCTTAAGCTAACTGTTATTTTCAGCTATGTTTCACAGCTGAAAACATGTTAAAAAATACTATGTATGTACGTAGAGTTCCCTTGGCTGGCATTTCTTTGTTTAATGGCAACCCTCCCAAAATCCCTGATAATGCACTCCCCTCTTCATGCTCAAGTGTGGTCAACACCCATAGCCCTCTAACTCATCTTCCTCCTTCATCCCACACAAGTGTTCTCCCTTTCTTACCTACACAGTGTCTTTCCCCATTTCTCTGAACAGATTTGCCTCCCATTCTCATTCCATAAGAAAGCACGACCACACCCCATCTACCCCACTCCCTCCCAGCAATGCCAGCTCTCTTGTTGTCAGCCAGATCAGAGCCAGAGATTCGATTCCAAGGGGTTGAAGTTGACTGGGACAGAGGAAGTAGGTGTAGTGGAGGAGGAGCAAACAGTATGAATGGTAGGTTGGGGGTGGTCTGTGGAGCATTGAGCAGAGAAGTGGTAAGAACACTTTAGTAAGGTGTTTGACAAGGTTCCCCATGGGAAACTGATTAGCAAGGTTAGATCTCATGGAATACAGGGAGAACTAGCCATTTGGATACAGAACTGGCTCAAAAGGTAGAAGACAGAGGGTGGTGGTGGAGGGTTGTTTTTCAGACTGGAGGCCTGTGACCAGTGGAGTGCCACTGGATTGGTGCTGGGCCCTCTACTTTTTGTCATTTACATAAATGATTTGGAAGCGAGCATAAGAGGTACAGTTAGTAAGTTTGCAGATGACACCAAAATTGGAGGTGTAGTGGACAGCGAAGAGGGTTACCTCCGATTACAACAGGATCTGGACCAGATGGGCCAATGGGCTGAGAAGTGGCAGATGAAGTTTAATTCAGATAAATGCGAGATCCTGCATTTTGGGAAAGCAAATCTTAGCAGGACTTACACACTTAATGGTAAGGTCCTAGGGAGTGTTGCTGAGCAAAGAGAGCTTGGAGTGCAGGTTCTTAGCTCCTTGAAAGTGGAGTCGCATGTAGATAGGATAGTGAAGGAGGTGTTTGGTATGCTTTACTTTATTGGTCAGAGTATTGAGTACAGGAGTTGGGAGGTCATGTCATGGCTGGACAGGACATAGGTTAGGCCACTGTTGGAATATTGTGTGCAATTCTGGTCTCCGTCCTACCGGAAAGATGTTGTGAAACTTGAAAGGGATCAGAAAAGATTTACAAGGATGTTGCCAGGGTTGGAGGATCTGAGCTACAGGGAGAGGCTGAACAGGCTGGGGCGGTTTTCCCTGAAGCTTCGGAGGCTGAGGGGTGACCTTATAGAGGTTTACAAAATTATCAGGGGCATGGATAGGATAAATAAACAAAGTCTTTTCCCTAGGGTCAGGGAGTCCAGAACTAGAGGGTGTAGGTTTAGGGTGAGAGGGTAAAGATATAAAAGATACCTAAGGGACAACTTTTTCATGCAGAGGGTGGTATGTGTATGGAATGAGCTGCCAGAGGATGTGGTGGAGGCTGGTACAATTACAACATTTAAGAGGCATCTGGATGGGTATATGAATAGGAAGGGTTTGGAGGGATATGGGCCGGGTGCTGGCAGATGGGACTAGATTGAATTGGGATGTCTGGTCGGCATGGACGGGTTGGACTGAAGGGTCTGTTTCCATGCTGTACATCTCTATGACAGTTCAGGAGCTCGGGTTAGGAAGGGAAATGAATCCAAAAGGCACCAAAGGACTGAACAGTGCTGTGGTACTTTGGCTCTCTAGCTACTTTATCTGGAATGATGCTTTAAACAACCAGTTTAAGCAGGTCATGAAATATCTCTAGAGCAAGTTGGGCATGAACCCAGGTCTTCACAAGGAGTCCCATGAGCAGCATTGTGAGCAGTTATGAAAGCCTTAAAATCAATCTGTCTATAGACAGGATAGATATGGCACAAAACATTTCTGGCCAAGTGATCCCACAGTCCGTGGAATCACAGAGTAATATGGGCAGGGTAAAACCAGAGACCAAATACTTTAGTTTCCTTTAAGTTACATGGGTCAAGATTTTCTCAGGATCCCAAGCATCAGCAACTCAAGTTGAGTCAGAGGCTTTTCTGTCAGAAGATTGGACCAACTGTTTATAATCATTTTTATTATTTTACTGGAAATCTCATTTCTCCCATTTGGCTCCAACAGAAGCAAATCTCTGCAAAATGAAGCTTGTTTTCCTTATTCTGAGCGCCTACACTGTGCCTACGCTTTGTGGAGTTAAGCCTTTAGATGAACACTTCAATTTCAAGGCAACAGGCAAACCGCTGAGCCCTCAAACCAGTGTGGACAGTAAGGATCCAGACTTGGAAAGTATTCAAATGCAATTCCACAAAGATAACACCTTAACACAAGATCTCCTTCCAGAAGGAGAGGAAGACGACGAATACCTGGATTTTGATGCTCTGTTGGGGGAGGATGATGATTATATTGATGCAATTGATGAGATAGATGTGCCAGAAATAGTCACAGACTTTGAACCCTCAGATCCAGCGACCAAACGAGCCAAGCTACTTAAGCTATTCCGCGGCAAAACCAGGATTCAACGCTTGAACACTGTGAATTCAAACTTTGCTTTTGATCTTTACAGAAGCATCAGAAACGCTGTTGACCAGTCTGACAACATACTGCTAGCTCCTGCTGGCATTTCAATAACCCTGGGCATGGTCTCTTTAGGTGCAAGACATGAAACCCATCGACAGTTATTCAATGCAATTGGTTTTGCAGATTTTGTAAATGCAAGTGTAAAATATGACACAATGACAGTTCACAACCTCTTCCGTAGGTTAACCCATCGCCTCTTTCGACATAACTTTGGCTACACTCTCCGGGCTGTTAATAACCTGTTTATACGTCAGGATGCACAGATTCTGAGCAACTTCACACAAAATATGAAAACCTATTACTTCGTTGAGCCTCAGTCAGCCAATTTTTCCGACTCTACGTTGATCAATAAATTAAATGGACACATTTTGAAGATCACCAAAGGACTGATTAAGGAAGCCCTAAAAACGATAGATCCGCAGACTCTAATCATGATTCTGAACTGCTTCTACTTGAAAGGTAAACTTATTTAGTCACACATTCAGCCAACATATTTCTAAATTGGTGGGATATTAAATTCATCCAATATAATATCACAAATACAAAACATTATTTAATTCAGAACAGGTCACGATACCTAATCAATTTTTTTTAAATTACAATTCGAGTTGTCAAGCCTAAATCATGCATTTAAATGGTAAACATATGTACAGGGCAGTCCCTGAATTATAAATGTTCAACTTAGGAGATCCCATACCAAAATTTATTTTAAAGATCCAACACGCGAACGTTTTCACGTATTCAGGGGCATCTATTGTGTGGTGTTGTGTGCCAACTTGTATACAAACACACAGAACCCATTCATAACTTGGAGACTGACAGTATATCAATGCACCCACAATCTGTCCAAATCTTACTTTCACCTCACAAGAATCGTCTCAGAATGCAGCACTTGGGGGGGGGGGGGGGGGGTGCAGCTTTCAAGGAGGCGTATAAAGCTGATAAGTTGCTGAAAGCAAACTGAATTCTATTAAAGGAACATTCTCAACTCTTATGGATGCTATTGTGTTGATTTTTTTTTTCAATTATTTAGCATTTAATTGACCATGAAACACTGTCCCTTTGGCATGTTTTTCAAACATTAATTGTAGAGGAGATATATTAAAACTTTAAATCATCTGATATTCAATTTAAGAGAGCTTGCTGCTCTACGAAAATATGGAAAATACAATGAGATTCTAAAATCTGGAATCCTGAGCTCAAATACAGTAATGCTATGTGACCTCTCCACCCACCCCCACACAGGAACTTGGGAAACTAAATTTCCAGTTGAGAATACGTACACAGGTTCATTCCGGCTGAATGAAAAGAAAGTGGTTCGAGTGCCTCTGATGCATACAAAAGGAAACTTCTTGGCAGCTGCAGATCACAAACTGGACTGTGACATTCTGCAGCTGCTCTATGTGGGAAACATCAGCATGCTGGTCGTGTTACCCCGTAAATTCTCTGGCATGAGGATCGTCGAAACACAGCTGACATCCGAAGTGGTGGGGAATTGGTTAGACAGCATGACTAACAGGTACATTTTGAACATTCAAACATATATATGGGAGATCTCGGCAGGAAGCTAAAATCATTGGACCAGCATTTTAGTGAGCTAGACTAATGCTCTGGGGATATGAGTTCAAAACCACAGCAGGTAATGGAATTTAAATTCAGCTCAAAGGTCTGCAACTGAATGCTAGTTTCATGGTGACCAATACTAAGATAATCACTGGTTGTCATAAACATCCATCTGATATATGAGTGTCCCCCTGTCGGGCCTTCCTGTGACTCTGCAGCCATAGCAATGCACTTGACTCTTCACTGCCCTCTGAAATGGTCTAGTCACTCAGTTTTAGGCTATTAAGGATGGGCAACAACAACTATTCTATGAGGAACCAAAGCTATGGGTCATTTGTTGCCCAGTTGGCCTGGCAATACTGCTCAAAAAAGCCCAAAGGTCCAGTACAGTATTTTTTTTGAGAGTGTGGTGATGGTCATATAGACCAAAGGTAAAATCACCACAGTCCCACCAGACTGTAGGACTGTGTTCTCATTAGAGAGAGATAACTAGTGGTTTAAACAGAGGGTCACCATGCCTCAGGCGAGGAACAAGGTCGAGAAGGAGAGACATCATAACCTCAGCTGGTGTGGGAATTGAACCTGTGCTGTTGATGTCACTCTGGATCACTAACCAGCCAACTGAGCTAACCTATTCCCCGCACCCACACCCATCTACCTTTAATTGTTGTGAGACCATGCACTTGTGACAATATAATATAAAGTAATTTAAAGATCACAATTTATAAGATTGTCTTGATGTGCAGGAGAACTTTCAGGTAGTTGTGTTGAGAGGTCATCAATTCTGGGAATTTTGCCTGAGGTTACTCATCAGCTTGTACTGTTTGAACAGCAAGGGTGGATTTTAGGCAACTCTGGAGATTTATCAGGATGGAACCAGATTTAAAGGATTACAGTGAGGTGAAAAGATAGGAGAAATTGGGATTATTATCCATGATGCAATACAGGTTAGCACAGTTATTCAAATAAATAGGGGCTTGATAAGAGTGAAAATAGTGGAAACTGTTTTCTTTGGCAACAGGGCCAATGAACAGGTTAAAAGGTAATTGGCAAAGGGAGTTGTTAGGACAAAACCAGTTGTGAGTATCTAAAATGGACTGTTTGGAAAGCTGAAAGAGGTTCCAATATTAACTTCTTATAAGGAATTGGACTGCAAAGCGATGGGAAAACACTAAACATTCGGCTTTTCTGTACTACACTTGCCGGTTCCATTTGCCGGAGGAACAGGGGTCTTATTCGTTAAAGAAATGTAACTTCAAGGTGATGTGACAGATGAAGAGAGCAGATTCTGCTCAGGCAGTTAGATTGTTTGAGACAAATGAGAATGAAAGGATTAAGAGGCATCAGCTTAAAATATGAAAACAGAATTCAGTTAGTTCTCAAATTCTTTCTAAGAGAGTTAGTGATCTCCGGATTCGATTACCAA
This sequence comes from Chiloscyllium plagiosum, assembly GCF_037043375.1. NCBI lineage: Eukaryota > Metazoa > Chordata > Chondrichthyes > Orectolobiformes > Hemiscylliidae > Chiloscyllium > Chiloscyllium plagiosum. The sequence goes on along the minus strand of NW_028270162.1, from coordinate 11,422,890 downwards.
ACATTTGCTACATATGGTCAAAAAATGAATGGGATGAGTTTGAGAGAATCATAGGTTGCTCAAGTGATGGAAGACGAGAAGCTGTAATTATGGGCATTAGCTTTTGCAGTCTCTTGGAGTTTATGTCCAATTGCCTACAAAGGTCACACTTTAAACTGAAGTCATGATAGCGCATGTGAGTTGTAAGCAGATGCTTGCACATATTTTTTTTGTATAAACCAAAATGACCACTCATTTCAGCCCATAGGATTCCAACAAAGAAAAACTTACTGCTCGACCCAACATGAACCACAAACTTTGAGGGCAACTCAGCCATGCTGAGAGAGACTAGGGAAGACGATCACTTTGTGACCAGGCCTGAGTAAGATGTAAAAAGGAAAGGGTAAGGAGTGGTGAGGCACACTCTCACAGGAATCTTGGCACTTGCTGATAACCTCATTCAAAGGAATTACAACATGGGTAGATAGAAAGGAAAGATTAAACTCAGGCTCCATGGCCCCCAATGATTGAGGAGTTACATCTACACCCTGCTCACATTGCTCCTGCGTTCGGGAGACAGGTCACTTATTGGGGCGGGGCAGGAGCAACTTCATCTGCATTCGACTGTGCTGCAAGTGGCCAAGAAATGGTTCAGTTATTTTGCCGAGAATAGGAACAGGCTGATCCCCATCCCTATAACCCTTCACTACACTGAGCAGAACAAATAAATAACAAGTGAAGACTGAAATCGCTCAGAACCACTGCCACAAATACAGCAATCAGATTCTGGTTTCTTTCTAAGATGTGTTTTGAAGTAAAATTTTAGTGATTAAGTCACTATAAGAATTAATGGAGCAAAAGAGGAAGAATTTTGTCTAAAATTAATTCTGAATGCAATTTTGTTTTTTACTTTAAGAACACGAAAGGTGGTGCTTCCCAGATTCAATCTGGTGAAATACTATGACCTGGTGCCATACCTGAAGACTTTGGGATTGACATTACCTTTTCAAGCAGTTGCCAATTTTACTGGAATATCAACCAAGGAGAATCTGGGCATTAACCTGGTAGGAGTTCCACTCTGCACCCGCACACAAGCACAAACGCCCAAACCAAATAGAGCGGGCACAGAACGGTAGCAAGTTATAAGAAACAAATTGCTGTAGAACTCAGAACATCTGGCAATATCCGTGAAGAGAAAACAGTGATAACACTTCAAATCCAGAACGCTATGTCACAAGTGGCTGAAGAAACTGTGTGGAGTTTGCACATTCTCCCAGTGTCTGCGTGGGTTTCCTCCGGGTGCTCCGGTTTCCTCCCACAGTCTAAAAATGTGCAGGTTAGGTGAATTGACCATGTTAAATTGCCCGTAGTGTTAGGGGCAGGGGTAAATGTAGGGGAATGGATCAGGGTGGATTGCGATTCGGCGGGTCGGTGTGGACTTGTTGGGCCCTTGTTTCCACACTAAGTAATCTAAAAAGAATTCCTCAAAGAGGGTCACTGGATTTGAAATTTTTTTTTTCTCTTCACGGATTAGATTAGATCAATTTCCTAGAGTGTGCAAACATGCCCCTCAGCCCAACCAGTCCACACCGACCCTCCGAAGAGTAACCCACCCAGACGCATTTCCCTCTGACTAATGCACCTAACACTGTGGGCAATTTAGCATGGCCAATTCACCTGACCTGCACATCTTTGGACTGTGGGAGGAAACCCACGCAGACACGGGGAGAATGTGCAAACTCCACACAGACAGTCGCCAGAGGCTGGAACCGAACCTGGGACCCTGATGCTGTGAGGCAGCAGTGCTAACCACTGTGCCACCATGCTGCCCCTGCTGAATTTATCCAGCAATTTCCATTTTTGTTTGGTTCAGATTTCCAGCGTCAGCAATTGTTTGTTTTACTGCTGTAGCGAGCTATCATTTTGGTGGGACTGTAAGATAAATCAGAATATTCAGCTAAGTATAATAAACTGAGAAGGAAGTTGTGAGCAAAGATTAATCTGGCTCAAGGTGGTGCGGGATGTGGATGAGATGCGTTGGAGGGCAGCTTCAACCACATGGGAGGGGATTGCCTGGATTACACCTCCTCCCACCCTACTTTCTGCAAAAATGCTATCCCGTATTCCCAATCCGTCCGTCTCTGCCTTATCTGCTCCCAGGAGGACCAGTTCCACCACAGAACACACCAGATGGCGTCCGTCGTTAAAGACTGAAATTTCCCATCCCCTGTGGTTGAAGATGACCTCCAACACATCTCACCCACGTCTGGCACCTCCCCGCTCAAGCCACACCCTTCCAACTGCAACAAAAACAGAGCCCCCTGGTCCTCACCTTCCACCCCACCAACCTCCACATAATCTCATCATCTGCTGACATTTCCACCACCAGGGATATATTTCCCTCCCCACCCCTATCCGCAAAGACAGTTCCCTCTGTGACTACCTGGTCAGGTCCATGCCCCCTAACAACTCACCCTCCCATCCTGGCACCTTTGCCTGCCACTGCAGGAATTGCAAAACCTGCGCCCCCACCTCCTCCCTCACCTCCATCCAAAGCCCCAAAGGAGCCTTCCACATCCAAAATTTTACCTGCACATCCACCAATGTCATTTATTGTATCCATTGCTCTTGATGCCGTCTCCTCTACATTGGGGAGACTGGACGGCTTCTCGCAGAGCGCTTCAGAGAACATCTCAGGGACACCCGCACCAATCAACCACACTGCTCTGTGGCTGAACATTTCAAATCCCTCTCCCACTCTGCCGAGGACATACAGGTCCTGGGCCTCCTCCATCGCCACTCCCTTACCACCCGATGCCTGGGGGAAGAACGCCTCATCTTCCGCCTTGGAACCCTTCAATCCTAGGACATCAATGTGTACTTCACCAATTTCCTCTCCCCCCACCTTACCCCAGTTCCAACCTTCCAGCTCAGCACCGTCCCCATGACTTGTCCTACCTGTCAACCTTCCTTCCCACCTGTCCACTGCACCCTCCTCTCCGACCTATCACTATCACCCTACTTCCATCCACCTATTGGCACTCTCAGCCACCTTTTCCCCAGCCCCCCACCTGCCATTTATCTGTCCACCCCCAAGGCTCCCAGCCTCATTCTTGATGAAGGGCTCCTGCCCGAAACATCAATTCTTCTGCTCCTCAGATGCTGCCTGACCTGCCGTGCTTTTCCACTCTCAACAAGTCATTCAGCACAACTAATTTGAGTCTTACCACATTCATCTAACTGAACACAGTCTTTTCTGATATTTACTATAATTTTTCTCATTTATTCATCCAATTTCTTCTTGAAAACATCCAAATTGAGAGTTCTGATGACTACAAATGTTGTTTTGCTTGCTAACTTCAGATATTTTTCCCTTCAAAATGGCAACATCCTTATTCAGTCCCTTGATATCATTTCATTAAATGGCAAATTTTGCAAATCAAGTAAGACAAACAGTAAAGAATGGGGATGAGCCTAGAATGACCTTTATGCTTACGTTTCAATTCTTTCAGTTCAAACACCAAGGAGCATTAAAAGTGAATGAAGAAGGAACAACAGCAGCATCCGTGACAACAGTTGGCTTTATGCCCCTTTCCATGCAGAATGAATTTTCCATCAACAGACCCTTCTTATTTCTCATATACGAGCACCGCACCGAATGTCTGCTGTACATGGGGCGGGTGACAAACCCACTGAATGACTAATGACCAACAGGGAAGTAAAAGTTATATGTGTTCCAATAAATAGCCTAAGTTTTTGAGAAATAAAACAAAATTTTTGCATCACGATGTACGAGAATGCAACCACAGTAAGCAAATGAGCATTACTTTGTAGAAGAATATGTCAAAACAAATTTTAAAGAAAGTTTGTCAATTTTTGTCTCACGAGATTGTACTTTCTCCTATTGTTAGTCGTGGTTTAAATTTAACAGTTGGTGTTGCTATTGCATCTTCCTAATATTTTACAGATTAATCCCAATTCAAGGGTTTTCATGTAAGACCTTGGTCAACAAATCTCAACAAAGGGAACTTTGGAGTTGTTGAAACCGCAATTATTCGGGCATGGACGCAAAAACTCCCATGGCACAACTTTAAAAGTGGACACTGTCTTAACATTCAGCTCCAAATCAACACCATCAAAAACAGATGAACAGGTTAACTCTAGGATTGCTGTTCACAAAACAGTTGCCACATTGGTCTCCCTAAAGAGAGCCTGAATTCAAAGCCATCTTTTCCAAACAGGTTTATAAAATCAGAAGCTTTATTAGAAGGCGTTTGCTCACAGTCTTACGCTTGGCTACATCAAGTCAATTACTTGCAAAGTTGCAACAAGGAATTGATATCTCACGCTCATTTTTGCATTGGAAGATAAAAATTTAGATTAAAATCTAAATCCAACTCTGCAAATACCTAGAGAGTACAGACAGATTTTTTAATAATAGAGAAATAGTACTGTAACTTCCAATAAACAAACACGCTATTTTTAAAACTGGAAATTGGATCATTGTCCTGCTGGGAAACAGAGAAAATACAGGATCACAGAACCAGGTGAATCACTTCTTCAGAGGGCCAGCACATAGTAAATAGATTGAATGGCCTCTTTCTGTGCTACAATTTTACTATAATTCTGAACAAGATATAAAACTGTATGTAAGATGTTATCCAACTGTATGCAACATCCATTGCTCTTAGTGCTTAGCTTGAGGCAAAAGCAAACCATGCTGACAGAAAGATCCATGTTGTCCTGTGCTGTGTTCCCAGCCGCACTTAAAGATTTATTGATCAGGTCACATTGCATACATCAGTACTGAAGCTGAACAGAGTTCCTGTAAGCTATCTCAAAATCCAAACTTTGAAGATCATTTCTTATTTGAACAGCATTTCTGTTATCTCAATAATTACAATACTTTTCTATGCAAAAAAGGTGTTGGTCATTTTTTTCCACTGACTCAAATTTAAAACTGGAGCAACTTCTTTCAAACTTAGTTATGTGATTATTTAATTTATCCCAATGTATACGGTAATTAAAAATGGACATACCTTTTGTATAAATATATAGAGTCAAAAACAGTCATAGATTTATACAGCACTGAAATAGATCCTTTTGACCAGATATCTTAAATTAATCTAGTCCCATTTGTCAGCATTTGGCCCCCATTTCACTCGAAAACCTTCCTATTCATGTTCCCATCCTGATAGCTTTTAAATGTTGTAACTGTACCAACCTCCACCACTTCCTCCATACACGCACCACCCTCTGCATGAAAACATTGCCCCTTAGGTCCCTTTGATATCTTTCCCCTCTTACTTTAAACCTATGCCCTTTAGGTTTGGACTCCCCTACCCTGAGAAAAAGATCTTATCCATGCCCCTTATGATTTCTAGAAGATCATCCCTCAACCTCTGATGCTCCAGGGAAAATAGCCACAGCTCATTCTGCCGAGAGTTCAAACCTTCCAATCCGTGAAATATCTTTGTAAATCTTTTCTGCAACCTTTCAAGTTTAACAACATCTTTCCTAAAGCAGGGAGCCCAGAGCTGAACACAGTATTCCAGAAGTGGCCTAACCAATGTCCTGTACAGTCGCAACATGACCTCCTAACTCCCACTCAATGCTCTGACTGATAGCCCTGATTAATTATGCAGTTCAATCATGTACGTACTTTCTACAGTACATAAATGCACCATCTTGGATAAAGATGTATGAAAGATAAGGTACTTACCACAGCTATCACCGGTATAAGAACACCCAAGTTACCCGCACTACTTGAAGCCTGAAACAAGGAAATACATATATCATTCAAGAATACTTTCATTAGCATGTATTGTCGCTAATAGCTAACTTCAGCTTCAATGTTAAATGAGTTAACTGTATTGTTGTTGAAGCTCCACTGAAGTCTCAGAAGAAAAGCTAAAATCTCAAAAAAAAATTAAGCTCTGTAAGTTACTTTTGAAAATTTCTATGGAGTTTGAATCTGAACACACCTACAAGAATTTCCTTTCTTTTCTGCATAAACAGGGCATTTTATGAAAAGGAGCTTCTCGCAATCAAGTTCAAATAGCACACAGAGGTTTGGCTGCTGAGGTATCAGCCTTGGCTCAGCACCTAGCCACTGACTCAGAATGTCATTGATTTGGGTCCCATGCTATAAACGTCACCATGTAATTCAGGATGACACTTCAGCGCAGTACAGGTGGAAAGTGCTAGTTTTCATTCTTACTCTCTTGGGTGACAATAATTAATATCAGCATTCCACAGAGACCATTCCCTCCGCAACTCCCTCATTAGGTCCACATCTCCCATCAGCCCACCCTCCACTGCCAGTACCTTCCCTTGCTGCTGCAAGAGGTGTAAAACCTCTGCCCACACCTCTCCCCTCACCACCATCCAAGGCCCCATAGGATCCTTCCAAATCCAACAGAGATTTTCTTCTTCATCCAAACACCTCTTGCAGCAGCAAGGGAAGGTGCCGGCAGTGGAGGGTGGGCTGATTCCTGAAGAAGGGCTCATGCCCGAAACGTCGATTCTCCTGCTCCTTGGATGCTGCCTGACCTGCTGCGCTTTTCCAGCAACACATTTTCAGCTTAATTGGTGGTGAAGCACTTTGGGAAATTCAAAGTTTGTAAAAGGCCCTGTCAAATGTAATATCTTACTTGCCTTTCCACAAGGCTTGAACAAAAGAGCTTTCAGCATTCAAACAGAAAGCCTTTATTGACAAAGTGCCTTGCAATTTCTCTCAGAACTTCACAATTTTCTTTCGTGGGATGTGAACGTCACTGGCAATGCCAACATTTGCTGCTCACATCAAACAGCTGGAAGTGGTGGCAATAAGCAGTCTTTAGTAATTGCAATAGCCCATAGTACAGGTACTGTGCCATTAGGGAGTTAAAGGATTTTGACCCAGCAAAAGTAAGGCAATGGTAATATATTCCATGACACGGTGAGAAACTTGGAATGGAATTTGCAGGTTGTAATGTTCCCACACATCTGCTGTACCCATCCTTCTAGGTGGTAAAGGCCACATGTTTGGAAGGTGCTGAAGTATTACTGAATTGCTGCAATGCATCTTATAGATGCTGCCACTGTAGGTCAGCTATGGAGGAAGTGAATGCTTAAGGGCATCCGGAAATGATTCATAATGGATTGATTTGAAAAGGAGACAGTTGTGATACACAGGTCATGTCGAAAACAATATTTCAGAGAAATGTCTGGATTAAGTTGGGTGATAAGGTCATTGCAAATCCATACAAATTACAAGGTTTTTTTAAAAGACTTATTTGCATATGCTTAGGAAGGACTGAGTCATGGAATTCAGATGTCTCGAGAACAGTGAAGTCAATCACATATCGCTGTGGTTCTTGGATTGGAAGGGCAGTGTGGGTAGTGAATGCTGAAACCTTGCTTCTTAAAGACCAACTCCCAGCAAAAGGGCAGAACTTCAGGTTCAGAATCTGCCAATTGATAGGCATTTAGCACAGAAGAAACAAGGTAATAATTTCTAGCTTTCAAACACAAGACAGCTTTCACCAGGACAAAAGAAGTGAAAGTAAATAATTGAAAACCAACTGATTCCATATTTGGGCAAACTTTACTGAGGCACAGGTTTCCTGACACAAAATGTAAATAGATAAGAACCCTATTCTGTTATTATTCCAAATTAAGTGCAACGCTTCAACAGGAAGGCAAACCTTTTTAAAATGTCCCAAATCATTAACCAATGTTAAGACAATGGACCAGTCCCACAAAGTATTTATGGACATTTCTTTCACTTTTACTTCCAAGGTGTGAAATTTTTAAAGGAACCGTGACAGAAAATCTAGGCATTAAAATTCAGAGACTGTCTGGCAAAGTCCAGTGTGAAGCCAATGGAAATGGTCAAATAGGGAGAGACATGAGAAGAAGAGATCGCAAGGAGATTGATTCTCTTCCCTCTCAGCAGGAAGTTACCTCTTGCAGGTATGGCCTAGTGGTATTATCACTAGACCGTGAATCCAGAAACTCAGCTAAATGGGGACTGGGTTCAAATCCCATCATGGCAAATGGCAGAATTTGAATGCAATGAAAAAAATCTGGAATTAAGGATCTACTGATGACCATGAAACCACTATTGATTTTCAGAAAAATCTATCTGGTTTACCATTGTCCTTCAAGGAAGGTAAACTACCACCCTCACCTGGTCTGGCTGACATGAGACTCCAGACTCTCAGCCATGTGGTTGCTTTACAGCTGCCCTCTGAAACTGCCATGCAAGCCACTCAGTTGGAGTGCAGCTCAGGAGGGACAATAAATGCTGGCCAGCCAGTGACACCCAGGTCCCACAAGTGAATACAAATAAAAAGTTCATTCTACCCATTTGGTTTAGTCAAAGACAAGGGTTAAAAAGACAGTTTCAGCTCAGCTGAAGACGACTAGTGGGACTGAATGCTCACATGCGCCGTCCTGGGTTTGAGTATTAGAATGCTGTGAAACTAATACTCGAGAAACTAGTATCCCCTATGCTGTAGGCAATGACCCTCTACCTAGATTGCTGCTAACCAGCTAAAAAGGAAACAAGACAACAAAAGGCTCACTCACACTCTGAAAGGTGGAGTTTAATCACAATCGTTAGACACCATAAATACAGAACCTGCAAAAGTCAGAATTGCAAAGCTAGCTTTTCACCTATTAATGCAAAACTACCAGTAACTCACACTGCAATGCCGCAATATTCAACTATCAGCTCTTTGCAAACAATTCAAAGACTGATCCCTACATTTTTTTCAAATGTTTATTTTCTTGTACTCCCTTCTTATTTCTAATCGCTGTATATGTACTTTGTTTTACTAATTCTTCTTGCATTTAATACTTCCTAAACCTACTTTTTGTTCATTCAAGAAAATCTGGTTAAATTGGCTCCTTTCAAAATAAAAGTTCATGTGGGTCTGGAAGAAAGTGATTCACAAGCGAAGGGATCCTTTACAAATTAACCTTGCTAAAACCAACCAAAAAATAAGGTTGAAACAACATGGAGAGCCTGCTCATCACTCCTCACATTGGAGGCTAACAGTTGAAGTATTCTGTCTGGAACCACAATGAACTGGGAAACCTCATGTGGAGTCTGTTTGTAACCTAAAAAAGGGGATAGCCCTACTGTGAATTCTCAGTTAATTCAGATTTTGGACATCATCAGTTTTCTCATATCTCTGTTTTCAAATTCTTACATTGGAAAATACAAAAAACATTATAATGAAGTTCTGTGTAAATGGTTGTAAACTTTAAAAGCATAGATGGACTTCGTGCTTTGATGCTAATCATTAACCTGTAAGCTTAAACTTTGAACAAATACAGTTATTTCATTCACTGTTTAAAGACAGTGGTTCTGTTAATATTTATTTTTGTTATGACATTAGGAACATAGTTTGCCATTAAGTTAATACAATAAACTTGGGCTGCATCACATTCCAACGATGTATTAATACAGTGTGTAGATGCAGGGGAAACTATGATTACCACTGTTCTGCAGAGAAGGATTATATTGTTACATTCCTTCCCTTTGCCATCTCAAGGTTTGCAAGTACTTCTGTGCTGAAACTTGCTCCTTAATTTTCAAATCAAGTATCGGCTGAGATCACTGATCACTTTGAGTCAGATGAATGTGGGATCAAACCTGCCCATGGTGCACATAAGGCCAGGCTGATGTGCAACACTGAGGGAATGTTCATTGTCAGACATACCACGGAAATAGATGCATTTGCCTACAAAAAGAAAATTTCACATTTTCACAGCAATTTGTCTTATCCAAAGTATTAGGGTTCTAAAAGCTGTGACAAAGATAAACACATTTGACTGTGGAGAGAAGTATCAGCATTTTAGGAACAAACCAGGAGCAGGAGCATTATGAATAACTATTGCATCTGTTGTAATAATACTTCAGAGCAGGATACAGAATATTGGGTCAGCTCAAGCAGTTTACAACAAACAGAAGTGTTTTAATGTCATTGAAATCAGAGAGTTCCTGTATTCTGTTCTGTTCAATGAAGTACGATATTTGAGCTGTAAAACTCAAAAGTTTCACATGATGGTATCTGCGACCTAAATTTCCAAGTTTTGTTTTTCCAAGATTGCTCTGGGAGGCAAGGGAGAAGATTGCAAGAGTCTGGTGGAGATATTTAATACGTCACTTGCCAGAGGTAAAGTGCCATATGACTGGAGGACAGCCAATGTGGTTCCTTTGTTCAAGAAGGGGAGCAGGTATTTCCAGACCAATTAATTTTGTGTAAGTGGTAGGAAAGTCGTTATAAAAATATTCTGAAGGACAGGATTAATCAATACTTGAAAAGACTGATATTGATCAGTGAGATCCTGTTTGACAAGTCTGAGTTTTTTGAAAAGGTGATTAAATATATTGATGAGAGTAGTGCAATTGATGTGGTTTACGTGGACTTGAGTAAGGCCCTTTGAGAAGGTCCCATGTGGAAGGCTGGTCCAAAAGGTAAGAGCCCATGGGACCTACAGGAAGTTGGATCCAAAACTGACTTAGAAATAGAAGGCAAAGCGTGATGGTGGAGGTGTGTTTTTGTGATTGAAAGTCTGTGACCAGTGGTGTACCACAGATTTGGTGCTGGGACCCTTGCTACCTATTTACAAAAACAGCTAGGATGTGAATGCTGAAGGTTTAATTAGTCAGTTTGCAGATGACGCACAAAATGGTCTGATATTGATGAGCTGGTAAACTGGGCAGAGCAATAGCAGACGAAATTCATCCTGATAAGTGCGAGGTGATGCATTTTGGGAGGTCTAATTGGGGAACAAATGAATGGCAGGAACCTTGGTGTACCAGTCCATCAATCCCTGAAAGCATCAGCACAGGTAGATAGTATAGTGAAGACGACTGATGGAATGCTTGCTTTCATTTGCTCGGGCACAGACTATAGAAGCAACAAAATCTTGTTATAACGTCATAATACATTGGTTAGGCCACACATGGAATACTGTGCGCAGTTCTGGATGCCACGCAAGTGGAAGGATGTGATTGCACTGAAGAAAGCACAGAGGAGATTCATCAAAATGCTGCCAGAGATGTAAAGTGTCAGTTATGAGACCAGACAGGTTTGGTTTATTTTTCTTGCAGCAGAGAGGAGGCTAAGAAACAGAGTTCGGGCTTTGAATCCAATAAGACTGTTCTTCTCAAAGCCTTTCAGTTCTGAAGTCAGAATGGGAGTTAGTCAATGCATAATTCTTACTATTGACCTGCTCTTGTAGCCAGACCATCTATGGAGCTAGTCGAGTTCACTTTCTGCTGTCAATAATCTATAATTTCTTTCAAAAAGCATCAACTGACATTTCTCGTTGTTAAATAGGAGGCCGAGGGGTTACCTTATACAGGTTTATAAAATAATAAGGGTCATAGATAAGGTGAATAGCCAAGGTCTTTTCCCCAGGGTAGGGGAGTCCAAAACTAGAGCGCATAGGTCTAAAGGTGAGTGGGAAAAGATTTAAAAAGAACCTGAGGGGCAAATGTTTCACACATAGGATGGTGTGCATATGGAAAGAGCTGCCAGAGGAAGTGCTAGAGGCAAGTACAATTACAACATTTAAAAGACATTTGGACAGATATATGGGGAGGAAAAGGTTTAGAGGGATATGGGCCAAATGCAGGCAAATGGAACTAATTCATGTTCGGAAACCTGGTCAGCATGAACGAATTGGGCTTAAGGATCTGTTTCCATGCTGTGTGACTCTATGACTCTAATTAACTTGAAGAGTTTTCAGCTTCAACAGCGTCACTGTTCTATGCCCTCATTTTCACAATTTTTAAACTGAAATATTCAGAGAGATTCTGTTTAGCCAAAATATAGAAGTATATATCCTCTCAAGACAACATCAAGAGATTTTATTGCCCAGGCATGCTAGCACCCACACACTGATACACAGACTGTTACATCATCTTACAAATAAAGCAAATACTTTGGATTCCAGACTACATGAAGCAGCACAGCCTTAAAAGATGGAATGCGGATATTTTTCATGACTAACCCAAATGGAGCCACTAATGAAAATGGTGCATTCTGCAGCTTACCTTTAAAGCAGGACCTTTCTCACTTGCTCTTTCACTTGCTCGTTTCCCTTCTAAACCAAGCTGTACAAAAAGCTCCAGCAAATTCACAAGAAGTTCATCAACCAGTTGCTCCCCCTGCAGGTTAGCTGCTATGTTGGCGAGGGCATTGATAACTGCCAGGGAACAGTGCCTGAAACAAAGAGAATCAGGATGGTTTATGCGAAACTGTGACAGTCATTAGCCCAATAAAAACTGCTCCTTTTTAAAAAGGATTTGCTTCCCATAACACTGACATCTGGAGATGGAGGCCACTCAATACAAGGGGCCAAATAACACTTCCATTTCAAGAGACAGGTGCAATGTACACTAACTTTCCCAATTTAGAAATTTGGTCAGAAAAAACAAACAGTTGGTCCAGAAATGTTTTTTTGAGTCGACCCAAGCAATCCCTCATCACCATCAATTTAGTCCAGCATTGTGTGTTTACAAACTAATCGTACATAACCGTTTTATGTTTGAATTCATAGATTTGTAGTTTGAGATTTCTAAAGTCATTTATAATGCAAAAGGTTCTGAAATTCAGAAATGACTGGGCCTCCAAGTTTCCAGACTGCAGAGATTCTTGTGTAGCAACATTACATTCAACCTCAATGAGCAATATAGCATTTATTTCAAGTACTGATACTTTGATTTGTTCTTATTTGGATCTTTTTCAGCAATGAGGTTACAGCATCAAGAACCTGTGTCCAAACCTCAACATTCTAGCCAATAACAATCAAACAGAACAAAGCAGCAGTACGAAACAATAAGTATATATAGGACAACACCTAAGATACCTAAAAAAATAAAGGAGCAGCTGTTACAGGCAGAAATTTTTCCCGTCCTCCATCTTGGATTACCGAGACCTTATCGGAAAGACGTTGTGAAGCTTGAAAGGGTTCAGAAAAGATTTACAAGGATGTTGCCAGGGACAAAAATGCTCTTAGAAATGTTGATACAATTCTCTATAGGGAGAGGCTGAACAGGTTGGGGCGGTTTTCTGTGGAGTGTTGGGAGGCTGCGTAACCTTATTGAGGTTTACAAAATTATGAGGTGCATGGATAGGATAAATAGAGAAAGTCTTTTCACTGGAGTAGGGGAGTCCAAAACTAGAGGGTATAGGTGTAGAGTGAGAGAGGAAAGACATAGAAGGGACCTAAGGGGCAACTTTCTCATGCAAAGGATGGTGCATGTCTGGAATGAGCTGCCAGAGGAAGTGGTGGAGGCTGGTACAATTGCAACATTCAAAAGGCATCTGGAAGGCATATGAATAGGAAGGGTTTCAGGGATATGGGTCGGGTGCTGGCAGGTGGGACTAGATTGGGTTTGGATATCTGGTCGACATGGAGGGGTTGGACCGAAGGGTCTGTTTCCGTGCTGTATATCTCTATGACTGTATGACAGGTTGCCAGAGCTTTAAAAGTACAATTTACAAGGGTAATGGTCCGAGGGCTTAGTCACTGTTAAATAAGAACCCTCAAGGTTACTTTGATTTCTACCATGAAAAATGAACAACAAAATTGTGGGAGCTCAATCCTCTCCAAGTTACAAGTTGTTCTGACTTGGACATAGCATTATTTCATCACAGCTGCATTATAATTTGGAATAGCCTGCCGAGAGATCATTATTGTCACATTGTCGCTGCCAAAACCACAGCAGTTCAAAGAGAAGATGCACTACCATTTTCTCAGAACAACAATGGATGAGTGATAACTGTGGCCTTGGCAGGGTCACTGACATCTCAAGAAAATGAGTTATTTTGAAATAGCAGCTTGGTTGTATACAACTTTTCCTGCTGAGAAAAGGAGACAGGCTATCTTTATCTTGCGTTCACAAGAAAAGGGTGCTGTCTGGTTGGCAAGTCAACTCTACTGGTCAAAAGATTACCAAGGAGTATGCACCAGTGAAATACTGGCCACAGGGGGAGGCAATGGCCTAGTGGTATTATCACTGAACTGCTAAATCAGAGATCCGGATAATGTTCAGGAGACTGGGTTCAAATCCTGACAGTGGAATTTGAATTTAATAAAAATCTGGAATTAAGAGTCTAATGATGACCATGCATCCATTGTAGATTGTTGTAAAAACCCATCTGGTTCACTAATGTTCTTTAGGGCAGAAAGCTGCCATCCTTACCCAGTCTGGCCTACACGTGACTCCAGATGCACAGCAATGTGGTTGACTCTCAACTGCTTTCTGGGCACTTAGGGATGTGCAAAAAATGTGGTCTAGCCAGCAACCCCCTCAACCCATAAATGAATAAAAAGAACATTTTTGCTTAATTCAAACAAATGTGTAACACCTGGGCAAGTTTTTACTGTTTGTAGAGGAGAGGCTCTACATATAAAGCATCCAACAAGCATAAGGAGCCTCATGATAATCAGAATTGCATCATTACTGTAATTCCCAGCCCATTCGGGATTGCTCAGCAAATGCTGTCCAATCACAGAATGCCGTCAAACATCAGGTATCATGGTCTAAGTTTTGAAAGTATAGACCTATGCCCTGAAATACCCTAATCATAAGGGCAACAGAAGCAGACTCAATGGCGACTTGCAAAAGCAAATTAGATAAGTACCTGAAGGGGGAGAATGGAAGGTATAAAGAACAGGAAAGTGGGATTGTTGAGAGAGCTCTTTCAAAGAGCGAACACAGGCACGATGGACAATAAAGCCACTGGTGTGCTTTGTGAGCAAGCAACAAAGACATAGATCTGCAAATTTTCAATTGAGAGTTTCTAATCTCCCTCTCACAATCAGGAAAAAATGCTAAGCAGAGGAGAGTACTTACCTGTAGCGTGCCAATGGAGGCAGCGGTCACCTCTGAGACTTGTGTCAAAGCTATTTTAGAGAAATATGTTGATGCAGGTCATCAGCCTACCATCATTTGCCGCCAAATGGGGAATGACACAGGATTTTAAAGGAAGGAGAGATTACTGGCCAGCAAATTAGATGGTTGGCTCTGAAGTGACTAGGAATGAAGGTTCTCAGATTGAACAGTTCTGAATTCTTTCACTCAATTGGTCAAGAGGAATGAAATGGGAAAAAGTATGTACATTGTATAGAACAATACTTCAAAACCTACCTGTAACCGTGATCTTTGTAGTCTTTAGTTGCTGAATAAACAACTGAACTGGCTTTGACACTGATTTGTTGAAAGAGGTTCCAGACTTCTTGATAAATATATTGCTGCAAAAAATAAAATTTGGTCAGCATATTTTAATTGTCCTAGGTACTGAACTTGAGCTGTAGTAATTTGACAGCACATTCCCAACCCATGACCTCTGTCAGCTAGAAAAAGGGCACCAGATACACGCAAACACCAGCACCTATAAACCACCCTTCCAGCCACACATCATCCTATCTTGAAACTAAATCACCGTTCCTTCACCGTGCTGGTCCAATAAATGCAGGTCCATCCAGGGATACCTCTTGTTTTCAGCAATCATCTTTGATGTAGCACCTTATCAAATGCCTTTGGAAATCTAAATACAGTACATTCACCTGTCCTGTGTGATCCAGAACACAAGATACTGCCTCAAACAACTCCAATACATTAGTCAAATATGCCTTTCACAAAAGCATGTTTGTATGTTCAGTATGCTCTGTTAACTCTTTAACTTTGATTCTCTCTGCACCGTTAGTGCCTGGCGCATTGAATATTCCCAGACTTTTCAGTTTTTATTTCAACTTTCCAGCATCTGCCGCCTTTCACTTCTAAATAAATCGATACACTTTCCTCCTTCCAAATAATTGGATCACCAAAAGATCTCTGTTCAGAGGATGAAAACTAACAGATGGCTTGATGCAATCTCCCAGATAGATTTTGGCTTTTTCCAAAGATGGGCTCCCATACTTATCAATTAATTTAGAACAGTTGTGTGCAGTAGTCTCAAATCTACAGAGAGGCAATGGGAATTACTCATGCCAAATGACATGGAATGAAGAGAGCCACCCTTTTCCAAAACAGAATTTGACATCAGGATTTTAATTTGCAACCCACCCTCTGGACAGTACATTATATTAGAGTGGAGTAGCCATTTGTAGAAGAACTCACCTGCTCTCATTCCCAAGGATTCATCCCGCTGTGCTACTTTCAAAGTTCTGAACTTGAAATTATTCCTTCGATGTACACAGCACAGAATGTCAAGAGGTTTAAATTAGTGCCCTAACTAATTTTGAAAATTATTCCCCAAACTCTAATTATTTGACCTGGAATTGTAAGTAACAGTCACAAATCTTTCCGCCATACTTACGTTCCCTGTGATAACCATGCAGCCCAACTGATCGATAATAAGAACATCCAGCTGAGACGGTGGCTGGCAGAATTTCTGCTGCAGAATTTGCAGAATTGGTTCCATCACCTTTGGTGTGTCTCTCAACGCCACAGCGATGTGGCCGAGGGCACGGATCGTGTGGTCAGGAATCAAATGGGCATCTCTGGAAGAAGAAAACAAGATAAATCCAACAACAATAAACCAAGTGTAATCATCCTGAGACAACAAGGTCCAAACTTCAAGTGCCTCCAGCCAAAGTAAAACACACTCTGTATTTTCAGAATTTTAATGAGTTTCAATGACATCATTTCTCATTCTTTTAAATTCCAGAAAATATAGATCCATTCTACTCAATCTGCCCTTACAGCACAAACATCTTGTCTCAGACTTAAATGTGTAGTTGTACATCGCTGTGTTCGTGGTTATTAAATCGTTCCTAAGACAGGGGAATTAAAGCAGTCTCGTCAAAGTCCTGCACAATTGCATCAAGCTTTCATTACCCTTGCACTTCACTCACGATTTCCATACTTCTACCGTCTGTTTTCTTATGCAAATGAAATTTTGGAAAGTTAATTACTGCAATAATAGTTTTAAATGAAATCTGATGCTATGGAGTAAATAGTAGAAAATAAAACTGCAATAATAGTTTTAAATGAAATCTGATGCTATGGAGTAAATAGTAGAAAAATTCCATTTTCAAAGGGATCCCAATACTCAACATTCCTTTAAAAATACAGTATTTTCAGAGCAGCAAGACTGTTACTCTCAGAAGCAAAGGATTTAAGGCACATTTCAACAACATTTTAGAAGTGGTTACAAAAATGCTGTTAATTGAACTCTACTTTCTCATGTAAAATGTTAATAAAAAATTTAATTGTCAAAATAGGTTCAAAACGAGGTCAGGAGCTGCATACGAGTTCCTGATGAATTGCGTGTGGCTATGGAGCTGCAGGGTGCACCCTCGTGGTCTCGGCCCTTGCATTACTAGTCACTTAACACCACACCCGGTTACTGTGACTCTGTTCTTATCTCTCATGTTTCTTAACTCAACGCTCCTTCTCAGCTGTGCGCATAGTCCAACTGCAGCAACATGGCAGTTATCATGCAGGCCTCTCACCTGTTTCTTCCTTCTCGATAGCTCACACATATGGCTGCATTAAAAACAGGGCTGACATTGGTCTCGAACTCGGCACCGCCTTCCTAACCTGCAATCTTCTTCCTGACCTCTCCACCCCCACCCCACTCCGGCCTGTCACCCTCACCTTGACCTCCTTCCACCTATCGCATTTCCAACGCCCCTCCCCCAAGTCCCTCCTCCCTACCTTTTATCTTAGCCTGCTGGACACACTTTCCTCATTCCTGAAGAAGGGCTTATGCCCGAAACGTCGATTCTCCTGTTCCTTGGATGCTGCCTGACCTGCTGCGCTTTTCCAGCAACACATTTTCAGCTCTGACATTGGTCTCAATCTACTCATTTCATATAAAGTGCACAAAGTAACTTGCATAATCAAGTGAAAGAAAGACACGTCAGGTTCAATTCAGTATTTATTTGCAGCAAAGAGAGGTCAACACAATCAAGCATTTGCAATTAATTCCATAAAAAGCAACAGGAAATGCTTTGGATAGCAAGAGACCAAAAACTCTTGCAAGGAAGTATTTTTTCTGCACCGATTCTCTTTAATTACACTTCAATATTCTCACTAGTTCCAGAAACAGCAGAGGATCTGAAGATAAAGATAAAGATAAAGAACTGCCATGCAGTTCATTGCAGTCCATTCTGGAAAAACAGATTAATGAAGGAACCAGATAAGGACATGAAATGAAATCTGATTGTTGGATCATAGACTGAAAATCAACATTCATTTCAAATCTACAAAGAAGGTAACCAAAAGCTACTCGCCAGATAATTCCACTCATGTTCAAGGGAGGAAACACAAGAGGCAGCATGTGGAATATAAATACTTCAACAATCCTATCATTTAATTCTGGTGTTGCAAAGCATGCTTATAGAGTGCAAAGTTCATGAGACAATATTTGAATATTAAATAGGAATACTATAACCACAGAAACAGTAATGTTTCAAAGCCTCTCATGGTCAATTAATAAAGATAACTAATGCAAAGCTGTCAGCATTGTCTACCATTTTGACAATTTGACGAGAATAATTCACCATTCTAATGATTTGACTTGGTAAGTTGAACCAGCAAGAGTCAGGGCTTCAGGCAGGGTCAAACTTGTCAACGGTTGGGCTGTCAGCTCGGTATTATGGAGAAATTTAGTTCTGAAGGAATCATATCTTTTAACTGCTCATTTGCCACTTGGGTGTTGTAACTTGCTCATATAGTTCATTTCAATGTTTACATGCAGTCAACTCCAACTTCAAGTCAGGTATGGGATTTGGTTCAGCTCTTTAAGCCACGGCCATTACAATTTTAGATTAACATAGATAGTAGAGTCAAGGCTTATGGTGAACAAGCAGGAAAGTGAAACTAAGTTCAAGATCAGATTGGACATTATCACGTTGAATGGCAAAGCAGACTTGAAGGGTCATATTTTCCTTATATTCTCAATTATCTGCCAATATGAATGAATTCACTGGTAAGGAGAAATTCTCTCCATTATAACATGATGATCACAGTTGTCCCATGAATCCATGCATAAAGTGAGAAAGAAATAAAATCAAAGTTGTGAAGTTGACGTGAAAATTCCTTCAACAACAGTCAAGATTAAATCTTCCCAACTGAGGGACTTAATTTTAAACATTATGGAGTCATAGAGATGTACAGCACGGAAACAGACCCTTTGGTCCAACTCATCCACGCCAACCAGATATCCTGACTCAATCTAGTCCCACCTGTTAGCACCTGGTCCCTTATCCCTTCAACCCTTCTTATTCATATACCCATCCAGATGCCTTTTAGATGTTGCAATCGTACCAGCCTCCACCACTTCCTCTGGCAGCTCATTCCATACACGTACACCCTCTGCGTGAAAAGGTTGCCCCTTAAGCCCTTTTGTATCGCTCCCCTCGCACCATAAATCTATGTCCTCTAGTTCTGGACTCCCCCACCCCAGGGAAAAGACCTTGTCTATTTACCCTATCCATGCCCCTCATAATTTTATAAACCTCTATAAGATCACCCCTCAGCCTCCGACGCTCCAGGGAAAACAGTCCCAGCCTATTCAACCTCTCCCAATACCTCAAATCCTCCAACCCTAGCAACATCCTTGTAAATCTTTTCTGAACCTTTCAAGTTTCACAACATCCTTCGATAGGAAGGAGACCAGAATTGCACACAATATTCCAACAGTGGCCTAACCAATGTCCTGCACAGCTGCAACATGACCTTCCAACTCCTGTACTCAATACTCTGACCAATAAAGGAAAGCATACCAAACACCTTCTTCACTGTCCTATCCACCTGTGACTCTACTTTCAAGCAGTTACGAACCTGCACTCCAAGGTCTCTTTGTTCAGCAACACTCCCTAGGACCTTACCATTATGTGTACAAGTCCTGCTAAGATTCGTTTTCCTAAAGTGCAGCACCTCACATTTATCTAAATTAATCTCCATCTGCCACTCTCAGCCCACTGGCCCATCTGATCAAGATCCTGTTGTAATCTGAGGTAACTTTCTTCATTGTCCACTCCAGTTCCAATTTTAGAGTCATCTGCAGATATACGATCTATACCTCTTAAACTCACATCCAAATCATTTATATAAATGACAAAAAGTAGAGGACCCACCACCGATCCTTGTGGCACTCCACCTCCAGTCTGAAAAACAACCCTCCACCACCACCCTTCTTAAACAGTGGCACCATGTTAGCCAACCTCCAGTCTTCTGGCACCTCACCTGTGACTATCGATGATAAAAATATCTCAGCAAGAGGCCCAGCAATCACTTCCACAGCTTCCCACAGAGTTCTAAGGTACCCCTGATCAGGTCCTGGGGATTTATACACTTTTATGCATTTCAAGACATCCAGCACATCCTTCTCTGTATTACAGACATTTTTCAAAATGTCATCATCTACTTCCCTACATTCTTTATCTTACATGTACTTTTCCACAGTAAACCCTGACGCATAATATTCGTTTAGTATCTCCCCCATCTCCTGCAGCTCCACACAAAAGTCACCTTGCTGATCTTTGAGGGATCCTGTTCTCTCCCTAGTTACCCTTTTGTCCTTAATATATTTGTAAAAACATTTTGGATTCTTCTTAACTCTATTTGCCAAAGCTATCTCATGTCCCCTTTTTGCCCTCCTGATTTCCCTCTTACTGCCTTTATACCCTAAGGATTCACTCAATCTATCCTGTCTCTACCTGACACATTTCCTTCTTTTTCTTAACCAAACCCTCAATTTCTCTCGTGATCCAGCATTCCCTATATCTACCAGCCTTTGCTTTCACCCTGACAGGAATATACTTTCTCTGGATTCTCGTCATCTCATTTCTGAAGGCTTCCCATTTTCTAGCCGCCCTTTTACCTGTGAACATCTGCCCACAGTCAGCTTTTGAAAGTTCTTGCCTAATACCGTCAAAATTGGCCTTTCTCCAATTTAGAACTTCAACTTTTAGATCTGGTCTACCTTTTTCCATCACTATTTTAAATCTAATAGAATTATGATCGCTGGCCCCAAACTGCTCCCCACTGACACCTCAGTCACCTGCCCTGCCATATTTCCCAACAGTAGGTCAGCTTCTCTAGTAGCTCCATCCACATACTGAATCAGAAAATTGTCTTGTACATGCTTAACAAATTCCTCTCCATCTAAACCCTTAATACTATGAGAACCAAAATATTCTCTGACTTAACATTCTTACTCTAATACTGCAAACTCAGGCTGGCACAGCATTTTTTTGACATTACAAAGATATTTATCACACAAAGAATCAGTGAAATTGCATAACAAGCATTGAAAAATCATGAATAATTATTCAAGTTAAGGAAAAATATTTGCAGAGCTTTGCTTCAGTTGAAATATTTTTCATCATTGATTCAAAGAAAAAGCATAGTCAATCTGTATCCATTATGCAGATTTTGACCTAGGTGCACGTGTAAAAAAGGCATGTCTATTGGGCTAGCCCCGGAGTGGAACAGAAGAATTGTTACTTACTTATCATTCTCTTGGGATATATACAGACGATTGGATAGACTAGCTAGGAATGCTTCCACAATCACTGGGTCTGCAACTGATCCTGCCTTAAGGCACCTAAGCAGCAAAAAAACATGTGTGAGTCAAACAATAAATTTATTTTTAATACGGGCCCTAAGAGTCACTCCACCGCACAGTTAACCTCCAAGGTCCAGAAGTAAGTAAATCTATCCAAATAATTGGACAAGTCTCACATCCATCAGAACCACAATTGCAATTACTCATCGTTGGGTTTGAACTGTTTGGAAGTGTCACTGTGGAAGGTGTTGTTTTCAAGGTACGACAACTGTCTGCCTTCCCATCACATTGCATAATTTAAGTAAGAGCTGGGGAGCTCCATTTCTGCTATGGCCAAGAATTTACCTAGTAACCAGCAAGATGAAAGTGTATTTGGGGCCCTGTGCAAACTGGTTGCCACAAAACCTTTACTCTTGAACACTTCAATGTGTTTTCCTGACTGTGAAACATTTTAGGTCTGTTTTGAGATTGTGAAGTGCACTATGTAAATGTGTTTACTTTAATTTCTGAATAGGTAAATCACCTTGCAACTTTACTTACCCCCTATCAAAAGAGAGGTAGCAGACGCTGGGAAGGAAAAAAAGTGATCAAAAGTGAAAGATGAGGGAGCACAAAGAGGGACAACATGCCACATTGACAGAGGGTGCCATGAGCAACTTTGACCAGCATGCCCTTACTCTTATGAGCAGATAGAAGCCACATTGAAGGCAATCAAGGAAAGGCTTTGGGAGAGTTGGTGATGATGTATTTAAAAACATAATGGAAAGGGGGCTAGACACGCATTAATAATTGGAAGGACATCAAGGATTAAGCTTACTTCAAGGAGGATGACAATAACTTCAGTTTTAAAGACAACAGCTTACTTTTTGAGCTAAGGAAGCCACTTACATTATCAGTGGGAAATTGTCAGGAGTTGAGGGGAGGAAGTAAATCTCAGAGGAAATATGGCAATGGTCATAAAACAGAACAGGGCACATATTATCTACTTTCTTCTCGCCGTGGCAGTTTGGTTCAACAAGCAGCATTCTTCCATCGAAGTCAGAAATTTGTGGGTTCAAATCTTCTCCAAGACTTGAACACACAATAGAGGTGGTCATTTCAATATTATATTAGAAGTTGTAGAAGTTTCTTCTTTAGATTAAAAATTAAATTGATATCCCACATTCTTGTTCAAGTGGACATAAAAATCCAAAGACTATTTGCCTGAACTTATTTTCTGTCCTGGCAAATTCTTGCCTTCACCCAACATTACCAAGGAAAGGCATCTAAGGACGGGCAATAAACACTAGCCCTGACAACAACAACAAAAATCCCATGAACAAATAAACATCAGTAAATACATTAACTTTTTTTGCCTTTTGAGAGAATTTACAAAATATATGGTTGCGAGTGTCAACAAAGTGGCTACGTTTGAAATATAAATCCTTCGTTGTGAACCACTTTGAGATGTCTAATGGATAAAACAGGCAATATATAAATGCAGGTTACTTGTTTATATTGCAATGCTCCTTCATAGGCTGTTTGGATTTTTCTTACCTACAGATATTATCGATAGCAATGTCCCTCAGCTGTTCATACATAGATGGCTGGTTTTTCTTTGGAGATAACACAGTCGCCTCTGAGTGCTCATTTGTTACACTTATCTTAATGTCAGAACCTCCTTTAAAAGAGCAAAATAGCATTGCTATAGTGAAAACTAAGACTACAAATGATTTCAAACATGTGAAAGCTTCTAAGAAATAACATTTGGGGCATGTATATGGTTCAGTAGTGCTTGTGTGCCTCTGACTGCCTCTACCATGGAAAACAGGAGATGGTGACAATTTTACTTCCTGCAACATAGCCTGTTATCAAGCTATCACATATATTAATGGGCCGATTACAAAGAAACCTGACCCACATAAGATATGGCCCAAAAATGAATTGTTTAACTTTTCATAAAGATTAATGACTTGGATCCTGCACTACTTTTTAAAGGAACTATTAGCATTAAATGATTGGGAGAATCTAATCTTTTTTTTTAAATTGCATGCTGTTTTATTCAGAACTTTGTGAATCATTTCAGCTGCTATGGTGGAATTCCTCACAATTGCGATGCGAGCAGAGTTTTCAGAGCAGGTTGCTGAATATGGTTGGTCTAAAGCCTCAGTGACATAAAAGATCTGAATGAAAAATATTTCCTTTTTAAATTTTACACCAGCACAGGTTAAACAGGCCTCAAGGAAGAGCAATGCAATTAGAATTATGTTGAGTTAACACTAATGTACTGACTGCTCTCATCACTTGTAGCAATGTTGCACTGTTGCAACAGACATTTTATCTCAAGCTTGCTTACATCTCTATTCTAAACTGTATAGAATATAACAAATGAGCCAGCTGTTGGAGTAAGTTTAATCACTGTGTACTTGAGAAAGATCAGCCAAGAATGTCTTTTCAATGCTTCTGTCAATAAAACAAATTTCCTCATTGTAAAATTTCTTCAATTGTTTTTAAAATGAAGGTCATTGCCACTTTGACAAATTTGCAACAGACTATAGTTATGCGTCAAGTTACCTGAATTGTACTGACTGTGGTATTTGTACACCTTGACGAGTACTGGTGAAGGGATCACCAAAAAATCTCTTAGTGATGCTGTGACGGAATGAACTGCGACAGGGAATCGTTCACACAAATGTCCCAGACCCTGGTCAGATAAAAGACTTTGATATGCAAAATACAAGCAATATTCATAAATGTCTAATGATGCCAACAAGTAGAGTAAACTGCAAAAACAAAGAAAACCATTAAAAAAAATTCTTAACGCAAAGTCTTAATTGAAATGCTTAGTTGAAAAAACAAATTTTGGGCATGAAAATTTGGTTTATCTTATACGTTGATCTGCTCAGGCATTCTGATGTGTGGTACATAAAGGCTTTAAAATAGAAAAGCATTCTGAAAGAAATTCACAAAGGCTCAATCGATAAATGGAAGTCAAGCCATAGAAAAATGATGATAGGAGGGTCAGCCAAAAGGTGGATCGATTCAATGGGTTTTAAGAAAAGGAGGCAGAAAAATTCATGGAGGAAACTCGGAACGTGGGACGGAGGTGGTTGAAAGCATTGGGTGCCAATGGCGAGAGGATGAGAAGATGAACGTACTATAGGCCAGAGTCTGTGCAGAGTATTCAAGATGGATGGGATATGAAATGTTTTGGACAGTCAGGGAAGGAGAGCAAGAGGTCTCAATACACATTTTCCATAAGTGAGAGCAGTCTTCTGATGCAGTGAGAAACCCATTTCACACTCTCCAGGTGGGGAAGTAAATTAACCTAAACAAAAAGATGCTCCCACGGTCAAATCGTGGCTGGTTGAGCTTAATTCATCTCAGTCAGGGAAGTAAGTGGGACATTGCACCTGGTAAACAGAAAGTACAATAGCCTGGGTTCCTGTTGTTGATTGAGAAATGTGCTACACTTTGCTCAATGGAAACAGGTCGACTGCCCAGCAATAGAAGGCACAAAAATGTGCATTTTTATTTAATCTGCTGAGTTTCCCAAATAATTTCACAATTGGAATTACTTTTGAAATGCAACTTGTTACATTTGTTTTGGGAGATGCAGCAGACAACTGGTACAGCAAGATCCCAGAAACAGTAGCAAAGAAGGGCAACTAGAGATGGGTGATAAATGTTGGCCTGGCCAGCCATGCTCACAACTCACAAACGAATAAATATAACTGTTTTTATAGCAAAGGAAGGCAGGAGTGGCAGTAGGCCATTCAGTCCCTCAAGCATACTGCACTAACCTCAATCAAATTATCTGTTTTATCGGTAATCTCATCTCTTCCTCTGAGGTTAATAAATCTAAATACTCACCACACTCAATGAAGAAATTTGTCACCATCTCACTCCTAAATAGCTTGGCCCTTATTCTGAGACTGCATCCCATAGTTTTAGACCACCTACAGCCAGAAAAAAAAACACCCTTTCTGCACCTACCCTCTCTAGCCCTTTGTAAATTTTATAAAGTTTCAACAAGATGGTCTCCCATTCCTCTAAACTCAAGGTCCATTCTTCCCAGTCTCTCCTCATACAACAGTGCTACCCTACCAAGAATTAGTCTGGTGAACCTTTGATTCCTCTTTCCCTAAGCTGAGGTGACCAAAACTGTACACAATACTCAGCACATTATCACCAAGGTTCTATACAATTGAGGCAAGACATTTTTATTGCTACACACTCATCCTCTTGTGATAAATTGGACTTCCCACTGCAGCCTTCAGTGACTCATGAACAAGGAAACCAAGGTCCTTTTACATATCAATACTTCCCACTCTCGCAGCATTTAAGAAATAATCTACACCTTTGTCCCTCCGACCAAAGTGGATAACCTCAAACTTATCCACATGATATTCCTGCCCTACCCTCAACTTGCCCCTTTGTGTTATTCAAACTCCTATTCCAAACTAGCTTTGTGACATCCAGAAACTATGAAATCTTACAAATCCAGATCATTGACATTGATTGTAAACAGCTGCGGACCAAGCACTGATCCTTGACTTGAAAAGCTGGCTAAGATGCCAGAAGATCTTCTTTTCTCCCCTTGGCATAGTGCCACACGATCTTTTGCATCTATGCAAACAAGGAAACGCTAACATTTCATCCTAGACAACAGTTCTAACAGTCGCCTCTCCCTCTGTCAGACAGTGAAGTGTCAGATGGCCAAATCCTTGGCACAGGATATGAATCCATTACCTCATGTCACTGGGGTAAGAGTGTCACCAAATGGTTCTGACACTTTATAACAGGGCTTCTGGACCACAACCTGACTGAATACTTGGAATTGTGAGCTCCAATACATCAACGGCTGCCATGGAGCTCCAACCGAGTAGCAACAACCATTCTCTTGAAATCATCAAGTCCTTTTCAAAAAGGGCTCAGGGCCTCACTGGCCAATTCTGGATGCCTGAACCGTGTCCTGAAAAACTCACTGAAAGGTTAGTGCTTTTCGCTTTTGAAAAAATTCTATTGATTAATTAGCTCCCCAGGTCTTGGTCTCACCTCCTTCCCTACACTCATCTCTAACCGCTGATGTCTCAGACCTTCACCCCAGCTTCATACCCATTGGCTCACTACACCATCACCTCCAAACTTCACCACACTCTCACAGGTCTCAGGTTTTCAAGCACCAAAAAGGGATCACATTTGTAAAGGATGTGGGAAGCACTGCTTAGTAGAAAAAACAGAGGGATTAATGTGATAGCTCTAGCACGCAGAACAAAGCAGCACAGGAACAGGCCCTTCAGCCCACCATATCAGTGCATACTATAATACTATCTGAAACTATGTCAGTCTGCCTGCACATCATCTGTGTCTCTCTATTCCCTGTCGGTTCATATGTCCGTCTAAATGCCTCTTAAACGGTGGTATCATCTCTGCTTCTACCACTTCCCTAACAGTGCGGTCAATCTTACGTGTAAAAACTAGCATCACACATCTCCTTTTACCTTAAACTGATGCCCCCTTGCATTTGACATTTCCGTGCTGGGAAAAAAAACTCCAACTATTCACCCTTTGCAAGCCTCTCAAACTTTATAGACTTCAATATTCATTTTGAAAGTTGAAACGTACCTGTAGACAACAAATCAGGAGAGGCATGTGTGACAGAATTATTTTACTGGATGTCTTTGACTGCAGTTTCTCTGAAAGCTTTGAGCAGAGGTTTTCTGCACCTTCATTAAAAGAATTCCACAAGTTAAACCTCTGAAGAAAAGAATTTACTGTTATAACCATAAAACTTTGACTGTACTTCATGATTCAATCATATTATATACTCTTTGCTCTCGAAGTTATGGCATCCAAAAACTGTACTTGTAAAAGAAAATCTATCTTCAGAATAACAAAGATACAAATAATTCTCACACTCTGTTTCTATTAAAGCTACGGATCTCAATGAATTGTTCAGCAATTTCAGATGTATCAAACATAAAATGTTCTTAACTAATAAGGCACTAAGGGTAATGTGTTCAACCAAAATACATCTTCAGTAAGTCCTTAGGGGAATGGAATTTCAGTCACTCAAAATAGCAGATCATGCTAATAAAACATTAGCTTTCACATTAAAAACCAGTGAGAAAACACAATCACCAATTTTCAGCAAATGACTCAGCTGTCAACCGCAGTGCCGGGTGTGGTACTGAGTCAGACCTGATTCTTGGATTGTGCCAAGTTGCCGGGGTTCAGATAAGGAAACAATAAGCTAGCAGCTGCAGATTCACAAAGAAATGAACCAAAATCTGAGGAGGTGGTGGCCTAGTGGTGTCATCGTAAGACTGTTATTCCAGAAACTCGGCTAATATTCTGGGGGCCCGGTTCAAATCCCAACATGGCAGATGGCGGAATTTGAGTTCAACAACAAAAAAAAATCTGGAATTAAGAATCAACAGAAAACCATGAAACCATTGTCGATTGTTGGAAAACCCCATCTGGTTCACTAATGTCCCTCTGCGCAGGAAATCTGCTATCTTCACCTGGTCTGGCCTACGTGTGACTCCAGAACCACAACAATGTGGTTGACTCTCAATCATCCTCTGAAATGGCCTAGAAGCCACTGAGTTACACCAATCACTATGGAGTCTCAAAGAAATGAAACTAGATGGATCACCTGACATCGACCGAAACACTGGGAAAGACAATGGCAGAAACAGTCTTGTCGACCCTGCAAAGTCCTCCTTAGCCTAACCCTATTGGGAGAGGTGTCTCACAGACTACTCAAGCAACAGCCTGACATAGTCATACTCACAGAATCATACCTTACAATGTCCCAGACATTAACATCACCAACTGTGGATATGTCCTGTCCCACCACAGTACAGATCCAGCAGAGGTGGAAACACAGTGATATACAGATGCAAGGGAGTTACCCAGGGAGTCTTCAACATTAACTCCAGACCTCACGAAGTCTCAGAACTTCAAATCTCATGGACAAGGAGATTACAAAGTAATTCTGTTGATTACAAAGTACACTGCTCCCTCAGCTGACGAATCAGTATTCCTCTATATTGAGCAACAGCTGGAGGAAGCACTTAGGTAGCAAGTGGTGAAAATGTCCTCTGGGTGGGGGATTTCAATGTCCACCCACCCAGAGTGGCTCAGCAGCAGTACCACTGATCAACTGGTCAGGTCCTAAAGGATACAGCTGCAAGGCTGGGCCTGTGGCAGGTGGTGGGGAAACATCAGTGCAAAATATAAAGGCTAAAACATTTACAGCAACCTTCAGTCAGAAGTACTGAGTGGATGATCTATCTCAGCCTCCTCCAGTGGTTGCCAGCATTACAGATACCAGTCTTCAGCCAATTCAATTAATTCCATGTGATATTGAGAAACAGTTGGAGACACTGGATACTGCAAAGGCTATAGGCCCTGTCAACATAGGGCGGCATGGTGGCACAGTGGTTAGCACTGCTGCCTCACAGCGCCAGAGACCTGGGTTCAATTCCCGCCTCAGGCGACTGACTGTGTGGAGTTTGCACATTCTCCCCGTGTCTGCGTGGGTTTCCTCCGGGTGCTCCGGTTTCCTCCCACAGTCCAAAGATGTGCAGGCCAGGTGAATTGGCCATGCTAAATTGCCCATAGTGTTAGGTAAGGGGTAAAGGTAGGGGTATGGGTGGGTGGGTTGCGCTTCGGCGGGGCGGTGTGGACTTGTTGGGACGAAGGGCCTGTTTCCACACTAAGTAATCTAATCTAAAAAAAACATTCTGGAAATAGTACTGAAGACTTGTGCTCCAGAACCTGCTGCTCCTCTAGCCCAGTACAGTTACAGCACCAGCATTTACCCGACAATGTGGAAAATTGTCTAGGCGTGTCCCGTACTTAAGAGGAGGACAAACTCAACCAAGACAACTAGCAGCCCATCAATCTACGCTCAATCACCAGCCAAGTTATGGAAGGTGTAATCACTAGTATTATCAAGCAGCACTTCCTCAGCAATAACCTGTTCAGTGATGCCCAAGTTTGGGTTCCGCCAGGGCCACTCAACTTCTGACCTCATTATAGCCTTGGTCCAAACATGGACAAAGGAGCTGAATTCCAGAGGAGAGGAGAGAGTGACAGCCTTGACATCAAAGCTGCATTCGACTGACTGTGACATTAAGGAGACCTGGCAAAACAGGAAATCAATGGGTACCATGGAGCAAACCCCCCATTGATTGGAGTCATACCGGGAACATAGGAAGATGGGCGTAGTTGCTGGATGTCTGTCTAGTCAGCTCCAGGACATCTCTGCAGAAGGTCCTCAGGGTAATGTCCTATGCCTCATCATTTTCATCGATTTCATCAATGACCTTCCTTCCACTTTAAGATCAGAAGTGGAGATGTCTGCTGATGACTGTGCAATGTTCAGCACCATTCACAACTCCTCAGATACTGAAGCAGTTCATGTTCAATGCAACAAGATCTGGACAACATCCAAGCTTGGGCTGACAACTGGCAAACAAATACCAGGCTATGATCATCAACAGTAACAGACAATCTAAACACCATCCCTTGACATTTAATTCTATTACCATGACGGAATCCCCCACTATCCACATGCTGAGGGTTACCATTGATCAGAAACTCAACTGGACTCACCACATGAATGCAGTGGCTACAACAGCAGGTCAGAGTCTAGGACTCCTACAGTGAGTAACTCACCTCCTGCCTTCCCAAAGCCTGTCCATCATCTACAAGGTACAAGTCAGGAGTATAACTGAATACTCCCCACGTACCTGGATAGGTGCAGTCCCAACAACACTCGAGAGGTTTGACACGATCCAGGACAAAGCAACACACTTGATTGGCACCACACCCACAAGCATCCATTCCATTCGGCTACCATCACTCAGTAGCAGCATTGTGTACGGGATACACTGCAGACATTCACCAAAGATCCTCAGACAGCACCTTCCAAACCCCATGGATCACTTCCATAAACAAGAATAAGGGGAGCAGATACATGGGAACACCAGCCGCTGCAAGATCCCTCTAAGCCACTCACCATCCTGACTTGGAAACATATCCCCGTTCGTTCACTGTCGCTGGGTCAAAAACTTGGAATTCTCTCCCAAAGGGCATTGTGGGTCAACATTCCGCATGTAGACTGCAGTGATTCAAGAAGACAGCTCACTGTCACCACTTTCTCAAGGGCAACTAGGGACGGGCAATAAATGCTAGCCAGCCAATGACGCTCAAATTCCACAAACGAATAAAAAAAAGTCATAAATTGCCAGAAAGTCTCCGTGCAGCATCCGTGGAGAGAAATCAAAGTTGACGTTTTGTGTTGAGTGATCCTTCTGCAGACCTGCTGAGATTTTTGCAGAAATTTCTGTTTTTGTTTCTGATTTACAGCATTCACAATTCTTCCGGTTTTTAAAAAGAATTTCCCCCTATTGATGTTTATCCAATGACCTCTCTGATTAAAAACAATAGCAGACCTCAACAAAAATGTCCTCCTCAACAGGATAACATTCCAGCCCTGTGGAGAGAGGCGTTGCCAGGAAAACAGAGGTTTCCCCGATGCATTTCTGATGCTGAGATTTCCAAGGGCTAAGTTGGGAAGTAAATCAGCAACTTACAGCACTAAGCAGGTAGCCACGTGATTGAGAGCCTTATTAGGGGCAGATCTGTGGCCTTTTATGGCATTTTGCCCCCTGTTGCATGCACAGAAACTGCAAGCTCAATGACCTCACTGTTACAAGTTGGGGTAGGGACAACCATCAGATATAGAAACTCCATATCTCATTGCCAAGGATTCAAACATGAACAGCCATAATTGTGGGACATCACAATGCAAGAGAAAATCCCAACTGATTTCCCATCATCGATAGTGTTTATTTCTACACTGCTGTGTCGGCCAATGAAGGTATCCAGAGGACCTATGATTTGGTTGGTAGCATTGAGAGTTTGCATGGTGTCCTTAATTGGACAGAGAGCTCAAGAGGTGATCAGTTAGGAAGTGAACCAACACCCCTAAGCCAGTTTTGCTGCTGGCAAGTGTTCGCTCATGTTCCCCATTTGGCCCTTGTGAATATCTAACCCTTAGTGTTTAGAATAACCTGAGAAACAGCCAGATGGGTCAAGACAAAATGTTACCTTCATAATATTATCTGAATAAGGAGGGTCTTTTAAAGGAGAGGCAAGTAAATAAAACGTCACTGATACCGATCAGCACTGGCATCTTAAACAAATGTCAAAATGTTTTAACCTTGTACAGCAACAATGCAAAACATGGTCAACATTTTTAATGTAACTAAGCCACTCAACTGGCCAGGTTATTTTACAGTTGAAGAGTATGGTGCTGCAAAAGCACAGCCAGTCAGGTACATCCAAGGAACAGGAATAGTGACATTTCAAGCATAAGCTCTTCATCAGGAAGTTTATGCCCAAAACGTTGATCCTCTTGCTCCTAGGATGCTGCCTGATTGGCTATGCTTTTCCAGCACCACCTTCTTCGACTCTGATCTCCAGCATCTGCAGTCTTCACTTTTTCAAAGTTATTTTACAGAAAATAAGAAATGAGATTTCCACTTTTTAAATGTTCTCTACCTTGCTCATCCTTAACAGCCCACACCATTAAATCCACACATGCAGCATTTGCTTGACATCTGAGTTTCAGAGGGTTAAATTCATGATGAATATACTCTGTATCATGCAGGATCTTCTGGAGTTCAGACTGGCTACTGTTAAACTGCTCGAGGACAAAATCATGAACCTCCTTCACAAATGCAGTCTGGAGATCTGTGAGGACAAAATTGGTAAATGCTGACAGTGCAGAAGAGAAAGAGATTTTGGCAAATGGATACATCCAAGCTCCTGAAACCGGATTCCCTTGTTTACAGCAATACTCTCCTGTCAGACAGGAAGGAACAAAGGGTCCCTTTTGGGTTACTTGAAATATTAGTAAATGACAAACCTATATACCCAGCCCTCTAAACAGTTGTATTAAATAATATTATTTAATTCCACTCATTATTTGTTTACGGTAAATTAATAAGTAATAATTAATAACCTGCTTATTGTAGCTCAAAAACAAATTCTAAATTGTGTTTAGTAATAATTTGTGGCCTTGTTCATAGATTTGAAATTCTGTGCAAAAAGAATGCAAATTCCTGTTTTATTTTGCAGCATTCAGTGATTATTTTGAAGAATCATAAAGTAGGCTCACTGGTGTTAAAACAGAGAACCTCCAGAAGCTACTCTAAACTATTCAAACAAGTCAAATAAATTTTGCATTCTCATCTGAATCCAGAGATAGCCATATTACAGTCTTCCTTAGTCTTCATAACCAGCAATGCTCAGGTGCATCATTTGTAGTTAGACAAAGCGGTTTCAGAACTCATGTAACTCAAAGATTTGTGTTGCTTCAGGGATATTTAACATGAAAAGCATAACGAAAAAAGGACAGCCACTTGTATTTGTGTAGCACCTTTCCTCAGCTCAGGACAGCTTAACATGCTTCACAGCTAATATAATACCTACAAATGTTAGTTACTATTGCAGTGCATGAATAAGAACAATCAATGTGCTCTTGGCAAGCATCAATAAACAGCCTAATATAGTGACCAGTCAATGAAAGCAATAATGCTGGAAATACTCAGCAGGTATGATTGATGGTGGGGCAGTATTGATCAGGTCCAAGATCTTCCATCAGAACTGGAAAAATTTGGAATATCATAGATTTCAAGGTAATAGTGGGACAGGGAATGGGATGGGTGCAGGGAGAATGAATAAAAGGGCAGGAGAAATTAAATGACAGAAGGATTGATGATAAAAAGGGAATAGTATTAGAACCAGAAAAAGTGGATCTAAACAAGGTTCAAACCAAAATAATGGAATCATTAACATGTCCTGTCTAAAAAATGGACAGTGGTTGCGATTTAAAATTGTTGACCTCAAAGCCTTTGTATTTACATAAAGCCTGCTACACCTTGAATGTTTTTCCAGTTCTAACCAAAGGTCGTAAATTTGAAATAATAATCTTTTGTCCCTAAATGCTGCCTGACCTGCTGGATGATTCAGAGTTCCAACACCTGCAGGGCAGTGTTTTGCATTAAGAGTTGGATGATCCACTTTACTGTTGATGGTTAACATCAGGCTCATTGCATTGCAATGGCTGGAAAGGCAAGGATGCTGAGCTAGTTAGTGTAATTATCAATGTTATAAAAATGCTGTACTTGGATTCACCCATAAGCAATGTTATGGGTGAAACAAGCCAATAAATAAAATAGCACACCTCACGTTAACATCGCCTTTGCAAATCAACAAATGACACATTGAATTGTAAATGTATGTTGTGCCTCAGAATTGAGGTCAATCTCTCTGAAGGATGGGGCAAGACTCCTTTTGCTATGGGATTAGGCATCTACAATCATAGAATCCCTACAGCGTGGAAGCAGGCCAATCTGCCCACTGAGTCCACACTGCCCTCCTGGAATTGATCCCAAGCTATGGAAGTATTTTTTTTTTTTAAAAACTGACATTCTCTCATGCTTGGCTAGAAATGGTGATCTGCCTCCTGGTGCCATTTATCTTTGCCTCTCTTTAACTTCAGCTGAGACCGAATCAGTCCATTTGCTGAAGTGAAGCGAACATTATCCCCCTCCATTCCACGTATGTAAAATAGCTGAAACTTCAAAAAGTACCATAGCAAGCACACGACAGACGAACAGAAGCCCCAGGAAGATGTCTGTACTTTTGTTTATATCATGATGTAGAGGTGTCAGTGTTGTACTGGGGTGGACAAGGTCAGAGGTCACATAAAACCAAGTTACAGTCCAATAAGTTTATTTGAAATCACTAAGTGACTTCACATGACAAATGAGCAGCGCTCTGAAAACTTGTGATTTCAAATAAACCTGTTGGGACTATAACCTGGTGTCGAATGACTTCTGACCTTGTTTATACCAGCGTCACAAGGGCATCCAATTCCCGAGTTTGATCAAAAATTAATCAACAATGCTAATAAAGAAAGAAGCTTACCTTTCATGTGATACAAAGTGTCTCTCAACATTTTAAACACGACCACATAAAGAGGATCACTGAAGTTTCGATAGTACAGATCCAAATTTGCATTTGCCTAAATATTAAAATCAATTTCAAAATTATTGCATCACTCATTGCAGAACATCAAACACACTTTGATACTATTCAGCTAGGATCTGTGAAACTCACGTCTCTGGCCATAGTTCTTTACACAACATAATTAGCAAAGGTTACATTTTCAAATGTACCAGTCCAAAGCTGTGCATGCTAGGTGGATTGGCCATGCAAAATTGCCCATAGTGTTTAGGGATGTGTAGGCTAGGTAGATTTGTCAGGAGAAAGTATAGAGTAATAGGGTAGGGAAATGAGTTGGGTGGGTTACTCTTCAGAGGGTCGGTGTGGACTTGTTGGGCCAAATGGTCTGTTTCCACACTGTAGGGATTCTACGATGATGATGATGATGGACCATCGGAAATAGACATTATCTGGCCAAGAGGTTTGTGACTTTTTTTTTTAAAAAACACTTTTTATAGAATCTTAAGAGCACAGACGGAGAGTATTCATCCATCATACTTTGTTAGTTCTTTCAACAAGTCCTGGCTCAACTTATTCTCTAGAACTCTGAAAATTACTCCTTTTGGAGCATAAATGCAGCTTCCACCATCCTG
Organism: Chiloscyllium plagiosum; assembly: GCF_037043375.1. NCBI lineage: Eukaryota > Metazoa > Chordata > Chondrichthyes > Orectolobiformes > Hemiscylliidae > Chiloscyllium > Chiloscyllium plagiosum. The sequence goes on along the minus strand of NW_028270162.1, from coordinate 11,387,714 downwards.
TTAGACAGTGTACTCCAGGTCCAAACTTCTATCATTAATTATACAGAACAATAGCTGGCACACTTGATTTTAACTTTTCTATCAGGTCAGTCTGAGCTCAGCGTCAGCCAAATAGTTAACACATGCAAACAAAATTATCTCCTTTGCAAGATCCAGGTTATTTTAGTGTGAGTGTTGCATTCATCAAGGAAACATTAACTGTTGTAGAGTTATACAGCACAAAAACAGACCCTTCGGTCCAACCAGTCCAGGCCAAACATAATACCAAACTAAACTAGTCCCACCGACCTGCCCTTGGGCCATATCCCTCCAACTTTCCTACTCATGTATTTATCTAAGTGTCTTTTAAATGTTGTAACTGTGCCCACTTCCACCACTTCCTCAGGAAGTTCATTTCACATATGAACCACCTTCCGTGTAAAAACATTGCCTGTCATGTCTTTTTTAAATCTCTCTCTTCTCACCTTCAAAATATGACATCGAGTTCTGAAATCCCCCAGCTGAGGGGAAAGTCACCTACCATTAAACCTATCTATACCCCTCATGATTTTATCAACCACTAAAAGGTCACCTGTCAACTTTCAAGACTCCAGTGAAAAAAAAAAGTCCTGGGTGTCTCCCAGATCTGATATAGCCTAGCATTAATGCTGGGTAATATAGGAAACAATGCAGCCTCTCCCGTAACAAGTACTTTTCATGCCTTGCTGTTGTGGTCCATAGTGTGTGGCTGGAACCTAGTCTATAACTGACTGCTATCAACCTGTATATTCAACCAGGACAGTCAGCAAAGAAAGCAATGTGCAAATGGCTAGCACAGAGCAAATCAGAGCCACAAATTCTAAAGCACAGATAAAGAGCAGAAAAATCCCACAATAAACAAATCAAACTGCAATCATCACTGACAAAGCATGAAGGAATGCCCAAAACCATGTATAAAATGGGATGGAAGTGAGGCAGTGAAGGGATTCTGAGCAACATGCCCCAGTTTCAGAACAGCATTCTGGAATACATTCATCCTGTGAGCTCCTTCAGAGATGACTAACCTCAGGCTGGATTTATTGCCACTGATCCTGGAAAAGTCTGAAATCTAATCCTTCGTTGCCAGTTTGAAAGTTAGATGACGACTTGAACATGGAGCAGTATTTTGTTTTGTTGGGATTTGAACCCAGCTCTTGGAAATTTAAGGACAGTGAATCGACTGCGTAATCTTGACTTCCACCAACTTTCATTTTAAATAATGTGAAACTTGGGGAAGATGATGCCCTAGTGGCATGTCACTGGACTAAGTCCAGAAGCCAAAATGAAAGGCAAGGACTGATTGGGGATAGTCAACATGGCTTTGTGCATGGGAAATCATGTCTCACAAACTTGATTGAGTTCTTTGAAGAAGTAACAAAAAAGATTGATGAGGGCAGAGCAGTAGATGTGATCTATATGGACTTCAGTAAGGTGTTCAACAAGGTTCACCATGGGAGACTGATTAGCAAGGTTAGATCTCACGGAATACAGGGAGAACTAGCCATTTGGATACAGAACTGGCTCAGAGGTAGAAGACAGAGGGTGGTGGTGGAGGGTTGTTTTTCAGACTGTGACCAGTGGAGTGCCACAAGGATCGGTGCTGGGTCCTCTACTTTTTGTCATTTATATAAATGATTTGGATGAGAGCATAAGAGGTACAGTTAGTAAGTTTGCAGATGACACCAAAATTGGAGGTGTAGTGGACAGCAAAGAGGGTTACGTCACATTACAACAGGATCTGGACCAGATAGGTCAATGGGCTGAGAAGTAGCAGATGAAGTTTAATTCAGATAAATGTAAGGTGCTGCATTTTGGGAAAGCAAATCTTAGCAGGATTTATACACTTAATGGTAAGGTCCTAGGGAGTGCTGCTGAACAAAGAGACCTTGCAGTTCTGGTTCATAGCTCCTTGAAAGTGGAGTCACAAGTAGATAGGATAGTGAAGGTGGTGTTTGGTATGCTTTCCTTTATTGGTCAGAGTATTGAGTACAGGAGTTGGGAGGTCATGTTGCGGCTGTACAAGACATTGGTTTGGCCACTGTTGGAATATTGCGTGCAATTCTGGTCTCCTTCCTATTGGAAAAATGTTGTGAAACTTGAAAGGGTTCAGAAAAGACTTACAAGGATGTTGCCAGGGTTGGAGGATCTGAGCTACAGGGAGAGGCTGAACAGGCTGGGGCGGTTTTCCCTGGAGCGTTGGAGGCTGAGGGGTGACCTTATAGAGGTTTACAAAATTATGAGGGGCATGGATACAGTAAATAGGCAAAGTCTTTTCCCTGGAGTCAGGGAGTCCAATACTAGAGGGCATAGGTTTAGGGTGAGAGAGGAAAGATATAAAAGAGACCTAAGGGGCAACTTTTTCACGCAGAGGGTGGTACGTGTATGGAATGAGCTGCCAGAGGATGTGGTGGAGGCTGGTACAATTGCAACATTTAAGAGGCATTTGGAGGGGTATATGAATAGGCAGGGTTTGGAGAGATATGGGCCGGATGCTGTCAGGTGGGACCAGATTGGGGTGGGATATCTGTCCAATCCATGGACGGGTTGGACCGAATGGTCTGCTTCCATGCTGTACATCTCTTTGACTGCTCTGAGGACATTGTTTCAAATCCTATCACAGCAGCTGAGAGAACTTTAATGTAATTAACAAATCTGGAACCAAAATGTCAGTTTCGGTGACTGTGAACCATTGTCAATTGTCAAAAAAAACCCAAATGGTTTTCTAATGCCCTTTAGGCAAGAAATTTTGCCATCCTTACCTGATCTGGACTACATGTGACTCCAGACTCAGCTACATGGTACACATTTAACTGTCTCAAGTGGCTGAGCCAGCGGTCAGTGATGTCCACATCCAATGAAAGAATTTTTAAAAAAACAAGATTCCTAAAGCAGCAGTTAACTGTACAATGCCAAAGCAATGAATAATTCCTTACCTCAGTAACCTCTGCCAATATTGCATCCAGTGTTTTTAAAACTGACTCAGCCACAATCCGTTTAACCTGGGAGAAGAATAGAAATTTTCTGCAGTCATAACACTCAGCGTCAGAGTCTGAGGGGTGATGAAATAGAGATTTATAAAATCATGAGGGGTATGGATAGGATAAATAGATAAGATCTTTTCCCTGGGTTGGGGGTGTCCAGAACTAGAGAGCATAGGTTTAAGGTGAGAGGGGAAACATATATGAATGAATCTGAAAAAGCAAAATCATTTGAAACTACTTCTTAACTGTGGATATTGAACTCCATCTAATGGCCTCGCAAAGCACTCAGTTGTAACTGTTATAAAGTTTCTAAAAAGAAACAAAACCAGATGGACCATCTGGCACCGGAGAAGGCAATGGCAGAAACAGCCCTGATGATCCTGCAAAGCCCTCCTTACTAACATCTGGAGGGCTATGGCCAAAATTGGGACAGCTATCTCACAGACTAGTCAAATAACAGAATGACATAGGCATACTCACGGAATCATTCCTTACAGACAATGTCCCAGACACCAGCACCACCATGCCTGGATAGGTCCTGGCCCATGAACAGGACAGACCCAGCAAAGGTGGCACTGCAATTGTATATAATCAGGTGGGATTGTCCTAGGTGTCCTCAACATGGGCTCCAGACATCCTGAAGTCTCACAGCATCAGGCCAAATACAGGCAAGGAAATCTCCTGCTGATTACCACATACTGACCTCCTTTGGTTAGTGACTCTGTGCTCCTCAACAACACTTGAAGGAAGTACTTAGGGGTCTAAGGGCACAGAACCTATTGTGGACAGGGGGGAGTTCAATATCCACAATCACGAATGGCTCTGAAAGGACATTGCTGCTAGACTGGGTCTACAGAAAGTGGTGAGGGAATGAATAAAATGGAAAAACATAATTAACCTCATCCTACCAAAATGCCTGCTTCAAATGCATCTGTCCATGACAGTATTGATGAGAGTCACCACTGCACAATACTTGTGGATGCAAAGTCTCACCTCCACACTGAGAATACTCATCATCATGTTGTGTAGCACTATCACCATACTAAATGGGACAGACTTAGAATAGATTGAGCAACTCATGTCAGGGAATCCATGAAGATTTGTATTTTTTCTCTGTCAAGTTGATTTTAAATTGTAAGCTTAATTCAATTTTATTCTGCAGTGTTCCTCCAATAAAACGAAGACAAACATGGGAAGTAATCCACCATTATTGTTCTGGTACTCAAAGTAGACAGCTGACCTGGATGGATATCAGACCAAAGTACAGCATTCGGGTTAAACAATGCTGGAAAGCAGGGAAATAATTGGACTTGGTGCTCAGACATGATCCACTCCTTACTGAATTCATAACATAATTATGTACTTCTACTTATAAATTCTTGTATTGTACATTTCACAAAGACAAAGAGATAAGGAAGCAGGAAATGCACTATAGTGGGAAAGCTGTCATCAAAGTTTGATAACATACATACCATTTGGAGTAGCTGTCGGAGGTATTCTAGTGGAATATGAAATTCTTTTGTACTACAGCCAGTGAACAGTGGGGAGACAGAAAAACTTGAGCTAATAGTAGAAAAGTAATATTGAGGATCCACAGTACTGCCATCAGGGAGATATGAACCTAAAAGTACAAAATGCCAAGATTCCTGATTAGACAAGAGAATAAAATCTGAACTCTTCCAAGAAACATCAAAGTACAGCACAGGAGGTGGCTGAACAGTCATTCAGATCTCTGCTGGTTCTTTGTTAAACATCATTTTGTATTCATGCCCTTCAGCCACAGTTACCTAACCAGAGGAAATAGATATTTCCCTATCCACCACTCTAAAATTCTTCATAATATCAAAAAGAAATTCTCAAAATTCTTTCCAGCCCCAGAAAAATCTCTTATGTAGTTTTCTAACCATTTCCTGCTGAATAAAAGACTTCAACATCCTTTCTGCAATAGGGCCCAGAGAATGATGCCATGTTTTTGACGGCCTGACCAGTGCAACATACACTTATTCAAAACATCACATTTCCTGTCTAATTACTCCAGCCATCAATGGCATCACTTCCTATGTCTGAATTTTACTCTTGAGACCCATCACTAAATGCCTTGTCACAATCCATACAAGAGTACGTTGCACAGAATACCCTCTTTATCCAATTGGTCACTTCAGTGACAAAGAAACCCTTCTACTTGTCCAACATGATTTGCCCAAACAAGTTTTGTTAGCTTACCTGCGTTTACTCATGTGTTTTGAAATATTCACTAATTTTATCTCAAATTATGTGGTTGCATAGGCACATATTCATTGGCACTGTGCTTCTTTAATAAAGTTAAAAATCACAACAACAGGTTATAGTCCAACAGGTTTATTTGAAAACACAAACTTTCGGAGTGCTGCTTCTTCATCAGGCTACCTGACAAAGGAGCAGCGCTCCAAAAACTTCTACTTTCAGGTAAACCTGTGGGACTATAACCTGGCATTATGTGAGTTTTTAACTTTGTCCACCCCCCTGCAACACCGGCACTTCCACAGCATGTCTACAATATAGATGAGGATATTCAGCACATTTTAAGTTCCTGTAGCTTTATTCAAAAATGCTCTGATGTGATCTGTGTAACAGCAGAGATCTACCACTTTACCTTCGAAATAGTGCAAGTTGGTCCCTCCTGGTGAACAAGGAGCTGCAGTTGTGCGTTCAGGGCTTGCCTGCAGTATTAAAGAAGAACGACGTTAGGCAAGAACTCCAAAGTTTGGTTTTCAACTGAAGCAACACATGACAACCTTGGTAACAGCAGCTGATTCAGAATTTGAGAGAGCTTAAACAAAGGGGTGAAAGTGAATGCTTTAGGATTAAGCAGCATGCTTACCAAAGGAGTTAGCAAAATAAAACTATTTCCAATAGATTTTCAGTGAAAAGCAACTTCTCTTTTTCAATATAAATGCTAGTTTATCAGCATTTTCATTTTCTTGTAAAAGATAAAAATTTATTCAAAATGAAGGCTTGGAATTGATTTTGCAACTTAAAGAACTTTACAAATTTTAAGATGTTCCCAATATGACCACTCTCATACATCTTATAAGAGCAAAATCATCTTTCAGAAAAATAATGTTTCTAGCAAACAATAAGACTGAAGTTTGGTTTTAACCTGAGAAACGCTGGTCCCACTACAGGCGTTGTGCCGCAAGCTATCACACGATTGGCAGGCAGTCAGGAGGGAACTGGGCAGGATTGATCGAAAATCATTGAAGGAGCGCCGTCTCAGTCCATCCATCTCATGAGGAACTTTCAGTGATTGTGGTGTAATTTTGGGAAATAGTTTTGAAAGGAGAGATTCATCTGTGTTACTGTAACGTCCAAAAGCTCGACCAATTCCAATCAAGCAAGGCACTGCATATCTGCACAGGTTTTCTGCACAAAGGCAAAACTTGTTAATATAGAGCAAGCTGACAGGATACAGGCATTGAACTTGATATTTACAACAGCTCGATAAAAAAAATGTACATTTCAACAAAATACTTTCATACTATCTCCAGCAAGTGCAAACTAAAACTGGTAGATGTGACACCAACTTAAGAATACTTGTTTTAGTTTCTGAAACATTGCCCTGGTCTAAGTGCAACTATAGCTAATACATTGATAATTGATGAAAACTGATCTACAATGTCAGGACTGAACTCTTACAGTTTATGAGCAATTCTTCACTTAAGCTGGCAAGCTCAAATCATGTTCCTTACCAAACTTCTGGGACTAAAGACATCTAAATCCTCTTTTCAAACCGGGATTCATCCAATCCATTTAAAAAAAACCCTGCTACAGCTTTTTGATGAATTGCCGGTAATCTATGTGATTTCCCATCACCCTCTTACTAAAAATGGTTGCTACATTTACTTTCAGCTCACACTCTTAACCTTGTCATTGCCAATGTATTCTACATTTCACTGAACCATTGTTCTGAATCCAAGTTTTCAGTTCCAGCCCAACACTTCACAACTTGGTTTAGTAATTTCTTCACTAAAACATCAACTAGGATCTTGTATTTTCAGAGCTGCACATAAATACCTTTATCCTGAGTCTGAGGCGCCAGACACATCCCCAACAGAACTTCCATGACATCTAGTATAGCCTCCAGAACCTGTAAAGATTATTTTTTCAAAAACCAAACATGACAAAATTTAATATCTGAGATGCAAAAGGGTACAGAGAGGCATTTTACAAACTTGTACTTTACAAACAATCTCAAATGCAAAGGAATCTTTAAAAAATATGCTTTCAAGAGATGGGGCTAACTTAAACTATCTTTGAACCGAATGGTTTATTTGATCATTTCAGAGAGCACATAGGAGCCAATTTCAATGCTGCATGCCTGCAGTCATATGTAGGTCAGACTAGATGAGGATGGCAGACTACCATGGGTTTTTATAGCAATCGGTGGTAGTTTTCGGTCTCCAATAAGTCATGAAGTTGATTTTTAAATTCCACCAGCTGCTGTAAATTTGCCCAGTGGCAATATCACTATGTACCTTCTCCCTTGAATCATCACAGTATTGCAGAGCCACAAATTAAAACAGTTTTTTAAGACATGCAGTCATAGAAGTGTTACCTCCACGTGCCAAAAGTAAATAAAAACTCCTTTCTTCAAGGTGGTTTTTAATCAATTAAATTGCAACAATGGAACTCTTTAAAAAAAAAGTGTACCACCACATAATCTCATTAAATTTATAATTGGGATTTGTGACATTTGTAACAAAAGTCATTTTTCTGAGGTACTGAATAATGCCTTACCTGTACCCTTAACGTAGGGTCCTTTTGAGCAACATCAAAAAGTAGTGTCACCAAACAGAAGCTGAAATTTTCAGCAACAGGAAGCTTTCCTGCAAGGTTGAAAAATTAATTAAAAAACAAATTGCAAATATTTCTCCCCTTATACACACACCTGCACCTTGTCAACACAACGGTGATATAATCAACAGTAGCAGTTCAAGAAGGCAACACACCACCACCTTCTCAAGGGTAACGAGGAATGGGCAATAAATGCTGGCCCAACCAGCAATGCCCCATATCCTGAAAAAACATTAAGCTGGGTCTTCAGCAACTTGCAATCCCATGCCATCAATCTGTGCTGTTGTTATTTCAATATACTGAGCACAATGTAAAAAGTCCTTCACTGACGTTAAAAAGACTCAGGTTAAGTTACAGTTCAATCACTGCCATGGTGTTACAAGTTACAGAAGCACAGCTCATATTGGTTTCTTATTTCATAACACTAAGACATTGAAGCCAAAGAGTTTTTTGCTGCATTCAATACTTTCCAACAGTGCAATGTGAAGTAGTAACCTTCTTTCACTCCAATCAAATTCACAAAAGTTGGTCTTTCAGCCCAAAGAAAAATTATACTAGGAGTTTTATCAGCCTGTGTTAATAGATTTTCAATGTGAAATCTAGTAAAGCTCAATTGCAAGGGCTTCCTGGGCATTGGGAATAATCACGTTGAGTACTTAAAAATTTACAAGTTGCTATTGCCAGATTGCATAAGAGCAAATTAATGAAAATAGCTTTTAAAAGAAATCATAAAACCAGCAGCTAGACTTACATATTGCAACATTCAAATCAACCTTTGAAGTCTTGAAAAATCCTTCCAAAAATGGGTTTCCTTACATACCAAGTATAAAACATGAACCACTGGTGTTGGTGGTTACCATTTTAGAACAAAGAACAAAGAAAATTTACAGCCCAGGAACAGGCCCTTCGGCCCTCCAAGCCTGAGCCGATCCAAATGTACTGTCTAGACCTGTCGGTCAATTCCTAAGCATCTTTATCCCTCTACTCCCCACCTACACATGCATTTATCCAGATGCATCTCAAATGAATCTACTGTGCCTGACTCTATCATCTCTGCTGGCAACGCGTTCCAAACACCCACCACCCGGTGTGTGGTGAAGTAAAATGGGAACTAATAACACTGACAATTCAAATTAAATCCAGGTCAATGTGTTTTATTGAATGAATTAGGTCTACAAAAACATCTTTAACCATAATTAAATGTTGCTTCAAAATAAAATGTTTTGAAAACCGTCAAATTCATCATCTTTGGAATCCAATACATAAGGAGTTTAACTACTGAATTCTGAGTCACTGTGACTTTAGCATCATCATAAAATAGCTCAGAATTTCTCAACATCAAAAAATCCTTTCAATACTTTAACCAAACACTTCTGATCTGAAACTTAGTGAGGTAAAGTCTTTCTTAACAGTCCTAAACTGTTTTCTCAGGAGTGACATTTTTACATAATCAGCTTCTGCCAAGACTTCTGCAAAACTACCATACTGAAATCCAAAGAGTTTTTATCTGAAAGCCGAATGCACTACACCATTTAGTTTGTTCACTCAAACTCACCCAATAAAAACCAAACTCCCTAATTCGCCAAAATGTCTGCCTCTAATACGCTGTATTGTTTTAAAATCACAGCTACAAAAATATTTAACAAATTAAACTTCTTCAAACACAAGGAACAAAACCACATGAAACGAAAGTCAGAGACTCACAGAGGTGTATAGCCCGGAAACATATCCTTCGGTCCAACTCGCCCATGCCGACCAGATATCCCAACCCAATCTAGTCACACCTGCCAGTATCCGGCCCATATCCCTGCAAACTCTTCCTATTCATATACCCATCCAGATGTCTTTTAGATGTTGCAATTGTACCAACCTCCACCACATCCTCTGACATTCCATACATGTACCACACTGTATGAAAAAGATGCCCCTTAGGTCTCTTTTATATCTTTCTCCTCTCACCCTAAACCTATGTTCCCCCCCACCCCCAGGAACAGACCATGTCTATTGATCCAATCCACGCTCCTCATGATTTTATGAATCTCTACCATGTCACCCCTCAGCCTCCGACGCTCCAGGGAAAACAGCCCCAGCCTGTTCAGCCTCTCCCTGTAGCTCAGATCCTCCAACCCTGCCAACATCCTTGCAAATCTTTTCTGAACCCTTTCAAGTCTCACATCTTTCCGATCGGAAGGAGACCAGAATTGCACACAATATTCCAACAGTGGCCTAACCAATGTCCTGTATAGCCGCAACATGATCTCCCACCTCCTGTACTCAATACTCTGACCAATAAAGGAAAGCATACCAAACGCTTTCTTCACTATACATCTACCTGCAACTCCACTTTCAAGGAGCTATGAACCTGCATTCCAAGGTCTCTCTGTTCAGCTACTTTCTCTCGGACCTTACCATTGAGTGTATAAGTCCTGCTAAGATTTGCTTTCCCAAAATGCAGCACCTCGCATTTATCTGAATTAAACTTCATCTGCCACTTCTCAGCCCATTGGCCCATCTGGTCAAGATCTCATTGCAGTCTGATGTAACCCTCTTCACTATCCACTACACCTCCAATTTTGGTGTCATTTGTAAACTTACTAACTGTACCTCTTAAGCTCATATCCAAATCATTTATGTAAATGACAAAAAGTAGAAGACCCAGCACCGATCCTTGTGGCACTCCACTGGTCACAGGCCTCCAGTCTGAAAAACAACCCTCCACCACCACCCTCTGTCTTCTATCTTTGAGCCAGTTCTGTATCCAAATGGCTAGTTCTCCCTGTATTCCATGAGATCTAGCCTTGCTAATCAGTCTCTCTTGGGGAACCTTGTCGAACACCTTACTTAAGTCCATGTAGATCACACCTACCGCTCTGCCCTCATCAATCCTCTTTGTTACTTCTTCAAAAAACTCAATCAAGTTTGTGAGACATGATTTCCCATGCAAAAAGCCGTATTGACTATTCCTAATCAGTCTTTGCCTTTCCAAACACATGTACATCCTGTCCCTCAGGATTTCCTCCAACAATGTACCCACCGCTGACATCAGGTTTACTGGTCTATAGTTCCCTGGCTTGTCCTTACCACCTCTCAAACAGTGGTACCACGTTTGCCAACCTCCAGTCTTCCGGCACCTCACCTGTGACTATCGATGATCCAAATATCTCAGCAAGAGGCCCAACAATCACTTACCTCGCTTCCCAGAGTTCTAGGGTACACCTGATCAGGTCCTGGGGATTTATACACTCTTATACGTTTCAAACCATCCAGCACTTGCTCCTTTGTAATACGAACATTTTCCAAGATTCATCATCTATTTCCCTACATTCTAAATCTTCCATGTCCTTTTCCACAGTAGATCCTGATGCAAAACACTCATTTAGTATCTCGCCCATCCTCTGCAGCTCCACACAAAGGCCACCTTGCTGATCATTGAGGGGCCCTATTCTCTCCCTAGTTACCCTTTTGTCCTTAATAGATTTGTAAAAACCTCTCGTTAACCCTATTTGCCAAAGCTAATGCCCCCTTTTTGCCCTCCTGATTTCCCTCTTAAGTATACTCCTACTGCCTTTAGACTCTAAGGATTCATTTGATCTATCTTGCCTACACCTGACGCACGCTTCCTTCTTTTTTCTTAATCAAACCCTCAATTTCTTTAGTTATCCAGCATTCCCTATACAAATCAGCCTTTCCTTTTACCCGAACTGGAATATACTGTCTCTGCACTCCCGTTACCTCATTTCTGAAGGCTTCCCATTTTCCAGCCGTCCCTTCACCTGCGAACATCTGCCCCCACCATATGCTTTTGAAAGTTCTTACCAAATACCACCAAAACTAGCATTCCTCCAATTTAGAACTTCAACTGTCAGCTCTGGTCTATCATTTTCTATCACTATTTTAAAACTAATAGAATTATGGTTGCTGGTGCTCCACCACTGACACCTCAGTCACCTGCCCTGCCTTATTTCCCAAGAGGAGGTCAAGTTTTGCACCTTCATCCACGTATCTGAACCAGAACATTTTCTTGGACACACTTAAATTCCTCTCCATCTAAACCCTTCACATTATGGCACTCCCAAGTTTATGTTTGGAAAATTAAAATCCCCTACCATTATTATTCTGACAGATAACTGAGGTCTCCTTACAAATTTGTTTCTCAATTTCCCTCTGACTATTAGGGGATTATCCCTTTCTTATTTCTCAACTCAACCCAAATAACTTCCCTGGATGTACTTGCGGGAATATTCTCCCTCAGTCCAGCTATCATGCTATCCCTGATCAAAACGCCACTCCCTCTCCTCTCTTGCCTCCCTTTCTGTCCTTCCTGTAGCATTTGTATCCTGGAACATTAGACTGCCATTAGACTACAGATTGCTATGGTATCCCAGTCCCATGTTCCTAACCATGCCCTGAGTTCATCTGGTCTTAGGTTTCTTCTTCAGGGCTGATTTCTTCTTCCTCACTTCAGTTTTTCATGAAAATCAAATTGTCTTGCTGTAGCATAGTTACTTGACTGAGTTTACAAATGTTTCAATTTATGACTTGAACCCTCCTCCTAGTTGATTCTGTTTGTCATTTGACACGTGCATTCTACAGTGTCTTAAAATTTCCACCTATCTTTTACACAACCCGTATGACGTGCTTAATTCCATGTGACAACTAGGGTGAATAAAACATGTCAATCTGAAGAAGGTGAAAGATCAAGACTAATTCTTAATATAGTATTCATTCACAGTAATTATCTTTCTGTGGGAATCATTGTTAAATCTTCAGCTCAACTATTCAATTCCAACAAAGGCTATTGTGGCATAAGTTAATTCACTAAACCCAGCAAAACCACTATTAGGCAAAACACGAGTTATATTTACATAACATAGCTGATGCCCTCAGAAGTGCAAGTGTTTCATTATTAATGGATTTCCTATGAAATAGAGACACTGCTGCTTTTCAAACACAATTGCAAGCAAAGTCCCATAAATACAATGAAATTCATGATCACTGTTGACATGATGTGGAGGAGCTGGTGCTGGACTGGGGTGGACAAAGTTAAAAATCACATGACACCGAGTTATCATTCCAAATAAACCTACTGTCGTGCGATTTTTAAAAACATTTACATGGCATTGGTTGAGACCTGACAGCTGGCCAGGACAATGCCATGGTATGTTCACACCAACCTCAACTGGGAGACGCCGCCTGTTTGTGTATCATCTGTGAAGCTGTGCTCCCTTGGCCCTGCCCTGAAGCCCTGGGGACATTTGGCCCCATCCATGCACCTCAGAACCCCTAACCTTCTGTCTCAGAGATGCATTGGTCCAGGTGCAAGTATAAGCAGAAACACCTTATGCACAAGTTGACCTTGAAATATGTATTGACATGTAGTACTCATTCGCCATTCAAAATTTTAAAAATCAGAAACATAGAACAGGTTAAGTACAAATATTAAATCTCTTTATAGCCAGTTGAGGGAGGAGGAAACCAGAGGTCAAGCTTTACTTATTTTAGATTTATTCACAGCGAAGCATGATAAATATGCAACTCCTAATTTTAGAACCCACCGTCAGTGATAATAAGTTTTTTAAAAATATCAATGCCACTTGCATGTATTATGTCACAGATCTGTGACCATAGCATTCTGCAGTGAGACTTGAACCCTGGTCACCTGGCCCAGTAGTAACAACACTAACATGGCACCACTTGATTAACAAATAACATCAGCTTATTAATGCAAAGAATTCTTCTCTTTGATTCAGTTCCTATTTTTGGACAAGCTGACACTCCCGCTGTGTTACACCACATCCTGTGCAATCTTTATTGCCACAGAGGTGTACAGCTTCCAGTAGCTGAAGGAGTTTATTTCTTGTGCAATAAGCAAGGGAAATTGTTGTCTATCCCTGTAGAAAAAGGGTGAAGTTTCAAGCACAACCACTACAACAACTATGGGTTCCCTATAACAGCACCAGAGATGAGTGTCATTCTTTTTTCATTAAAGCCAGAACTCCACCTTACAGAATTTCTGTCCATTTTTAACTTTAAAAAAAATCTACTTGCATGGAAAGTTCGCACGTAGGAACATTATAATGTTTTAAAATATCTGATTCCTGCATTGGCATTCTCTCAACCATTCCCATTATGAATTCCAAAAGCATATGATAATCTAGTCATTATGGAACTGCAATATCTGACCAGCGAGGACAAGTTCCAAGGCCATTTCATTGTGAAAATAAATTCAATAACACCTGTAATTTCTGGGTTGCTACCAGTACATGGCCAAGATATCTAAGGGAAACAGAACCAAATGCACTGCTGCACCTTCACAGTGCTTGTGGAAGTTGCCTTTAGAAATTTACAGAACAGTTCCCATTGTGATTATGGACATACAAGCTAGTTATTACGAAAATGTAAATACATGGATATGCCCTTCGACTGAAGATCCAATTATGTCCCAACCTCACCCAATTACTCATGATTACCAACCCCACTTTTCCCGAAGACCCGATTCCGATGTACAGCTCCATGGAGATTAATTAGCATTTAATTAACAAAAAATACACTGATTCAATGAATGATTGCCAATATCCAGTATCATTCTGAAATCTTAACTTTGTAACTTATAATATTTCAGCAACTCTATTGAGCGAATATTTGCAAAGGAAACAACATTAGCCAGCCCTCCTATTTCAAATTTGTAGTCATAGCAAATTTATCTTGGGCTGATGATACATGGCAGTAGAAATGCTGAATTATTCAAGGTTTCATGACTTTTGCCAATCACAACAGAAAGCACAAATGACATGCGATTACCTCGATTCTTTTTCCCTGAGCTGTCTTCAATCCATTGGACTTTGGGTAATCCCTTAAGCAGCCGCAGCAGATAGGGAACCACAGTTTCTTTGTGCTATGAGAAAATAAGAACAAATTGGTTACATCTGTCTTTGCCATATCATCGGATGAGTTGATAATACTAAAGAAGATAACATTGCAACACCTAAAGGAAACAAAGAAAGCCTTCAAGTGGGTCACTGAAAAAGGAAGCAATGCAATATGGACAGGGGTAAAACCATATTGTGGGGAAATGCAGCTGTGCACCCAATAGAAATATAAAGATAGATATCGGCGAACTGAGACATAAAAGAGTTTAAATGCATCATTGTTTCTACTGTAAATAACTAAAAGCCAAGTAAACAAGTACTTTGTGAAATTTTTAACATCCCATTATTGAAAAGGACATTAAAACCACAGAAAGGATATGGCATCAATTAAACAGAATGATGCTGGTGATGAGAAACAATAGTGAGGAGAATGACAGCAAAAAGACTTTCCTTTTTTATTTTTTAAAATCCTTCCACTTTTTTTTCATTCCTAAATTGCTGCATCAACCTTTCTCAATTAATTTCTTCTGCATCATTCAATTTTCCTATGTCTGCTGTTACAATGTAATTACAAGCCTCTCTGATTTTTGTCACTGTGTTGTATTTCAAGAACATGTTCTAGTTATCAAATGGTCACAAGAAGAATTGGTAGCGATCTGAAACAATTACATTTTATTTTGGAAAGCTTAGAAGGCTGAAACCAGCACGTCCCTAAGATAATAGAGACACTTCTGTGGACCCGAGGATTAAAATAATTTTCCAAAAGGATTTGTTGACAAATGCAAACAACAGTGCCATGGTGACAAGAATCGGATTTTAACAGAGGGGTTTTTAGGTTACATTAACAGAAAGATGAGAGGCATTCACAGCAGCACAGGTTATAGTAAAAAAGAAATTTGCAAAGATGTGATTCACTTAATTTAAAATGCTTCAGTGGTCATTACAGAACACACCATCAGAAACCAAAACAAATTCCAAGAGATTCCAGTTGTATCAAGATACTTACAGCACAAATCTTTCTTACCTGAAGTTTTGACTCTGTCAGAAAAACTCCGAGAGCAATAACTGCATCTCTGCGGCGTTCATCCAACTGAAAAATGCCATGGAAATCCACAGGAGACATACAAAGTAACTTTTCTACCTGCAAGAAAAAATGTTGATCAGTCTCAAAGATAAAATTAGATAACAGGAATACTGAACACTTTCAGGCACATGCGAGCTCTTCACTTTTCTTAAATCTGGAAGGTTTGGGAGATGTGGAGACTTTTCTTATGCAAGCAGTTCAGTAGACCTGGAATGCAATGGCAGGAAAGGCGGTGAAAACACACACAAAAGCATTTTTTTTTTGAGAAGGAAATTAGATAAATACATATAAAGTAACTTTTTAAAGGATTGTGAAGAAACATTATGAAGATCAGATCAATTGGATAGGACTTTCAAAGAGCCTCCTCTTGTACTGTATAATTTTATATGACAATGAGGCATAGGGAGACATGGTAAACTCAATGAACTTGCAATCTAGAGGACCAGTCTAATTCACTGAAGACATTAGTTGGAATCCATTCATGGCCAATAAATTTAGAATATAAAGCATATGTCAATAATGGTTACCAAGACAACCAGCAGCTACGGCTGTGGCCTACCTGATTCACAAACATCCTTCAGGAAATCTGCAATGCAGTAACTTTTACTATCTGCAAGGGTCTCCATTCAAAGGCAAATAGGGATTTGTAACAAACATGGCCCTGCTCGTGATGCCTTTTTTTTAAAAACCTTATTCTCTCATGGGACGTGGACACCATTGGTTGCCCAGCATTTATTGCCCATCCCAAGATGCTCTTGAGAAGGAAAGTGAGCTGCCCCCTGGAACCAGTGCATTCCACCTGCTGTGGGTTGACCCACAATGCCCTGATGGAGGGAATTCCAAGATTTTGATCCAGAGACAGAAATATATGTCCAAGTTAGGATGGTGAGTGGCTTGGAGGGGAACGTGCAGGTGCTGGCGTTACCATATATCTGTTGTCTTTGTCTTTCTAGATGAAAGTGGTCCATGAGTTTGGAATGTGCCAAGCAGCTTTGATAAACTCTGCAGGACTTCTTGTAGATAATACATTGCTGTGGCTGACCATCAGTGATGGAGAGGGGGGATTTGGTGCCAATCAAGTGGACTATTTTGTCCTGAATGGTGTCCACTGTGTGGAGTGTTGTTGGAGCTGCACCCATCCAGGCAAGTGGGCAGTATTTCATCACACTGCTGACTTGTGCTTGTCGATGCTGGGCAGGCTTTGGGGAGTCAGGAAGTGAGTTACTCACCACAGTACTCCTAGCTCTTGTAGTCACTGTACTTATATGGCATGTCCAGTTGAGTTTCTGGTCAACGGCAAAATCCAGGATGTTAATTGTGGGAGATTCAGCAATGGTAACACCATTGAATGTAAGAGGCAGAGATTAGATTCGCTCTGATTGGAGATGGTCATTGTCTGGCATTTGTGGGACACAAATGTTTCTTGACATACTTCAGCATAAGCCTGGACACTGTCCAGAACTTGTTACATATGGACTGTTTCAGTATCTGACGAATCATGAACATTCAAAAATATGATGTGAACATTCCTATTTCTGATCTTATCATGGACTGAAGAACTTCTGTAGAGATGCCCTGGAGCTGAGATGTTTAACCTCCAAGAACCACAACCATCTTCCTACGTCATAGAGTCAGAGAAAAGTACAGCACGGAAACAGACTTTTTGGTCCAACCCATCCATGCCAACCAGATAGCCGAATCTAATCTAGACCCATTTGCCAACATTTGACCCACATCCCTCTAAACCCTTCCTATTCATATACCCATCCAGACGCCTTTCAAATGCTGCAATTGTACCAGCCTCCACCACTTCCTCTGGCAGCTCGTTCCATACACGCACCATCATCTGTGTGAAAAAGTTGCCCCTTAGGTCCCTTTTATATCTTTCCCCTCTCACCCTAAACCTTTGCCCTCTAGTTCTGGACTGCCCCACCCCAGGGAAAAGACCTATTTATCCTATCCTTCCCCCTTTTATAAACCTCTATAAAGTCACCCCTCAGCCACCGAGGCTGTTCAGGAAAACAGCCCCAGCCTGTTCAGCCTCTCCCTATAGCTCAAATCCTTGAACCCTGGCAACATCCTTTTCTGAACCCTTTCAAGTTTCACAACACCCTTCCAATAGGAAGGAGACCAGAACTGTACATAATTTTCCAAAAGTGGCCGAACCAATGTCCTGTACAACCGCAACATGACCTCCCAACTCCTATACTCAATACCCTCACCAATAAAGGAAAGCATACCAAACGCCACCTACACGATCCTACCTACCCGCGACTCTACTTTCAAGGAGCTGTGAACCTGCACTCCAAGGTGTCTTTGTTCAGCAACATTCCCTCGGACCTTACCACTAAGTGTAAGTCCTGTTAAGATTTGCTTTTCCAAAATGCAGCACCTTGCATTTATCAAAATTGCACTCCATCTGCCACTCTTCAGCCCATAACTCCAACCAGTGGACAGTTCATCCTAATTCCCACTGATTTAGTTTTGCTTTGGCTCCGTTGGTGGAACCATCATTTGAATGCGGCTTTGATGTCAATGGATGTCACTAGCCCCTCACCTCTGGAACTCAGCTCTTTTGAGGGGGGGGTGAGATGCGGGGGGGGTGAGATGCGGGGGGGGTGAGATGCGGGGGGGGTGAGATGCGGGGGGGGTGAGATGCGGGGGGGGTGAGATGCGGGGGGGGTGAGATGCGGGGGGGGTGAGATGCGGGGGGGGTGAGATGCGGGGGGGGTGAGATGCGGGGGGGGTGAGATGCGGGGGGGGTGAGATGCGGGGGGGGTGAGATGCGGGGGGTGAGATGCGGGGGGTGAGATGCGGGGGGTGAGATGCGGGGGGTGAGATGCGGGGGGTGAGATGCGGGGGGTGAGATGCGGGGGGTGAGATGCGGGGGGTGAGATGCGGGGGGTGAGATGCGGGGGGGGGTGATGCGGGGGGGGGTGATGCGGGGGGGGGTGATGCGGGGGGGGTGATGCGGGGGGGGTGATGCGGGGGGGGTGATGCGGGGGGGGTGATGCGGGGGGGGTGATGCGGGGGGGGTGATGCGGGGGGGGTGATGCGGGGGGGGTGATGCGGGGGGGGTGATGCGGGGGGGGTGAGGTGGGGGGGGTGAGGTGGGGGGGGTGAGGTGGGGGGGGTGAGGTGGGGGGGGTGAGGTGGGGGGGGTGAGGTGGGGGGGGTGAGGTGGGGGGGGTGAGGTGGGGGGGTGTGATGTGGGAGGGGGTGATGTGGGGGGGTGATGTGGGGGGGTGATGTGGGGGGGGGTGTGATGTGGGAGGGGGTGATGTGGGGGGGTTATGTGGGGGGGTGTGATGTGGGAGGGGGTGATGTGGGGGGGTGATGTGGGGGGGTGTGATGTGGGAGGGGGTGATGTGGGGGGGTTATGTGGGGGGGTGTGATGTGGGGGGGTGTGATGTGGGGGGGTGTGATGTGGGGGGGGTGATGTGGGAGGGTGTGATGTGGGGGGGGTGATGGGGGGGTGATGTGGGGGGGAGATGTGGGGGGGGTGATTTGGGGGGGGGGTGATGTGGGGGGGGTGATGTGGGGGGGGTGATGTGGGGGAGGGTGAGGTGGGGGGGTGAGGTGGGGGGGGTGAGGTGGGGGGGGTGAGGTGGGGGGGGTGAGGTGGGGGGGGTGAGGTGGGGGGGGTGAGGTGGGGGGGGTGAGGTGGGGGGGTGATGTGGGGGGGTGTGATGTGGGAGGGGGTGATGTGGGGGGGTGATGTGGGGGGGTGATGTGGGGGGGGTGTGATGTGGGAGGGGGTGATGTGGGGGGGTTATGTGGGGGGGTGTGATGTGGGAGGGGGTGATGTGGGGGGGTGATGTGGGGGGGTGTGATGTGGGAGGGGGTGATGTGGGGGGGTTATGTGGGGGGGTGTGATGTGGGGGGGGGTGATGTGGGGGGGTGATGTGGGGGGGTGATGTGGGGGGGGTGTGATGTGGGAGGGGGTGATGTGGGGGGGTTATGTGGGGGGGTGTGATGTGGGAGGGGGTGATGTGGGGGGGTGATGTGGGGGGGTGTGATGTGGGAGGGGGTGATGTGGGGGGGTTATGTGGGGGGGTGTGATGTGGGGGGGTGTGATGTGGGGGGGTGTGATGTGGGGGGGGGTGATGTGGGAGGGTGTGATGTGGGGGGGGGTGATGGGGGGGTGATGTGGAGGGGAGATGTGGGGGGGGTGATGTGGGGGGAGGTGATGGGGGGGGTGATTGGGGGGGGGGGGTGATGTGGGGGGGGTGATGTGGGGGGGGTGATGTGGGGGGGGTGATGTGGGGGGGGTGATGTGGGGGGGGGTGATGTGGGGGGGGGTGGTGGGGGGGGTGAGGTGGGGGGGGTGAGGTGGGGGGGGTGAGGTGGGGGGGTGAGGTGGGGGGGGTGAGGTGGGGGGGGTGAGGTGGGGGGGGTGAGGTGGGGGGGGTGAGGTGGGGGGGGTGAGGTGGGGGGGGTGAGGTGGGGGGGGTGAGGTGGGGGGGTGAGGTGGGGGGGGTGAGGTGGGGGGGGTGAGGTGGGGGGGGTGAGGTGGGGGGGGTGAGGTGGGGGGGGTGAGGTGGGGGGGTGAGGTGGGGGGGTGATGTGGGGGGGTGATGTGGGGGGGTGATGTGGGGGGGTGATGTGGGGGGGGGGTGATGTGGGGGGGGGGATGTGGGGGGGGGTGATGTGGGGGGGGGTGATGTGGGGGGGGGGTGATGTGGGGGGGGGTGATGTGGGGGGGGGTGATGTGGGGGGGGGTGTGGGGGGGGGGTGAGGTGGGGGGGGTGAGGTGGGGGGGGTGAGGTGGGGGGGGTGAGGTGGGGGGGGTGAGGTGGGGGGGTGAGGTGGGGGGGTGAGGTGGGGGGGTGAGGTGGGGGGGGGTGAGGTGGGGGGGTGAGGTGGGGGGGTGAGGTGGGGGGGGTGAGGTGGGGGGGGTGAGGTGGGGGGGGTGAGGTGGGGGGGTGAGGTGGGGGGGGTGAGATGGGGGGGGTGAGGTGGGGGGGTGAGGTGGGGGGGTGAGGTGGGGGGGTGAGGTGGGGGGGGTGAGGTGGGGGGGTGAGGTGGGGGGGTGAGGTGGGGGGGGTGAGGTGGGGGGGGGGGAGGTGGGGGGGGGGGAGGTGGGGGGGGTGATGTGGGGGGGGTGATGTGGGGGGGGTGATGTGGGGGGGGTGAGGTGGGGGGGGTGAGGTGGGGGGGGTGAAGTGGGGGGGGTGAGGTGGGGGGGGTGAGGTGGGGGGGGTGAGGTGGGGGGGGTGAGGTGGGGGGGGTGAGGTGGGGGGGGTGAGGTGGGGGGGGTGAGGTGGGGGGGGTGAGGTGGGGGGGGTGAGGTGGGGGGGGTGAGGTGGGGGGGGTGAGGTGGGGGGGTGATGTGGGGGGTGTGATGTGGGAGGGGGTGATGTGGGGGGGTGATGTGGGGGGGGTGTGATGTGGGAGGGGGTGATGTGGGGGGGTTATGTGGGGGGGTGTGATGTGGGAGGGGGTGATGTGGGGGGGTATGTGGGGGGGTGTGATGTGGGAGGGGGTGATGTGGGGGGGTTATGTGGGGGGGTGTGATGTGGGGGGGGTGTGATGTGGGGGGGTGTGATGTGGGGGGGGGGGTGATGTGGGAGGGTGTGATGTGGGGGGTGGGTGATGTGGGGGGAGGGTGATGTGGGGGGAGGGTGATGTGGGGGGAGGGTGATGTGGGGGGAGGGTGATGTGGGGGGAGGGTGATGTGGGGGGAGGGTGATGTGGGGGAGGGTGAAGTGGGGGGAGGGTGAAGTGGGGGGAGGGTGATGTGGGGGGAGGGTGATGTGGGGGGGTTATGTGGGGGGGTGTGATGTGGGGGAGGTGTGATGTGGGGGGGTGTGATGTGGGGGGGGGTGATGTGGGAGGGTGTGATGTGGGGGGAGGGTGATGTGGGGGGAGGGTGATGTGGGGGGAGGGTGATGTGGGGGGAGGGTGATGTGGGGGGAGGGTGATGTGGGGGGAGGGTGATGCGGGGGGGGGTGATGCGGGGGGGGTGATGGGGGGGGGGTGATGTGGGGGGGGTGATGTGGGGGGGGTGATGTGGGGGGGGTGATGTGGGGGGGGTGATGTGGGGGGGGTGATGTGGGGGGGGTGATGTGGGGGGGGTGATGTGGGGGGGTGATGTGGGGGGGGTGATGTGGGGGGGGTGATGTGGGGGGGGTGATGTGGGGGGGGTGATGTGGGGGGGGTGATGTGGGGGGGGTGATGTGGGGGGGGTGATGTGGGGGGGGTGATGTGGGGGGGGTGATGTGGGGGGGTGATGTGGGGGGGGTGATGTGGGGGGGGGTGATGTGGGGGGGGTGATGTGGGGGGGGTGATGTGGGGGGGGTGATGTGGGGGGGGTGATGTGGGGGGGGGTGATGTGGGGGGGGTGATGTGGGGGGGGTGATGTGGGGGGGGTGATGTGGGGGGGGTGATGTGGGGGGGGGGTGATGTGGGGGGGTGATGTGGGGGGGTGATGTGGGGGGGGTGATGTGGGGGGGGTGATGTGGGGGGGGTGATGTGGGGGGGGTGATGTGGGGGGGGGTGATGTGGGGGGGGTGATGTGGGGGGGGTGATGTGGGGGGGGTGATGTGGGGGGGGTGATGTGGGGGGGGGGTGATGTGGGGGGGGTGATGTGGGGGGGTGAGGTGGGGGGGGTGAGGTGGGGGGGGTGAGGTGGGGGGGGGGTGAGGTGGGGGGGGTAGGTGGGGGGGGTGAGGTGGGGGGGGTGAGGTGGGGGGGGTGGGTGGGGGGGGTGAGGTGGGGGGGTGAGGTGGGGGGGGTGAGGTGGGGGGGGTGAGGTGGGGGGGGTGAGGTGGGGGGGGTGAGGTGGGGGGGGTGAGGTGGGGGGGGTGAGGTGGGGGGGGTGAGGTGGGGGGGGTGAGGTGGGGGGGGTGAGGTGGGGGGTGTGGGGGGGGTGTGATGTGGGAGGGGGTGATGTGGGGGGGTGATGTGGGGGGGTGATGTGGGGGGGTGATGTGGGGGGGGTGTGATGTGGGAGGGGGTGATGTGGGGGGGTTATGTGGGGGGGTGTGATGTGGGAGGGGGTGATGTGGGGGGGTGATGTGGGGGGGTGATGTGGGGGGGTGATGTGGGGGGGTGTGATGTGGGAGGGGGTGATGTGGGGGGGTTATGTGGGGGGGTGTGATGTGGGGGGGGTGTGATGTGGGGGGGTGTGATGTGGGGGGGGGGTGATGTGGGAGGGTGTGATGTGGGGGGGGTGTGATGTGGGGGGGTGTGATGTGGGGGGGGGTGATGTGGGAGGGTGTGATGTGGGGGGGGGTGATGGGGGGGTGATGTGGGGGGGAGATGTGGGGGGGGTGATGTGGGGGGAGGTGATGGGGGGGGTGATTTGGGGGGGGGTGATGTGGGGGGGTGATGTGGGGGGGGTGATGTGGGGGGGGTGATGTGGGGGGGGGGTGATGTGGGGGGGGGGTGATGTGGGGGGGGGTGATGTGGGGGGGGGTGATGTGGGGGGGGGTGATGTGGGGGGGGTGAGGTGGGGGGGGTGAGGTGGGGGGGGTGAGGTGGGGGGGGTGAGGTGGGGGGGGTGAGGTGGGGGGGGTGAGGTGGGGGGGGGTGAGGTGGGGGGGGTGAGGTGGGGGGGTGAGGTGGGGGGGGGTGAGGTGGGGGGGGGGTGAGGTGGGGGGGGTGAGGTGGGGGGGGTGAGGTGGGGGGGGTGAGGTGGGGGGGGTGAGGTGGGGGGGGGTGAGGTGGGGGGGGTGAGGTGGGGAGGGTGAGGTGGGGGGGGTGAGGTGGGGGGGGTGAGGTGGGGGGGTGAGGTGGGGGGGGTGAGGTGGGGGGGGTGAGGTGGGGGGGTGAGGTGGGGGGGTGATGTGGGGGGGTGATGTGGGGGGGTGATGTGGGGGGGGGGTGATGTGGGGGGGGGGGATGTGGGGGGGGGTGATGTGGGGGGGGGTGATGTGGGGGGGGTGATGTGGGGGGGGTGAGGTGGGGGGGGTGAGGTGGGGGGGGTGAGGTGGGGGAGGTGAGGTGGGGGGGTGAGGTGGGGGGGGTGAGGTGGGGGGGTGAGGTGGGGGGGGTGAGGTGGGGGGGGTGAGGTGGGGGGGGTGAGGTGGGGGGGGTGAGGTGGGGGGGTGAGGTGGGGGGGGTGAGGTGGGGGGGGGAGGTGGGGGGGGTGAGGTGGGGGGGTGAGGTGGGGGGGTGAGGTGGGGGGTGAGGTGGGGGGGGTGGGGTGGGGGGGGGGGGGGTGGGGGGGGGGGGAGGTGGGGGGGGGGGAGGTGGGGGGGGTGATGTGGGGGGGGGTGATGTGGGGGGGGGGTGATGTGGGGGGGGTGATGTGGGGGGGGTGAGGTGGGGGGGGTGAGGTGGGGGGGTGAGGTGGGGGGGGTGAGGTGGGGGGGTGAGGTGGGGGGGGTGAGGTGGGGGGGGTGAGGTGGGGGGGGTGAGGTGGGGGGGTGAGGTGGGGGGGTGAGGTGGGGGGGTGTGATGTGGAGGGGGTGATGTGGGGGGGTGATGTGGGGGGAGTGTGATGTGGGAGGGGGTGATGTGGGGGGGTTATGTGGGGGGGTGTGATGTGGGAGGGGGTGATGTGGGAGGGGGTTATGTGGGGGGGTTATGTGGGG